>NC_136545.1:17945119-18658452 GCF_910591455.1 Pholis gunnellus
ATGCATGTCGGCCAGTCACTCCTGCTTGGAATAATATTTGGCATTGGTTAACTTTTGAATAGATCAGATTATATTTCTGTCCGAGGCATAGTAAGGCATACCTGCAAGGCTGTGATTCGCTTGAACACATCTTCCCTCATACTGATCTCCACGTCAAACTCAGACAGCTTCTTGTCTGCCTCTGTGCTCGCTGTCCGGACCTCTTTAGAAGGACAAACGTACTGGGGGAAATCGAGAACATGGAGCGATGCTACGGGAACAGAAAAACAAAACAAAACGGCACCATGAATGTTACTAGGATTTGTGCAACATTTGGGCAATGTATGCAGAGACTTACACCTGGCCTTAAGTTTTTAGCAACTTTAACCCAAACTGTGTGTCTGTTGGGGACTATTTTCAGCTGCGGAAGAATACACATTTGATGCCGTAGTTAAAAGGGAAAGTTTCCCACCTTTTATGTGGATGCCCAATCAGTGCTGATGGTAAATGTAGTCAATGGACGTAATAAAATCCTCAATGCGTGCTCTGGCTTTCTTTCTTTTTTTATGCGTTTGTTGACAAGAAAAAAAATGCAGACTATCACCAGACTTCTGTAACACTTACATGCATAATCCAGCTTGGCGTGAGCCAAGGCTTTCAGAGTGTTTTCAACAGACACATTTTCTATCTGTAGAGCTCCAATGTCATCATAGGCCGCCTTTACTCTATTTATCAGGCCGTCTGTCCTGATGCGGATGTCATCTGGGGTCAGGTTCCACCTCAGTGCGGTTATCTTATTCCCTGCCTGGCAGCAGTCTCTGGCAGATATCAAGCACCCATTCTGGATGGTCATTCTCAGGAGAGGTTTGGAGACGCTGCGGAGAATCAGACACCCAACCCTTAAAAACAGTACCGCAGCCTCAGATTGAACTTAGCAGGTGGCACTACTGTAAGCATACATTCTTCAAGGGCACACTTAAACGTGCCCAGCATTTCTTCCATGCTGAGTGAGTGGTGACCTTTTTTCCACTTAGTGTAGAGTTTCATGGCATGGCAAGCCTTTAGAAACAAGAACATAAAAGCATGGAATCATTTGTAAGACAGCTGTGGCAAATCACTGCCAAAACGTATAAACATTTCAGTGATTTATTTAGTTGAAGTGCAAGTGGGGGCAAGAGGCCAGCATTTCAATATACCTTTTTATGATTAAGAGGTGCTAAATAAAACAAACAGGAAATAATAAAATGAAGATGGTTCAATGTAACAAGGCGCCCTAAACATGCTAACACATGCAGAAATGCACTTATCCTGAAGCATACCTGCAAAGCGCTCGACAGACTACAACTCTCAGCGCACACATGTCAGCGGTTTTCATGCGGTTTGTTTCCGTGCACAACAGCCAACAACACTTCCTTCCTGCTCTTACTGTGGCTCAGTCCGAATTGTACAGCGTCGAGCAGCGGTCTCCCCCAGAATCGTGGAAAAGCGCTTCTTATTTCCGCTTTTAAGGCGCAGGCGCAGAGGAAGATCGAATCCGACACAAGCCCTCATGACGCCGTAGCAGCAGACAGCTGGAAAAGAGCTCAGGTAGGTGGGCGGGGGGGGGGGGACACTGAATAGCATCCTTTGACACAATGTTATTTATAAATTGGCTTGCTGGTGTTTGAAGGTTGGGTGAGGGGGGCGGAGGGGGAATATGAGGTCGACCTTTCTTTCCTCTCCTCGCGCCTGTTTTGCAGCCGCGTTGACAGAGGGTTGTGATGGTTTTAGCCAGCATCACACGAGCTGCACAGCGCGCGAGCCTTGTTTTTCCAGACAAGCTTTAATATATGACAAACTCCTACCAGCGTCATTGGTGGTATTTCCTTGAATGCATTGTATATATATTTTTTAATTATAATGCCTGTATGATGACTACATCTACATTATCGTCTCCCATTATGGTATTACATCACAGCTTCTGCATCACTGCGTTTACGTCTGTCAACACACAACACTGAGGGAGGAGTGGCTGTGGTGGCCGGACCCAAAATGAACGCAACCACAAAAAGGCATCAGCACGTTATTTAAGACGGTGTTGGTATCTGTAAATCATCTTCTCCATATCAATCCAGTGTGCTGGCCTTATTCGCCCCCTGCTGGGTACAAACACGTCTGGCACTGATTCGGTCAGTCAGACAGAGATAAAATAACAGATTGCAACGTCCAGCTTTTAAATGGAGATATGCTTATTTTTTTGGTATTTAATCATTTTTGCTTTCATCCTCCTGTGAGTTGTCTTGGAAACAAGAACCAGATGCGCACCAGCATCCTTTCTAGTATTTGTTGGATGTAATAGAATAATAACATGGCTGGATTAATGTATTTAGGGGGTCCCCTCGGGAAAAAAACATCTGCTGTTGAGCCCATGTTGTGGTAATTTGTTTTTATACCACTTTACTGAGGAGTGGGTACCATGTGAGCCCAGAGCTCCACTATATTACGAGCCCATCAAATAAGCTAAACTGCAGGGTCAATATATCAGTTATATACAGTATATTATGCAAATTCCTGAACTAACCAAAAACCATGTGTGGGCAGTTGCCCGATTGATAGTCCAGCCCCGATTAATAATAGATAATAACTACCCATGGTTGATAGCCTCATAAATAATAAGAATGGTAACCATTTATAATAAGAGTACAAAATAGGTGCTTGATTAATGAATAATGACTGATGATAATTGAATGCATGAATTGAAATGCCCTGGAAACATATATCTTGATCACCTTCATGCTGTGAGTAATGGAGTCCTACCTGAACACAGTTTTATGCGTTTCCACGCAGACCCGATGAAGCAGATGAAAAGGGTTTTAACAGTTAATGAATAAATATACTAATAATATTAATCGGTACCAAAATATCTTTTCTTCACTTTGATTTCTTGTCATTCACCCAAACGTGTGGGTTTGAAATGTCCCTTCCTTTGTAAATATAAACCGGCTAGTTTGGTGACATGTACATGAATGTATGTATTTATTGATGAGCCATTAATAATGCAAACTAATCACAAAAGACTCATAGTGACTTGATCATTTTTTTAAACGCACAAACTCATAAAACCGTTGTTGTCATGTATTAGTTATGTATTACTTGGGCATGGGTTGTACACCCTTATATAAAGTGTCACCCTATGAATAATACAGTCATTTTTTTGTGTGGGTGCCTTTTTGTTTCGCTCCAAACGACGTCCTGTGTGTGTGTGCAGCAGATCCGAGGTAAAAATGGCAGTGGAGAAGCGTCTGGCATTCTCTATCGTGCAGTTCCTACGAGATCAAACACATTGCGGTGCTTTGAATTCTGACGAGCAGGAGAGCCTCGAAGGTAGGTCAACTCACTGAGCACCTGTACTTTACAAATATAGGACACTTGTCCTGTCCGAGTCAGCGTATAATATGCATATGTTCTTATCTCACTATACTGATGAAATAGAGAATAAACAGGAGCAGGTTTAATCATCAAAAAGAACCACAGTTGACTAGGGATTAGGGTACGACGTGCAGAATGTGCGGTGGCGTGTTTCATTCCATACGAACAGGACTTTGATTTCTCACTCTGAATGTGCAGCCAAGCTCTGACTCACCATAATAATACTGTGGACTCCACGACCAATTGTTTGGCTGCTGTACCTTAAAAATCTCACAAATTGTAATTTATATCGCCGACGTCATCCTGTCACTGCAGTTGCCGTACAGTGTTTGGAGACGACCTTTAAGATCAGCTCCAGTGACTGCCATCTCGCTGTGCCACAGCCTCTGACGGAGATATTCCTCAACTCCCTGCTGAAGGTGGGTACCGATTCTATCATCACGTACGGCTCTTGTGAACGTAATAACTCAGCTTATGCGGCATCAGGAGGACGATAAACGAATGCTGCGTTATCCACAGTCAGCACGATACACTGTTCTCATGGCAGACATTTTGACTTGTAGATAACATTACTCTCAGATATATCTTACTTTAAGGTGAGCCAGTGCATGCCGGCTGACTGGCATTGGTTATTGGCACGCCTATATATCATCCCTAATGAAAGGAGTTCCACCTGTGCTGTTCCTTCTCTCAGGTCAAAATGTCCACCGTAGTAACAACGCTTTGTTTAGAATGATCATTTCACTTCATGATTCTTGTATTTTGCATTTACTTAGAATGACAACATTACCATACCAGAGACCTCCCCGTCCCCGGAAGACACCGAACGGGCAGAGCAACTCAAGAATGAAGGTAATGTTCAAACTCTTAAATTCTTAATATCATTACGTCTGATACCTGTACCCTCTGTACCATCCCTTGTAGCACCAGGAAGTGCTTGTACTCAGACTGATTAAAATGTAACTAAACAAACAGCGCAGATAAAAATCAGGATAAGCTTGTTTTTAGAGGAGACCTAAAAGAAGACACTGACACAGACCAAAGAACTCATTTCTTTGGGCATCGCAAAAGCTCCGTCCCCTTTAGTGTTCAGCCTGGACTGAATAGAAGACCACTGACCGAGGATCTGAAACTACACAAAGGTTCATCAGTGATTAAAAGTTCTAAAATAAGATCTGGAGCCAGGTCATGAAGTGCCTTGAAGGTAATCAATAAGAGAAGAGAATAAATAGATAAGAACACAATGGTATAGAGGCTGAAACTGGTGTGATGTGATTGTACCTCTTGGTTCTATAAAAGCCGAGCAGCTTAGTTCTCTTGTTGTCTTTAACGTTTTTTGATTGAGTCAAGAGAAGAGGCTGTTGCAATAATCAAGGTGCGAAGAGATAAAAGCACGTACGACAGTTTGCATCTTTAAAAGTAGTTTCAAACACTGTTGTCCACATGCAGCTGTAAGCTACAACAGACAACAGTAACATCATAAGGAGGAAGACATGTTCATGTGTCCATGGGGAACCTGTTTGTAAGGTGATACACTTCCTTTATTAATCCGCAACTACAACTGCGAATTAACAGCTACCACCTCGTGGACTGACTAGTTTATAGCTTCATTTGCAAAGAAAATGAATGCATATAAACTAAATTCTGATGTTTTCCATGCTAACATGGTCAACCTTTACCATAGCATTAAATATATTGTAATATATTAAATCAGGTAAATTATAACACATGTTAATAATTGTCTTTCTGCCCCAAATGGAATTGTTGTTACCACAACATACATAAAAAAACAGCCATTTTTTAGGATGCTAAAAAGCTACTTCTATGTCTTTCTATGTGTAAACTCTGTAAACAATCCAATATGTTATTTTTAGGGAACAATCACATGAAGGAGGAGAACTACAGATGTGCAGTGGAGTGCTACACAAAGGCCATTGACCTGGACCTGAGAAACGCTGTGTACTACTGTAACAGGTATTTACAACAGCAAGCACCACATTTCACACTGTCGTACTACACAGCAGGATGCCGTGTTGGACATGATTTAATGTCAGCCAGTGATAAAGGTAAGCATTGGGTCTAACTTCAACACTCTGCAGGGCTGCAGCTCACAGCAAACTGGGGAATTACACAGAGGCAACTGTTGACTGCGAAAGAGCCATTGGGATTGATCCGACCTACAGCAAAGCGTACGGCAGGATGGGGTGAGTTTTGTTGGGTTTTTTCCAACAGAAATCTGCCTCATAATATTTCAAGGTGTGTCAAAAATGATGTGTGTCCTTGTTCAATGTGGGGCTCCAGTTTGGCTTTGACTGCCATGAACAAGTATCCGGAGGCAATTACCTACTTCAAGAAAGCTTTGGTATTAGACCCCGAGAACGAGACCTACAAATCCAACCTGAAGATTGCAGAGCAGAAGCAGAAAGAAGCGACCAGCCCAGTAAGTTAAAAACAAACTGTATTTATTATGTGATGTATTAATATATATATAATATCCTATCAAAGCTCACATATATTACAGAGCAATGTCTATTTTGACCTTTGTTTCTGAATGTGTGCCACAGATTGCTGCTGGATTGGGATTCGACATGGCTAGTTTAATCAACAACCCCGCCTTCATCAGCATGGTAGGCATAAGTCCCAGTATATATATATACAATATATGTATATATATGCACCCTACATAAAGAGCCTGTCTGTGTCATAAAGGTTACTGCTGACAGACATCTGTCGTATGCTGGTTTTGCCGCTGCTAAGGTTAGACCAGATACTTTCCCTAATTAATCCCATGAGTGACAGTTAGCCCGTTAATCAACCGAGTTATTGCCTTGTGGAAAGGGCCGCGTCTGGGCTCCCGAGAGTCCTGACTCGTTAAACGATTGACACATGGGAACGTCTGCCAAGCCAAGAACACTCCTGCAAGCATGCCTAAAATCACCCAGATACACGTCTAAATCAGACAACTGTGATTGATTGTTTTTCTTTTTCTCACAAAATTGCCAACATGATCAGAAATGAATTGTCCTTTTGTGAGCGACACAGTGGATTAAAGCTTGGATTTTGTGTTTACAGGCCGCGAGCGTGATGCAGAACCAACAAGTTCAACAGCTGTGAGTGTTAAAAGGAATTGACTGCATTAAGAGTGAAGTGTAAGTTTTAAAAACGCTCTTTGACTCACCGTCACAATGTCACTGTGCGGTCAGTATGTCAGGAATGATGTCCAATGCAGTCGGGGGTTCAGCAGCAGGAGTGGGTGGACTGTCAGACATCTCCAGCTTAATTGAAGCGTAAGTACAATCAACTCTTAATTAAATGGATTAAAATGACTGCTCGATTATAGAGTTTCATATGAGCTGTACATGTTTGAATATACGATATTAAGGGAGTAATTCAACATTTTGGGAAATTTATAGTGATCAGGTGTGTACGGTAATATAAAAAGGGACAAAAAAAACACTTCCTGTTGACGATTCCTGCATCAATTGGAGATAAATTTGATTCGGGGACAGTCCCTCTTGTTCTATTCGCCCCAGCAGGTGTTTTATTTTATTCTTCCGCTTATTAGAAATGTTTTCTCATCTTTCTTTGTGTGAGCTTTTGTAAACACAGTTCTGTCATCTTCTCTGTCAGGGGACAACAGTTTGCCCAGCAGATCCAGCAGCAGAACCCAGAGCTCATCGAGCAGCTGAGGAACCACATCCGGAGCCGCTCGTTCAGCGGCAGCGCCGAGGAGCACTCATGATCTCCTCAGGTGTTTTTTTTTTAATTTAAAACCAAAAAACCATAGCTGATGTAAAAAAGAATATATTTGCATCATTAACATGCATTGTTTTTTTATTTCAGTCCCTCGTTTTTTTTTTCCAAGGAAGGGCAACCATACGGCGCGATTACAATCTCCACACCCATTTCTTGAAATCAAATCCCCGGCATAGCTGGAATGAAGAGACAAGGATGGGGTTGAAGGCACTTTACTGTGACTAAAGACTCTTGGGGTCGGAGAGGTGAAGGCCTAGAGACCGGCCCATGAAATGAAGCATCCCACACATGTAGGGCAAAACACGTTGTCAACACCTAATCATAAAGAGAGCCAAGAAGTCATTCCGCCGACTGAGGGAACATGAGTAAACTATTTCTCCAGCGCTTTTACATTTCTGCAGAGATCGTGTTTTATATGTGCTGAAAATACTGTCCTCTTCATGTTTCACGTTAAGGGTCCTTCTGTCTAGTCATGACACTGAAGAGGGTTAGGGAGGAATGTACTTTTACAGCCTTGCAGGGAACATCTCAGCTTTTTCTGATACAATAACCGGAACACATCAGATTTATATCGCATCTTGTTCAATATTATTTTTGTAGACAGAATACGCGTGTTATAATACTCGTTTATTTGGGAACTCCCATCACTGCTTTTCATTGAGTAGTACTCAACTTTTGATTAAGACAACTATGTCATTGTATAGCAGTGTTTGCGGCCTGCATTATGTTGTTATTGCACTTTAGAAGAAGAAGAAATATCTCCCCTTTAAGCATATTTAATTGTTGATTAACTAGTGACAGAGTATACAGATTGTTCATTTTGCATGCTCTTAAATCTGGTATTTGAGATCAGACGCTTTATGGAAACAAATAGGTATGCTAGGGCAGCACAACGTTTTGTCTAAAACTTGTGAATAAATATCTTGAAATTGAACTGTCACACTCATGCTTGGATTTGTTCTTTTCTGTCATTATTTGAAAGAAGTGTGACGTCCTTTGTGTTAAATACTATCTTTAAATAACAGGTAAGGATCAGTTTGATTCCAAGATCTACATTACATCCAATAAAATCAATTTAGCAGGCTCACACTTTAAAGGGGGAACGCCACTAATGTAATACTCCTCAGCCTGTCTGAGGAAATACCCCTGATGATGTCATGGTGATGTCATGTTACCTCATCTTTGGGCTTGGAGGCTGATAGTTTAGAACAGAAAACCTGTGTGACTAACTTTGGGTGGAGATTTTGATGAGGGATGAGGGATTTTGCGAGTCAAGAAGGGTTTTAAAAGGGGCTAAATTCCAAATCCAGAGCATCGATAGAGCAGCAAACTATTATTTGTAATGTAAAGATATGAGTATTGCTGCCTGAGCAGAGACTGAAGTCACTCTCTTCCTCTGTGTATGTTGTAATCCAAGCTTCTCTGCGCTTTATTGACATAGCTTGGTAAGCCAAGCATGCATTTTAGAGCGTGTTAGTCACTGATATCCCGACTATGATCTCAACCCACAGCGGCGTCGTGGAAGTGTAGCGCCCACCCCCGTGGTTTAAAATCTCATACGACATTTGTAACAAAGTAACAAAAAATCCCGCCTTGAAACTGAGCCTTTTTTCAACTGTATGTCATGTATCTCACGCGATACGTTAAAATGAAAATGGTACTTTTTAAGCAGCCATTTCCCACAAGTCACAGATGGAGGGTAGAGATGGGTCCATGCTGCTGAAGCATCTTCAACCTGCTTTGCGTTGGGAGAATTCCTTAAAGGAATACTTCACTAACCCAAACACATGCACGCTGAAACATTCTATACGAAACACCTCCGCAAAAGCATAAGACTGTTTCTGCAGAAGTGTTTTGGACAGTCAGGTTTCACAGAGGTTGCATGTGTTTGGGAAGTAGTGAGCATACGGCTGGATCAATGAGCCTGGGATTATATATAGTAATGTGAGAGTTTGTAAAGAGGATGTTTTGGGATGGTTTTCTCAAAGAATCCAACATGGGCTGAGCAATCGATATACAAATTATCATTTTGGGAGTGAAGTATTCCTGTAAGTGGAAACACAGTATGGCCAGTGATGAGGCACCAAATAGGTATCCTGTGTGTTTAAAACTTAAGAGACCCATATCTTACTTGAGGAACATGTGCTTAACGCATTCTACAAACATTCCATTAAACAACACAATATAAAGTCTTTACAATAAAATGAGGATTTGTATGTGTATGTCATTTTTAATGACAAAACCCACCATGGACACCATGATGATCAAAGATTTCAGAGATTTTATGAACATTTATGCACATTTACATCATTATCTTCAGAAGAAAGTGATTTATATTATTCACAATTCATTTTAAAATGTACAGTGTTATCCCCTCAGGTTGCAAAAAGAGTGAAATGTCAAAAGTTATGTGCAGAATTCCACCGTTGGTCCATTCATATCTAAAATGCCAAAAAACAAAGAAAAAGAAGCGACATAATATTCCTAGCACTCATTGCTCGTGTAAGGGCAGACCACACACACTTGCGCGATGTCATCATATTCGTACGTCCTCTTCAGAAATGTGTCCGTGAGTCTCAATCCGGAGATACTCTGAAACAAGGACGTGAAGAATATTAGTGAGGCAAGAACAGCGCGAGGATAATCAATCATCTGAAAGTCTAAATCATTACCTGCAGACCCTGGACGGATGAGAGGAGCATGAGGGGCAGAGAGAGGAAGGCACCCGGACTGAGCTTCCCCAGCTGACGCCCTGACACACCGCACCAGTGGATGGACCTGGTGTTACACATCTCCAGCACCAGATCCATGGTTCTTTCGCTACAAACAAAAAAATGGTTGTTACCGTTGCTGGGTCATTCCTGTAATTGAGCGGTTTAATCATAAGTTGGACTGGGGATTTTTTTTTTACCTGCAGTTGGTGATTTTACAGATAATGTCAAAAGGTTCTTCAAGGTTGACCGTGTCAGGAATCATCTCCAAAGACAGCCTGATGTCTCCATACCCTGGAGCCTGGAAGATGCAAAGAAAATCAGGACAAAACAGAGATTCTATTATCTTGGCAGTAGCGCACACATTAAGAGATGCATCCTAATACCATTCTTTGCAGCTGACTGGTCTGCAGCCTCCCTCTCTCCCCGAGATTGGTCTTCCATACGATGTCGAGCTTCCCTATCACCGTCACACCCTTGATGACGCCGGCCTTCTCCGCGTACTCCGGCTTTGGCTTGAGGCAGTACAGGTACTGCCGCGTGTCCATGGGCTGCAGGTAGGACATTTTGCCAAATGTGGACTCTCTGCCAGTGAAAAAGTTACGAATGAGAAGAAAAAAAGCTGACGGCAAAATACATTTTTATTAATAATAAAAAAGTGCTTTTACCCGTCGTCTCCGCTCGCGACCGTGTTGAGCTCTGTGACGTTATACATCATGGAGGGCTCCAGAGAGACCTTCTCCATGAACATCGGTGAGGTGGTGATGTTCTGGATCTGAGCCTCCAGGAACACTTCATCCGTCTGGATGCGGAGAAGCCGGAGGTCACCAACTAATATATTTTGCTCACAATCTAGCACATCATCTCCAAGGCGGACTGAGCAACACATCAGCTTCATCACTAGGTGTTAGGACGGGTTGGGCTTGTGCAAAATCCTACAGCCTTAAAGGGGAGGTTCACATTGCTTCACGTCGGTCCTATTCACATGGCCATATGAGCTTTCAAGCGTTGCTGATTGCTGTGACTTTCCTCCTGTCCATACTGCCCGTGAAGTGATACCTTACTGACAGCATTTTAAGAGACGGGGGACAAAATCCACAACTCTAAAACAAATGCCTTCTGAAGTTTGACCAAAGCCAATATGATGCATCTGCAGATATGAACTTTAAAAAAAGGACTGTGGTTTTTGTGCCCCATCACTTCCACTGGAGACGGATCCTCTTCAGGCCGGCATGAACAGGAGGGATGACTACACACAACCGGAACCCTCTTAATGCACATATGAGCATGAGAGCAATGTTTTGAGATGAAATGTGAACATATCCTTTCTTCTACTTGGTGTGAGAGTCGTGTAATGGATCACACGTGTCAAGTAAGACTCAGAAGACAAACATGAAGTCACATCAGTTGGATTCTATGACGTTTGCTCAGTGTACCTTGGAGGACTTTGTTAGTGCAGGTGCTGACCAGCAGAGTATACAGTAGGGGTTGCACACTGACAGATTTTGACCGATCCACAGTTCCTTCACAGTGATCTCTCAAACATCAACTAGTTGTGTTTTGATTTATTCAGCGACGTCGTCTGCATCAAAGCCTTTTAGAGGAATAACTGTCAACACGTTCTATGACGCCCATGTCTATAATGCATAGTAAACATACATGTAATGCATTACAACTTCCTTATGGAACTGTATAATTACAGTTATAAGCACTCATAAATATCCCCAACAATAATCATAACACCTTATAAAGCATTTAATAAGTCAAGTATCACAATAACTCATAATTACTCACATTTGTTATGCAAGGATCATAGTGTTCTATAATCCCATAGTTGTTACCCATTATAATAACTGGTATTAGCATAATGTGATTATAAATTACTCTAAATTATCATTGTGTGCTTAAAGTGAGGTAAAAGATGTGTGTGTGTGTGTGTGTGTGTGTGTGTGTGTGTGTGTTAAAGGTAAAGGCAGGAGCAGCTTGCTGCGTTGTTGATAATAATATTTATAAGAGTTTATAACTATAATTATACAGTAATATAAATGTTTCTATTGCATTACAGACATGGGCATCATTCAAAATGACTGTTCTGCTCTCCAGTCCCGTTTATCAGCTTGTTGTGGAATTAACAGATTTACAAATGACTTATTAGAATACTATACTATACTATATACTACCTACAAATATGACAAACATGTCCTATATCCTAAAATACTTTAGATTCCACCATCCAATGAGTGATAATCATGCCCTAACCTGACGTGTTTATCAGTTATTAACATTTACAAGTAAAGTAACTTACGTTTACAGCAATAATAAATAATGCTACAGTAAAACACACTATAACTATAACTATATATATATACTTGGATAGTTCAAACAATAGCTAACCTAGGACTGTAGGCAACTAGTTGATGCTCTAGAAAGGTAACTCTCAGTGGTCGACACACCTGTCACACCTGGAGTGCAACCTCTACTATACAGTAAGAACAATGAGAGAGAAGCAGAGATTAGTCCATGCCTTGCAATTCACAACATAAGAACTGGCCATGAACCGTTATTGTTAAATCACAGAGCTTAGCATCTTTGTTCCATGCAAAGCCATTCCAACCAACACCCTGAAAACCACACATTGTATTACGTCTAATCAAATATATTTCCCCCCCAATGCTACATGATTGGAACCAAGAAAGTAATCTGGGTTTTATAATCACTGACAATAAGAACTTCATTGGCCTGCTGCATCGCTTCTTCAACCCAGGAATACAAAAGTTAAAGAAATGAGATTTCAAAAGCATCTGTGCACATTGATTCACGTCTGTTATACGTTTGAGAATAATCATAGTGCATAATTTGATGATAAACTGCATAATCAATGCAACTCCCGCCCACCACAATCTAACACCACAAACTTCAATTAAAAAGTCCAAGCCCTGTGTAGGATGAGTTTGCAAGAAAGCATGAGCGTCCAAAGAAAGGGCAAAAGAAAAATAATGGAAGGTTCATGTCGAGGTGTGAAATAAATCAACGTCGGCACGTCGCTCGTTTATCTTTGACAATCTAGATTTCCATGATTCGTACGCTCCTTTCCATTCTTCTACTTTGCACCTTTCTATTGGCCCCAGAAAGACAGTCTGCTGCACCAAAAAGGATGAAGAGAAGCTAACGTTCAGCAATGAGAACAGAAGGAACAATTACCACAGAACTGAGGTCACTCTAATGGAGAAAATAAAATACAAGACATAATAAACAAATGAAGTTACATGCCAAAGATGACGACAATGAATATTTGCACACGGCTAATATAAAAAGCTACTGGTAAAATGAAAATGAGACAAAAAAAGGAAAAAGCTTGTTGCCTCTGTGAGGAAAACGCTTGATCTCCAACTCTTGAAACAATAAAAGATTTAAAATGTTGTTTTTTTCTGTTAAGTTGACATTACTGGAGGTACAAGGGTTTTCCAGGAGACCATTCTTATACTAACTGCCCCTATTAGCATATGGAAACGTTCCTAACTATGAAATGAAATATGATATGAAGCCCGTTGTACGCTACAGTAACAACTTGCATGTCATACAATACAGCTGTGGTAAGAGATGGCAGTGCACACAGCCTGTATGATCGTGGTGATGGTATTTGAGCGACGCAGACTTACCTCTGCATTGTAGAACTTTGTCTTCACATCCAGCGGCTTCAAAACCTGATTGAGAATAGATTGCAAACTGAACGCTGTTGTTTTCTCACACTGTACCTCCATTTCGGCAGAACAAATATATTTATTTCAATGCGAAAAACGACGAAGAAATTGGAATCTGAGGGATAAAGCTGCAAATGTTGCTAAAGGGAAGGGGAAGAGGGTTACTGTTGGTTCCCGAACTGAGAGCCGAAGACCGAAACACGCAGAATCCACAGCTGGGATGGTAATTGCGTTTGCTCTGTTGTGGACCTGTGACATTTCTCAGGTCTCCTCCAAGCTCACACAGGGGTTGACCACCGTCATCTAATGAGAAAACGCTCAAAATATAACTCACCTGGAATTTGAAGAACTTCCGAAAATAGAGCTTCTCCCCGTACTGAGTGGTGTAACTGACTGCACACACTAAGCTGGAGATAGGAAGGAAAGAAACACATGAAATAGTTTTAATCTGTGTGGAGATTGCTTCCCTGCGTTGGTCAGTTGGGACGGTTTCCCGGCAGGATAAGAAAAGAAGGGAGTGTAAACACTGTGGGGGAACAACGCTCACATGTGCGTTCCAATTTCTTTGACTTCGTGGTGGATAACGTCGTCGATGCAGCTTTCAGATTTGAGTTCTCCTACTGCAGAGTTTGACGCCGAGAGGTTGAGCCTCTGTGAGCTGGTCTGTAGATCAGCCTGTACACACGAGAGGAGAGTTGTGGGTAAAAAACAGGAGAGCAAAGTGTGTAACAAGTGTCGGAGAGGTCTTCTTTTACGGCACCTTCACAAGAACGTCCTTCACGACCTGGTTGCTGTCGTTGTGCACACTAATGTAACTGGAGAAGGTCTCACCGAGGAAAATATTTCTGTAGGAAAAGTCAAGTCGTTAAACTTTACAACAAAAGTTTGCTCCACAAAAAGCACTCGGCGCTCATTGGTTGATTCTCCAACAGCTGATTAGCGTTAATTACCCAAAGTTCTGCGGTAATGTGAGCATCTCTCCCAGCATTAACGCCTCTGCTCCTTTGATGGTGGAGGGGTCCTCCCTCATAAGTTGATCAAACAAATCCCCTGCAGAGGGAAAAAAAACACACAAAACTGAGAGTTGGAGCTCTAATATCAATGAATTGAATGTGTTGCCATCAGCTGACAGAGTCCCGGTCTGTCTGTGGACTGCGTAGATATAGAAGATGTAGACACAGTTGGGTGTTATAGAAGTGTTTGAGTATTCTGTTCACTACACACAGACAGAAATACAGGACCTTTGAAGATCAGGTTTAAAAGCAGTCTGAACCAGAAGGGTTTTCATCGGGTTCTAATTTCTGTCTGAATATTATGACTCAAACATCTCTATTAGATCAAGCAGCAAACATGGGATTCAACAAGCCATTCAGCTTTGGCTCCCATTCCTGTGTCACATGCAGGTTCATTAGAATAAACCGCCCCCCATATGAGTACCTCCACGCACGGCTGTAGAACTACCTTTGCAAAGGGGCGCCATATTTTTCTGGCGAGCCAATCAGAGCTGACCCTTTTTCAGGAAGACCTCTTAAAGAGACAGGCGCTAAAACGGAGCGTTTCAGACAGACGGTGAATACAGGTATATTCAGACAAACATTATGAGGACAAATAATGTGTTTTCTGAACATTAAAGCATTTTGTATTAGAAAGTATGAACCTGAGAATGACATGCTCCCTTTAAAGCTGGAACTCGACAGCAATAAGGGAAATGTTTTTATGTATCTAATGTCAAATTCAACGAATTCATCTGCGTGAACTTTAGGATAAGCCGTCAGCTTGTTGCTACTCCTGTAAAAATAGTGATCCTTCTAAGAAGTGTCATTGTGATTCATGGTTTGTTAGGAGTTCAGTTACCAGCGCAGCATTCACATTTCTCTGTCATGTAATTCACCAGAGGGGGAAACAAACACTGAACTTCTCAGCAGGAGACGGTTCTAAGAGTGTACAAATATAATACAGATGTGCACTGGCTCTAAAGAAAACGCTAAAAAAGTAGGCTAAATACAATCAAAATGTATATGAAATTGGCTATTTTCATCACATTTTGTCTGTTAACCTTTCGGCGACTAGACTATAGAGTACGTGTTTTAAAATCAAAAGTATCTCAAACTTTGTAGAAGTCAATAAATTACAAATTTAGGAAGATTCTCGTGACAGGCTACATTAAAGACAACCAAACCTAGCAGCATTACATCATTCATTCTCACAACTATTATATCTCATTATTGCAGCATTAGATTAAAAGCAGGAATGCACTTTTCTGTTCATTTCCTGCATACGTGTTAGTTTTATGACATTAAGATATGCGCCATTGTTCCCTCAAGTAAATATTTCAACATAAACATGGAAGCGTCTGTTGTCTAGAGTGTTGAATCCTAACACAACCACAACCAATGTCAGCTAATGGTTGAAAGCTTTACTTGGAGAACAAGGAAAGCAGAAGCAAAGCTTCTTTAGACACTAAAAGAAGAACTCAGACGTCTATTCAAGCCTGGTGTCTAACTCCTCATTTGTGTTCTGACGCCTGGCTGCCGGTTTCTCAATCACAGTCGTGGATTTAATTCACTGGAATGGAATGCGAGTGATTAAAACCTCTTGGATTCTTTTGAACTACTTTGTTGTTGTACAATACATGCAAAAGACAACATGTATTTTTGGAAGCTTCCAAAAATAGATTTCTTTTGTTTCTGTCATGCGAAGACTGTGACTGAATCTCTACAATCCACAGAACAAAGACACAATGACACACTACAGAGACAGGATTCCTATGACCGCTGTGATCACCACAACAAGTTGAAAAGACAGCAAATCCACAGAAATACAAAGTCAATAGAGCCACAAACTCACAATCTAAAAGTGCAACGTCATTAAATAATACAGAAAAAGGAGACACTAAATGCCTCCCTGTTGCCCGTACCTGGTGGAAACCCTGCAAACAGCAGTAACTCTGTTCAGGCTTACCTGGCAGATCTCGATCTTCACATGTCACTGGCAGGTTTGTGAAGAGTGTCGGTTTTGTTAACCGCATCACTGCAAAAGTAAAGTGACAGCGGTCAGTGACTGGACACACAAGTTGGTTAGTAATTGCGGTGAGCATATCCTAGAGTCAGTAATGTCAGTACTAGGTAGCAATCAGCCTGCCATGTGCAGAGAGGCATGTTTTATTTTATTGTAGAATGTTGCTGTAATGCATAAATAGCCTTTGTTGTATTGCAATACATCTATCTGTCTGTCTGTCTGTCTGTCTGTCTGTCTGTCTGTCTCTGACAGGATGGATGGTTAGTCTGACATTGGATATGAACTCAGCAGGGACATCAACAGGAACATTTTTAGCAGCTGTCAGCTTTCAACAAAACATGTAACAACAACATCCATGTTCTCAAAGCAACATCTGGGGCTTTTACTTATTGTATCTAATGAATACACACTATATGTACAAGCTTTAATGGCTACAGATTCATCAGAAACATGGATTTTATTGGCTCAGTAGCTGACTGACACGTCATTTGAGTCAGCTGTTGTGGAGCATCTTTGCTCATGCAGTGACAAGAGCATAACAAACACAGCTTAACATAGATAACAAAGCTAGTGAGTTTAATTCACTCATTTCTTAGCTAAATTAGCTGACAACACAACAGCAATAGCTAGCTGGTTATATGGTGTACTTCTTGCTATATTATTGCTTCACAGCGTCATTTAATCTCAGTTTTGGGGTCAAATATCAACAAGAAAATTATTGATTAAAGCTAAACCTGTCACAAAAATATTATTGGTTGTATAGTATCGAATGTAAGAGTTTAATAGCGTCTTAGCTAGCGCTATTAGCAGCTAAAAGACACAACAAATGACAACTGAAAGAAGTCTGTTCCACCCCTAAACCATCGTCTAGAATCAGATCATTAAGTCTATTGCAAGGAAATTAACTACCTTTTAATGCAAGTAGGTGTTCCTGTTTCGCTTGATTTACTTCCATTTTGAAAGGGGGAATTGTCTTTTCGGGGTAATGTTAGCTACTATGCTAGCTGGTTGTTGTGACAGGCTAGCTTGTGTCTTTCTTCTTCGTCTGTTAATATAGAACGCTCTTCAGAGACTCTGCTGCCTCTCACAGCCTGGGGTGGGTACTACCAGGGCTGTATAAAGAGAGGCTACGGTCGAAAAAAATAAGTACCTCCTAACGTTTCCTAACCACTTTTCCTTAACCTCTATGAGCTGCCATTGCTGTAAAAGAAAAGGGAATTCATTGGAATGAACGGAGATGAGGTGACTCTCATTAAACGGCTCTGTTGTGCAGTAATCATGGCTGTGATAGCCACACCTTGCATTAATTTCACAGTAAACGTCTGAATACTGTATTATAATTTTGAAATATCACAGTTAATTGTCAACATGTTAGTATGCTACGGTTTGCATTTGATTGCGAATATATATTTTTGCTGCTGTAGCGAACACATTTTTCATTGTGGGATGAATAAAGTATCTATCTATCTATCTATCTATCTATCTATCTATCTATCTATCTATCTATCTATCTATCTATCTATCTATCTATCTATCTATCTATCTATCTAGACTACTAAAAAGGTCAGGCATTAAAACAAATATATAAATATATATCATATATATTGTACTCAGCAAAGTCAGCAGATTCCCCAGCTGCGTTACTGTTTTTTTCCCTGTACAATATCGTATTAAATCCATCTCCAACTGAAATTGTAGTGCTGATAGTTTCCATCCACTAGGTGGCAGCACACCACAGAAACGCGTCTGATCTGCCCTGAACGTCAAAAAGAAGAAGTTCGCATTACATTCAGTACGCTGCTGCCTCTCAGCGTACAGAGCAGTTCACAGTGGACCAGCTCGTCCATAACATTCATGTTTTTTTCTTTAATTAGCGTAAATGCTGTTAGTCGGTTCCGCCACAGTAATAGTTATTTCGGATTCGTCTCAAGGACCGCATACGGGAGCCCGAAAAGAACCGAGGACGTGCGACACTTGGGAGTTTTTAGCAAACAATCCCTTCGGTCTGCCTGTTAGCTATTTGCCAAGAGAGTGATTTTGTTTCTACAGTCCAAGAAGGAAACATGAGTTTTCTTTTGTGAGTAATATTTCTGTCACGGGTGCTTATTTCAACCTTGCCATGTAGCTTTGTATTCGGGGAAATATTAATGGAGTTAGCGTTACACAGCCAGCTAGCTAGCTAGCGATAGCAATGATACGGGCTACGACTACTTGCTGGACTAACCTCAGAATGTCTGCTGTGCTATCTTCTAGATTTTAATGATAATTAACGTCGGCATCGATTGTAGATTATTTGTACAGGTATTATGTTCTGCCATGAAACTTTAAGCTATAATTTACTGACCCCTCCCCCCAGAGCAAATTTTTAACATAGAGGGGTTCTCAGTCCCGGCTGGCGTGAATATTTGCTGGTGTGAACACTTTGTTAAAAACGAGCTAATCCAGCTGCGATGTGACAGGACACTAATCAGTCTGTGACCCCTTTGTTTAAAGTAACAGGAATATGTTGTTGATATTTAGCTAGCTACTCATAAAGCCCTTGTGTGGATGAGGTAACATTAAAATGCCCTCTGGTGAGGATGTGAGTGTTTTTAGGTAAAGGGAAGAAGATGAGTTTAGGTTTAACCACTGCTCTGTTTTTTTTTTTCTTTTTACCCCATTGAAATATAATTAATTTCATATTTTAATACAATTATCTAGGGTATTGATTTTGATACAGATTGGTTTGAATAGCTGTTAATGCTTTAATTAAAGGAGAATCAGTTTTAGTGTGCAACCTTCCATGTTGTGATGACTCAAATTCTTGTTTAATGGGCCAGTGAGGAGGGTTGAACACAGTACCTCCCAAATGGCCTCATTACACACACACACACACAGAGAGACACACTGTTCTAGTCCGCCACTCTGATTCTGGCAAACACATCAAGTCAACAAGAGCTCAACTCTTTTCTTTTCTTTTCTAAGAAGATCAAAACTTTTTTTGTCAGTAAAAAGTCCCTCACTTAGAGGCGCTGTGATTGCATGATTTGTCATCATATCTGACTACCTCCCTGTTTGTTCTTCCTCTTTTGAAATGTGACTCACAGTGGAAACCGCTCATCCAAGACGTTCAAGCCCAAGAAGAACATCCCGGAGGGTTCTCACCAGTACGAGCTGTTGAAACATGCAGAGGCTACACTGGGAAGTGGAAACCTGCGCATGGCAGTCATGTTGCCCGAGGGTGAAGACTTAAATGAGTGGGTCGCAGTCAACAGTAAGCGCCAGTTTCACCTCTTTTTTTTTTTTCTTCCCTCCCTTCCTTAAAACACCTTTTTAAATTCAGCTTCCTGGCAGCACAGCACCTTCGCACGCCCTTTTATCTCTTTATCCGTCACTCTCCTCATTGTTTTATTTACTTGCACGCTTCTCAAGTTGTCCTGTTCCTGAACTCGCAATTAGTCCACATCAAGAATCAGTTAAAGAGTGAGCTATCAGGGTGTAAGATCTTGGCGTTCCCCCGGAAGGCCGTGTGCATTCATGCTGGAAGAACCACCGTGACTGTTCAACAGACTTGATTGTCTGTGCTGTGAGAGCCTTGTTTACATTCTTCTGAATTGGGACAAATTGCTGGTCAGCAGCAGCAGCTTAACTTCCTGTCGTGTCCGAGTGCCTCTAGGGTTTGAGATGTGCAGAGTCTCGGCGTGTCTCGTCCTTTTATTTAAAGTACATTTCATGCAGCATAACGTAAAGTGATCAGGATTTCAATGGTGATTTGATCAAGTGTTTACATTACTTTAATGCAGAGCACAAAACATGCAAGTGAATGCGTCAATAAATTAGTTTGTGCTGTCATTCCAGTGTGTTGAAGTTATTTGCGTTTGATTTTGGTTTATTGGATTTGATGCATTTTAGATTAAACATGAAAACTGAAGTAGGGTGATTGTATTACTTCTCTATTTTTACACAGTGCTAACAGTGAATCTTGTGTATCAGCGAGTTCACACGTTGTATAGCTGTGTTAAGTGTGCCGGTGAGATGGCTCGGCTACATCGTTGCAATACTTGTGTCGTAGTTACATAAGAGGTTAGTGGAAATGAATGGCTGTTGGATGTTTTAACTTGCACAATAAAGGGAAGTCAGAATAAAATTGCCGTTTATATGACTTTCCTGATGATCTCTTTTTACAAGAAGCAGTTCACTTCATGCGTTTAAGCTTCTTTTTTTGGGGCATTTAGCTTGTAATGGATCGTGACCGGAGAGGAAGAGAGGAGGTTATGATATGCAGTAAAGGTCTCGTAGTTTATTCTGTATCACCATAGCATCTCGGATGTTCTGCAGCTGTCTCTTTGCATCGCTATGCCGTCTACGCCCACGGGAAGTCTGTCATGGTGACGATGACGTTGGCACCTGTCATGGCAAAGTGAACGTGTTGATTAGTTGATAGCATGGCCAAAGCGGCGGACCTGTTTTATGCTATTCACAGTGGTTGTGTGTCATGAAAATGCGCAAACAATAAAGTGTTGAAACGGTAGATAAGCCGGGTATTGCCTTGAAATATGTATCTAATGCAGGTCTGCCTCCCTGGTTATGCGCAAGCGCTACATCGAACTTCAACTACTTCAGTGGCTGAAACGGTATTAAGAGCTTTCAGCTTTTTACCAGAACCCTGTTGAACGTACTAAAATCATCAGTGTCAATAACGTAATATAACAAGTTATTATCAAGCATGGACCCGGCTATTAATACAGACACTTTGGACAAAAATATCTCAATTGGGAGACTGAGTAAACAGGACCTCACACATCAGCTGTTCAATATGTGCTTTTATTTCTGGGAGATTAGCAAATGGAGCGCCAACACCAACGCTGCCAACACTCTAAATGGATCTCTCCGACTGCTGGAAAGCCAAAGTTGGCGCTCTGCCGCTGGGAATGAGCGATAACACCATTTGTTCCAGATAACTGGAGTGTGCACTGGTTTACAGTTTGGACTGGGGGGACTCAACGCCAGCTGTTTGTGCTGGCGCAAAAGGTATTTGGTCTCATGTACACGTGATTTGAAAATGTTTCTTTTTTTCTTTTCAGCTGTGGATTTTTTCAACCAGATCAACATGCTGTATGGCACCATCACAGATTTTTGCACAGAGGAAAGCTGTCCAGTCATGTCTGCCGGTCCTAAGTAAGTTCATCATTTCCACCCGTTAAGTGTTACAAAAACCAGCCCACAAGCTTTGCACTGCCGAGCTCAACAGGGTGTGGGTTAGAGGTGTTGTCAAAATAACTCTGGATCCATTTGGCAGCAAATGTGACCATAATTCTAATGGAAAATGCAGCCCACTTGTTATCAGGATCATGCAAAAATACCGTCCTCTGGCCCCCTGCTGCCATGATCAGTGGATTCTCAGTGTTTTACATGCTAGTGTCTCGTAGGGAAAACTGAGCTTTGTCGTCCACGTTTCATGTAGGTATGAGTACCATTGGGCGGACGGAACCAACATCAAAAAGCCCATCAAATGCTCCGCTCCCAAGTACATTGATTACCTGATGACCTGGGTGCAGGACCAGCTCGATGATGAGACACTTTTCCCTTCAAAGATCGGTATGCCCCGTGTCCCTTCTCTCCATCCTGTCAAAGCCGTCTGTTCGTTGTGTTTGATGTGTTATGGTCCAACATGTATCACACTTGGCTCCAGATGAACATATTCAGAAGTTTCTCTCCTTCACAACGTAGCAGACTTCACATGCATACCAACACAGTTCTCAACCTCCCGACTAGCAGAGGCTTGTGCCGTGTAGGGTGCAGCCTTAATCGAGTTGGACGGCAGCCAGCACAAGTAAATATCTGCTCTGTTTGGTACATCTCAGTGGAAAGAGCCAATGGCTAAAGGTTCCACAATCACAAGATCTATGACTGGGATCCATTTCATAGTCGCTCACCATCTTTAACAAAGCAGGGACTCCCTCATAAGATCACAAGACATCAGAAGCTCCACAGGACTAACACCAGCCTCCGGCCTATAAATGATTGATAATCCTAGAATAGTCTAGTTTGGTGTCCAAGTGAAGAGTGGGCCATGTCCAGCCTCAGGTGGGAGCTTTTAATCAAGAGCTCCTTGTCCTGTCACTCACCCGCTTCTTCTGAATAATTGATGTCGGGTTGTACTGTAGCTCTGTGTACACTGTAGGAAGCAACTCTCCACCGGGCTTCGGCACAGCACATGGGAGCTGTACGGAGCTGTCGTAACAACCTCGTAGTTTCCTAACCACAGATGGCAGCGAACGTTAGCGTGAGGTGGTTCTGCGTTGCACTCATGACCGTTTGCACTTCCCTTAAATCGTTAAAGACATTTAGAGAACAACATATAGCTGCATCTGCCTTCATTGCTCTGAGCTTTTGGGAGAAAAAGAAGATTAGTCCTTTGTGATCGTACTATCTGTATCTTTGGTTGCACGTTTTGTGAATCGCAGCTTTTCTCTCTCGCCCCACAAGGTGTCCCCTTTAAGAGAAACTTTATGTCGGTGGCGAAGACCATTCTGAAGCGCCTGTTCAGGGTCTACGCTCATATCTACCACCAGCACTTTGACTCTGTGATGCAGCTGCAGGAGGAGGCCCACCTCAACACGTCGTTCAAACACTTCATCTTTTTCGTTCAGGTATAGAATCCCTGACGTTTCAATCTTGACTTTTACGTATTTGACGCTGTATAATGATTCATGTTTTTCCTCTTTCAGGAGTTCAACCTCATTGACCGGAAAGAGCTGGTCCCACTTCAGGAGCTCATTGAAAAACTGACAACCAAGGACAGATAAACGACGATGTAATCCTTATTTCTTTTTGGTCTTCTAATTTTTGCACAGATACCCACCCCGCCCTGGCTGTATGTATGCAGTATATACTATATTTCCATTCGGGGAGATGTTTTTAAGAAGGCCAGGAAGAAGGAAGGATCTTGATAGGTTTAAGGCACCAGGACTAATGCTATCAGGGATTACACACTCAATTGAACAAACCACAGATTAACATATTGGACAAAATGGTTTTAGCTGTACCGGAAAGATCCCCAGTGTTCAGTCATGGCTTACTTTAAGGATAATATAGACATATATATTCATTAGTTTTCTATTTCACTGCACAGATTCTTTTCTCTTTCTTTTGGATTCCTGAAAACACCCGGCGGTTTCACGCTCTTAGATTCCCGTTCCTAAGAAGAGTGTGGAAGCAGAGATGCTGTATCGTTAGGGCAAGAAGTGAAGCCAGCCTTTAAGCCCATTTCACCACACTAGCTAGTTATTTTACCCATCAGTCTACAGAGAAGGATCTGGGTTACTTTTCACATCTGTAAGAGCCCACATCTGTCAATACAAAATGCTCCTAAGTGCCTAGCATGGCTCATAATTGCCCTACATCAACAGTGAGAGCTGTAAGAAGATAAAGGCTATATACCACTGACATCAACATTTCCTCCTCTTAAGTTTCTGTGATTCTTAATTCCCTCTTATCTGTACTATAACCTGGTTTAAAGATATTATTTCTCTCTGTTTTTAAAACCACACTCCTCTCCAACCTTTTCCTTATTTAGTTAGACAGTCTCTTTACCGAGTGTTCTGTGCAGGTGATGATAAATGAATGTGTTAAAGGACGTAGGAGTGAGGCTAGGATATCGTCGTGTCGTAGCAGAGACTCAAAATCAGCTCAACTTTTAGCGTTTTCTAGTGACCTGTTCCCGTGTACCAGTGGTTTCCCTCAACACTTGAAGTGGAAACACATTTTTAGGGAAAGTCTTCAAGGGATCTGAAACCTTAAATTGTAAATAAATGCGCTCTAATAGAAGTAGAGACCCGTGTTTAAAGTCAAAGCCTCCACAGTTACAAAAACAATAGAAGCATTTTTTTTAGAATTGGATTCTGCTGCTGCATCCCTTGTTATCTCACTCGCCATAAAGCACTTTGAACAATTGTCCTGACCTCTTTTGCCTGAATGTTTATTCTGCTTTGTGAGACGCTGTATCATGTGACTGATCATAGTTTATTTCCACCCAAATGAATGTCGAATTGCTGAAATTGGCTCCAAGGCACAAGTGAGATTTCTTCTGCTTTTTTTTTGTTGTTGTTTTTGTTTTGTTGTCTAATGGTCTGGAGTTGTTTGTTGCCGTGCTTCAAACAGCAGATGCATGAACCCTTCCCGAGCTCAAAGTGTAGTTTACTATGCAATAATTGACACAACACTAAAAGGGTTGACCAGTTACTACTTTATCTAATGTTACGTTTCCTTTTGTCGTGCATAAATTCTGCTGTGTGATGGAAATAGAATTCTCTTTCAGGTTTGGTTGAAACGAAAACCCGGTGAGATGAACATTTTATATATCTTTATATATAATTTGTCCGAGGTGTAATACTTCAATGCACACATGTAAATACTGAGGGTTAGACCGGTCTTAAAGATGATTTTTTTTTCAGCGAGCATGGAGTGGTTGCTTTTGGTTTAAAGAATGCGTTGAGTCTTTTTAGAGGCTGCTCCCCCCCCCCCCCACCCGGATATTAAAATCTTGTTTGTTTTTATTGTGGAGTATCTTTTTCCACGTCCTTAGTTAACTATTATGAATGTTACTGCTCACCAGATATCTGCAAATGTAATAGAAATCATCCTGGAAGCATCTCATGCCGTAAAAATATCCTATTGCCTACAGTGTGCTCCTCCTCGACTGTAATAATGACATGTTTGTATATAATGGCTTGGTAGAGGGTTTCAATGCTACTGAATTGATTTATGCTGTTTACAAGGAAAATAAAGGTGGTCTTGACTCTTTGAATGAATTGTTTGTTTACCTTGTAGCGTAGCGGTGGAAAGCAAGTACATTTACTGGAGTACTGTACATTCACATTTATAGATTAAGATTTTACATTTAAACATACTAGTTTATAAAGTATGATTCATTGTTGCATATTAAACCAACCCAAAGTATTTAAAGCAGTTACAATTAGATCCACTTCAACCAACAACAATATTAAAGTGCTGCATTCATGTTTATGCAGCAATATGAATATAAGTCTGATGCAAATAATTCAGGATAAAGAGTACTTTTACTTTTGTTGTTGACAATGCTCTTCTACTTTTACTTAAGTAACATTTACAATATATGACTATGTCTTACTTGTAGATTATTTATCATTTGTGGGATTTGTTCTTTGACTTACGTAAATGCATTTACTCATCATTTTTAGGTACTCGAGTATAGTATTTCAATATCTTTATACTATATTGTAGTTTTTTCCACTACATTTAATTAACATGTTCTAGTTAGTTTTCAGGTAAATAATTGATAAATGCTGCAAAACATGCGTAATAACAACACCGACTGTGACCATTACATGTACATGTTGTTGCTTCTAACATACTTGTATTTACCATATTGAATGCAGGGCTTTTACTTGCAGCTGAGTGTTTTAACAGTTTGGTAATACGCCGCTAACTTGGGTGCAACGACACTCAACACAGAGCAGCCTGGAGCCGGAGACACGTGAGCGACAGCAGCTGCTTCCTGGGCGGAAACACAGCTGTGCAAACCCCGCCTTTTCCGGTCTTCGGTTCGCTGCCGCTAAAACTTTAAACAACAAGGAAGTTCCTGCAGCTGCTGCAACGCCCGCTTTAATCAATAAGCTTATTTATAAGCTGAAAACATGTCTTTTACTCCGAAGAGGTCGTGTCCCGATGCAATGAACGTTTCGATGAACGACTCAACGGAGAAAAGGATACACCGGATATCAATCGAGGGAAACATTGGTGAGTGCAGAGCTTGTTATGGCAAAAAACGACATTTCACTAAACAAGTTTAAAAAACAGCTGGTACGTTACAGTAACGTGACGTTAACCATCGTTGGACTTGGATTTAAGGATTTTATTTGTGTAACGTGAAGCGTTTACCGCCTTTAACCAGACTACTATCACTCCCTCTACTACACAGGCAACTAATACGCGCGCTTTATGTGTTGCAACATGTTTTTTATTCTCCACGCTGAACTTGAATTTCTGCATTATTCCTTTGGCGCGCAGCGGCCGGCAAGTCCACCTTTGTGGGCCTTTTGGATCAGGAGAGCGGGGACTGGGAGGTGGTACCGGAGCCGATCGCCAGATGGTGCAACGTGCGAACAAAAGGCAGTGACTTTGAGGTACTGTACATTTCCAAACGCAGTGCGCTCCCAGCTGACGCCCACATGCAGACACTTTATGGTGTCTGATGTGTGTTTTTTATTACGCACTATCCTGCAATCCTCTCACAACCGCTGTTTCAATGTTGCACTGTAGCGATAGCTGGAGGAGTCTTCATCTGTGTTTCGAGGGCAGCTGCCAGCTCTGTCCACATATCTGCACTGGTCACTCACCGCCTCCACACACCCAGAGGAACAGATGAGCATGCCATTACCGGTCAAACATCTCTGACCTCCCACACTGCTGCAGGCCTAGCCTCACCCGCACACTCCATTTCAGTGGTTCAACACACACCCATATATATAGATATATATCTATATATAGACTCTGTATTTGGGATTAGTCATTGCTTTTATGCAGGGCTGGAATTACCGGTTTATTTGTATTAACCGCCAACCTGTCGTTTATTTCCCTGATTTAATTGTTCCGTCTCTAAATCACTAGAAAATAGCAGAAAATCTCCGTCACAATATTGCAGAGCACAAAGGGAAGTATGCTGAGTGTGTCTTTTGTCTGACCTACAGTGTAATGCACAGATATGATAATCAGTTTACTCTCATAGAAACGCTGCAAATTTGGCAATTGTGTCATCATGTCAGCTCTACTTGTGTGGTATTTACTGTATATATTTTTGGGATGTTAAAAATAGTACAAATTGTTTTCTAGAACTCCAACTTGACCAGTTTGAAGGCGGCAACATTTTGTTGAAAAATTGAGTTTTACACTGTACGTGTAAAGTTAAAGCCAAATAACCACAAATACATTTTTGGTTCGTACAATTGTAATTCATGCGGAATGTGTTCTGCACCACACACTGTGGAGTACAGTGTAAAGTGATAGTACAGGGATATTATTATCAGTATGTACAACCGTCAGGAGTCCTCTTGGAGGTGCCACAACTCTGTATAATAAGTCTCATGCCCTCTCCGCTTACGGAGCAGAGTCGTCAATAGTTTGACGGATTCACTCATGACGGAATGAGTGAGTGTAGGAAAAGCCTGCTCCAAATGTTGGTCTTGGATGTTGTAATCTATAATTTTAAACTATAGATTAAACTTTAATGCATCTCAATGCTGCATTCATAGAAAAACTGTCCAGCAGGTAGGAAGAGGACATGTTTAGATATCGTATTAGGTAATACTAGCACTAATATAAGGAATTTGGAGCTGATTAGATTTATGTTGAATAATTAGTTGTTTAGTCCTCTCTCCAGCAAAAAATACACATTAAACATTATTTTAATTCATTAAATGTCATCAAAGATTTTGATATGTCTGAAAATATGCAGTCACTGCAACTTATAAATGACCAGATATTACAAACACTTGCACTGTACACTAAGCTGTGATTGCTGCAGGTGTATTTATCTTTTCTTTACGCACACATTTAAATTTGGCCCTCTCCCGTATGTCGCAGGAGCTGACCACATCTCAGACGAGTGGAGGGAACGTGTTGCAGATGATGTACGAGAAACCGGAGAGGTGGGCCTACACGTTCCAGAGCTACGCCTGCATCAGCCGGGTGAGAGCTCAGATCAGGTCGGCACACGGGAAGCTCCGCGAGGCCGAGAACCCGGTGCAGTTCTTCGAGCGGTCCATCTACAGTGACAGGTAGCAGTGACAAAACGGAAGAAAAATGAAAATATTTCACAAATACTAGTATAAAAATAATTGTATGCAGATTCAAATAATAAAAAAGTTTTTTTTTTTTGGTCAAAACAGTGTTTGAAAATCGTTGATTTCACGTTTCAACAGTTGAAACTCAATAGAAGGAAATTCTGATGATCATTTAAGTCATTTATTAAGGACAACGCGTAACATTCTCAGCTTCTTTCTTGTGGTGATTTGTTGCTTTTTCCCAATATGTATTAGTGGAAATGTAATACTTTTGGGTTTTGGTTTGACAAAACAAAGAACTCTGAAATGAAGCCATCTAGTAAATTATAATACATCATTTTTACCATTTTTTGATATGGACAAATTGTATTGTATTTATCAGAACTAATAAATCGTCAGTTTAATCAGAGACGTTGATGCATTCATAGACGAAGGCTGCTGAACCTTTTCAATACAAGAAATGACCACATTTGACTTTTTATAATCTTTATATTATAAATTTTTAGTTCACTCTTTGTAACTTTATCACGTCATGGCTCAAGAATGCAGTCAATCTTTTTAACTAAACATTTTTCTTAAAGATAACCACAGTAATGTGAGTACTGTGCAGCTTCTACTAAACACTGATATGTTCCCTTTTTAAAATAAAGTATGTTTGAAGTTGAAACTCCTTGTCCTTCATGTCCTAGGTACATCTTTGCAGCCAACCTCTATGAGAGTGAGTGCCTGAATGAGACGGAATGGTCCATCTACCAGGACTGGCACGGCTGGCTGCACAGCCAGTTTGGGAAGCACATCGAGCTGGACGGTATCATCTACCTCAGAGCTTCACCAGAGGTACTTCTGCTTCTTTTACTGTAGCGCTCACATCAGACAAGAGTGATCGCTATGGGAAATGGAGATGTTTTCACCTTTAGAATTAAAACAACGTACTAATGTCCCCTTTTGATGTGCACGTGTAGAGATGTTTGGAGCGGTTGCACCTGAGAGGCCGAGAAGAAGAGCAAGACATCCCTCTGGAGTATCTGGAGAAACTCCACTTCAAGCACGAGAGCTGGCTGCAGCACAAGACCATGACGTGAGCCCACACATGCACACTGACTTTTATGGCACTTCTATGCATTTCTGAGAGGACAAAATGCGTGTTTGTATGTCCATGCATCCATCATCTTTAACCGCTTATCCTGGTCAGGGTCACGGGGGAGCGGAGCCGATCCTAGCTGACATTGGGCAATTTCTTAGTATGTGTTTTTAAAAGAAATGGATGAGGCGGGACATGTGTGTGTGTGTATAAGATGTATTTTACTAAGATGAACAAAGCTTCACCACAGAAGTGACAAAACGCCGTCCTTTTTCACTAACCGTGATCCCGTGTTGCTCGTGGCCCTCAGCATGGAGTTTGAGTATCTCAGTGATGTGCCGGTCCTGACCTTAGACGTGAATGAAGACTTTAAGGGGAATGGAATCAAGAGCGCCGACATGATTGAGAAGGTGAGTGACGGTTGAGCCTCGTTAAAGATTTGAAATGATTTGAAATGATGCTTTCGGATTTGTCTCCATCCAAATACTCCAACAGGACTTTGAGGGGAAACATCCTGTTGGAATACTACAGGGCTTTATATTATTATTATTAATAATAATAAACTTTATTTAAATAGCGCCACTCATAACTTAAAATGCAGCTCAAAGTGCTTCACAAGAGCAAAAACAATAAATTCATAAAATCCTAAAGAGATACTAAATAGGATGATACGAGTCAGGTTATAATAAACCATCTACCCTTCTTTTGCAACTTTGAAATGCTTGAAAAACTTAATGTTAATGTATCAGTGATAATAATCTAATGACATATAAAATTGAACAATGCCAGCTTTACAAAAGAAATCTCCAATTGAAGTATGCGTCTATTATTGAGCCCTAAAGGTTGTTTCAAGAACAACAATGTGTGTATTTTGGCAGAATGAGGCATCGCGCTGCGCTGGAATCAAGAAAATACTTTAATTTGAAAAGTAGTCTAGAAACCACTTTGTTTGTTTTGGAAACGTGTTCAAATTTTTGCCCGTTTTCAATTTTAAAATGGGTCTTTTGGAACTCGATGATTGACGAAAAGAGATTTTTGCCAGAGCAGAACGTTTGAGTACATTTAGCTGATAATACTTCTACTTGGGTAAAGGGTTAAATGCAGGACTTAACCGAGCATTTTAATATTGTGATGTATTGTGAATACTTGATCCCTGCGTTATCTGTACAGTTTTTGAAGAAGTTGTCATTGTTCGTCTTTGGGGGAAATTAAAATCTCACCTGTTGCAGCTGACCTTTTAAAAGCATAAAAGGGCTGACGTATTTAAACAGGTTTTGAGGCTTAAGTCACGTGCGCAGTGAGATCTCTCCGATACCGAGACACACACACTCAGGTTTCACATACGGAAACGAGGCCTGAAGAGCTGCTTATGTAGCGTTTACAGATTTCACCACCACTCACAGACGGCATTAAACAGGAAGTGGTCCCACACTGTCCTCCGCACAGATGACACAAAGCAACTTGTTTTTCTAGTTGGAAGCAAACAAAGAAAGGGAAAGCTTTGTTTGCCGCTGAGCGTGACTGTTGTGGTTGTGTTTCAGGTGAAGGAGTTCTTGAGCACGCTGTGAAGATCGCTCAGCGATTGGAAAATCGAATCTGCTCCACAAAGGAGGAAGCGCTGGATGGAGTGAATTTTTTTTAACCATGAAATTATATATAATTAATATTAAATCTTTCTTACATCTGTGTATTTATATAATTCTTTGTGTGCAAATGAGAATGTCTGTTGGTCCTCGCAAATGACAATAAACTTGAAATGCTTGTTTAAATGTTTGTGGTCATCTAATATTTACCATGAAAGCTGCTGTAAATAGAAATCCAGGGATTATTGATTTAATACATTTACACTAAGTATTCGTCTCCTGGTGTTCCGACTCTTCCACAAGATGTCGCCAGTCTCCCGAACAGCTGTCCAGTCGGCTATTTTTTGACTGCTGAGCTTTTCTTTACCTGGTAGCTCCAATGGGATTTGATTACCTGAAATAGATGGCTTATTTTCACTTATAGCGCCTTTTATAATAGGGTGTGTGTGTGTGTGTATATAGAGAGAGAGAGATCGGTGTGTGTTGCTAAGTTAAACCCCTCGACTTTAAAAATAAGTTTAAAATCAGCACTGACTGTAGTTAAGTCAAATTTAAAATGTGTATAACTAAAGTATGAAATCAATTCACACGGTATTGATTTTAAAGTGTAATCTTTTGTAGAAGTGATCCAAGCTGTTGGGATTCCATGAAATCCTACAGTCAAACTCATAAGTGCGTCAAACTTCAATGCGTTGACGAATATTGAATACATCTGGTGACTTGTAATGCGCCTCCATTAGATACAAAGTAAATAATGGAGACATTGATTGTGAATGTTCGGTGCGCCACGCAGAGCAACTAGCTGACCCCCCCCCCGGTGTCGTCACGGCAGGAGGAGGGATGCCACTTTAAATATGGAAACAGACACGCTGCGCTCACAGAGTCTCTCCGCACGCTTTCCAGAAGCAGCGAGACAACAACACGAGCTTCTCTCTCTCTCTCTGAGATGACACCTGGACACGACCTGAACAGGTCCCGCGCGACATGAGGAGCGTTTGTTACAAGTTTAACTCGATTTGTAGAGTCGGAGGAATCATTCCAGCGAGATAGCGCCGCGCTCCTCGACTTATTTCTTACTTTTTCTTTTTTTATCCACGTGAAAAGCGCGACGTCTAGAGTAGGTGAAGATTTTCCAACGCTGACTCCCAAGAGCTACTCCAATAACGCCCAGACTGGTCGGCTTTAAAGGCGAAGTTCGCCACCATGAGTTCCGAGAAGAAGTAAGTGTTTGCTCTTTGTTACATCTGACTGCGTGGGGAACTTTACCGTTTCAGTCCATAGGCGTCGTTCAGGGCATTTCCTGGCCAGGTGTGAACGTGTAGATTCGGTACCAGGTGAGTATGATTCACCAGCTAATATGTCCCATAGTCATTGTGTGATCCTGTGCGTAAATCTGTCTGTGGCTCATCTGGCTTTAGTTAGCCACAGCTGCCACAACTCTAGTAAAACGTCAATGTGCTTTCGATTGTGCAACTTGAGTTACATTATTTTCAATGAGACTAGTTACACCCCATGGCTGGATAAGCCACTGTTCCCGCACCGCTGCGGCCGTGAACCTGTTGGCCTAATCTATGCTGCTAAGAACCACGTCGCTCTCAATTAGAGAGACGCGGGGAGCGCGGGCCAAGTGGCGGAGAGTTGTCTCCGGTGCAACTTTTATGATTAAAGCTGCGTATGTGTGCGCGCGCGCGCCTCACATACCATGTGGTCCATGAGCTGACACCCCTGAGAAATCTGCTTTCGGCGCGGGGCCAGCGCGTGTGTCTGTGTGTCCACGTTGCGCAATGACGCGACAAATGAAGACACGGTTCTGCGGGAACCTTTTTCTTTCGGTGAACCTCACCTGCAGCAGTGTGAGGGAGCCGTACAGTATCAGCCTGATTTCCCCCCCCCCCCCCAGAATATTTACTCTTAAGTGTTACTAAATGAGTAGCAAGAAGTGAAACCAAGACAACAACAGATGTGTGTGTGTGTGGGTGCAGACACTGTGACCAACACATGAGGATTCCTCATTGTTCTGTGTCAATTATTCAGATTGTGAAATCTTTTGCAATGGAAGAAATGTTCTCTTTACTTTGTTCCATCCATTTGTTCCGTGACTCTTCCTCCTGGCCTCACCCGCGGCAGTGAATGCTCTTTTGTGCTCCGCTGACTGATGCTCTGTGTCCTTTTCCTCGTCCCTTCAAGTGTTGCTTACTGGAAATTCCAAAAGTCCAGACAGACCTGAGAAGCAGGGAGTGAACGACAGTTCAATTATGTCCACGATCACCTGAGCACAGGTGTGTGCAGACGTGTCCTTTGTCACCTCTACTCACTGAGAGTTTATGGATTTGTGAATCTATAAACTACCGCCACATCCTTTATTTTAATATTCCATAAACTCATCGCAGCTTCTCCAATGTAGAGATTTCTTTCTTTCTTTTAATAAATGTTCCACAGTTTTGGTTTGTTGGTTGGACAGAACCACACTAAAGACCTCTTGGGAAGATAGACAAAGAAGCTCAGGAAAATTGTTATTGGTTGCAGACCTGAAATCAGAAATCACTAAGTGATCGCTCACCTATTGGCTGTAACAACGGTGTGTGTGTGTGTGTGTGTGTGTGTATGTGTGCTTTCCTCAAGTGCACTGGCTGTGCTGGGGCCACCCACCCTGCTGGTGAACCTGGCCAGTGGGGATTGGGTGCGTCACTCTGTAAAGAGATGGGGATGATCCTTGATCCCGAGCAGCTGATCCCCGGCTCCTCACGCACCGACAGGTTTATCCAGCCTCCATGAGGTCACCGAGAGCGGCAGCGGAGTGAGAAGTTGCGAGATCAATGCAGCCGGTTGCCCCAGCCCTCTTTATTTTATTTACTGAGCAGGCAGAGGAAGTCATAGCAGGAAATGAAAAAGAAGATTTCCTGTTTACGTCGTGAATGAGGAGACGCAGGCTCTTTATCTGCGTTGTGGTTTTGCAAACACAAACACAAGACGTTTGGTCTCCGTTTTGCTTTCTGCCACCTGAGTTTTTAACTTTGATATTAAGTCATTTAGACTCCACTGACGAATGCTGATGAGCAGCAGATTTAAGTTTCTTCCCCTCAAAGCTCCCGACATCGCCTCCTTCTTTCTCCTACATTTCGTTCCACTTAACACACCCGGTGTGTTGGATTCAGCTCTCAATTCAAAATAGTAATCTTCTCCTGCATCCTGTGTGTCTGCGCGCCACCTGTGGTATGTTTCTCATCATGAGGGTCTGCCTGTCTGAGGCCTCGGCGTGGAGTGATTAACGTGGCTCCGTGGGCTAAAGCTCGCAGTAAACCTGCAACATGAGCTTCCTTTTTGCTCTCCTGTGTGGCCAACGGTTTTCACTGTGTTACATGACCCCTCCTCCGTGCTCGCACGCACACACACGCACACACACACACCACCGCCGACTACCTGTTGCAGATGTAAATGCTGCACCGAGCTGTGTTCCTGGAAAGATCCCGTGTATGTGAAGAACAAATTAGAGTAGCTCCAGCAGTTTGTTTTTATAGTTATTAATGTCTGTTTACTGACTACATTCTTAATTATAAGGCTGTATTAAGATAACTGGTTAAAGGAACAGTTGATCCCAAATGCATATTTTTCCTCCTACCTATAGCACTATTTTTTTCCATTCCAGATTGTTTTGGAGAGATATCGTAGAGACCTTGTTGTGAGCAGTTTTGGGTATCGTTGAAAGAAAATAGTTCCTACATGAAGCTGCTCACAACAAGATCTGTGAATTATCTTGAGTAACCAGGTGATTATTCCTGAAAAGAGACATTGCTGTTGAGTTTTTTTAATTGAGTTTTTAAAAGTTGTATTTTGTCCTTTTGAGCACCACAAGCTGACATGTTGTACAGAAGGCAGACTTCTCTACGGGCGACATCTCCAAAACTAGGCAACTCGCACCAAAACTAGATTTATAAACGGCCCTACATATAAAATGACAAATGTGTATTTTAGACTTTTAGTAGGAGTTCTTCACACAGAGTGACAAAAGTATCTCCCAGAAGCTGGTGGTATTTTCTGTGCGCTCTGTCCCGGGGGGGGGGGGGGGGGGGAGAAGAGCACAATCTGAACAGAACATGTGCAGAAATCTGAAGCTAAGCGATAGCGTTGGCGCTCTCTACGCGATGCCGTGTGGCAACTTGACCTCTTCTTTTTTTTTTTTTTTTGTAAGCAACAATGGGCCACAAAAGGAGGCTGCAGAGGCCAATCACTACTAGCACAGCTTGTAAACTTGGCACAGAGGCCGCCCCTCCTCTTCATCACTTGTTTGATCTCGGGAGCTGGTGGATCAACATTACGTCTGCTATCAGCGTTCTGCTTGTGTCTCTCTCAAGGACAGATACCATATCCACAGGGGGAATCCAGAAGAGCTCGCGGTGCACTCGGAGGAACAAGTTGCATCCTTCCTGACTTTGTTTATTTAGCGGCTGATGTACACTGCTCCCATTCTATCATCCCAGATGGGTTTTCCTCAGAGGAAACTGTTCACATGTTTATTGACATGCTTGATGCACATCTGACATTTTATTTTCTGTTGTTTAACAAAACTGTTTTCATAACGCAGTTGGTCAGATTAGCCACAGCAGATGAGTTCCTAATTTGCCGCTGACACGCGTATGGAGTCCCTGAACGGTTTGAAGGAATAGATTGGCTCATTTGAGATGAGGCCTCAATGCGCAATGATAAATGGGCCTCCGTTGTTTAACTTTTTTGTAGTTGTTGCCCTCTGTAGCGGTTTTGGCAAAAGGTGTATCCTGAGGTTGGGGTTTGCTTAAACCACCTTTCATTACCTGGAAGAGTCCGCACTGTGCCCGACTGGAGGAGCCACCTTCCTTCCTTCCTTCCTTCCAGGAAGGTTTACGATTGATGGTCAAAGTCAAGTATCCTAAGAAGAGGTCTCTGGCCTCCCGTGTGCACCGTAAGGTCCGGTATGACTGGCACTATGCGGCGTAGTCTTACTGTGATAAAAGTGCCGTGCAGTTTTAAATTTACACATCAACTCACTGACGAAAAAAAAGAGGAAAAACGTGCACATCCTCCTCATGTTGTGTGCAGCATTGTGGGTAAATGGGAAGGTGATATTTTGTTCATATGTGATTACCACAGCGTCACAAATGCTGATGCACTTTAAAGCTTGCCAGGTTAACTGACCATGAAGCCGTGTTATTCATTGATTCAAAACATCCAAAATATAAAAAATGACTTGAGTGCAGTGATGTTGATGTTGCTCTCACTGTAACGTGGGGTCTCTTTGTTTCCACATTTAAAGGTTGATGGGTGCAAAACAAGAGAGAAATGGCTCGTCAGGATTGTGTTTCACGCAAACCCAAATTTGACTCTTGGCCATAAAAGGCCTGAGGGTTGAAAATAAAGCTGCATGAACAGTTTTTAAAATGAATACATATTTGGTTATCATTGTCTTTAAGTGTATTTCAGTGTTTCGATGATGCTGAAGAACGAATTGTGGCAGAATGTTTAGTTTGACTTGTGTATTTACATGCCGTCCTGAGTGGTGATCCATATAGAATAACGTTTCTTTTGTTTGCCTTGTAGAGTGGAGGACGAGGCCGTCTTGGACCGCGGAGCTTCCTTTGTCAAACATGTCTGCGATGAAGGGGAAGTGGAAGGTAAGATCAGTGATGAATATCTAGCTGTCAGACAGGTCGTCCGTGTCTTTCCACACATACTGTGTACAGAACTGTGCAGGCGAAAAACTGTAGTTGTCCCCGTTGTACCGGCACAGAATACGACATTTTAAGATGAAAAACGTCCACTTTCGCTTGACATTCCTGAACAGGAAGATGTTTCCTCAAGTGCTCTGATCCCGTCCAGCGCTGGCTGTCGGCTGAAGCCACATGAGAATTTATGAGACGCCCACGGGCATTTACTCAGACGTTGACTTAAGGGTGCACACAAAGAGAACCACGTCATGGTTTTTTTTTGGCACCATGTCAAGCCGTTTTGTGTTCGTGCAGTTGTAGTTGCAAGATCCTGTCGCTTCCTCTGCATGGGAATGTGGCGGAAGTGCGTTGTTTAGTGTGCGCCTCAGGTGGTCTTTTGGCTTCTGCGAGGAAAGCAAGACCGACCACGTGATGCTGGGGAAAGATGTCATTAAAACACGACTAGACGCATTTTTATGGAATGCACGGTTGACTTGTCAGTTTATCTGTAACAGTTGTCTCTTTCCCTCTCTGGATGTTTCTCTGATTACTTCCGGGAGGAACAAGGTCATCATTTCCTGTATGAGCTGCTGTGTAGGAAGTAGTTGGCATTTATTTGATTTCACAATTTGACTGTATCTCTTCCTGATTGAGAAATGAGCAACAACCCTCAGCACAAGCCCCAAAAAAAATAAAGCGTCAGAGTAGCCTTGTGATAAGAAAACATTTCACACCACTGTGATTTCCTTGTGATTGTGAGTGTAATCTGACCTGCATTCCCTCTCTATTGTGGCAGGTCACCACACTGTGTACATTGGCGTGCATGTCCCCAAGAGCTACCACCGGAGGAGACGCCACAGACGCAAGTCCAGCCACAAGGAGAAGCGGGAACGAGCTGAGCAAGGATACAAGTCGGACGGCGACTACACAGACGAGTCCACTGCAAACATCCTCAAACCGCTCAGTGAGTTCTGATGAAAGTAATCCCCAGTGTGCAGATTATAAGCCACATTTAGTAATGGTCATAACCCTCTCGAGGTGTTGGGTGCGGTCCAGCAGCACTCTGCAGATGCCAGCTGGGTTAAAGGAGGTTGGTCAGGGTGGCCGTCAAGAAAGCAAAAAAGAGAAAGAAGAAACGTCTTCAACAGAATTAGTAGAACGCGGGACTGATGACACGTCGAGTACTAATCTGAAAATGACACAGGGTCGGTTTAAATGCCGATTAACACTGTCCTTTGTGGGATTTGGAAGAGGGGATTCTCCGAAGATAAAAACAAATCAGGTCTATGAGGAACAAAGAAGTAGAAGAATAAAAAAAATTCCAATGTTGCACAAGCTTGATTGCAAGTGATCCTAATACAACCACATTAATAGGTGGAACAAGTAGGGATCGCATTATCAAATAACGGTGAACTGAACTGGTGAAATGTCCCAAAAGCATTAAATGAATGCTAAATGGACATTTATTTTTGTCGTCGGTCTCAGGAGTCTTCCTTCTGCTGTAGGACAACACACCGGATGTCTCTCCTTGCATACAGGCTTAAGATACAACCATTAATCCCAAGATCGCTTTCTAGAACAGGAGGAATTATAATCTCCAACGGGTCTTTGGATAGAAGGAGATGTTTTATTTCTATATAAACATGGTTACAGAGATGGGAAAGCATTGAACTTTCAGCAAATGAGCCATATAATTGTACGGGGATCTCCGTTTTATCTGTAAGCCTCGATGAATGCTCCGTGCCGCCACACAGACCTTATGGGTGGGTAATTAAATAAGTCGGCAACATTTACAATCAGGTTAAAAGCCTTTTGCAAGACGTACAATTATCACAACGCTGCAATTCACCTTCAAATGGCCCAGCCTGGAAACTGGCATTGTGGGAGAGTGTTTGCTCTCTGCTTTACTGCGGGTGGAGGTAACCATTAAGGTCTCTAGAAGTGTTCTTGAGATGGAGGGGAAAGGCAGGGATTTGCGGGGGCATGTGCGGACGACGACGGCGGCAGAAGCACATACCTGAACGAAGGTGTACAAATGCGAATCAAGAGTTTGCGCTGGTAATTATAATGATAAAGGCCTGTCACGAGAACTCATTTTGTTGGACTTGACGTGCAAGTACACCCTTTTTAAAATGAGAAATTCACTTTTTAATTCTTAAGTGAGTTCAGACATTGGATTTTGAATGTTGAAAAAGGCTTAAAATATCTTAAATAAATAAAACCTACATAAATAAAATAGACTCCCTGACTTGTACAAAAATGATTGCGATCATGTCCATATGTTGTATGATAAATCCATATATTAGTTATTGTGACAGACCTCATCTGAAATGGATAAAATATGGTAAAGTGGCATCACAACCACAGCAGATGCTTCACACGTGGTGTTCAAAGACACCATAAGGAAGCTTTTTAGCTTTTCTAGCAACTTGTGCGGACAAGCTCCCGGTTATGCAACAGGCTCTTTCTGTGGAAGCGCAGAAAATAATCCCTACGGTGACTTTTTGCAGTTTTTAGAGAAGGGGGAACTGGTACAGCAGCGGATAACACGAGTGCACAGAAATGCATGCCGAAATAGTTTTTTGGGCGAACCGAGGACAAGTGGCTGAGTGGAAGAGACGCAGAGAAAGAATCTCTTGTGTGCAATTGCTTGGCTGCAGCAGTTGTGGGAGAAAAACGACCCTCGGGGAGAACTGGTTGCTTAGATGTATTTAGGAGATGAGGCTTTACATTCGTCATCGGGGCTGTCATGAGGAATTTGCACCGGTTTCTGTTTTCTTATACAGCAGCTGTTACAGTCTGGTGTTGTGACACGATTGTTCAACTCAGCATTTATTCAGTTGCACGTATAGGTCTTGTGTTTTTTTTTTTTTTTTCTTCTCACAAACAGGATGCAGAGGCCTCAGCATGGAACCGTTTAGCGTGCACCTCGAATGTGTTCACCCACCGACGCTCTCGATCACGCCGGCGCCCCGTTCACAGACTCAACTTCGCACAGCAGGCGAGCACTCGAGTAATCCTCTCGCGCTGCCAGCTGCTCTGTCGCTGTAATCCTCCGTCGTTACACCTCGCGGAGGAGCCATGATATGACAAGAGTGTTGCTCACATTAATCTCAGTCTAGAATGTCGTAGCCCGATCTGATTACTTCCGTGAGTCGTGCGAAAACCACTGCAATGGAATGGTGCTTTTCCAATTATTACAAATATCTTCATATAAGGTGACGGAGAACCAGTCAGACCGGTAGACAGTTCAGAACCACTTCACAACTATTCGCAGCTTAATTTAAGGGTTACGAGTTTACGTCGTAAAAGTCAGAACAGCAGTGGTAAGAATTTTGTGCTGACGTAAATGTCAGCAGCAGTCACCGTTACAGATCTAGCCTGTTCCTTTTTAAAAGACCATTTCCTAAATGTATGTGGTCTTAAATGAATGACCGCAGTCTACCCTGTAGCATTTCATATTTGTGTATGGTTCAAACATGGCAGCTTTCATTATAAATGCGACCGGTGTTGATGGTTCATCCATAGAATCAGACTGGCAGGCGGAGACAGAAGTGGAACCAAACACAGACGCGGGTTTTGAACTGAGCCGAGGTTCACTATAAGTGCCCCCTTAACAGACAGACAGACAGACAGACAGACAGACAGACTGACTCCGGCTTCTTTCTCATCCAACTGTATCTCTGCAGAAGATCTGAAGTGTAAACAGTCGTGTATGGTTGAGTGAGAGGGCAGACTGTGCTGTATGATGAGGCTCGAGCCACCGTTGTGATAAACATTTTTTCTCCTGTAGAGTCAACCCCATACACACTGCTGGACGCTGCATACGGAGCCCTCCGCTTGTTGGATTTGTTTCCTGCTGTTTGGCCCTCCATCTAAATCCCCATAATCCTGTTGACTCTGGCAAAAGCCCGTGGAGCTGTCCACTTAAAGGTTGTGTGTAACCGCAACAAAGGCTTGGTTTTCATTGATAACACCAGTTGTGAGACTTAAAGAGGTGAGCGGTGTTGTGTACACCGTGTGGCGTTGCTAAGTGTCTCGTCAAAAGGCCACCGCTGTAAGTCGGCCAGATGGCAGAAAAGGCCCCGTGGCCATGTGGACGACTGAAAGATCTCTTGTGTTTTGTGTTTTGGGCTGTCGGTGGATGACGTCGGTGTGCTTCACACAATAACGCGGACGTACAAGATGAGGAGACGCCGTTTCCAGCGTTTCCAAGACATTGATCTTGACCTTCGTGTAGCTTAACGTTGGACTTCCACGCTACAGTGCAGGAGTTTCCAACTGTACTATTTTAAAAACAACCATCCTAAGTTAAGCTTGGTAATGCTGGGCGAGGATTAAAAGGTTACAGGCACTGTTACGTTGTCGAGGTATCCACCTGTGGACTCCTGAATGGTGCCAGTAGTTAGAGAGAAAGCTGCATAAATAGCCTCTTGTGATTTACCACTTTAACGTCTACTTTTTTATCACTTTATACAACTTTCAAGAAGAACAATACACAGTTCTTCCTACAATATACAACCCTTTATATACAGGATACACAGCATTGCATAATTGAGACTTTATAGCGACCGCTTTGTGTCTAGAACGTCTGACGGGGAGGATACGCATTTACTGTAAATGATCAATCAAGTCAGGTTTTGTTTTGACACATGTCTTAGCACACCTTCTCAGAAGGAAGTAAAAAGGAAAGTTCCTCCCTAGTGCGTGTGTGTTATCAAGTATTTCCTTCTTGCTTAAATTCCTGTGCTTTCTTTCCGGGTTAAAGTTGGTCAAGAGGTGCCTGTCATGCTCTGTAGAGAGGCTGTTTAGAAATAAAACATTTGTATTAACTTCTCTACAGACATGCATGCACTTCCTTTTAAAACTTTACATCCCTGTTTGCTCAAAACACACCTTCTTCTTTTTATTTACAGACTCATGACTCAGATCATTTAATCAAATAGTGAATATATTTAGATTTCAGCAGAACATGGTTTCCATGGACCTTGGTTTTCCCAACGAGTTGATCATTGTTGAAGATATAATTCCTTGGGACTACACAATTCATTGCTGTTAGTCTGCCAGTGAGCTATACTGGGCGAGTATTTGACTTCCAGGCACTTCTTTTCAGAGGACATTAAACTAAAGTGTGATGAGAACAATAGCAGCGTGAAGCTAAAATAAATCTTATCTGCTCAGTTTTAGTTTGTGTTCATCTTTTGTTTGATTCCGGCAGATATGTTTCTGAGCAAATCGATCATCAGGGAGTGACTTCATCAACAACAGTTTAAAGATGTTATTATTTGTATCTGACTATGGCACAGCCACTTTTTGAAGGTGCTTGATACTTGCTACATCATTTGTAATCATGCCTTGAGGGGCTGGATTCTGTGGCCATAGTTTGCGTTTCTTGGACATAAAAAAAAAAGTCAGGACGGACCTGTTTGCTGGTTCCTAACTTGCCTCCTCCTCCCCCGCAGTTTCTCCAGCCGAGAGGATCAGGTTCATCCTGGGAGAGGAGGACGATGGTCCCCCGCCGCCTCAGCTCTTCACCGAGCTGGACGAACTACTGGCCGTGGACGGGCAGGAGATGGAGTGGAAGGAGACGGCCAGGTGAGCCGCTGAGTCGAAATGTCTTCTAAGCCATTCCGTGGCTCCTGTCAACCCCCCAGAATTTACAGCCATGGGCAGTGTAGTCACAAATATCCTGCTTCACAATCGCTTATGAATAATCGTGTTTTGTATGTGTAGGGAAATAGGCTGAACTCCAGTGAACTCCCAGTCTGCTGTTATCTGAATGAGATCTGTAGTACCTGCCCCTGTGAGAGCAGGAAGAGGCAGAAACTCCCACATGGCCAGAACAAGAAGTAATGTTACAGTTGGCTCTGGAGCTCATGACATTTTGGCATCGAAAAGTGGATACTGTTACTTGTTTCCCTTTAACATAGTCCTGTGAAGTCACTTTTCTTGAAAGTGATTGAGGAAGAAAAAGGTTTTGGATCTGAAGAATACACAGAAATGCTGCAGAAAGGCTCACAAAGCCCCAATCGTGCAATATTTTTGGGAAGGGAAAGCAGGGAGTTGCCTGAAAGGGGAAGATAAATGAAGTCCTTTGGGTCGACGGTGTCTCCGTGGCCGGGCTCCTTTCCTAGTAAGACGGCTGGTTTAAAGCGTGTGGACCAAAGCCAGAGGGACACTCTATCCCCAGAGGAAACCCCATCCTCAGGCCTCAGGAGAATGGCTCTTTTGTAGTGCTGACATGCGAGGTATCATTATTAAAAAGAATCTTTGTCCTTAGTCCTACCTTCGAGGCGAAGCTCATTTAAAGTCTCACATTTAAGTCATGTGGGGTACAAACGCCTGTCGCCGTCCCAGCATGCCATGTATTTTCTCAAGTCTAGTGATTTTATTTTGTATTTCTACGCTTTGCTGCGTCTCCTATTCTTGTGTGACCGATTCAAAACACCACGGGGTTGTTTAGTAAAGAAAAGAGAGCCCATCTTGTCTCCTATTTTTATGTCAACCGTACTAGTTCATAAACAAAGTCGCAGTTGTGTACTTTTTTTATTTATTTATGATGTGCAGTGACCTTTACTTTCAGTTTGTGTATAATGGGTTGTATTAGAACACCTGGCGAGGTCGAACACTACTGTGAATACATCTCAACACTTGTCTTCTGTCCTCCACTGTTCAGATGGATCAAGTTTGAGGAGAAGGTGGAGGAGGGCGGAGAGCGCTGGAGTAAGCCCCATGTGGCCACGCTGTCCTTGCACAGCTTGATGGAGCTCAAAACGTGCATCGAGAAGGGCACCATCATGCTGGACCTGGAGGCCTCCACGCTGCCGCAGGTTGTCGGTAAGTGAGGCACACTTAAATAAAAATAAATCATGTATGTTGAAGAATCTGAGCGTGACCTCATGTTGATCCTCAACATGTCCACTCTAACAGAGCTGATCACCGAGGCGGGTCAGTTGAAGGCGGATCTGAAGGAGAAGGTCACGTACACGCTGCTGAGGAAGCATCGCCACCAGACCAAGAAGTCCAACCTGCGCTCCCTTGCTGACATCGGCAAGAGTGTTTCCAGTGCAAGTAGGCTGTTTAACCACCAGGAGAATGGTAATGCCCCCCCTGCCCTGTTGTCTTATCCCTCTTAACCCAATCAATTCCACCTTTGTTCTCTTTCTCATTTGTGATGTGAAATCTTACACTAACTGCTGTTGTCGGTATTTATTTTCCTAATCTTTTCCTTCTTGTCTTTTCTCTGCTTTTCCTTCCCAACCTTGTTTTCCTTTCCTTTTTTTGTCCATCATCTTTGGGACTGTGCCGTCTCCGACTTCCTGCTTCTGGGGTAATATAGCACGCAACCCAGTTGAGCACCCTGTGCCTTGTTTAAACCTCCAGCACCCAGAGGGCCCATGTGAGGTCACTAGGAGCTCCAGCATGGGATACCTCTGTAAGTGAGGTCACGGCGCTCGTGCTGACAGCAACATGTAAAACTAGAGATCCCCAGCTGAGCTCTCCTTCAGTGCATGAAGCTGGATGTGTCTTTATTCAGGGCGACAAACTTCAGCAGATCAGTGTAGAGACTCACGGAGATGGAATAGCCCCACTCGTTGACTCACAATGTACTTAACTCAATATTTATTTAGCAAGAAAAAGCTAAAATGCCGTTGACTCTGTTCTCTTAACGTCGTCGGTAAGTGGACCGTATCACACGGAGTTCCAAAGTTTACATCCTCAGTCATTTGCCAATAGTTGCCTAAGCTCGTTGCTGCTGATGCGCAGAAGCAGGCGGCTCTGCTCTCCCTGGAGCGCCTGAATGAATGACCATCTGGCATTAGTCCTAAAGCTTAAGCTTCGCCGCATTTAGCTAGGTCCTGACTTTTCTGTCTCTCTTCATGTACTTTCCCTGTGCCTTTTTTTTTTTTTTTTTTTTTTTTTTTTTTTTTTTTTTCTGGGTCTCGTCTTCCTCCTCTTGCCAAAAATGTCTCCTGTGAAAAGCTGTGCAGTCTCACCCGGCCTCTTTCTTTTATTTGTTTTGATCCCCAAACGGTGTCTCACCTCTCTGCAGGTAGCCCCACTACTGCCCACAGAAACCTCACCTCCAACAGCCTGAGTGACTTCTCTGACAAACCAGAGAAGGATCAGGTAATCTGTTTGTGTCTCTTTTGTTTTGTATTGTTGTGCTGAGATGTGCAACTATTATGCAACAACAATACTTAAGGTCTCCATTCACAAAGCAGCACTATGCAGGGTCATGTGTTTGGGCTGTGTGGGTGTGTGTGTGTGTGTGTGTGGGTGTGTGTGCATGAGCTTGTGAGCCTCACATTCTGATAGATAAGACCGCTGGCTCTCTGTCTGCTCTGTGCAACAACAGCCCACTGTCTCCCCTCTTTGTGTCCTGTGAGTTTCTGTCGTCCACACATGCAGTTTCTCTCACTGCTGTGACTCATGACCGAGTAATGATTTGGCTGTGTGGTCTCTAGATACACTGCACATGGCCAGAAGGCCCAGTTGAACTCTTAACAGCTGGATTTACGCTCCAGCAACAGTGAGCATGTCCACATTTGCCACAACCCCACGGCTGCAGTTAATCATTTCCCTGCAACAGAGTTTTTCTTTCATCCTCAACCTATGTGTGTATGTTCTTTGTGTACTTTGCATGTCAGTTTTGTGTAACACTGTGTACAATTTCCTACACTGTTCATTATGTGGCATAAAGTCAAGCTGCCGCTCAGCACATAATTCTAGGAAAGGGCGGGCGTTACCTGTGCCAGTAAAATCACAACACCAGTATTCTTGCAATCGCTTTTTAATCGCTACAATTATTTAAAGTGCCACGTCCGTCTTTGATTGTACTGCATGTGACAGATGGAGTGTTCGTGTGAACGATCTCCCTCTCATGTCCGTATCTTGCCACGAATAACCTGCGTTCTTTGTCACGATGCCCTCTTTTTTTCCTTTCTCTGCCCTGCTCTCTCTGTTGTCCAGCTGAAGAATAAGTTCATGAAAAAACTGCCCCGCGATGCCGAGGCGTCCAACGTGCTGATTGGAGAGGTAGACTTCCTGGAAACTCCCTTCGTGGCGTTTGTTCGTCTGCAGCATGCCGTCATGCTGGGGTCTCTGACCGAGGTCCCCGTGCCCACGAGGTAGAGCGCACGACAGCCGCACATTTTTATTGCCGTCATGACCGAATAATCTTGACTTTCCCTAACGCCCCATTTTCTTGTTGCTTAGATTTCTCTTTGTCCTGCTGGGCCCCAAAGGTAAAGCCAAGTCCTATCATGAAATTGGAAGAGCCATGGCCACCCTGATGTCAGATGAGGTACTTTACTATGATGCAAATTGGATATTTCTCACTGTACTTGTACTGTTAACATTCATTCTTTATACACTTTTTTTTAAAGTTGATTAGATCAGAACCTGTGGGGAACATGAATGTCTCCACCAAATTTCACGACGTCCAATAGTTTTCGACTCATTCACTCAAAACCACAAACTTCACGGCGGTGCCACCAGAATGTGCGCTGTCCTTACCAAATAAACCAATAAATAATTAGAGGAAAAGTATGATTACTCCTCCTACAGTACTTTTCAAATCTCTCCACTCTCTGGATATTGCCGTATTAATCATCACAGCAGTTTGCCAGTCCTGTTGGCAGTGAACTACTTCTATTGTTAAGCAGTGCGTTGAAGTTGTGGCAGACCCATTTTGTTTGGGTGTCTGCAGAATAAGCGCAATACAACCCATAGAATACAGACTTTTCCAAAAATGTGCTGAGCTCTGTCTGCTTCGTATCTCCTGACTTAACCCCTCCATGTTGTCAGGAATGTTAACAGACAACTCATGACGCTCTTAACCCTGAGAGCACCTTGCCCGCAAATTCCCACAGGCCTCCTCTCTTCCCAGCATATCTCACATGTCGACGCGGTAGAATAGGAAGTGTTTTTCCAGGATTTCCTCAAGTTAAACTTTACCCTCTCTCCCCCGTGACGGCGGTGTCACAAGCTTATCAGATGTTTGTGTTTTTGGAGTCGTCAGCCCTGTAGTTCTCTCTACCTCCCGGGGTGCACACGGACTATGACTAATTGTTTCTACTGTGAAAGAGTTCGTAGTGGCTGTCAATGTTATATTTGCATTTCAATGACATGCTGCACTCTGAAGAACACGGCTTACTCTCTTTTGATTACTGGAACAGTGAGCCATCGTAGTCGCACATTTTGTATTTTTTTTTCTTCCTCTCAAGCTCCGTGTGAATAATTTAATGACACTTTATGTTTTTTGGATTGGCTGATCGCTAACAGGTTGGTTGTGTTTGGTTGCTGACAGGTGTTCCATGATATTGCCTATAAAGCGAAGAACAGGCAGGACCTGCTGGCTGGTATCGAGGAGTTCCTGGACGAGGTCATCGTCCTGCCCCCCGGAGAGTGGGACCCGAACATCAGGATAGAGCCCCCCAAGTCTCTGCCCTCCTCAGACAAGAGGTCCGCTCTAATCCCCAAGACCTGATCCTAAATGAATGAAGTCCCTGCACATAAATCTATTACAAATCTATCTATTGCGTGATATGAGGCCGTGAAAAAAACGTCCACACATCACCTCATTTGCTTTTACTTTGATCAAGGTTATATAAAAAATAATTATTGGAAGATGTGGAATGCAAGTGTAGGAGAGTCTGAAAGTCAGAGAATGGACTTATAATACAATTACAATTATTAACAAATGCAACAATATTTCCATAAGGTTTGCAAACCTTTCAGCTAACATTAGCCACCGTAAGCTACTTGTCATACCAGACCAAGTACAGCTGCAGCAGTAAGTGTAGCAAGCTTTTTATTCATGAGAAGGACATTTTTATTTCTACTTTCCAAAAGTTATATAATCTCATCGCGGGTAATCGAAGCACAGAACCTCAAGTTCTTTGAGGTTCATTACAAATCCAGTGGTGGTCGATATTGTATTAATAACGTGCTATATTACTTAGTTACTGCTGAAAGGAAAATGTTTTACATTAAAGTTTCATAAGATACATATTAACATAACACCCTAAATACTGTTGTTACAGTATTTTTTTTTGTTTGTGTGAACTGACGGAATGCTTTGAGTGTATTGAAGGTTTGCAGAATGTGACCATTTGTTGTCCTGTTTTTTTTTTTTTAAAGGAAGAACATGTATGTCGGATTAGAGGCGCCTCAGATGAACGGCGACACTCCCCATGATGATGGACATGGAGGGGGAGGAGGACACGAGGTCGGAGAGGAGCTTCAGCGCACGAGAAAGTAATTAAGATTTCACTCTCTCAAAATGAAATCAACGTGGATAGTTGAGTAAAGACAAAATCTCAATCGCAGTGGAACGTTGCCATGATTTTCATACCATCAGGTTACTACGCGATCCTTGTACACGAGGCCGTTTCCCCGATTATAATCTCGATGACATGTTGTCAGCGAGGATATGCGTCGTTAAGTAAAAGTCATAACTTGGAAATAAGTTTCCAATGAGGAAATATCCCACACATGACTAAACAGCAGTTGTAGTGCTTCACTATTGCGCAACATTTATTTTTTCCTTCATTTGGAACAGGTTTTCCTTTCTTTGTAAACTATGACTAAGATGTTCCCGTCATGCACATGATGTGTAATTTACTGCCTATAGCTGAAGTAAACCAAGTTGTGCTATGAAACAATCTTGCACCCACTAACTGGAATGGCTCGCCCTCTACTTTAAGGTTTTGTGGAGGTCTTGTCCTGGATGTCAAGAGGAAGCTGCCATTCTTTGCCAGCGACTTCATGGACGCACTACACATCCAGTCTCTGTCTACAATCTTGTTCATCTATCTGGGCACAGTCACCAATGCGATCACATTTGGAGGCCTACTTGGTGATGCTACAGAAAACATGCAGGTAAGGGTTGTTTTTTTTTGTTTTACGTACGAGTAAGGTTTGTGTCTGCAGAGATATTGTGGTGCACATGCAGAGGGAAGCTTCCTCACTGCAGACAAAACATGTCTCCCGTTCTCCTTGAACACGTTTAACTCGGTGCCTAAAAGATGAACTCTGACCTAGATAGAACTACTCCAGTTTGGACTGACTCTTACTGAGCGTAAATGCCGCAGTAGTTGACTGGGTATGTCTAGGTGACCCCTTATTTATTTTTTTATTTGACTTCTGTTGTCGACAAATGCAGGCAATGTGGTTCTATATAAATGTAAAATGGGGCATAACCTATACAAAATGAATTAAGAGGTGTACTCCAGCAATTAGTATTCCCCTTTTTATAAAGTTGGGGCACTCACAAAAGAACTTTTGTATCCTGACTTTTTGTCCCGAGTACAGGTCAAGCTCAATCCTACATTTCCCATAATGCAGCTGGATAGTGTCTGTCGTTAGACCTTCCCTGACATCTATTGAAACGACTCCCTCCCGAGCCACAGAAGACATTATGTAACTGTTTTCACAGAGCCAGTGGTACTCTGTACTTCATGTGCAAATATTAACACAACACTTGAGACAAAAAGAAAGACGAGGTACTGAGTTAAATTGAAGCAGCAAGTTATTTCATCCGTTCACATTCTGAAGTAAAGGCTCAGAATTGCGCCTCAGCGGTAGAAAATGGCTCACAAGGCACTGTATGCATCCTATGTACACCTAAAGGTATGTGATTGACTGTTTTGGGGTGACGGAGCTGTTCTGTGTTAAGTCACACACACTGATGAACAACAACAAAAAAAGTTCACTTCATCTGGTAAGCCATGCTAATTTGGAGCTCAAGGGCTCCAAATACTGCATCCATCTGTTGTACCTGCTGTTGCTGCATGTGGGAGAGTTGGATAAATGGCATGAACTGCTGCATCCATCGCGGCGCCCCTGATAGCTGAGCGTACCGGGTTGTCCCTCGCTTTGCTCGCTCCCGTGGCAAGGAGCTGCGTCATCGCAGTCCTGCATTGCACCGGCCTCACGGATTTGGCCGGGCTGTAAATATCCACAGATCCAGATTACTCAGCCGATATAGCCTCGTCATGGCTGCATTACCCCCCCCCCCCCCCCCACCATGTCCTCAATCCTGTGTCACTCCCACTTCTCCACTCTGAGCACAGCAGAGGGAATCCCTGCCCTAACTTGACCTCTCTCTCAGCGCAGGTCCTCAGAGATGCAGCCAATTTGTCGATTACTCATCCATCTACTGTGTCTACGTAGCTTGAGTCTGAACGGCTGACACGACTAGAATTAAACAGGCCTGTCCTGATGGGCCAGCCTTACAGATGCGTAATGTGTGCAGGGAAAACAAAGCTTCCAGCTGCGTAAGCTAAATACTGAAAAAAAGAATGCGTCTGTTGAACAATGTATTTTTCCACGATTGTTAATGTGGAGCAATGCTCAGCGTATGAACGCCCCGTCTCATCTCTACTGTACATTTTCTTGGCCAAACTTGCTGTTTGTGTGTGTGTGTCTGTGTCCGTGTGTGTGAAGTCGGTCTGTTTTTGTTTCCATGTGTGCAGGGAGTGTTGGAAAGTTTCCTGGGGACGGCACTGACAGGAACAGTGTTCTGTCTGCTGGCCGGTCAGCCCCTGACGATCCTCAGCAGCACGGGCCCGGTGCTCGTGTTTGAAAGACTCCTCTTCAGCTTCAGCAAGTGAGTATAGCTGGCGATCCAACTCATTCAGGCACTTTTTGAAATTAAATAATATCAGCGAAGGGTGAAATGGAGTTGGAGAAGCAAGATATTTATAGATTGTCGTCGATCCCCAAAGGACGGATACCGTTTGTGTGTTGACAGAGATGTTATCCTTGTGCCCCGTCTTTTGTATATTCAATAAATGCAAATAGATAATTCAAATTTACAGTTGGATGGAAACTTTGCTTTATTGTTCTGACTGACTGGAACATTTTTGAGCTTACTGTAAATCTGTTGCCAGCTGATTGTTAAGCGTTTTTGCCGCCTACTTCCTGTCCTGAATAACCACACACACACACGCCCTTCTGTAAAAACGGATGCAGGAGAAAGTGTTATAAAGTGCTTTCAACTAAAGACATTACTTCCTGGAATGGCAGTTTTTAGGGTGGGGAAAACAGAAATTGTATTCTGTGTCATTCTGAAATGAAGTATTTTCACAATACCTGACGGGTATTAAAGGTGGTTTCTCTTTCCCTCCCCGGCAGACACACACACACACACACAGAGAGTCTTCTAGCATTACCAAACTCCACCCTGATTCTGTTCCATTATTAATAATTCACACTCATTTAATTTTACACTGTGAGGGAAGAATGTTGTGGCCTCTGTGCCCCCCCCGACTGTTTCCATGTCTCAAGTCAACGGTTGCTGAGTCAGTGGCAGCTGTTGGCTTGTCTACAGCTGTTGGATACGTATAGCACAGGCGCATCGTTTCCATATAGAGAAAAGCCTGCCAACTGTGGTCGCAAGTGTCAACGTTGTTTTATTTTGAAGGGCTCTAGAGCTTGAATGAAGCCATAACCTCACAGAATCCACGTTAGACGAAGGCGATTGAAAGTACGGTGAATTCTCAGAGGAATTATAATTGCTTGGAAATAAAAATGTGAGGGTGTCGGGATACACTTGTACACAATGAACCACTCCCTCACGTGCCAAATCTGTCCTCCTCAGAGACAACGGGCTGGACTACCTCGAGTTCCGGCTGTGGATCGGCCTGTGGTCGGCTATATTCTGTCTGGTGCTGGTCGCCACGGACGCCAGCTTCCTGGTGCAGTACTTCACGCGCTTCACCGAGGAAGGCTTCTCCGCGCTCATCAGCTTCATCTTCATCTACGACGCGTTCAAGAAGATGATAAAGCTGTCCCACCACAACCTGATTAACTCCGCTTACGACCCCAACCTCATCACACACTACGACTGCAGCTGCATGCCCGGTACGTCGACCTCGGTTTTGCCGCAGCGAGTTAAGAGAAATGCTGGAATGGCAGCGTTTAAAGATGGATTACAGGAGGGGTTTCACTGGATCCAGTAACATGGGCTGTATCTGATACCGCCACCCCAACCATCCTTCGCAGAGAAACTCCTCATTGTTTGGCGCCATCAGAATCTCAGTATCACCAGTGATACCAGAGAGGGAAAGCTGAAGAGTCGTATTTTGGTCCCATTTGGCAGCAGTGACGTTCCTCTCGCATGTTAAACAAAAACTTTTCAGCTCATTCCGCCGTGTTTACAGTGGAGATAACAAATGATCCTCGTGTGAGTCGGTCTGCAGATACCACTGTTGACTTTCTCAACAGCCCTATCTGATTTGACAGGATTGTTTGGGAGAATGATGTTGACACTTATGCAAAATAGCAAGTGTGACACTGTATGTGATGGAAGTATTGTCATGTTGGTGATTATTGTTTCTCTTTACTAGGCAACTCTTCAGAACTTTTCGATGCCGCCATGCTTTCAAACCGTACTGATCTGGTATGTTTCCTTTGAATTTGTGACATTTAGCAGCATGCCTCGAGAATTTAAAATGTTTTGCCGTTTCTCTCCTTGAATTGTTGCTTAAATGAACCTCTTTGTCCTCGTCTCTGCAGTCAGTGAATGCCACCTGGGCGACCCTGACGAAGCAGCAGTGTCTGGAGTTCAGAGGGCAGCTGGTCGGAGAGGCCTGTGGCTATATACCTGACATCACCCTGATGTCCTTCATCTTGTTCTTTGGGACCTACACCTGCTCCATGGCTCTGAAGAAGTTCAAGACGAGCCGCTTCTTCCCCACCACAGTGAGTGACGGCACCCATCCGTTTTCTTTTCTTTCTTTCAGTTTCGGCCCTGTGCCTAAATCTCAGTTTCGTCGACGAGCTCCAGTGTCCGTGCGAATCAACGTGGGAAGGTCAGATTTCTCACTATTAACGGTGTTTGAGGCAAAGAAGGCATGACACTCCAGCTCAGATCCATAAATGATTGCTACTTCATTTAGATTTGATTCCAATTTAACAGCGCTTGTCTGGTAAATAACCAAAATATATGACGATCAACTAGACCAAGAGTCAAGGGCCGTGTTAGCGGTGTGAAGCTGTACTTAAATGAAGACTTCACCCACAAAATGACCAAACATGAGGCATGCGAGAAAAAATATTGACTACCAAAAATGTTTATTTGCATAATTATCCATTTCCATTGTTTTTCGGCTCAGGTTGATTTGGTTTCAAAAGGATTGGACACCAGTTAGTGAGCAAGTGTGTTTACGCACAGATGTACTGTAATGGCACTCGCTGCACACGAAAGCACACACTCAGCAAGTTAATGTTTAAACATGTAGTTTAACAGGATGTAGGTCTTAGTCAGACTCAAAAAATAACATCACTTGAGCTGCTAGTTCATACTGCCTCAGGAAAAACAAAAACACACTCAAACCTGCTGTAAATGTTTACTCCTTCTAGGTGAGGAAGCTCATCAGTGACTTTGCGATCATCCTGACCATCTTGCTCTTCTGCGGCGTGGACGCCTTTGTTGGAGTGAACACTCCGAAGCTCATTGTGCCAAGTGAATTCAAGGTACATGCTACACCTGGAGGAAGTACTTGGAATGGAAAAGGGACGTATATTCCCATAAAAGAAACTAGCCATCATTTCATTTTGTGTTTGGAATAATAACTGAATTCCTTTCAGCCGTATGCAGTTTCCTCTGACACAGATAATGAACCACGTGTCTGCTCGAGAGCCTCTGAAAGTATAATGCTGTCTTTGTAGTTTCCCCAGTAAGCGTTACATGAAACTAAGGCACATTCAGTGTCGGATATTGCAGCGCTCAAATGTTCCTCAGTTGGCGTTAAGACCACCCTGCCTTGACACGGAGGAAGGGAATGATGGGGTAGACGAGCGGGCAGCTGAGTCAAATAACAACTTGATTATAGGTGATGTGAGAACACAGACGATCGTATGGTTGCAAGTACAAAGCCAGCTTTGTTTAACCAGAGTCTTGATTCACAGATTTCTGTCATGCAACAATGCACCAGTCATCTCTTCACTCACTTCAGTGATAAGACTCCGAAAGTGTAATGGAGTAATCACCAGGAAATTAGTTTTGTTTTCTTCTGTTCTATTTAAGATGTTACCCATGATTGTGTTCACTATGAAGACACACTAGTCGGGTGTCACTTTAACAGTCCCGTTCTTCATTTTTTTCCGTCTAGCCCACGAGTCCACTGAGGGGCTGGTTTATTCCTCCCTTTGGAGGGAACCCTTGGTGGGTGTACCTGGCAGCCACGCTCCCCGCTCTGCTGGTCACCATTCTGATATTCATGGACCAGCAGATCACTGCCGTGATTGTCAACAGGAAGGAGCACAAACTCAAGGTTGGTGCGCCACCTCAAAAGTTTTATTCAGTTTGAAAATTCTAGGATAAAATGCATGAATTGTTCAAGAGTAAAACTGTACAGAAAATAAAGGGTTTGTAGCCAGGATTTTAGAAGCGTTCTCCTGTGAGAATCTCATTCTTGTGCCCTCTCTCCTCTCAGAAAGGTGCAGGGTATCACTTGGATCTGTTCTGGGTGGCCATCCTGATGATTATCTGCTCTTTCATGGGCCTGCCGTGGTACGTGGCTGCCACCGTCATCTCCATCGCCCACATCGACTCTCTGAAAATGGAGACCCAGACGTCAGCCCCCGGGGAGATGCCCAAATTCCTGGGTGTCAGGTGAGTCAACGCAGCTGCTGGAGACGGTGTTGACGTCGTTGAATAACTCGATTGTATTGCTTTTCGACAGTGACCGTTACTTAATTTAATTTATTTTGGATTCACAAGTGAAAAAGCATCCTAGCAGGAAGGCTAGAAGGCAGAGATTTTTAGACAATTGGCCGTAATGCTGTGTGTTACAATCCATAGCAAGTTTATATGCACACAGAAGACAAAATTGAGTCATGCACAGTTTTGCAAGTCTTTGAACGATTATGTACTACATCATCAAAGTAGTCATGTGATGTAGTCAATGAGGTGGTTAATTGTAATATGAATATTCTTAACCTTTCTGTTTGAAGTGAAGCTCCATTGTGTGCGTACAGTGCTGTTCAAAACTGAAGCCTGAGAACCAAAGTTTGAGACATTCTCTGTACAAAGACAAGTTTACAGCGTGTATGTGAATATAGATGCAATAGTGAATTTGGATCTATGGATTAACTGTCATTATAGAAACACGGTATGAACTGCTTTTCACTGGCTCAGATCTACTGCCTTTTATGCTTTCGTGCTTGCAAGGTTCACTGATTTAATTCAGTGTTTTTGCTCTCTCTTTTTGATCCAGAGAGCAAAGAGTCACCGGTATCTTTGTGTTCCTCCTGACGGGACTCTCCGTCTTCATGGCCCCTATCCTCAAGGTAAGTGCTCCAACTTCTTAATTCTTCCATGAAAACAAGGATTACTGTCCGCCTCTTTTAGGACAAAGTCACTCTCTGATTTATAATAATTTCAAGTCTTTTATTCATCCCATTAGGGACTCCCTCAGTTGAAGTAATTTGTGAAATAAGCATGCTCATCCGGACTTAAGCTCAGTTTGCAGCTGAATGCCTTCTCAAGTTTCAGTTCCCACATGAAACTGCCAAACAAAACTAAAAAAAGAGTGAAGTTACTGATTGTTAGGGCTGGTACTCCCTCTTGTGGACATTGTGGATATTGTACTTGTGATCTTGTGAATACATTTTCCTTTTCCAGAGTCATCTATTGTACTAAAGTGACTTTGGGAAAGATGCAAGATGTTTTAGTAGAAATTGGGACATGTGCTGTTTCTAATGTCTTTTCATCTGTCATGCTGAATCTACTTCTGGTTTGCCTGGCACATTTCTGCATTAGCGTACTGCTTTAAAGCTCTATGGGTAATACTGTGCAAGTAGTTGCCAAACCTGCGCTAATGGGCAGCTAAGTGCCTTGTCACACTACTAAAAATAACCTAAGAAAAGCTGCTTGTGGGCTCTCTTCAAACCAAGCAAGGATGCTAACAATAAACACTCATTACCTGTAACAACTTTAGCATCTCTTTAAACTTTTCATGTCTTTTAGAATGTATTTCACCTAACTAGAGACAGTCACATCTTCTATATTAATAACTTGTTTCACTGCGCTCCGTGTTCCTCAGTTCATTCCCATGCCGGTGCTCTACGGCGTGTTCCTCTACATGGGTGTGGCGTCACTCAACGGTGTCCAGGTGAGAGAGTCTGACCTGTTAACCAGTGTTAGCCGCTACCCATTAACATTTCACTGATTTGAAAGGGTGATTGCATTTCTTAACAAACTACAAGAACAGGTTCAACAAGCAGCCGGCCTATACGGCTGGGAAGCATTTACTCTGTCAGCGTTCGCTCAGCTCCAGGGCCAGCAAGCACGCCTCCATTTCTAAACCAAACCTACCTGAATGTAGGCTAACCAAAGCTAACGGTGGCTAGCTAGCAGCTAAGGCACAACATGTAAATATGATTTAGCTAGCGTGTTTGTCCTCTTTTCACTGAATGTAATGCTTTTTCTGGAAAAAGTAACTACTACATTGTAAAGCATGACTAACTTGTTACTTAACAAATCAAATGATTTCCATTAAAGTCTGTCGAAGCTTGTCACTCACTCAAATTAAAGCAGTTAATGAGCTCATGATAAAACGGAAGATACGTCTTGCATATACTGCGCAAATATTAAAAATGTCTGACTGCAGCTTGTCCATTCTCGTGACCTGACCGACCTGTATGTGTGTTTTTTGCTTTGCGTCAGTTCATGGACCGGCTGCAGCTGCTCCTGATGCCCGCCAAGCACCAGCCGGACCTGATCTACCTGCGGCACGTCCCCCAGAGACGCATCCACCTCTTCACCTTCATCCAGGGCCTGTGTTTGGCCCTCCTCTGGGTCCTCAAGTCTACCGTGGCGGCCATCGTCTTCCCCGTCATGGTGAGGAAATGGCATTAATATGGTGATGTGTAGCCCGAACGCAATTACACAGCGCTCGATCCGGGCCGTGAGAGCCAATCGCACTATTTCTCTGTCCGCAGATCCTGGCGTTGGTTGCCGTCCGTAAGGCGATGGACTACGTGTTCTCTCAGCACGACCTCAGCTACCTGGACGACGTCATCCCGGAGAAAGACAAGAAGAAGAAAGAGGATGAGAAGAAAAAGAAAAGCAAGAAGAAGGGGAGCATAGACAGCGAAATCGAATTTGTAAGTGATATTTAAATGTGGATACCAAAATCCATTGTTGTCACGTGGTCGTCTACAGTCTCCTGTAGTTCCTCACCTTTTTAAAGTCCAGAAGTGTTAATGTTCTCCCTCCATCCTCCCACAGTCTGACTACCCCTTCAAAGAAAATGTACCCAGTATAAAAATCTCTATGGAAATGATGGAGCAGGAGCCCATGTTGGGTGATAAATCTATGGCTAGTGAGTACAAGCCAGGGATTGCTTTGCTTCTAAAGGCTTCATGCGCAGATGTTGTCCTTTCAAACTATAGCCTTCTTGCATGTGCTAACAAATGTAATACCTTAACAGATCAATCTGCTTTTTTTGACTCTTTAACGCTGCTCTAACCTGCCAGTTTGAAAAATATCTATTACTAAAAGCAGCTTTGCAGCACTTGCCTTCTTTTCCCTTTTCTCATCTCTTCTGCTAACCCATTGGACATTTCAGTGTTTGTGAAGTATATATTTTAAGTTCTTTACTTTCCCTCCCCCCCAGGAGATCCATCCCAGACTCTCCTTAACCCGCATTCGTCGTGCTGAGCACTACTTTGAGTCTCCCACTGTGGCCGAGTGAGTGAGTACAGGCTGGTGTTTCGCTTCCCCATACTTTCTGTGAAGGCAAAGTGCTTAGTTAATTCATGCTGTTTTGATTTTTGTTCTCATACAGCGCCACAATTGTATTACTCTCTGTCTTCCTCTTGCAGTCTTGAAAGAGGTTCATACACGAAAGGTTCGCCTCAGATTCGAATAGGCAGGGACTCTGAAGAAAACGCTTTCTTCTGGAGGAAGAGCTCCGAAACAGATCTGTGAAATGAAATATCCAAAGAAGCAGCAGAACCAGCACAAGATGGCAAACATCCTTTTTTTTTTTTTCTGTACTATAGTACCACATTGTAACAGTGTTTTAAAAAAACTATTATTATTATTCCCTGTGTGAGGATTTAAATCAAAAGGGCTGGAAGTATTTGTCTTAAAATTGAAACACTTTGGTGGTACTGAGTTTTAACGAGGTCTGACACAGGATACGTTTGCATTCTACATCCTCTTGAGTTCCAGCAGAAAACAAAATGGCTGCTCGAGGTCATGCAGTTTTTATGGGACATTAATACCTTATGAATGTGTATGCTAATAAAATATATTAATCGATTTATTCCAAATAACACCAAACAAAACTAGCCTCTCTCTTCGTATAGTACTGTTTTTATGAAGTAGTCTAGCTATTTGAAATGTTCCTTGTGGAGTTTAAATCATAACTCCTGGAATCTAAAGAGTAAAACAGTGTGGAGGTACCGACATCAAAATGCTCTTTTACTTGTAGCAAACAAAAAAGGGCTACAGTAGGTCCTCTGTGCACATGCATGAGCGGACATTAATTTTGTATTTGTGGGCATATCAATTATTTATCGAGCGTCCAGCTTAGGATGCATATTCATAAAACACATCCAAGAGTTTCAGTGGTGTAGGAAGTGAATGGGTGAACACCATACAGACTGGAATTTCAGTTTTTGTCCAACTGTCCTTATACCCCCCCCCACCCCCTTTCTATATTTATTATATTTAAACTCTCGGCAGATGAATTTGCTGTTTGAACCTAAAGTATGGCTTTACCATATAAATCACCCATTTGTGCAAATTTGAAGATATTCTTTCTGTGGTCTGTATCCACTCGGCTGTCTTCTCCCTGTTGTAGGGAGGTATAGATGTATGTAGCTCTACCTCTTGTGTTTCTGTAGGTGCCAGGCATTATATATTTAACGTCTGTTGTGCAATTATTTGTGATCAAACACTGATTTTTTTCTCTGGCACTGCATAGGATCTCTGAATCTTTCCTTTGAGTTCCTTTTTGCTCTGTGACACTTAAGAAATTGTATTTTTGTTTGTCAGTATGAAACGGTTACGTATGATTTTTTGCCATGTTTTTAAGGGTAATTCCACCAGAATTATATTTTTCATCCCAAAAACATTTTATTTTTTTTATGCTCTACGTACTGAAGTTGGGGTAAGAGATAATTGCCTGTAATGTTCTCACACACCTGACTGTGAACTCGACCCTAAAAAGCCTATTGAGATAAAATTCATATTTAAATTGTGTTAATGTGATACATTTTTCAATCTTGAGTACATTTTTGTTTTTAAATTATGTAATGTGTGTGTTTTATTATTTTATGCAAATCAACAAACAATCACTGTGAGGCAATGCATTGTTGTGACTTCCAGTCCTGGAAGAACTTCTGCTTTAAAGCTTTACAGGGTAAACGTCAAACGGCTTCACTTTAAAATCCACATTTTAGCTGAGTCGTGTATCGCAATCTAAATTCCATTTAGTGACAGTGTGACGTCTTAAATTTCCTTATGCAAATTTCTTAATCATGCTTCTGTTTGCTTATTGAAGTACACACTATAACTTGAACTGATTTTAGGATATTAATGCATATGTGAATGTGTAATACATCTCAATCACTTGAAATACTGAAGAAAAGGAACACGCACAATCAGCGCTGCTTCTGAATTGATTTGTAGAGCAAATGAGGTTTTTAACTATTGCGTTCACAATCGCATCAATGATCAAGACGTGAAGCGCTAGACTGTTACAGTTGCTTTGAACCAAAAATCCCAAACCGCACGGTCTTCCACTTTGTTGTATGATCTGTATATCTTGACTTTTTTGACTTCCTGTTTCTGATTCCACAATTAATATAATATTTTTGAACCAATTTTATACAAACCATCGTATGTGCTCAATAACCATCGGTTACTCTGAAAGAAGTCTTTTTATTGAGTAGTGTTTTGAATGAGCACAATAAACGTTCAGATGATTCTTAAATATGTGGTTGTGTTTTTTCTTTTTAGTCATAAGTTTTGTACCGTGCATCTCTCAAATGATGGGTTTTCAAATGACGATCTGAATAGTTGTGTGTGTGTTTTTTTTTTTTTAAGGGGATGAACTGCGTTTGATTCAAGCGCCGAGCTAAGCCGTGCTCTGTCTCACAGCAAAGATGAGAAGGGATGGCCGCATAGTTTCCACGATCACAGGACTTGGGTCGGCTTGTAATGAGACTAATTGGCTCATTACTGTGAGTCCCTGTGTTCTTGTCAATGCCAAGAGGAGAGTGGGGGGGGGAGAAACTAATGTATTGGCTCATCTGGTGTGGGAGAGAACATCAATGTGACTGAAGATGAGTGATGGTGTGAGAGTCGAAGCTCAGGAGGGGATTACCTCACATAAAACCATCCTGAACCTCTGTAGAAGGTTCTTTTAAAAAGTGTATTAAATCCAACAAACACAAGTAGATGTGTCTTAAATGCACTGTGCAAATACGTGCATTGGTTTCATACCAAGCTGCGTTATGTCTTAACTCAGGAGGGCAGTAGTAACTCTTTTCAAAAAGGCACATGCGCGTTGGGCAATGCTCCGCGGGTAACGAACATGAATCTTTTGCTCAACAGTTGCTAGGACAACAGTTGTCAAGGCACCTGAAAACATCTGATAGACTGGAAGAACAAACCTCTGGAAAGTGTGATGCAATAGCATAGTCCTACCTTTGCCAAACTTAAATTAAGTGTCCGAGGGACGTTGATATTGTATCTTTTGAGGCAGTAGTGTTGTGTTTTAGTACGTTTGCTTCACCACAATATTCCAGAATCTATCCCTTTTGTAATGCAATAGTCCTACAATACCTGGTGCTGTTTTTGAAGACCGACATCATTTGCATCCTCAATAAAACTAGTGATACTTGATACTCAAAATGATGCAGTCTGCTTGCTGTCATTTTTCTGTACACAAAATCACAGAAGCAGCAATGTCTGCTTGTCTACGCTGTACCAATCTATAAAGACACCCTTTATAAATGCTTCATAAGTTGTAACTAATGGATTTTATTAGTTGGTAAATCATTTATCTGTTATCAACATGAAGAACTTTTGGGTTGTTATCGGTTTGGTGCCCTTTGACCTTTCCTAATGATGCATTTATAAAGGATGGCAACTCATAAAGAGTCTCTTTCTAATCGGCGATCAAGCCTAGAGTTTATAAAACGTAATAAGTCATCTACAAGACTGCAGCTGTTAATGTAAATAAGTTGTTCATTAAAGGATCTTGGCCCAGGTAAGGGGGTAGCGATTCTTCACAACCTGGCAACCCTGAAAGTTATTCCGTATAAATGGAGCCTTATTAGAATGTTTGCATTTATTGTCAGAGGTTTCGTGGTTGGTATTTGTGTGTGTGGTTTAAGCTCTGCAAGGAGAGCATAAAGTGATTAACGTCACGTCGAACATCTCCACAGACATTGTGTTTGAGTTAATCTGTCTGATTAGACCTCTGCTCAGGGCTGTGTGGGTGTGCGGCGACTGATGAGCGGAATGCATCACAGCTCTCTCCTTCTTATTGGTAGATGAAGATTTATGACCTAATGGTTTCTCATCAGTGCTCCGGCCCACCTGCAACTTGATTAAAGGTCTAATCAGCCAGAATAACTGAAAACACCTGTGTGAGGTTTCAGAGGCTTTAAGGGCACCAGGCCAGAAACATTTGTGTTTCTCATGCAATGATCGAGACTGGTTACAAGTGGAAAGAAAACGTCCAAAATACACATTTAGGTTTCTGTTTTTACAACTTTGTCTATTTGCATCTGTAGAGTTCTCTTAATTTTATCAAACATTAGCATTTGATAATGACTCAGCTGCATATTTAAACATAATTAAAGGAAAACTTGTAATACAAAAAAATTGTATCTTAATGTAAGTAATCAACTGGGAAAGTTTCATGTTGACATCTATTAGTTAATTTATTTGATCCTATTCATTTGTAGTGTCTTCTAAACCTATGGGGTTTTACAATGCATACCTTTTAAAGGCCATTTTCTCCAAATTAGCCATAAACCTCCACTACAGTAGCACTGACACACACCAAACTGTCTTACTTGATTTCTATCTATATTCAAAAGGTTTATATATTAATATTTACCGTTTTATTGAGGGAAAGAAAATTCCCTCACTAAAAAAGACTATCAACAAATAAAACAAGAATTTTGATCAATAGCTTTATCAATATTTCTGTTCCAGTAATGCAAGCAAATTATATGCATTTGATAAAACAATGCCTGACTTGCATTTATTAACATATTTCAGAAAAACACATAAAGAAATTGCACAACATATGGCTGGAGTTAAAAGAAATAACATGTACAGGCTCTTTGCACCTGTGGCTCGAGGGCGTTTCCTTTCCAGGCAGGAGTGTTTGCTTTGTTCCCTTTCTGTGATGATTAGCTGATTGTCTTGGTGAATGTAAAAAAAAGAAAAGAAAAAAAGGATACTATTGAGTTGAAGATGTGAAAACTAAGTAAGAACACTTCCTGCAGGAAGTCAACGAACTTATGTCAGATGTGAAAAATATGTTCTGCTCAGCAGCATCTTCCTGTAACAGCTTGAACACTCCTAATAAACGGACTGGCTCGTGACACACTCACTCACTCACATACACACTTACACACACACACACATGGTACATCCCCTCCCATGACACAGTCTCCAAGGTTCATAACAACGTCGATTGTCTGTAACTCTGCACATTGTGTCATTTCGTAAGTCGCAGGGAGCAATTAGTGTGTTTTCCCTGTGGGTGTTTCACAATAACATGTCAGATTTCTCTTTTTATAAATAATATATCTTTCTCTTGCAGCCGAAGCAACCGCAGATTCCTTATTAGCACTGTCACACTTAATACATCCAGTCTATATTCATGAGCTAATTAGGTTGCTGCCTGATGCTTATTCTACACGACATGGGGGCCATGTGTCTCTTTATAAATGACGCTCTGGTGTAACTCTCATGCAAGGAGCAGAGTGTGAAAAGAAAGGTGTTGCAGGACGGATGTTTGACGGTTCAATGATGACTTTTCACGCATCATTGCAGTGTGTAAAAGTAAAACATAAAAAAATATCATTGCCATATGTATACATGTGCAGTCCAAATAAAGCAAAGCAAATAGAGTGCGACAATTGTGTTACAATTACGAGGTGTGGGATCTTTGAGGTAAACGGAGCAGAAAACCACGCAGCAATAACTCCTGTGAAGTCACGAAGCCTGTAATTATTGTTCTATTTAAACTCTGAAGTCGTGTTGTTAAGCCATTTTATCATAGTGAGTTTTTAGTTAGTGTGTCGGGTTCCTTCTCCTTAATTGAGCCTCTTTTCCTCCGGAAAACAAAATGAGGTCATTATTTTCACTGTGATTGTAACACTGTTTTTATTGTTTAATGTGACAATGAGTAGGAAAGTTCAATTTATTATAATTATGCCTTTCTTTTTTCTGGCAGTAAAGGGTCTCCATAAAAAAACAAATGTGGAGGCTCACAATGATCATTAATTAAAGCTATGGCAAAAATAATTTTCAATAATATATGTTTTTTTAAATGAATTACTGATGGAGCCTGAGATATGATATTTTAGCTGTTTACCAGCAGTGACTCTGCTCACTCTCCTGCACCTGCTTTAACTGTAAATGTCTTGAATAAAAGTATAACATGTACCTTTAACAGCTTGATGATGCCAGCAATGTATGCAAACCAAAACGTATGTTCCCAGTTTACCAAAACTGCATGTTTTTGGGCTGTGGAAAGAAAACCCACACAGATACTTAAAGAACATGCAACCTCCACAGAGAAACACTCCTGCTGGATGGCTGCTTCAATCTGACAACCTTCCTGCTGTGAGGCGGCAGTGCTTGTGTCAATGTAGCTCATTAGGCCCTTTGTCCAAATGCATTCATGTGCAAAACACATTTTTGCTGGACAGATACTGTATGTATTTTCTGTTTCACGTACACCAAGTTCTAGATGTTTTCTGCTATAAGCTATAGTTTATAAGCTGTGATACAATACCAATCATTTTCATTCCCCCTTTAAAGGAGCAGACCATAGCTGTCTGTACATGGTTCAGGTTTTTGACAAGCGGAGCAAAACTGCTGTCTTTTATCTCAGAAGTAAGGAGAAGGTCAAACCTTTCTCTCACCAGATCACTGAAAGGCCGATGCATGTTTTGTTTTTTTCCATCAGCAGCCGGGTGATGCATTCCTTTTCATTTCTGTGCATTGACAGTAGCTCAGTGATTACTTGTTCAAACGCTGCTGTGGAAATTTTTCGCAGTAACCAGATGGAGTGAATGCTAATTAAGCGTGTTTTGAAATCCCCCGATATCCTCCTGAGAGTTTTGGAATTCATTCAGTCTTTGTGTCTCTGTAGTCTTCTCCCCGACAGAAGGTTAAGATGAAGAACACATGTCCTCTGATGAATTAGACTTGCACTCAGACATGAGTTTTGTAGATTATTGAATAGCATGGGATTCAACCCTCTTCATTATTTGAGGAAAGTTGTCTGTTATCTGCAGGGCAATGCTAATGTCACGCTTGACTGAAAATCTGGTTATCATCATATAACCTTAACCCTAACCACTGCAGAGGTCAGACAGGTGAAATATGTGTGTTAGTGTGTTGCAAGCGACATATGAGACATCAGCATTTTTTTAACCGAAGGTCGTAGGGCACAAAGCAGAAATGTAGCCTGGAGGAATGAGTGCAAGGCAGCCATGGAAGAAAAAGAGCAAAAAGATGGTGAACATGGTGAACGTTGCTTCCTATAAACATCAGCATGTTAGCATTTCTAGGATGTTAGCACACTGATGTTAGCATTTAGCTTGCACAGCGTCAGAGAGCTGCTGATGCAGCTGTAGGCGCTTAGTCCTGTTTAGTATCGCTGGAGCCTGATGACTAAAAAGAGACACAAAACTATTGCAACGTGACACAAAATGACCAGAATGATTACAAAGAGTCACAAAACAACAAGAAAAAGAGGACAGATAACTCTAAAGCCTGTTCGTCTTGCTCCTGTAGGAGAGGCGGTGGGGCATTTTGCATGTCTGTGCCCTGAGGCCCATTGTCTCATAATCCGCCAGTGATTAATTCTACTTTTTTATGTTCAAGCCTAATTAATCAAACCAACCACAAGCCTAAAAAATGCATGGGAAAAGTTACTGGTTTTTTGAGAAGAGAGCTTCCTATTGCTTTTGCTTGTACTTAATTGACACACAAAAACACACACAGTCTCTCTTTCTCTCTCTCTCACACACACACACACACACACATACACACACACACACAAATACACACACCGTGTTTCCGTGTATTGCTTTCAACCAAACTATCATAATTTCATTGGGCAGCCTCTCTGCAGCGACTGCAATTGCCGGTATAGCTTAAAGGCTTTTTTCTCTGAGAGCACTCAGAGCAATGAACTGTTTGTGTGGCACCTGCACCGCCCAGCACATCTCACCTCTGAATCTCAGCTCCTCCCAGTCATCTATAAGCGCTAGAGCATGGCTCTGGCTGGCAGGCGGACTGAGCAGATGCACAGGGTCTCACATGGAGATGAGAGTGTGCAGCTTTATGCTCTGAATGAATAGAATTTCTGGATGCAGCCTCCAGACGGAAGAAAGGAATACGACTCAGATACCGCTGCCCGTAAGGTAAGAAAATAAGTGTGTATTGTAGAATTATTTGGGAAAGACTTTTTGACCTAAATAATTTACCTCCATAAAACTGTCACTTTCGCAGAAAGTTTTCCCACAGATACTGTACTGTTGTTAGTTAACTGTGAAGATATTAAGACTCTATGACTACGAAAAAAAGAAAAATGAAAAAACTTTTTCCTTCAGTTGTCTCTGAGGCGTCGTAAAGACCGAAGGAAACCCCACCAGATGTGTCGTTTGAAAGCATATTAAGTCAAATAACCTGAAGTAACTAAGATGATTTCTCTGTATCTCATAGGCACATTTAATCTTAGTTAACCAGAATTGATTTTTGGTGTATTTATGGAATCAAGCTCGAACATCTTGTCAGTCATCTATGAAATTATTACAGGAGCAAAGTGTTTCAAGGAAAACAATCTATAATTTTCTCCAAAGCTCTGCTGATTAGAAGATGAACACACTCTGATCTCTCTAAGAGTTTGAATTCCAGGTTTTTGCTCGACTTAGATGATTACATTCAGTTCCCGTGGTACAGTATAATTAGACGCACATAATTAGATGCATATGATTGTATGAGCAAGAAACTAGCTATAATCAAATATTCTCCTTTACTCTAGTTATCGTTTTTGAAGACTGCTAGGTTGAGCGTGAATCTTACAGTGGCACAGTCAGTTTCTTTATGACAATTAACTAAGGTTTTTGTATATATAACAGTAAATATATATATATATATATATATATATTCATAAAGAGTATATTTATTTATTTAATATATATATATATACTGTTACATTCTTTTTATGCAATTAAGTGTGAAAATGAAATTAGACTGATGCAATTACTTATGGTATACACAAATAAAATGTATTATGATATTTTATTCAAACAGTAATTATTGATTCATCCCATGACGTCAATGAAATATTCATCACTAAGTCACCCTGGCCTACTTTAGGTGCACAGTCAATGTTGAGCTGCAGGAAGTGAATAAATCGAACAGCAAACTTGAAGAATTGAATTCAAGTCATCCTTCTGGCCACAAGCTTACATTAGACAGAAAGTTTTCCCAAATCCATCAAGATGTGTAAAATTCGTAGAGTCAATAATAACCTCATTCCATCCCAGACTGCTGGATGCGGATGATTGATGTAACCAATTGGCAAGCTATCAGCCACTCTCTCCCACTGCTCTCAGAACAGATTGGTCATTTTTGTCAGCATGTTGTTATTAGAGAGTGTGAGAGAGCATACACTTGACTGAATCAACCCACCCACAATAAAAAAAAACAACACAAGAATTGGACTATTGATCTCTGGATTGTTTTATGTGATTACCAATCGATTCCTTCTTCTGGTCTGCAGGAATGCACTCCAACTGGAATGTGTTCAGCTTCATTTTAGTTAATAGATATTGGATATTTAACCCAAGATGCATGCACTATGTGCCAAGCACATACACGGTTTTCCATGTATTATACCTCTGCCTGTCTGTCTCACATCTAGATCTCACCATGACCCAGAATCTCAACACCACTTGGGGGGGCTTAAACCCTTCCAATTCCTCAAGATGGCTGGAAAACCCTTTGACCCACCAGAACATCACCTATGTTGATTTCTACCTCCACAAGCCCTCTGTGGCCGCAGTCTTCACCGTCTCCTACCTGCTCATCTTCCTGGTGTGCATGGTGGGCAACGGGGTGGTCTGTTTCATCGTGCTGCGCAGCAAGAACATGCGCACGGTCACCAACCTGTTCATTCTCAACCTCGCCATCAGTGACCTGCTGGTTGGCATCTTTTGCATGCCAACCACACTGGTGGACAACATCATCACAGGTCAGGATTTTTTTTGTTGTAGTTCAACTTTAATATTATGCCTGAATCAAAGCTGGGCTATGCAAGGAGGAATGTTTTTAGTGTGTGATTTTCTTTATGGTTTGACCCTTTTTCTCTCTTCTCTTTTCTGCAGGATGGCCATTTGGCAGCGTAGTGTGTAAGCTAAGCGGCATGGTTCAAGGGATATCCGTGTCAGCATCTGTGTTCACTCTGGTGGCAATAGCTGTTGACAGGTAAGTGCTGTAACAGCATTGCTGGCTATTATGTGTTTGCCAAAGTCTTATTTTCCCTCATGCATTTCCTCCAATCCCCTTCATGTCAGGTTCCGCTGCATTGTCTACCCTTTCAAGCAGAAGTTGTCCATCGCCACCTCAAAGCTAATTATTGTCATCATATGGGTCCTCGCTGTATCCATCATGTGTCCCTCCGGGGTCATGCTGCAGGTCACAAAGGAACAGAGGGTGCGAATAGTAACTGGCAGCAACAACGACACCAGCCCGTTCTACTGGTGCCGGGAAAATTGGCCCAACCAGGAGATGCGTAAAATCTACACCACTGTCCTCTTTGCTAACATCTACCTCGCTCCTCTCAGCCTTATCGTCATCATGTACGCCCGCATCGGCATCACCCTCTTCAAGACTGCAGTTCCTCAGACGAGGGTGACTGGAAGCATATCCGAGGAGGGCGGTGGCAACAACAAACCTTGCGTAGAGGGTCGTCAATCGATTTCCAAGAAGAAGAATCGGGTGATAATGATGCTGCTGATTGTGGCTCTGCTCTTCATCTTATCCTGGCTTCCTTTGTGGACGCTGATGATGCTGAGCGACTACGCCAGCCTGACAGAGCACCAGTATCGTGTCATTAACATCTATGTGTATCCCTTAGCTCACTGGTTGGCCTTCTTCAACAGCAGCGTCAACCCCATCATCTATGGGTTCTTCAATGAGAACTTTCGCAGAGGCTTTCAGGCCGCTTTCAAATTCCAGCTGTGCTCTGAGGCCATTAGGCGCCAGAGGACCTTCTCCAATCGGTTCCGCGGGAACGCTGTGCTCCCAGTCCAGCCTGCTGTCCTCAGTCGACAGAGCTCAGGAGTCAGGTCAGTGTTAGTGGGGAATGGGAAGAGTTCATTGAAGGAAGAAGGGAGCGTGGCTACTAGAAGTCATATCAAAGAGCAGGACCTGATCCTGGAGGATCTGGAAAAGGTGTCCCATATTTAGACACACTGAAACTGTACAGCGCACGGACACTTTCAAATGATCCGAGGCTCCTGGAGAAGGACAGAGAAAATGAAGACTCAGACATACATGATTGAACTCCATGTACAGGCTATCTGTGAAGTGAATGTACTTGCGAGGTCTGCAACATTTGTCGTCATGAATCTTTCATAAGCTATTGTGAATGTTTAGTATGGTGTATAAAGCAAAGAACGAGATTATCAAAGAGAGTTAAAAAGCCCGGTAATTTTGGTTTAAAAGCTTAAATATTCTAAATCAGCAACAATCAAAGTTAAAGTTGACGAAATACATCGTCATTATTAAAATTGTGCAGCTACTTTGTCTGAAATACACCAGGAGAGAAACTGGTGTATCTGTTTACAACGCAGCTAAACAAATTCACATTAGTTTAGATGAGCAGTCAGTAATCTGTTTACATGCAGCACACAGAGCCAGTATCGAAACAGAAACAATGAAAATGGTATAACGCTAACCCTGGAGACAAATACATTGTTTTCCTTGTGATTGCTTCACAGAAAAAGAAACCTTGTGTTTGGTCAGTTGGAGGATTGAAGCAGCAGCAGAAGGGGGCATGGGATTGTATGTGTTGATTGCTTTGATTGTGGTTTTGTTGTTCACACACTGTAAACCTATCATACTGTGTTACCTCCAATTATAAAGTCCCTTTTACCTGTGAGATTCAAAGAAGGGCAAAGTGGTGCAGGTCGATGAGGCTTTTCTTCAGAAGTGCCCTGAACATAACTCAAACTCCGGAAAGTTTTTAATGTTTCAGGAAGAATGAAGGCCGAGGAATCGCTCACCATTTTTGGCAATTTAAGAGGCCGCGAAAGGAAGAGCACACCTCTCAAGGGTGAAGGGCATGACAGTGTGCTGAGAATTGTGTCAGACTCCTCCAGTCAAACAAGTGCACTTTCCAGTGCCTAGAGGCAATAGCGCCGAACCGATGGCTGAGACAAGCAGTAGCAGGGGAAGAGGATCACAGGCTCATTTGGAAAGCCTCCTTGTGCCCTCCTGTTCCCTGCTTCCTCGCGAGGCACAATGAAATTTGAACTTTTAAAACAGTGCCGTGTCAAAGAGATGAAAAGTTACAATTATTAGCATACTAGCTACTCATATATTAGCACGTATTAGTCGGAATCTGGAAAAGAAGAAGTGTGCAAAGTAGAACCTCACCTGAAAGCAGAGCAGATAAAATGATAAGATCTGTACTTAATTATAGGATGTTTAAATCAAAACCTTCAGGTCTCAACTAACACTATATGTGAACCATACAGTATGTTCTGTAGCTACAGTGGCTGTGAGCAGACCACATAATGATAGTGCTATGTTGTCATTACCAAGGTACTGTATTGTCAACAATGTGCAGCATCATTGTATAATTAGTTATTTCTGGATAATGGGGGTTATCACATGCAATTATTTTTCAGCAGTATCAAGCAGTGCTGATGCTGATACTGGAGCAGGATAACATGTACAGCTCACATCTTAGAGTCTCTCTTCGAGTGCTTATATATAATATATATTAATTATGATTGTAAAATATTGAATTTTGTGGTACAGTACATCAGTACATGATGTGTTTTTGTGCCAAAATCTTAAAGGCATCCTGTGGAGTTTTGGACTAGTGGTGCTATGGAGCATGCAAAAGAAGACCACAAACTAGCAAACATGATTATTTAAAATATATTTAAAAAAAATGGTGTTTCCGAGCAGCAAGAGCAGCAAAAACAAAACACACAAGTTTAAAAACCATACAAAGCTGAATGTTTCCATCATCTAAAAATTACGATAAAATAATTATATATAACATCATAAAAGATTAAAAACAGACAGTTGTTACTTGTGGCAATTTGTGCATTTGTGTTGTCGTTTAAACGTATTCACTGAGTCAGCAAGTCTAATATTTAAAGGCAGAGTAGCATCCCCAAAGGTTTTTGTGGTAACCTTGGGAAAACTGAAAAGAGCAGCTGTAGAGGATCTTAGGGATTGTGGAGGATCATAGAACGATAGGGAGTCTGTGGGATAAAAGGGGATGAGGCCATTTAGTGCCTTAAAAACTATAAGCAGGACTTTAAAATCTTTTTTTTTAAGATACGGGGAGCCAGTGTAGGTTTCGTAAAACAGGAGTTACATGATCTCTCATTCTAGTTTTTATTAAAACCCTGGCGCAGCATTCTGAATGGTCTGTAGCTTTGCAATGGCTGCTTTTGGTGGGCCAGTATACAATCCAGAACACTACAAAATATCAATGAGCTTTTCTGCATCTTGCTGTATACAGGTCTCACCTTCGCTATATTGCACAAATGACAAAGGGCAGTTTCGGACAATGAATTAAAATTAGCTTTAAAATTAAAGTCAGAATCTAAAATGATGTGCGTCTGCAGGACAGGATCCCTCTCATTTTTTGGGCAAGCTAGGAGGATCTCAGTCATATCTTAATTTAGCGTTAGGACGTTCTTGCTCATCCGCTCATTAATGGCTGACACACAGTCAGGAAATGACATGAACGCGGCCTGCACGTCGTGCACGAAGGTGGTCGCGGCGCTCGGTCGTGCAAATCTAAATTTAGTGCAAATAGTTTACTGATGAAAGAACTAAATTTACATGTCTAGGGATTATACAAAGAAGGCCAATTTGTATTTTAGATGCTTTTAAATGCTTTTAATGTTAAACATCTTCGTTTGAGTATATATTTTGCCAGCCAAATCAAATTGTTTACAGGATATTCACCCTTTGTTTCTTTATAATGCATTTAATACTTAACTTTTCTCTTTACAGGGCTTGTCCAAAGGAAATAAAGTAGTCCATGAATACGAGATATGAGTTAAACAAAGTGGCAGCATGTAGATCGAGAACAGAATGTAGGGCCCAAGCCTTGCTCTCTCCAACAACCTGCTGCTAAATAAGTATTATGTTATGAAGTGTGTAATGTTATTGAAGGTGTCAGTCATGTACTAGTAGTCCCTTTGTTGTACGCTGACTGTGGTACTTGCGCATGCTTCCCTTGATAACTTTGTGTTCGTGAAGAGTCTTCACCATGTTTCTCCCAACAACTCAAATTCTTTAAACAGCGAGACACATTTTGTCAAGTTCAACATGTGTGACGGTTATGAAAGCACTCTCGATGACACTATTAAGAGCCACCTAATAACAGCCTCAGGGAACGAAAAGGCTAAAAAATAGCTCAATGATAGAGCCATGAGTGTGCAGTGTAATCAATACTGGATCTATATTTTTCCGATTATTTTGATTGACTGCGCTTTTACTTTTCGTTCATAGCTTATCTCCAGATAGATTGCACTGGACAGGCTTTTATGTCACCATAAGAAGGATGTAAGGAAATATAAAAGAAGACGATAGAACTGAAAGTGCATGAATGCAATCACACATGTGAACCTATTTGTCTTTATACACAAGAATATATGTTTATAATATGTAAAATAGATTTCAACCCCACCCCCCCCCCCCCCCATTTCTGCCTTATTACGTACTTTGATATTTGTATTTGAAAAAAATATGGTTAGACATATTGTACTGCCAATGTTCTTTGCTGCTTGTTTGCAAAATGGAAAGCCATTTTACAGTTTGCAAATTGAAAAATAAAAATGAGCAGTTCCAAGACATAATGTTGTTGCTGTTGATTATTATTCTTACATCACAGGAGCAAGGCTACAGAGAACGAGTAAAGGTTGTGTGAGAGAAAAGTTGTCAGAAAATATATGTGTACACGTTATTTGTTGCATTTGAGCAACAAATAACGTGTACATGTCTACAAAACATGACTTGTAAAGCTTACTGTAAAGTCTCTTTTTTCTATTTTCTAGTGGTTTACCTTTATGGTTTAGTCTCCTCTGTCTTAAAGGGTAAGGCTTAATTCATTCTATATTTCTTATTGTCAACAAATACTGTGAAATGACCAAAACCAACAACCTTTTTTATTTACCTTTTTATGTTTTAAAGTAATGTCGTACAGCTGCCGACAGTATATAGGAAATGTGCTAGTATGTGCCACATTCACCTGGGACTGTGCCTGCTGATTGGGCTTTAAACATATCATGTAAGATATGTGTGGTCTTCAATTAATTTCAGTTGGACCTTAAGATGATGAGCCTGAGTGAACTATGATATATGTATATATATATATATATATATATATATATATATATATATATATATATGCCTTGTAGATTTAGTTCTAAGTCAAGGAGTATGTGGAGTCCTTTTGGGAGATATTTCTAGAAATCGTACAAGATCACAGTGAGCATACCATAAAACAAAGACTTAAGCCTCACAGCCCGGCTCAAGGATGGACAAAGGAGGGGAGACCACACATGAGATATATGTTTCATTTTACATAACTTAAAGGGAAATTAATGTAAATGCAAACTAAATACAATAAAACCAAACAAGGTGGAATCCATTTGAAGCCACACCAGGTGAGTTAAATCTCCCTCATGAACAAACTCCGCCCACCAGCCTCCTGAAGGAGAGACTGAACCTTTATCATGTTTTTTTTTGTAGCCACAGTGCACCCATAGAAGTACAAATATGATACAGACAAGACAAAAATATACCTGCCCTAAAGCTGGGTTAACTAGATAGGATCAGAGAGGGAAGATATAGGTGTGCAAATCAAGAGAGGAACATTTATTAATCCGTAGCAGAAACAAGAGTACAGTTGTTGATCATCCTACAGTCGATGAAAAATACAAAACATAAATATATTATCAGTATACGGGAGTAAATATTACTGCAAACATCAGGTAAGTCTGTAAGATCAGATGTTATGAAAATTGACTCTTGACTCTTGATTGTCATTATATCTCATGTTATGTCATTTAATGTCATCGTCGTGTAGTTTTATCGTATCTTATCTGATGTCACCTCATGGCATGTCATGTCTTGCCATCTCACATTGTTTAATCTCATTAGATGCACATATCAAAACACCAGGGAAGTTGGTTGATTCACTTGAAAACGGCATGTTGGCAAACACAGCTGCGTTCAATCCTTCAGAACGCCTAAATTGGTTTGGAATTCATTATTTACACCTCCAAAAAGAACAAAGATTTCAGCTTCTGCAGCACACCTCAAGCAACTGCACTGGGCCAATAGCACCTACCAATCAAAACGTTACCACCGTAGACCACAGAATGTACTGTCTCCAACAAGATCAGCTGTCAGAAATATCACAAAGTGTATATGTGCACTGTGTGTAGTCAGTGAAGCAGAGAACACCGGCAGAGGAAATACAATAATTGAATTATTGACATTTATATTTTGGTCATTATTCCTCAAGCTGATTCTTCTCTTGATACTGTGGTTCTGTCTCACTAATTGTATGTGTACTGTGACAGAATGCAGCTGATGAGATTTAATGTATAATTCAACTTATCAGCGCTCTTGACAGTCTGGGTTAGTGACTTGGAAACTTTGTGCTCAATAGTTCTGTCAAAAATAGCTGGCAGTCATCCTCAGGGAAGGACTATTTGAAAAAGCATGTCACACAAATGATGAGAAATTTAAAATGACCCACCTTGTCTGGCAAATGAAGCATAGAATCAGAGATAAATGTTGGTGTTGACATTTTCCTCCCAAGACTGTCAGTGAAACGGCAATGAGGTCAAATATGATCAACTGATATTAAAGGTGATTAGCGAAGGCCACCAGGAACTGTCTATTGTGTCCTCTGGGTAAAGAGAAAATGGATTGTCTCCTCAACAGATTAAAGTCACCTTCTGGGCACACTAATCTCCAAAAGCCATTAGTGCGTCTATCCATCAGCAATATCTCTATCCTTGCTCCTCCATTAGGTTTACGTGTCATCGTATGTGCGATTTTCATCAAGAAGACATACGCGCCACTTTGTTTCCCAGAGCTGTTTCCTGTAAGAGCCCACGCCTTTTAGCTGCCCCACACTAAGCACTTTGTTAATCTCTCAACATCTGTGAGGAGCTTTTTACTTCTGATGCTCTGCATTTCATTATTACTGTAAATTGATTTAATTTAAATCTCTTATTCCACCCGAGAAACACTGCAGACGTTGACAAAACAGGACGATAGACACTACAGTATATTAGGTCTGTAACATTGGGGTGTGTTGATGAGTAAAGCTAAATGCTAATGTCAGCATTCTATACGATGTTCACAATGTTAACATGCGGGTGCTTAGCAGGTATAATGGTCATTATGTTCACCACCTTAGTTTAGCATGTTAGCAAGCTAATTTATTAGCTATTTTTGACAAAAGACTTGCAAGTCCACTTGGACATGAACACCAATGCCTTCACTTAGACTTGAGCCTTTTGGTACTTGATACCTTCCCCCAAGCTCAAAGCTTAAAAAATATGTTGTGTTAAAAAATGTGCCACAAATCAGTCATTTCTCTTCATTTCTTGAATCAACTAACGTTGGCGCTATACATTCCCAGCACGTCGACGTTTGAGCTGGTGGTGGCACTAGATGATTTCCTGCTTAATCCATCCAACAACTATTGCGTTATTTCACTCAAAACCAGAAATTTCAACTTCAAGGTGAGAGGAAAATTCAGGGGATCACCAACGTTATTCGGTCATCCTCTTAATATCTGTCAGACAATTTCAATCTGGACCAAAGTGGTGGATTTACTGACCTCTAGTGAGGATCGAGGTACATCTCAATTTATACTGGAACCTTAGATAATACTAACTTAACTTTCATTTTTCAGGCCTCTTTCGTTGCTTCATAACTTTTTAACTGGCTTCTTGATAACTATGGCAGAATCTTCCAGTAACATAAGACGCTCTACATACTCTTTTTTTTTTTCCATTGCATTGGTCTCTGGAAAAATGTAAAAGACATGTTTTAACCCGTTCATTATAAATTGCACATTCTTCCAAAACATACCCAACTAAATTTGAGGTCCTGTCTCTCAGGCAACCATTGGGTTCAATTCAATTTACTGTGCTCCAAAAATCTACTCACATAGTTACAAGTTATGTTACAAATAGGTAAATGTTTGGGTTGTTACTTAAGTATGGAAGCACAGCACAAATAAATCAAAGTTGACCTGTAAAACCTTTTAAGAGTTAAACAGTTAAGAGCAGTTTAAAGCTCCAGTAAGATGTGTTTTTCATATTCAGACAGTCCACATGACTCCCTGAAGAGTAAAAGGTTTGCATTAACAGCGAATCCCATAGAGGGTCAGCTCAGGTTCCCTGCAGCTTTTTCAGCCCATAGTGCTAAATCCAAACATCTGTCTCATTAATACAAAACTGTTGGAAGCTGCTGTCAAACATACTCACAAAAGTTCTTTGTACGCTTCCTTAACAGTGTGAAGCGGTGGAGAATCAAAGTTAACGTATTTTAATTTTGAATTGAATATCTGCTCAGGAAAAGAGATCCAAATGTTTTTTTGTCAGGAGCTTGCTCACCAAACTAGGCCTTAATTGCTGTGAATAACCTACATTCAATAATGACAAAGTGGAAACAGGATTTTAGAAAGTTTAGCAAATTTATTTAAAAGAAAACAAATAAGTATTCAGACCTTTTGCTAAAACACTTGGGCAATTTGGCTCAGGCCCCTTCCAATTCTCTGGATCATCTTTGAGATTCGTCAACGCATTGATTTGAGTCCACCTGTGAACAACTCAACTGATTGGACATGATCGGGAAAGGAACACACCTGTCTATATAAGGTTGACACAGTTGACAATAGACAAAAGCCAAGACATGAGGTTAAAGGAACTGCCTGCAGAGCTTTAGAGACAGGATTGTGTTGAGGCACAGATTAGGAGGACGGCTACGAAGAAATTCTTCTGCAAGAGTACAGCGGCCTCAATAATTCTTAGATGAAAGAAGTTTGGAACAACCAGGTTTTTTTCTAAGCGCTGACTTGCCCAGCCAAACTGACCCCAGACTGGGCCGAAGGTTCACCTTTGAACAGGACAATGACTCTAAGCACATAGCACAAGACAAGCAAGGCTAATAACTTGAACCCAATCAAACAGCTCTGGAGAGACCGGATAATGACTGTCCACAGACGGCCCCCATCCACAGAGCTTGAAAGTCTGCAGAGAAAGGCAGAAAATCCCCAGATCCAGGTGTATAATATGGGTTACACCCAAGAAGACCCTGTAATCACTGTCAATGGTGATTTAAGTACTGAGTGAATGGTCTGATTGTGATATTTCAGTTTTTTTCTTAAAAAAAAAGAATCTCTAATCTTTTTTCTGCTCTGTCATTGTAGGCTGTTTACTTTGCATTGATGAAGAGGGGGGATACATTTAAATTAATTTATCAGAAGGCTGCAAAAAGTGTGGGTTTCTGAATGCACTGTATACAGAACCACCAGTAGTCACTAATTGTTGTGAACTGACAAAGATCAAAGATCAGGTTAAACTGTGGCCTGGCCATTTCTTGGTAACAACCAGACATCGTGGTGGCATCAGAGGTTGTTGTCACTTATTCCATCGAGTGAATTGGTGATGGCTTCCATGTCACCCATATATAACTTCAAAGTACATCACTTGGGTTTTGATTGGCGCCTCGTAGCCTCTGTGACCAGGATTGAAAGCCTTCAAGTGGTGGCTGGCTTGGCCCTTGTGACATATGACATTAAGAGGCCGCTATGAGAGATGATCATCAAAGGTCAACTACCAATTGAGTGCATGAGCACACATGACAAGGGCTCTAGCAGCAAGTGCAATTAATGGATGCTCATGTCTTTTTATGGACCTGCATGTCAGGATCTGTTGTGAAAGAAATGACACCAGCGTGCTATCAACGAGCTGGAAACACTTGACACTGTGAGCAGGAACACATGTATGGGGCCTCTGTTTTGTGCCTCTGTCTCCTCGCTCTTCTGGGCTGTGACCCCAGAAATCAATCTCAGTGTTCAGTCTTGAAGGACTTCCCAATTCAAAAACACATCTCTGAGATCAAAGGGGCTGTAAGCGGAGATCAGTGGGGTATCCTTTCCGACAGTCTTTTCGACACCTTTGACATTTAAAGAGCCACGACGCACAGCTGGAATAATCTAAGACAATGGCGCCACTCTGATGTAACTGTTCCTTTTGCATTCGCAAATTATTTGAGATGATCACACATTCTGCACTTCACAGTTTGTGTGGTTCCCCGTAAGGCTCTGTTCTAACCGCAGACCTTATCGACATTTCCCCTTAATATTATACCTATATATTATATTTAAAAAAACATTTGTACGTATATGACATCTAACCCTAACCCTGACAGAGATCATGAAATACAACGGGATAACAAAACAATGGACAGCTGATACAACTGTGCCACACGTCATATTCAACTGACGTTACTTTAGAATGATGGCGAAGGGAAGGATGTCTCAGTTGCTAAATGCAGTGCCCCAGATCACACAGTGGTGGTGATCAAAAATACAAATTTGGAGTTGAATCTTTGTATTTTTTTGGTGAGCATAATCTTACTGAAATATGTGTTTAGTGTTAAAAACACATTATAATCAATTGCTGCATTTAACATTGAGCATAAAGTAAAGAAATGGGTCAAGACATAATTAAAAGGTGACACTTTTTCATGTGCTTAAAGAAAACACGTGGCAAACATGAATACAGACACAATCGAACAGTTCTATTGCACCACCTATTGGCTCATTGTCAAAAGTACATATCACAGACACGACTTAATGCTGACTCTGATAGTATCTCCTGCTTTAATGTCAAGATTAATTTATTATCCTCTCATGACTACTTCCCTGTTCTGAGTGTACACGCCTTTATGATTATTACAAGTACTAAAACAATGACTCCTACTGCTACCACTGCTAATAATGATAATAATCACCAACCAGGGGGACTTTTGGTCAAATTTATTTTGCAAGTGTTTAAGTGATACATGTTTCCAGGGATTGTCCTTACAATGATGTATCCCTCCCCCTACCCCCCCCCCCCCCCCAACAACCAAGAGAGTAAATGAAAAGAAAGTAATTTTATTTTTTTCATTAATTTTCACACAAACTGTACAATATGTGGATATACTGTAGCACAAGGGATACAAATGTTCGACTGGAGTACCCTTGATTAGACCCAAGCTTATTCCATCCAGAATCAGAAATGGACACAAAAGTATAATAACTGGTATTCGTCAATTCGTCATCGAGCCAGCTTCAGGAGAGATTTACGTATTAATGATCCAAGACCTATGAAGTCATTTTTAGACAATCAAATATATTGGTTAAAAACAGTCAGAGAAAACAGTTTTTTTTTACATCATATTTGCAAACGCAACCACAAAGACTAAAGCAGATAAAAGGGAAATTATAAAAAGAGAACAGCTAAAGGAAAAAGAACAGCACTATGTGCAGCAAAAAGCATTTTTGAGTCATCTAAAAGAAAGACGCATTGTTCCATAAGTGGCTCTCTTTGAGGGGTCCTTCCGGTCTTGCTTTCTTTTGAAGAAACCAATGAGAAAATGAAGAAACCAATGAGAAAATGAAGAAACCAATGTAAAGGGGTGCGGTAGAGAATAAGACATGAACCAGAATACAAAAAAAACAAAAACCGAGGGCCCTCCGGTTCAACCTTCATCTTTTGTGGTGTTGTCCTCTAGATCCTCATCACTGTCTAAATCACTGTGGAGCCTCTTGGCCATGGTATTTCTGCTTCTTCCCTCCTTCTTCCCCTTTTTTAGCTGGACTGGTAATGGTTTCATTGGATACAAAAACAGAGAGTATGATAAGTTCATTTTCAATTGCTGTGATTCAAAAGTCAAGTTATTAGACCAACCAGCAGACAATCATTTTAAATATATATATTTTTAAACAGAGTATGTGTCATCATCTTACTATCGCTTTCATTCGGTCACTTGTAAAAAGAAAACACCACCCCTCTTGATGTTTTCCGTTTTTTAACTCTCACCTGCTGATGGAACAAATTGGTCTTCAGCTCCGCCGCCATTATCGCTGTGACCGGCGCTAACCGTCTCTTTCTGCTCCTCGTCTGTGACAATTCGCTGTCTCGCGCTCTCGAAAACAGACTTGATGACAATCGAATCCTCATAGATCTGCGGCGGTACAACATCAACACACATAAACAGCTCAGGGTGTTCTTCACGACACCAAGATCATTTACAACTACGATAATATAGAATGGAGACTGAAAAATAAATAAATAGTTGCTGAAAGGATGGAAGTGAAAGATCGTCTTGGGGCTCACCTGAGATCCCTCCAGGTTATAGGTCTGAGCATTGTGACACAGGAGGAAGATATCCTTCTCCAGATCCCCCACACTTCTGTACTTGTGATTACGCACACGTTCCTGTGAAAGAGAGGGTCGCTATCAAAACCTCAACGTGACCACTGCAATAAATAATCAGCTATCAATTAAGCATTTAACAAGAAGCAGTCCGAGAGAGGGTATTCTTCTCGAACATATGTTTTATTCTTTCTTGCCGAGAGTTCGATGAGCAGACCTGTACCACTCTAGTGTACAAAAGTGGCACCAATTGTCTAACTCTCAGTAAGAAAGCGAATGCACGTTTCCCAAAACACTGAACTATTCCTTTAACCTTTTAATCATCAAGTCAAGTCTGAAGTTGTTTTCCAGTGGACCACAAAGTAGAGTGCATGCTTTAAAGGGTCACTTTGGTGCTTTTCAACAGAGACCCTATTTTTCCATGTTTTTGTGTCAACTTCACTGCAACAACTTTTTTAACTGGTCCAGTATTGACCGAGAACGCTGCAGACGGCAGACGCTAAACCGGCTGCAATGTAATCGCTCGGTGCAATTTCTCACTCTAAAAGGGCTTGTTTGTGTCACTGACAGGCTGAAATTGTTATTATAGCTGTCTCAAAACATTATGGAAGGAACCCCACAGAGAAATAAAGCGTTTTTCTTGACCTTTCTCTTGATCCGGGCTGTTATTGTGTCATGTGACTTGTTGGCTGATGACAGCGGTGGAAGCGTGAGTGAGAGTTGCAGAGAGAGGAGTGCCAGTCTTATCTAGTGTAGCTTAGTGTTATCTGATTTTATATATTTCATATTTAACTGATTTTGACAATGTGGATGAGAAATGTGATTTCCGAACGAGACTTGGTTATAGTCACAAAAAAGACTGAAGCGATCCCCTGACCTTTCCTCCAGAACCATCATGAGGTTGACATTTGTTGTTTTGCAGGACATTTGGTTCAGACACCCACATCCGTCAGGATGAACTGAATGACATACAGTACAATTCACAATGTAATGTTGGCGTTTAGAATTAAAGGACCAGTGTGTAGGATTTGGCGGCATCTAGCGGTGAAGTTGCATATTGCAACTAACAGAAACTTCTGTCGCACAACAAGCATTGTAGGAGGGTTATGTGGGATCAAGTCGGACACAAATCTAACCGGCATGCATTGTGCGGCGAGCGCCGGTCAACAATTCTACGCAGGACTGGCTCATCTCGAACCAGCATAATACACTAAATATTCCATTTCTGCCACTAGAACCCCCTAAATGCTGCACACTGTTCCCTTTTAAACTCGGAAGACACTTTTTTTTTATAATCCAAAGAGGGTAATTCAAAGTTGCCGTTTCATCTCCATTTATTTGAGTTTCCCTCAGCAGATAAGATAACGGTGATATCCGTCTGTGAGTTCTGAGGGTGTTCAGTGACACGTACCCTGATCCTTCTGAAGTCGACAGGCTTTCGGATCAGCTCGTAGTACTCGGGCACTTCCTTCTTAGAGGGAAGCTGCACAAAGCCTTTGCTGATCTGTCGACCCAAACTGGAAGCACAATGTGACAGTTTGCAAAATGTCATTTTCTCAAGAAGCTGTTTGATCAACATGCAAGCATGATTGACATTCATGGCATTAGCATGCTGAGGTTAGCATTTAGCTCAAAGCACCACTGTGCCTAAAGGGGACATATCATGCTCATTTTCAGGTTTATACATTGGGTTTCTACCAGAGCATGTTTACATGCTATATTGTTTTTCTCACACTGCCTGTCTGAATATACCTGTATTCACCCTCTGTCTGCAACGCTGTGCTTTAGCGCCTGTCTCTTTAAACCCACCTCCAGAAAAAGCCCATTTCTGCTACATGAAACATACGGCACACCTGGTAGTTCTGAAGCCGTGGGTGAAGAGACTCACACAGGGGGCGCTATATTCTAATGAGCCTGCATGTGACATTGGAGCCAAATCTGTGTGTTTTCTGCATATTGAAAGAGTCGTCTTGATGACATTATACATATCATATGTCCCCTTTAAGTGCAGCCATACAGAGCTGTTAACAGCACGGTGCACTCTTACATTCCACCACATAGACCATTTGCTCCAAACTATTTTTTCTAAAGATATTGGACATTTTGAGTTAACTTTAACTCTAACTTTAACTTGCTTTATGGGATTAAACGGCTTGAAAAATGAATACAAGCATGAAACAAACTGAAGCTTTTCTTCAGTGTTTTGGGATATTGAAAGCATGATTTCATGTTCATGTTAATGAGATCATTATAAACAATAAGTTGCATTGGATTCTGCAGACATGCATCACAGTGTCATGACACAGTCCACAAACAATTGAGCGCCCTCACCCGTCCTTGTAGTTGGTAACCATATCTACCAGCGTGCTTAGTTTTCTGGTGAGCTCAGGTGGGTTCGGAGGCAGTTTCTCAGCAGGTGGGCGTCCTCGCTTCCTTTTGACCTTTTCGCCAGTTTCCTGGCCGGCCTGCAGTTCTTTCTCCCCATGGTGACCACTTTTACGCTTCTTCAGACTGATGTCCTCTTCCATCTCCTCCGGGGAACCGTTCTCTCCTGCCTCAGGCTGCAGGAAGAGGGAAGCGGCATCAAACAAACTCAAACAAGCAGTGGAGTAAGGCGAATGACACATTGTGATATAGAAATATGTAAACTGTATACACCGTACACACAGAGCCTGTCACATTCCTGTGTTGTTCAATTTATACTTCAGAATCACAAGAACGACTGGGGAGTGGAAGGACAGAAGGAGAGCTGTGACCGATTTCCATTCAAAACTCTTCCGTTCACCTGAACTCTTCCTCATGTGACAGTTGTCATGCTTGGAAACTGGTACAAACACATGTTTTCAAACATTTATTAACCACTGAGACAGAAACCTGAAGCACTTCAGACAGCAATCTATAGAATCCAAATCTAAAGCCCATCCAATTCAACACTCAGTCTCCAGTTTATTAGCAGTACTGGCGTTTAAGCTTTCAGAATTGTAGTGTGTTTTTTGTATTCAAATGAAAGAGCGTTTATTTATTCATCACAATATGAATTTGCATGGACTGGAGCGACTCAACCGCTGTCTCTGCAAATTTAGGACAGATTATTTTATCCGGAGGCTTTGATGTCAGATGATTATCGAGGGAAAGGCAGCATTCTTTTTTAAAAATGCACAATGATTGTGAATAGATTGGAAGAAGCCGTGTTATACCGAAGCACAGAACCTAAAAATGTTAATAATGCAAGAAATAATAACCCATATTTTTTCGTTTTTTTGCACAAAGATGAGATGTGGCGTTCGAGAAGGGTGCCCGCCTGCTGCATGCCGAGTTATTTTCAACCATTTCATCGCTCCTTTTTCCAATAACTGCTGCAACCACTGTATTTTTCACAAAGGCAATTAGAGGCCAGAAACATGAGTATGCATGCAGCAAGAGCAGCTCTAGCAGCAGCAGCAGCAGCAGCAGCAGCCCAGCTGGGGAGGAGAGGGAGGAAATTGAGAAAGCATGCCGTCCAATCCGAACATATCATTGATGCATCAATCACACATGGCTCATACAGTACACACACACACACACAACAGCATTCAAATCATATCATAAAGCATGCGCTTGAGAAAATGTATTTCTCAAGGACAAAAGATGAAAGCATGCTGAAATATTGTATTTTCACACACACACACACACACTGGTCAGAGGCACAGGGACCATGCACCATGCAGAGTTATAATAATTACCCAAGCCACACAAAAATAGAACTGATGGTGACAAAAAAAATTAAAGAATTAACATAAAAAAAACGCATGCTTGCACAACATCCGAACCCAAAATGCATAGCAGAGAATTGAGTTAGAGGAGACAACAACACTACAGAGGTAACAAAAGAAATCCTGTTCATCATCGCTCGGCTCAAATGAAGGCTTTAAAAGCCCCGCTGCTCTCTCTAAGGGGCTGCGATCGTTCCAGCGGAATATACTGGAGGGATGGAGGGTAATCCTCGACGATGTACAACACAGCTGAGAGCTGCCTGGTACACTGTACATGTGTGAGCGGACGGGTGTCAGTGTGTGTGTGTGTGTGTGTGCGTGTGTGTGTGTGTGTGTGCATGTAATGCTCCATGCCTGTGCTATCTCCTAACAAGCCTGCCTCTTTCCTGACTAATCTGGCAAAGATTCCCCTCTCATCTGTTACAACACACACCTACACCCCTCTCTCCCCCCCTGCTCTCACTCACAAACACACACACACTCGCTCTCTTTCCCTGGCGCGCACACACGCACACACAGGCATTCGCACACACACACACACGCGTTTTATCCATCTCTTCCTCTCTTCCCATGCGATGTAGCCCGGCTGAATCCTGAGTCTGAGAAGAAAGACATGGAGGAGGATATTTACCTGACTGCAATCTGCAGGCTGGCTATCGGGAACGGCTGCAGCTGTGGGGGAGAGAATTAGCAAGCCAGCATAGCGGCGAGCCGCTAGTCTCTTCATCAGCTGATCACTCAGAAGCAGAGCCCAGAAGGGGGGAGAATAAAAGCGCTATGTTTTCATATACAAATCAATGGGCTGGGGGAAAATAGAAATGCCATACCCATCTCCTGTCTGCAGCTCTCCGAAGTCTTTTTCCTGACTCTGGAAGGCCCCGAGCTTGTCTCCCTCTGCATGTTTTTAATATCGACTGCTGCCAGACGGGGCTTTTTTTCTCTTTTCCCACCCTGCTGTCAAAGTTATCGGGTCCATTTTTGTTTTATTTTTTTATATATTTTTTAATGCAATTCCAATGGGGAACGTGGTGTCAACCAGCCTACTGCGGAGATCTTGGAAATATTAGTCCAACCTGCAGCAACACAGGACAGTTCATAGTGGGTGCATGGTGCAAAGCGCGTAATCGCCACGAGGGACTTGGGGTCAAGTCCCCCCCCCCCTCACACATTATCTGTAATGACCAGACACGTCATCAGATTCACCAAAAATAGCAGTGTCACTAAGTCAAATGCCTTTTAAAAACTGGGTCTGTAGGCTAGTTGTTATGTGATGTGCCACTAAACTGTGTAGCATGTGGTTGATCAAGACGCGCAAACGCTCGTGCATGGCTCTAAAAACATGCATGTGCACATTTTGTCTGGCGCGCGAAAGCTCCAACAGCAACGCTCCAACATCCACACACATTTGGCACAGACTTTGTGCCAGACTGACCGGTGAGATGAGTAGTTATACTTCCAGACCAGTCCAGGAGACAAGACCACCTGCTGATTCTGGTATGGCAGAATAGGCCTATACCAGGACCAAATGAACAACATTAACAACCAGTGAAGAAAAAAAATAAATATATATATATATATATCTCTGTGTGTGTGTGTGTGTGTGTGTGTGTGTGTGTGTGTGTGTATCCCTCGCTACATTCAACCCCCAATGTCTCCCCCTTGTTTGTGTTTAGCCGCAGAATTCCAGTAGGGTGATTAATGAAAATAACATTGACTCAGATTACACTTCATTTATGTGCCAAGACAGCAAGGAAAGATATTTCAGCCACACTGAGCTGCTGAGCTGTAAAGAATTGCAACAATAACAGTGCACTGTTTTTAGTTTGGGCTGATTTTCGAACACATCTGGTTTCTGTAAATCCATTCGTTTTCTTCCCCCCTTCCACATATGCAGCAAACAATGTCAGAACTCATACCACAAGAAAACAGGATAGTTCTTTAAATCAGGTCAAACGCACAATGACAGAGCGCTGCCCTTTGTTATAATGCAGACTGGTGCTGCTCGGACTGGAAACCAGAGAGGATTCATGATGCACATGAGCGGAACAGGACATCCACAGTAGTGCTGCCATGCCACGCAGATCTTCTGGCAGCTGGAAATGGACCATTTCTCATAATTGCAGAGTGTGTTTCTTACTCTTGTACCATAAAGGTATGTATGCCGACATAAAATGCTTTAAGCAGAGAGTTTGAATACATCTGTAGACACACGCGTCTTTCTATATCAAATCCCCTGAAAACATTGTTTTAGGCTTTTTCAGTTTAAAAATCCCAATTAAAGTTTGGGGGAAAGAAATCCTTGGTTATCATGTTTTGAGAGTCAACACCAAACCTGAGCTTGAGCCAGACATTACTAAATCCTGATTGGTGCAAAGAAATATGCAACATCACACTTTTCCAACTAAGCCCCGTCCACTTCGGTCCATGACAAAAACGTGTGGAATAACCAAAAATGTTTCCACTTTGGCAAAAATGGTGTGTTCATGTAGGGCAGCATCACTCTTGGTATAGATGCTGCATGAAAGGATAATGTGTTTGCATGGCCTTTAAGTGACTCTGACAGTAAATCTTATGGCGACCACTTGCTGCAGCTCATTCTGAAGCCTCTTCCAGACTTAAAACTCTCCATTCTGTTTGTATGTATTTTCAGAATGCCAGAACTTCATTTACCAGCTGATAATTCATCAACTGAAATGTTGAATGTCAACATGAGTTCATCAACATCTTGTTTGATGACTAGATGAATTCTGTAACAGATTCTTCTATCAATATGTAACTTACTTTTTTGGAGGTTTTATTCTGTCATTTATTGGAAGAGAAAATGTCAGCTCCATAATGTGACATTTTCAAATACATGCAATAAAATCGTTTGCCTAGTTTGATAACCTCCAGTAACTAGAATAAAGGTCCAACTGTATCGCATTTAGTTGCCACTTTTTTTGTCAGCATCACTTAAAATGTATTGTTAATAATATCAGAAATACTGCTTTTTCCTTCAGCGGAGAGCTAATGGTATTTTGGTAAATATCAGATTATTTTGCTCACATGAACTGTAATGGGATATGGTGAGGAGGATGCATTGTGTGTTGTATTTCCATCTTAAAGAGGCACATGTTTTGGAGCAGAGGAATACGACCACTATTTAACTGCAGGAACCCGAACATACACACAACACCACCACGCAGGCTTGAAATAATACATCGTTAGCCAGCAGATGGCAAGAACATGCAAACACCTGTACTGTAAAGTGTAGTCCTCTGCACACTGAAACAACTCTCTATGTTGCCGGTATTTATTGGCTCAGAGTACAGGGGGATTCTGCTCTGCTTGCACGTTTCATATGACATGTTTAAAAAAAACAAGGTAGCCCTTATTACGTTCATTTTTGCTTTTGAAGATTGCTTCCATGAAAATCTATTCTAATACATAATAAGGTGCAATCAAGCTTCTACTCGCAGAGTATGCCAACGTAAAGTGACTGGGTCAGCTACCCCAGATGAAATGAGAGATATCATTTCAGTATTATACGTTCCCGAGAACCACTTGCTCAAACCCGCCGATCGTTACCATGGCAACTGCAAATTTTGATGGTGGACCTTGTATACCATTGTATTTTATCGCTGTTGCTGTAAAATGACTCAGAGTGCTCTCAGTTACATATGCACAAGCTCTCATTAATGGGACAAGCAGTACACCCGAGCACCACTTTCTAAAACCTTTACAAATGTGCAAAAAGGTAAATCATGCAGAGAACCAATGCAGAGGGAGAGATACACAAGCCAATAAGTCACTGCATGTTTCACTAACTCATTTTGGCAAATACTTCTCTAATGTTTATGATTTCTTAACCTTATAACAAAATCACAAAATCAAAATATCACAAAATGAAACATAGTGATAGTCTCCGTTTGAGGGCTGATGCAGAATTGAATTACTGTTGCACATTTAATTACAACATCGCCCCACAAGCTCTCTTTTCTCCAGCTGGGTCCTATATGGAATATTAATTCAAACAGCCTGGACTGTATCAGGGCACATTCTCAATGTTTAATATATTCTTTATCGCTCATTCAAAGGTGAAATTCAGTTTTAATTTGCAGGAGTGCAAACATACTTCGATCAGGCTGTTTCAGGTCACAAAGCCCTCTACAAATGAACCAGTCTTTTGAAAAGATGTTTAAAATGCAAAGTATCTTGCTGCCCTATCCTAAAAAGAATGGTCAAACAAGTGGGGACAGGATGGACAATACCAAAAACCAACACACATTTTAATAAAGAAACTAAGTAACTGGTTCCAACTGAGGTGAAAGGAAAAGAGTTTCTGTGGAGGACCAGAGTGCTGGGTGTCAGGGGGGAATCAAACTGGTATCTGCCAGGCAGGAAATGGGGGATAGAGGTGTTGACTGATGTATCAACAGGCATTTATTTCCACAATTGGTTGAGTCACCGAGAGATGTGAGAAAACATTTGTCCGAGACGCCCACTGACACCTGGTGACATTGAAACCTGCTGTAAAATGAAAAGAAGATAAACTGGCTCCATAAAAAAGCTTTTACTCACTTATTTGGAAGTGTCTTTGCTTCATTTGATCAGCGACCAACAAAAGCAATAAACTGGAAAAAACAATTTAGGTCTAATCTTACCCAGAAACCGATATAATAAATGTATAACTCACATTAAATGTCTATTACAAAATATACTGTAAATGTGTACAGAAATTATTAAAGATTGTTTTAAATTCAACTGAAAAGAATGTTATACAGTCATGATGACAGATGACACAATGATGATAAGCTTTATTCACAGAAGAAGAACACATTCGGCTTTCCAGCTCTCATCAGAGTCAGAACTATATATTATAATGTAGACACCACTTAAATGAGAAGTTTGACATTTTGGGTACTTGGCCTATTTGCTCTCTTGCAGAGTTAGATGAGATTGATGCCAGCAGCCAATTAGCTTAGCATTTAGACTGGAAACGGGGGGGCAACAGCTAGCCTGGCTCTGTCCAAAAGTCAAAAGACGTCCTCTAACAAGCACAAGTAAAGCTCACTGACACAACACAATATATTGAATTAATTTGATCTGTACAAAAACAGAACCTCATGCTCCACAGACCTAAATTGCATCAATCCTGTTATGCAAGCAAGAAAGCAAAGACGTGTATACTTCCCAAAATGTTGAAATATTTTGTTTGCAGTACATGTCGTCAACAACACCGCCTCCCATGATTCTTAGACACAGAAGCGCTGCGGTTGCTTGTAGTTGCATGTAGCTGTAGTTTTAGGGGTAAACTGATCAAATCAACCATGTTTCAAATAAACTGTATATAATGCTCCATAATTATTCTAGTGAAGCCGTATAAAGCAAAAGTATTAACATATAAATATAAATACATCTTTTTTTTTTACATTACAATAAAAATATGGATGAATAAAGTTCACATACTTTTAGGATTTTATGTTTTTTTCAGAATAATTGACAGAATCAAGGCTATTTGTAACTATTTATCATATTAAATTATCATATTTATTATTTACATCTTTACTTAAAAACCTTAATGATTTTGATGCTACTTTTTTATATCATATTGTATTTTGCAGTTATAAAATATTGCATTTAAATATAATAAAAATGATTAAAAGAATTAAAAGTCATTGTATGTTAATAGAATAATAAAACATTCTGCCATGCATATATTACCTGCTGAGTTACATTATAGTACACACTGCAGTGTTATGCAGAGAATAGCCAACATTCAGTCAATTGTCTGACAACTATGTTTGTAACTGACATTGTTAAAATCTCCCCCTTTTGATGTGAAGGCTTCGATGCTGAATCACATAAATACGATTCAAGAAGCATCCATTCAGGTTTTGGGGCATCGCCTCATTCAAAGAGATTTCTGCCACCAGAAGAGGAGAGAGACTTGCCGCTGGGACGAGCAGCTGCCTGTTATGACAAATAAACAAAATGTTGTTGTAGAACTACCCGCACATATAGTTTGAATGAATGTGAAAATGTTGACCGGCATACCCCTGTCTGTCCTTTGGAGAAGTTGGCATGCGCATAAAGGAGCACTGCAATGTCATTATGTCCTGCCTCCAGAGCAATGGACAAGGCTGTGCTTTCATCCTGTAAACACATAAACTCAGCTAGATTAAAAAACATACTGTACATTATTAATTACATGCAACTTCTGCGCATTTGTTTCCCTGACGTATTTAATGGAAAATCTTGTTCACTCTTTTGCTTTCGTAATTCTACATGTGAAACAAAGTTGAAATGCTTCAGCGTCACAGCTTCACGCCATCACATTGACATCGCAGCAGTGACTCACGTACACTATCAGTCAGGCCGGCATCACAGTCCGGCTGTGCCAGCAGCAGTCTAACGATGTCGGCGTGGCCGTGCTCGCTTGAACACATCAGCGCCGTGGAGCCCTCGTCGTCCTGCAGATTGACCTCCGCCCCCTGTGCCAGGAGCGCCTGCACCATGTCCATCCTGCCGTGGCTCACAGCCAGCATCAGAGCCGTCTGCCCGGCCTGGACGGCAGGCGTCAAACGCAGGAAGTACGGTTAATGATGCAGAATCCTTAAACTTCTCACGTATAGAATCATAGCTTGTTTGCAGAATCAGACGGATCACACCATCATTGAAGATATGCATGTGCTAAATGCAGGCAATTCAAATAAATTAATGACTAACATCTTATATCTTTATTTCATTTTATCTGTACTTTTACATCACATGTGCACAGAAAAACAAAACCTCTGACATTCAAACATCAGATTTGAACTACAAATATAATAGCCCCACAGAAATAAAACACATCTAAATATATAGTATTAAAGAATCGAGGAGAAGCAGTTTTAGTCGTACCCAAAGCAACATATGGACACGATACAGAAACAGCGGGACACCCCTCCCTCACTACAATTACCTTTGAACAGACTGACCTGGGTGGCCTTGGCATTGACGTCTCCTTTTGTGAAGAGCTGCTCCACAACTCTCATGTCCTCTGGAATCTCCACAGCAGCGAGCGCGGCCAGCATGATGGGCGTGTAACCCGCTTTGTTCTGCTGATTGACGTTACACACCTCTGTAGTGATGGAGGTCAATTAGCCGGAAAAAAGAAAAGACAAATGAGAGGAAAGCAGAACAATGTGTGGAAGAAAGAGGTTTTAAATCTTCCTTTATTGGCAAACCCCTTTCCACCTATACTGACTCAAGTTTCACGTTGAAATACCTCAACAAAATGTTCATGTTAGACCTCTCAAAAGCGATGCTTTATTAGCACAGCAGCAGTGATCCAAACACATTTTAGCCTCGCTCAAAATGTCCTCAAATAACTGTGGCTTCATTGCTGCAGTGCTAATTCTTATCAGCAGGTGCTTTGTGAAAGCTAACATTTAACATAGTTTGTATTCTAGCTTGACTCCGCAACAATAAGAATGAGCTGCTAAAACACTCTCCTGTGAAGCATCAAACTACTTTCACTTACTCTTACAAATGGGGTTCGATTATTGTTATTTTTTAATTCTCTGATATAGAGTACACAGACGTTCAGGAGTTAAACTTGCCTTTCAGGACCAGGAGGCATTAGTCATGTTTTTTTTTTTCCATTTCCATTTTTTTCAACATAGCAAACATAATATTTCTGTGTCACAGTGGATTAGGCTCATTACTTTTCAGTTGATTATATGCTTCTATTCCACCTGGTGAAAGCTGTAGCAAAGCGTTTGGATGAAAAATAAGAAAGAGTAGATCTAACGTTTGCCTGTGTTCAATTTCTATTGATTAAAGCCGCTGGATGGCCTGGCCCAAATTTATATTTCTGAACGTTTGATCCATTTTAGACCTGTGCACAGCTGGAGAAACAATTCATTATGATTTTATAAGGTGGATTTCTAAAATTCATTTATTTTTTGTCTGTAGACTGCACATTACCATATGATCAAAGTATCTTCCTCAACCACACAATGAAGCCTATTTGCCCCCTAGTGGCTATTGTGGAGCACAGCAATGTCTACAGGCGACACTGGACCAGAGCACAGAGCCAGAATGTTGAATACATAAAGACCTCTAGTTTCCCTGTGTGAGTATTACTGTACCTGCATCAAGCAGTTTCTTCACAATGCCAAAGTTGGAGTTAGACACACTGTAGTGCAGAGCTGTGTTGCCATTGCCGTCGGCCATGTTAGCTACATGCTGCAATACTTGTGGTGAAATGACCCGAAACGTGGACAAGTAATCCCCCATAGGGTCAGCAGCAGCTGACTTGTGGCTGGACACAGAGAACCACTCTTGCTGGAGTGTTTGTAGACAGTCATTCTGCAAGGGACAAACAACATGGAAGAAACAAAAACATCACTGTGTTTGTATACTTTCATAAATGCCTTGCAAATTGCCATAATTCAGCGTGGAAAGACATTTTGGAGTTTGAATCCAAAGGAGCATCTTGTTATTACAAAGATGCGACTGAAAGAACTCACAAAGAGCATCACAAAGCAACCACTCACTGTTAAAATGTCTACAAATATATCATAAAGGAAGAGGTTTAGGATTCTGTCTTCATATAATCCATACAAAAATTGAGAATGTCTCAATAGGAAATCTTTTTTGGTTTACCGACTCAATATACTTATTTTTCTCTATTTGTGTACCAACTTATTGTGAAAGTGAATAGTCTCTATAACTTACAAGTATCATTGTTTTCAAGTTCAGGATAAATGCCATCACAGAAAATTACAGAGCCGACACATTCCCGTGCTTTTTCTATCCATTGCCAAAGACATTTCTTTTTAAATGGCACACTTGAACACACCCGGCCTCAGCATTTCTCCACACCCATTCAGTGACATACCATTTAACGTGCACACACACACACACACACACACACACACACACACGCACGCTCACACACATATACGCACACACAGTGGCCGTCAATGGCTCTAATGCTGAATATAATGAACAAAACATACCAGTTCCCCGCTGGATAAAGCCGTGTTATCACTCAGATGCATCTTTAAGGCTTGACAGGCAGAAAACATCGTTTCACTTATGTTGCCCCTGAAAGGAATAAAATGCAGGTTCAGATCTGAGCGGAAATCTTAAAAAGTTTGTCTGACATTGTGGAATGTCAACGTTGAAAACCTTCTGGACTACATTACCTCTGTGTCTGTGATTTTGCAGAACCTTTAGATCCCTTGTTGGAGCCACCTTTGCCCTTTCTTCCTTGCGTTCCATCTTGAGAAGCTTCCTTTGACTTTTTGCTTCCTCTCCTCTCCACTACCTCAGAGTTGTCCTTCTCACTGGCAGAGAGTTCGTAAGATGACATGGGGTCCAATCTAAGGGCAAAACACAGGAGTTAACACACTGAGAATATGTTAAGATACTAAAGTCTTGTTGTGAAATAATAGTTTAGAAATAGGATGAGTACCCTGTTGTCACCCTCATAAACTTCATGCTCTTCCTGTTGCTGCTACAGCCTTGGTCCCCATTCTGTTTCTTCATTACAGCGGCGTCAGTTGACCTGTCTGGAAGCAATCAATCAACAATCTTAACATATTACTTATTTCAAATTAAACACATCTAAAGAAACATATAGAAACCCACAAGGTCAATCGAGGCAGGAAGAGAAAACAAGAAGGCTTTCGCTGACACCAGCTCCTCCTACGACGCCATTCAATTTTAGACCCTCATCCACAAACTGGTATGCGGTATGAGGCGCCCTCCAAAACCACATATCATTCCAAGCATTACAAGTGTATCCCTCTGAAAGCCAACATGCCGAGCCAAAGGCAGCCACTTCCTCTTAGCCTAACGCAAGTTTAAACTCGGCATGCTGGCGGTCTGGAAGTAAATTATTTTTAAACTTTACTTTCACACAGACATAATTCTTACCCACCAAATTCTTTTCAGTATTTCTCATAACACATTAACACACACACACACACACACACACACACACACACACACGTTTACCTTGCAGAGCTGCTGAGGATGTCTGTTGTTCCAACATCTGTATCATTCTTTTCACGTCTGAATCACTGCCACCTTGTTGGCAGATTCTTTGGTTGGCTTTGTCACACTTAGAAGAGTCAACTAAGAGTTGAGATGGTGACTGAAACTCTCTGTTGACTGCGACAAAGGAAGAGGATATTAGTGACGATTTTTGAGTAGTACCAGCATGGCATTACAGATATTACAACCAGTATATTACATGATAGAAATCATAATCCACCATTGGAGGTACCTAAAGCAGTTTTTGACCAGTAGTGGCACTGTGGAGCAACGTTTTGATCAGTGGGTCCCCATTTTGGGTGATGTGATACACATTCATGGTCCGCATTTGAATTATGCAAAGTCGGGCTGTCCTCCATCAAAGAAATTTGTAGTCGACTAACACGCATATCATTTATTGATTAATGAAATTAAGTTCTCCCCAAAGAATCACAAAAAAGCTCCACTTAAATATTGTGTTTACCAGAGATGTGTTTTGGAAATAAGTCAGTCAGGAAAAACGACTAATCCACTAAAGAGATATTAGTTGACGAAGCCCAAAATGACTGATTAGATGACTAAGAGAAGGCAGCCCTAATTCAAAGGTTCAACAAGCTATATGGTGTTGATTGGCCATTCCACTGGCTGAGAACTAGTAGCCGTAAGATGCCAATAAACAAAGCATTGTACCAACACAAGAACTAAAAAAGAAGACTGCTAGCCAACGTAAACCTGGATGTAAACACACAATGCTTTGACTGTATAAGCTACATTAAAATGTATCTTCTTATTTTCCATAAAACTCCACAGGGTACCTTTAACATGAACTAAATCTACAGTGTTACCTGGTTCCTGAGAATCTAAACGGTGGACTTCTGTCCCTCCTTGTGCTGCAGCTTTGTTTTTGCAGGACAGCTGGGAGCTGGCACTTCCTCGGCTACTGTGCTGCTGGACAAACCCATCCCTCTGCTGAGCGTGGTGGTCTTCTGTGAGCAGGTCCCCATGCTCCCTAAGGAGCCAATGCATCTTCTCTATGTAGTGGTTCAGCTCGGGGTCCCACTTGGACTGTGACCATTGCTGGATTGTCTGGCCAGGTGCCCTGGATGAAGCTGACAAATCCCGTATCCTCCCCTCCCCTACACCGATGCTCCTTGTCTTGATGGGGTCAGGGAGATGGGAGGGTCCAGAGGCCATATTTCGAGTTTTCAACCCAACCAGGAAATGCTCATTAATGTTCGTGAATCCAACGCCAGCGTCTCGGGTTACCTTGCTGACTGTCCCTGGTGTTTGTTTTAAGGCACTTCCCGGCAGATTTGCTGTTCCTACACCAATCGTGCGGGTCTCTGGGGTGCATTTGGCGTCTTTGACCCTGTTGCCTACTGACACTGTCCTAGTAACAGTCTGAGTGGTGTTGGTGTGCTTGTCTTGGGTACTTAGGACAGTATTAGTGCTGGAGTCAGTGTTGAAGGCATGTCTGGTGTTGGTAAAGCGAGACACTGAACTGGATACAGTGTTGGTACGCTGTGAAGCTGTCTGGGGTGAAGCCATGATTCCCAGATCCACTCCTCTGACTTGGTCTGTGGCAATACCTTGAGAAACTACTTCCTTTGCCTCGTAGATGATCACATCAACAGAACAGTCCCCACAACCCACCGAATGATACTTAGTCTTTCTTTTCTGAGACAACAGATTCTCCACTGGTACCTCTGTGTTGGTTTCTGCATCACATAACTTTATCTCCATCCCAACTCCTTGTGTGTTTGTTAAGACTTGGATCCCCACGCCCTTCTCCGTGGTCTCCACTCGCTCCCTGACCTCCCAGTGGCTCATTGGTATATCTGGTCCTGTGCAAACATTCTTCAGCTCAGGCCTGCAACAAGATATTCCAACAGTCTTCACCTCTGTTGCTTCCCCTGTGCTGGCATCTCGGAGCTCTGTGTGATTACCAACTCCCTGGCTTGTGGTGTGAGGCCTTGCCTCGGTGCCTGTGCTCACAGTGGATGGTCTAGCAAAGGAGGCTTTATCAGCTCGGTTCCTCGCTCCCGCAGCCTGCAGCTCCATTTTTAGACGGCTCATCTCTGTCTGGAGAACGGATTCTTTCAACTCGGCTTCTAAGTGACTAATTCTCTCCTTCAAGGCCCCGATTATTAGTTGTTGGGCATCAATCTCTGCTTCCCGTTCTGTGTAAATTCCAAGATTAACTTCAGACACTTCTGTTCCAATTGACCTCATGTCTACATGATCAGTGTGCACATATTTGTTTTCTTTTGTGGGTTTAGACAAAGCTATATCGATATGTTTATCAGTTCCAACTGTGACTGATTTGATAGCCTTGTCATGCAGAAGGTTTTGGTCTTTTCCATGCCACTCTTGCAAATGCCTGCCCTTGATGGTTCTTTCCAATGCCTGCATCTCTTCAGTCAGTTGCCTGAACTCCTTGAGGTCGGTGCAGTCACTACTCATTATGCCCTCGAGTCCTTCCTCCATATTCACCTTGTTCTCAATGCCAGATTTCTCCATGCTACATGCTCTCTTCCAGATCACATCATTCACATCCTCGTTGCCACTATGGTTCTTGAGCTGGGAGACCAGTTGCCTCTTTTCCTCCTGAAGGACTGCGATTTTTACCTGGAGGATAGGTATGATTGTGACCTGCTCCTCCAGCTCCTTCAGCCTCTGCAGAGCTACCACCATCTGGTCACGGACATGCTGAAGGTGCGTGGGGCCGAGACTTGTAACTGAGCTGGTTCTACCAGAGCTCTGTGGACTCAGGCTGAGGCATCCTGTGCTGCCTCTACTGCCCAGGGACGAGCTACGGTGGACATGCACATCACTTCCTGAGCCAGTAGGCTTGTTCCCATTGTTGTTCTGATTATATGCGCCCAGGCCAGTGAAGGGGGAGAGCGACCCATGGGAGCTTACCCCTCCAAAGCTGGCCAGTCGACGACGGGGCTGGGGCTGAGGTGGAGGCTGCCTCGTCACCTCCTGATCCAAGTGTTTGAGGGTCTCCATTAAGGTCTTTTCCACTATGGGGCTTTGTCTTTGTAAAGCAAGAGATCTTGCAGCAGGCTGAGGCTTTGACTCATTGGGTATCTGAGAGGTCGCTGGTCCTTCATTCCTGGAGGGTTTGCTATCCAATGAGGAACCATGTGGTGGAGGAAGAGGAGGTCGACCTCTGGTTGTAGAAGACATGCCCAGTAGTCTTGTATCATCACTGTTTGATGATGACAAGGATTCTGCTGAATGCCACTGGCTGGATGAAATGCCACTCTGTGTGTTCTCCTCATTATTGACGGCCACCCTGGGCCTCCTCTTGAGGCTTAGCCGCTTAATGGTGGCACTGTGTTGGAAATTGTTCACACCCTTGAGATAGTCCACGTCCGACGGATAACCGTAGCCAATCCCCAGATAGTTAGGAACGCACTCTTCAGTGTTTTGACCTGTTAGACCAACAGTGGGAAACCATATTTTAGTACTTTTGGCTGAGTATAACATTTTTACCACACAAAATGTTCCTTATTGCATGTGATACAAAACAAGTTAAAAACTTACAAAACTACACATTAAATGTAGAATAGCAAACTGTTGATATTGAGGATAGAAATTGTTTTAACTCTCTATAAAAAAACCCCATCACAAACAAAAACAATATAAAATTGAAACTTAAATCTCTCTTTGCTTTATAAAGCTTCATGCTATATACTTTATGTCCTTAGTTTCTTTCCTTACCTTAGTGTTACGCTCTCATAAGCGACCGTTTCTATTCGGGTCTAGAGCCTTCCTTTCTATCACCTCAAAATGTTTTTGACTATAAACTCTTTTAGGCTGTCCCACAAGAAGAGGAGGGACAGAGGAGGATTTAGCAGTTGTGTAGACACTGTTTTCAGTAGTCACTTCCCTCCAAATGGTATGTCTCTCTACATAGACTGAACCCACTCTATAATTACGATGCAACTCTCCCTCAAAATGCCTCACCAAATGTTGGCAGGTTTTCTCAACCACAGTCATCTTCCAAGTATTTCAGCCATTCAGTGAACACACAAAAATCAACAAAAATCGTTTTAATTTATCAAATGCTTGGCATAATAAAAACTGTAATACATGTAACAGTAATTACTTTATTTAAACTGTAAATTTAATCTGTGTTTAATGGAAATATTCCAGTATTTCGCTATTTTTAAATACCATTATAACCCCTAAAATGCTATATTTGATGCATTACACATAATACATATCCAGTTTTGAAATCCTCATCAAGAAAAAACTAGCATTTAAGCTATTTGAAAAGTAAAAGTAATAGTTACCTGTCATATTTCTCAAGATGTAGCGGCCTTGAGCCATGAATATGAGTCACAAAGTATCAATTACGGAGCATTGTAGCAACTATAATTCACTTCTTGATAATTAGCTTTCACTGTTCGTGTATTGTCCTACTGCATCACTCGTTCTCTCTCTCTCTCTCTCTCTCTCTCCCAGCCCAGGTCCAGCAATCAATAACAGCTGACCTTACAATGCTTACATACAGGAAATGCAATACCAGGCCATGACATATTATAGTTAATTCTGCAAAAAGTACAGTGAGCAAAAGGGCTAAGCCTCAGTGCACAACAGTGACTCACCGCATCACAATGCCGTATCACTTTCTCATCAGTAAGCAGCACCTTCTGTTCTCAGCACAGGGGGGGGTTGAAGGAGAGCAAAGCACACACACACAGTTCTGTCAGTGTCTTGTTCAGTACATATACTTCCCTCCTCATAGGGGTCACACTTGTAAGTCAAGTGAATAGTCGAGTAGCGTTTTTATGTATAAATAAGATTACTTGAGATAGGTAAGGAGGAATTAGTCTGTTCCTGCAGCAAAAGCATCACGACTCAACAGAGAAGAGGACATTTAATGTACAAACAAGGAAAGTATGAGAAAAATGTGGAAATAGAGCTAGAATGTCACAGTATATAAAGAATTATGTAAAAATACATTGCTTTCAACATCAACATCAACAGTCTCCTTTGCTGTCTTAACATGAATCATTAACATGAAACATTTTGCATGTATGTGTCAAATATATATATATATATATTCAACATCAAACTCAAGCTGTCTCAACACTGATATTTTCATCTGAGGCCTGGGTGAACACACGACAACAAGCCTCAGGCAATAACTCCAATAAGTTTAGCAAGCTCTCTTTGGAGTCGGCCACAGTGACCGAAAGTACTATGTTCTGCTGCTTTCAGACGAATGTGACAGAGTGACTTGGGAAAACTCCTTGTAGGGAAGCAGAGTCAAGTTTTGCAGTTAAATAGAGAGAAAAAAAATGCTTGAAAAACAGATTTAGAACGAACAGATAAAGTTCGTTATTTTTTTATTTTCCCCACAGAAATGGGTTGCTTTAGACCACCACTACTACTCTATCACTATTTGAGACACTCTAAGTGTTTTAAAATACCTGTTTCACTGGTATGCAGTATCATAAAGTCAAATAGTCTAGCGTTCATCAAATGTTTTATTTTCAGACTTTCCTCAAATTCAATTGTTTTCTTCTAAATTAGTAGATAATTAAAACTCTAAACATTTAAATAAATGGAAAAAGGAAAATCTTTGAACTGGTCATGACCATAACTGGTGAACATGTGGCCTACAGCTTCCAGTAAAGAGGTCAAGTGGGCACTGCTTTGTTTTAAGGGGTCACAAGTCAAAGTGGTTGGGTCTAGAAAGGCTGTTTTCCTGTTTTGTGGAATAGACCAAAAGTTTTTTCCCCCTTTTCCCAATGTTGCAGCCAGGTGGACAGCCCTCATTATCATGTTCCTCACCTTATGACACCCACACAACCTCCTGCAACAGGTATGTGCTCCTGGAAAATAAGATATTCTCCAGTTAAAGAGGAAATTATTGCAAAATGTTTCTTTAAAAAAAAGGACAAATATTGACTCGATTTAGTCATTTTAGTTCGCAGGGCTGGGTGTTGCTTAAGCCTGACGCCTTGTGGTCACGGTGGGAGAAGTTAAACTTAAACTATGATGTGATGTTGGTGCAAAACTCTTACTTGACTTTCTGAGGGTGAACAGAATGTTTCGGGGGTTTTCTTTCAGCCCGCTTTTACCCGTACGTCAACTAACGGTAGCTAGCTTGCAATGGTGATGGGCTGCCACTCACCTGTGCAGGAGCAGGTAACAACAAGATGGGGTGATGAAGTTAAAAAATAATGTCTCAAAGTGTGAGTTGGGAACGGTCGAATCGCATTGTTTGGACATTACTGCTAAGGCGAGCTTCTCTTTCCTCCTTTTTCGCTCTTTTATTTCCTATTTGTTTCTGAAACGATAAGTTTCCACTCTGCAGCAGTGGGAGAGCTACTGCGCATGTGCGGAGAGCTGTCAACATGCACCGCAGCTGCCCCCGAGTCAAGTCAGGTGATGAACAGTCCTCGGTAAAATATTGATGATGTCCTTTCTTCTATGACTACATGATTTTATGTTCGTCTCTATTGTGTCTCAGGCATCTTTCTTACAACTTTCTGCAGGCCTCTAACCCAAAAATGGGCTGGTTAAGATGCATATTTTGACCAATGATAATCCTAAATCATGAATGTTATATATTTTTTTGAATATATTCATTATATTAACACAAACTCCTGGTGTATATTTACTGTAAAAGGCTAAGCAAACAATTTAAAAATATTTAAAAATACATTTTTAATCCACTTTTCCCTCTTGTGGCATATTTGGGAGAGCCAATTAAAGTTTTCTAAAGCCAAAAAAAATGACATGATATTCATATTCTTTGTTTAAATATTCTACAATGATTTAACTATAGTAGTCCACAAATTAAATTGTAGTTACAAATGACAAAAATAAGTTGGTCAGCCTCACACCCTGCAGTCCTGCACATGGTGCTGAAAGTTTAGGGAAGAAGGAAGCGAGTGCATTTTTTTAATATGCAGAGAAATGCATCAATGGAACTGATTTAAGACACAGCAGTTACCAGCAGGAAATGGCCTGCTGCTCCTTTTAGACTTGAATCTTTGCCCAGACTTCATTTATATTCAACAGTGTGTAAGTTGCACAGCGACATCATGTGGACAAAGTGGAGAAATGCATTTTGCACTCTACACTATACTAGCAGTACATTAAATTACATTACATTACAGTCATTTAGCAGACGCTATCCAAAGCGACTTACAATAAGTGTATTCAACATCGGTATTCAAGAGAACTACTAGTCACCAGAAGTCATAAGTGCATATCCTTTGCTAAACAAGTATCTAAGAGCATAAACCAGGGCAAACGTACAGTGCAGAAACAAACATACAATAAGTGCAACGAGCTACTACGATTACAATAAGTGCAACGAACTACTTCGAATACAATAAGTGCAATAAGATAAAATAAGTGCAAAATCAGTACCAACTGAGGTCTTGTAAAGTTTGAGCAGAATAACCAGGAAAAAGTAAATTTTACTGTAACTTCTGTAATTTGCAGACTAATCATATATAAATTGTATTTGGATTATTGTGTGTGTGTGTGTGTGTGTGTGTGTGTGTTAGCTTTTTTGTGTAGCTCTCACATGATGTTCTGCATTTGCAGCTACATTGTTCTCATTAACCTGAAACGGCTGTGAGTGGTCTGTGATTAACCATCGTACTCTAACTCGTGGTGGAGGCTATTATCATGCAGCGTATCTTGTTGTGTTCAAAGTTCATCGTTCTGTTGTGAAACAGGTCTCTTGGCACTTTTCATGTAAGCTGTGTGTAGTACTCTTACCTCCATGTTTGTGTCACACACGGAAACAACATGCACTTTGAATGCTTCTGTGTACGACTGTTTTTATCAGCATCATATGAATGGTGTTGTATACAATCAGGTAGGGTCGGCAAGGACAATGAGTCCCATGATTTGAACTTTACACCTCTTCAGGATCATGCAGGGAAGGAATGTTGTTGCAGCAGTTCTAGTGTATCCAGACAAGTGCTAGTTAGACATATCCAGTACAAGCTGTGCTCTCATTTTGTTCCAAAAAGGTGGTTATTGCAGGGAAAATGTATGAATGTTAGGGACTTTATAAATCTCGTTAATTTTTTGGCACTTTTTGTGGCACTAAACTACTGAAAGTAAAAAAACAAAACAAAGCATTGAGCATTTGTTGATGTCCTGTAAGGAAATGAGAATTAAGCTAGGTGATGAAACATTGCTTCTGTTTAAAGCTTTTTGAATAATTCTGCACTTCACCATGAACACAACAAGATCCAATTGTGCGGTTTTAAGTGTCACTCAATTTTGACTTAATGAGGCGATTTTTATTCATACAAAATGATGCCAACGACTTCTATTTTGCAGAACCTTAAACAGACTGAAAAAAACAACAACACAAAATCTCTAATCAAGGTGACCAGGAGGTTGAATCGAGCTAAGATCATTGTCACTTTAAAACAAACCGCTATCTTTGAACTTTGCTCTTTAAAACCCACAGTTAAAGAAGTGATCAAACCAGCCCCTGACGGTGTGAAAGGACCCTTTTTGATTGGTTGGAAGAGTTACACACCCCCCGTCCCTTCCCCTATCTCAGTTCTAGAGTCCACTTTTTGTTAACTTTGGGTCCACGCTCACCCATTGCGCTCGAGGCATCAGGTCCCAGTCCCAGTCCCACGCCTGACAGCGAAATGTCTGACAAAGGAGCCTTCGACACCAATGTGCTGACCCTCACCAGGTTTGTTCTGGAGGAGGGCAGAAAGGCCCAGGGAACAGGTGAGCTGACCAACCTGCTCAACTCCATCTGCACCGCCGTCAAGGCCATTTCAACTGCTGTCAGGAAGGCTGGCATCGCTAACCTGTGAGTATTTCTGTTTTTAATGGAAGGAAACATGCATCTGAAGATGAAGGCCGTTCAATTCTCAATAGACATATTAATGAGGATCGGAGCTATAGTTTACACCCTATTAGACATTTATAAATCAATCAAGGTTACTATTATTTGATGACTTTCATTTGCTTTTATTTTGACATTATTTTTTAGCTAGTTAGCAAGTTTCTAATCCATTCCGTTAGATTTCTGTCTTAACTGTAAAAAAGTGTTTGTTTTAGTTACATGCAGTAAGAATCACTAAGCCGTTCTAACTTCAGCCCCGGCCAAAGGTAAACTCTGTACATGTTGTGTATGTTCCACCAGGCCAGAGGTCAAGGAGATAATGGCCTCTTCAGACCTTTTCTCAGGGGTTTTAACAAAAATAACAAAACATTTAAGAGGCGTTTCTCTCAGTTTACAAGGGATTAAAACATTCCCTCCACTGTGTTTTCAAATTGCACCAGAATGGACGGCTTTTATTCCGGTTCTGATCACTTCAGTCTGTTCCTCTTTCCTCTCTCGGAAGATATGGCATCGCTGGAAGCACCAACGTGACGGGGGACCAGGTGAAGAAGCTGGACATCCTGTCCAATGACCTGGTCATCAACATGATCAAGTCCTCCTTCAGCGCCTGTGTGCTGGTGTCAGAGGAAGATGAGAGGGCCATCATTGTGGAACCAGACAAGCGGGTATCTGTCTACACTATGTATAGATATACGTGTCCCTTTTTCTGTAGATTTTCTAAAGTTTGTATCCGGTATTATTGTGATTTTGACATTAGTATTTGTTGTCAACACACAGGGAAAGTACATAGTGTGCTTTGATCCACTGGATGGTTCCTCAAACATCGACTGTCTTGTTTCGATTGGAACGATCTTCGCCATCTACAAAAAGGTCAGCAACGACACTGCATGCTGATTCAAAACACTGATGTTCTGAATCTATAAAAGAAGTCGTATGTTGCAGTGTCCTCCAGTACTGCGTCCTCCTGCCCTGTGTCCTCAGCAGAGACAACATTTTCAACTTGCAGTGTCAACAGTCGTATTGGTTTCCATAATGCCTCTCTCGTGTTTATGTGACATTATGTTGTGCTGCTCCATAGACCACAGAGGATGAGCCATGTGAGAAGGATGCTCTGCAGCCTGGAAGGAACCTGGTAGCAGCTGGGTATGCTCTGTACGGCAGTGCCACCATGATGGTCCTGTCCACTGGTCAAGGAGTCGACTGCTTCATGCTTGACCCCGTAAGACAAAGGTTTTACTGTCATAGGTGGCATCAAAACTGTTACCTGATTTTATATACTGTTTTGTTGCTATGCTCCATATCTCAGTTGGTATTTGTTTCTTCATTCTGATATGTTTTTCATTATCTTCTTGCATTTCTCTTTCAGGCAATTGGTGAGTTCATCTTGGTGGATCGAGACGTGAAGATTAAGAAAAAGGGAAAAATCTACAGTTTGAATGAGGGATATGCAAAGCATTTTTATCCGGACGTGACCGAGTACTTGCAAAAGAAGAAATTCCCAGAGGTAAGTGTATGGTCACTGTTGCCTTTAAACACTACTGCTTTACAAAGGCCTAATGTGGAATTGGTTATAAGTGGCCATTATTACAAACATGCAACGTATTTTGGATTCTGAATATGAAGGTGACATACTGACTCTACCCGCTGTGTCTCTAGGATGGTTCTGCTCCATATGGCAGTCGATATGTTGGTTCAATGGTAGCCGATGTTCATCGTACTTTGGTGTATGGAGGAATCTTTTTATATCCTGCTAATGCCACGAGTCCTAAGGGCAAGGTGAGTAGTGGAGCTCATACACATGGACAGACATGTTTCATTTTGGAGTAATTTACATCTACGTCTTCTCACTCTTATTTCTTATTTCTGCTTCTTGACAGCTGAGGCTGTTGTATGAATGCAACCCCATGGCCTACATCATAGAGCAGGCAGGAGGCATGGCCACCACAGGAACCATGAATGTTCTGGACATCCAGCCCACCAACATCCACGAGCGAGTTCCCGTGGTCCTGGGATCCCCTGATGACGTGCAGGAGTATATTTCCATCTGTAAGAAGCATAAGAAATGAGGTATTCAACTCCGTTATGCATCCACCTTACCCAGGATATATATAATGTCCATCAATTAGCAAACTGTCTGGAATAATGTATAATTCTATTTTTAAATTCAGCAGGTTTGTGCTGAGCAACCTAAAGCAGGACTAACGGCACAATCAAGAGGCTCAATCTGGACATTCATTGTTTCGTGCTTTCTACTCATTCCCTGAACTGCACTGATGAAAGAACCGGGAACCTCACTGAGCCTATAAGTCTGCCTCACTCTATGTTACTTCCATCTTTCTGCTGTAAGTGTTATTTGTAGAGACCCTGTATTTTTTAAATAAAGGCGAATGACAAGATGCAAATTGGCCATTTTGTTGTATTCTTTGTTACCACAGCTCATCCGCCTCAAACTATTTGAGCCTCTTCCAATGGCTGAAAAATTGGAGGCCTGATAGAACAATTTGGGCTGAGGTAACGGGATGTTTCCACTGTCACACCTGGAAGCTGCAAAGTACACAGTCTGATCCATTGGCCACAGAGCAACTGGGAGACACATGAGCCAGGCTAACTCTTTACCCATGTTTCCATTCTATATGCTAAGCTAACCGCCTGCTGGGCCCAGCTTCATATTTAACAGACATATAAGAGAGTGGTATCAATCCCCTCATTCAAACCTTTTAGTCCAAGACTATTAACAACTTTTATTCCTCTCAGACTCTGTGTTTCCTTGTTGGCCTCTTATGATTTCTGGCATCAGCAGCAGTCCTTAATAATAGAGCCAGAAATGTTTCAGCCACTCCACCAATGAGCCATAAGACAAACGGAGACATACCACAAGATCACACGGTATGCTAATACCAAAACCTCATTCAATCAACCAAGCTTATTTAGGAAAGCAGTCTTCATGGTCCGAGGGACAACGAGGCCGACCGAGTCACCACACATTTGTTGTTTTTTGTAACGCAGCTTCGAGCAAAGCCAAAAAGAATAGATTGAAAATCTGATGTGAAACTTTATAAGCTTTTAATAACGTTGCAGCACAATAATAACACCGTTGTGTGGATCTCTGGCTGCTGATGTCACTTGGAAACTTGGCATTGAAGCGAAAAGCTTCTCCGAGAGCATAATGGAATTCTTTGGGGACATCTTGGCAATCCAAAGCCTCCTTGAATATTGCCTGTGAGTCATACGAAAGTTAAATCATGTGAATTGATAGCAGATGTTTGATCCGAGACTGGAGGCTCAGGGCTTGCAATAGAACCTCTTTGTGTTTGTAGAAAATATAAAATAATTGATGTAGCTCCAGAGTGTTGGATGGAATCCATATTGTCTGGTATTCACTAGAAACTTAACCGCTTCCTCTTTTTTATGTGCGTTTGTCGGTGTCAGCATTCAAGGGCCTCAGTGCCCATGAGACGACACTTACACATTACAGGCACACTTGTTTATTTCCATTTTGTTCAGACTGTGTATGATTATAGGTTACTGAGTCAATATTTAGATTCAGCAGGAAAAGCAAAACCCAGCCTGTTTATTTTCCCCTTGCTACTGTGTGTGTGTGTGTGTGTGCTCATGTTAAAGGACAAAATGAGATGACATCTTGGTTTGAATCGTAGTTATACCATCGAAATAAGTATTCAAAATAGGTGGTACACTGTAAGCATTATTGTTGAATCCAGTCTTAGGAATTTGCTTCTGCTGCATCCCTGTCGAACTATACATTGTTCTCAGACAAAAGCAGAACAATGACACATTAAAATCATAAAACTGAGGCTTGAAACAACCGTTTTCGATAGCAGAATATTTAGTCAAACCATGTTGTCACGGCTACTTCTGCCAAACTGATTATTTAAATGAATAACAAATACTATAAAACAATAATTCAGATCTTTGCAACCCTGTTTTTGTCCTTTTCTTTCTGTCTAACCATGACAGGTCAGTACCTGCTAGTCTTCTGCTGTGGCCCTTCCTTGTCTGTCTGATATCCAGCCCGTGTCCAGACAGGCTCTGTTTACTTTACACTCTGATGAAGAGCGTTATAGCGGTGCGTCTGTGCTGTGTCTGTAGCTGACAGCTTACTCGACAACCTCCCTCCATGCAGCGCATCTCAGTTTAGCTGCTTGATGGAAGGAAAGTCACAAAGACAATAGATCCTCCAATTTATGTATGAGCATGCTCTCTGAAGCCTCGCTGGCTCTGTCCGGATTGAAATATCTCAACAACTAAAGGATGGATTGTTATACAATCATGGTCTCCAGAGGATCAATCGGCCTACTCTGTGATGATTCGGTGACTTTTCCTCTAGTGCTACCATGAGGTTGACGTTTGTGGTTTTTAGTGAAATATCTCAACATCTCTGTACAAAAGTAGAGAAAAGGTGACCCCACCATCAAAGCAAACATTGCCTGTAGAGCTTTACATTTTATTGAAATATAATTGCGGACACGTTTTCGCTGTTTTGGTTTATGCATGTAATTTTGATTTAGTCTCACAAAGTTGCTAGCACGAGTGTAGGCCCTTAATCTCCCAATAACTTCCTTTATTGGATAGCAGACAGAGAGTTAAAAGGCAATGAGCGGATACAGAGATTGGGAAAGACATGTAACGCAGGTCCCCAACAGTAGCTCATCAGCAAAAGATGAATCTATCTATACATCTATTCAGCCAGAGACTTCCACTATAAACAAGATCCAGGTTGTATAACATAAGACGGTTTTATAACTTCAGCCATCAGACTACACATTAGACCTACCATCCCACCTCTTGTTTGACTCATCAGCATGGCTTTTCTCAGCACAGTGACAGTAGGCAGACTCTGAGAGCCTATGTTTAAATTCAACATAAACTCCGTATCCCAGACCACCCTGACCGGAGCTAACTGCTAATCCAAATACTGCCTCAACCTTCGCCCAGAAAACGGCCCATATTTGTACCTGATACTTCATGCATCCCCGATGCCGCCCACCCCGATGCCGCCCCACAAAATACTCTTATTTTGGAAGTAACAGTCCAAGTTTCCTTGGTAGATTCACATCACAAGACTGCATTATTAAATTTCCCAAATTCAGACCGACAGCTGAGTGAGCCAAGTCGAAGCTTTTTTTTTCTCACTTGACTCTTGTTTAAGACAAACTGATTCTACTGAAGCCAAGTTGGATGGGAGAAACCATCCGATGGCAAAGAAGTGAAATGTTTTGTCCAAAGTTATGTTACTAGGCAACATTTGATATGACTTATTATTAAATATTCATCTGCTCATGCATGTGAGACCTATGCTCGTAACTACTCCTGTAGGGTAAGTGTCCATCTCAGCAAACTAGCTGGCGATCAATCGGCACAAAAGAAGTCCTGGTTCTTGTTTCATTCAATGTGTATCAAATATAGTAGGCTAGCAACCAGGCTATTTTGTGGTATTCGTCTATGGAATTAGGGGAAAAGTCCAGATTATCTTGATTTGTTCTGTGGTGTCAAGGATCGGGACAGTTGGACCAGACCACCGCTGGTGCTGCGCCTTACAAAGGGTGGTGTGTTTAGATTAAAAGCATGTGGTTACTGTCACAGTGACAGCATCATCTGGGCTCTGACCACCAGAGTCTTTTCCACTTGTAGAATACGTGTCTATTAAAGTTTAGGAACAATAACAGTTTTATATATGGAAGGAATCTAACCACCAATCTACAGACCTCTACATCCACATGAATGGAAATATATACACAGAAAAGGAAGCTCTTGGGTATCTTTGCATTTGTTTGGCTGTTTTTGCATGGAGGGAAGTTTCACTCTTTCCATGTAATACAACTCTGCAGTTATCGTGTATCTGGGGCTGTTTTTCCAGGGATCTAGAATGATACACTCCTTTGTCAACTGCATCAGCAATTGTTCACCATGTAATGTAACAAATCAGCCCATAGGCTTCCAGAGTCCAGCCTGAAGTTCTAAGAATACTTTTGAGGCTGACAGAAAGATGATCTAGAACCGACGACCAATGCTTTTCAAACGGCGTCTTCAATTCTGCTTAAACATTGTGTTTACTCGGGCAAATGTCAGGGAAGGCCTGGGTCACATCTCATTTTCTGTCTCTTGAAACAGCAGCTACGCCTTAAAGATTGAGCTTAAAATTCGCCCTATGTTGGCGGGATGCCAGACGGACTTAGTTACAGAATGCACCAGGGAAATGAAAGACTGGCAATCTTGTATCCTGCTTCTCCAGCTCTGCTGTACAGGACTGTGCTGTGTGCGTACGTGCATGCAGAGTAACGCTGGCTTAAAGCACAGTAATAGATTGAAATCACTATATTTGGCCGAACATGACAATGAGCGAGTGAAATATAAGGTGTTAGTGAACTTTAGAAATACTGTTGTTATGAGGGGTAATTTGTTACCATTTGACAGAGTTCCCAACTAACTGTTTCCCCCTTTTACCAGTCTTTGTGCTAAGCTTAGCTTACAGGCTGCTAGCTGTAGCCCATTGACTGTCCAAATGAAGTGGACGTCGTCTCCGTGACGTCACCCAATGGTTTTAAACTACGGGTTTGAAGCCTCAAGACCAGCATTTTGGACTTCGCCATCTTGGTTTTTGGCTGTCGCCATCTTTCTTCTTTGCAAACTGAAATGTACAAACTAATGCTTTTAGCTGACCAAAATGTTCCAATTAACATTCTGAAAACACGCTGTGAAAGGGTTGAACTTCTAAGACAAAAACACGGACAACTCCCAGTTGTCTAGCCTACATTTTTCCGGATATGAAAGTGTCATCGAGCTTCTCATCAATCCCCAACACTTAACATTGTGGTTGGCATAAGTAGTCATTACACAGTCACATGGAGATTTTGCCTGATCAAACTGTCTGTATTCATTTACATCAACATAATATAGCGCTGATTAAAACTTATTCGCAGGAGTCGATGAAGGAGCCTCTTGTCTCTGAGGAGCTACTTCCACTTAAAGAGAAACGTGACCAGAGTTTGGAGAGGTGAATTCAGATTTCATACAAATACTAAACGCCCTCGTCTGCCCTCTCTTTTCCTTCTGTAACAGCTTTACACACAGATAGCCTCTTTACCTCTCGGGAAATTTGTGTGGCTTTATTATCTTCCCCTCTTTGAAGAGAAATGGCTCCGTTATCTTATCATTACCAGACCACTGTCACCAAGTGTCTCTATACTGGAGGGCCAAGCAACTCTGGGGAGTTTCCATTGTTCCTCCTAGCACAGATTTTACGGCAAGTGTCATCAATCTACTACAGCACCCACTATCGAATACCATCCTTTGTGATGGCGAAGCCAGCCTCTACCTCTCTGTCTGGAGTTTAACTATCTGATCCAATCTATTTAACAGCCCCATCTGCTTTCCTGCAAAATCCTTGAGTGAAACAATATCAACCCTGACATGAAGCTTTTTGTAATGTAATCTTTACTCCCTGTCGTGGTATAAATCTGCTCTGTAAAACAAGTCAAAAGAATCTATAAAGCCTTGCTAATGGGAAACCAACAAAGCAATTGATCTGTTCATCCTCGCATCACACCACCTAACAATCTTTTGGCTTCGAAGATTCCAAGTTTCTGAGTGCTCTTGGCTACTTTACAGCCCCAGTGACCCACGTTTGAACTTGTGGCTCTGTTCTCTTTTGTGAGTTCAAAGTCAGATGTTTTTCCTGCCTGCCGCAATGCGTGGCTTCCTCCAGAGGGATGTACTCTCAGAACATGTGGTACCATCCTAAAACATCTCTGGTGTGATAACAGTATGGGGAGTGCCAACACGCACAAATTACAACACTGGGAGAGAAAATGATGCTGTTCAGCTAAATGCTAATGACATTCATGATGCGAATGTCAACCAAATTTCATGGCAATCCATAGAATAGATGGAAAAGACGGGATCACCAAAGTCATTCGAAAGCATTGATCTGGAACTAAAAACGTCCAAATGAGATTTTGTAGCAATGAAGATAATTCACTTGATAAGTGAAAAACTTGACCTGTTGGTGGCGCAAGATTAAAAGTCAGGGAATTATCAAAGTCGGTAGGATTCATCCTCTGGGTACCATGGATATCAGTACCAAATTTGATGGCAATCCATTCAAAGTTGTTGCTAGATTTCACAACAAAAACAAATGAAGGAGCGCCTTGGTAGAGGAGTAGTTACGTTGCATGCCACGGAACCGCAGAGCCCCTAAAAACAAAAACTTCACAGCATCACCAAAAGCTCTAAGATTCATCCTCTGAGGATCATGAATGTCTATGCACACTCACGACCCAGTCATGGGTAGTTGACCGACATACCGACATGATGCGGCTGTTTGTGGCTAAACTCACTTTGATCCAGGTGATTTGATCCGGCTTGTCTATTTTTTTTCAGGCACATACCAGAAAGCAGAATCACTCCAGTGCCGTGTTGTTGACTTGATTCAAAATGACACTTACTGCAGACAAATGTCATGACTGCGTGCCAGTGATTTTCTTGGTTTCAGCAAAAAGCGTATAAACTCCTCTCTTTCATTGAAAAGAATGAAGACAAAATATCAGCACGTCTAAGACGGACATCTGAGAAGTTTCCGTGAACCACAGAGAAATGAAAAAATGCAGGCAGAAAAACACTTGGCAGCTTTTTGATATTGACTCCTTTTCCTCTCTCCCCTCCCTCCCCTCTCTCTCTCTCTCTCTCTCTCTCTCTCTCGCTCTGCCTCTCTACGGGCTTGAAAGCACTTGAATACAAAGTTCAGTGAATTGTTCTGGCACTGCAGCTTGTGTGTAATGACTTCTGACAGCAGTGGAGACAAACTGAAGAGCATGTCTGTCTCTGCATGAGTATTTGCAAATCCACTCTCGGGAACCCGCATTCCAATTCTGGAAACACTATTATATGCAAGTCGCCGTGAACAACCGCATGTAGGCCTACAGGACGCATATCCGGAAGTACTCGTTCGAAATAAGTTTAGGACAAGAATGCAAAGGACACTGGCCGCACATTTCCCTCGGAACAATCTGAGAAGTTTGGTGTACAAGTTAAAGGATGTAAGTGATGTATAAGAGCAATGTAAGAGGCACAGTTTGAGGGAGAGCAGCTGCCTGCTCCATCATACAGAGCTACTGGCCATTGTTCTCATCTGGCCGCCATCCAACACCGATGGGACTTTGGTTCTGCTCTGTGTTATGAACTCCTCCTTAAAAGTGAACTGTGGCCCAGGGTGTGTTCTTTAGTTTTTGTTGTTGAAAAGACAGCCCTTGTGCATCGGAGTGTGTGTGTGTGGCTCTACAAAGGGGAAAAGTAACTCAAAAGTAGAAACACAAGTTGAATAGTCGCGTCCTCGGGAGCGACACAGCGGCCATATCTATCTCTGTTAAGAGCCATCTTTGGCCTGATGTCAGGCTCTTTGTAGTTAATGCAGACCCTTGGAGCAGTCCACCATTTGGGCTTTCTCTAACCTCCACTTTGATGTCGCTCTAAATTAAGTCTGCAGTCCTCCTGTTGCTCTGGTATGCCAGCTGGAGGAGGGGGGGGGCTGTTTTGGGGTTGTTTGGCTAAGAAACTCTTCTGCACTTGTCTTGACTCCTGTCTAATCTCTCTAATTGGAATCGAGGGGGTCTGAGGGCCCCCTGAGAGCTGCCAGATCTTTGTGGTCATAGTGTGGTGATGTGACGGGGGTCAGACGAACAGAGTTATCCCAACGACTGAGTGGTTTTCTTTTCGACGCTCTGTTCCGTCGGCCTTCGAGGCCCCAACAGACACACTCTGTTTTCATTCCGAGTGGCTTCATGCTCGGTGTTTGTTTACACGGCTGAAGTTGTTATTCCTCTTCGCACTCTCTTTTTTCTTGTTAAGTGTTATTGTAAGGAAATAGGAAATACCCTTACCAAAAGGTAAAGTACTGGGTCATTAGGACTTCACACCGCTGCTTACACTTGCGCAGAATAGGCAGTAAAAAACAGCCAAATGTGTTTTTTTTCCTTTACTTTTCTCGTGTGAAGGCCCCTGGTGCTTTCCCAGCTGCATCTCTGGAAACCATACAAGTCTTCAACCTCCAAGCTGACGTGTCTTTATTGGTGTGTGTGCAGTGTTCACGGGTACGCAGTGTCACAGCTGCAATCGAGGCTTGTTACGTTTCATGGTGGAAAAGTGTAAGACGGGAGCTTCTGCATGTGTTGTAACAGCTGTCGTCTCCTCCTGCGGGGAGGCAACACAATCCCAGTGTTTTCTAAAGGAGCTGTGCCTCATTAGATACGACGGCGCTCAATGCAGGTGTGAGAAACTGATCTACCTTTCACCACCGCGAGGAAAACAGTGGTGGAAAGTAACAAAGTACATCTACAGAAGATACTTAAGTACAGCTACATTATACGTCCACCCCACTACATTGTACTATACATTATTGAACATAATCAGATTATTAATACAAAATATATAAGATAAGATAAGACTTGTTTACCAGATGCAAAATTAAAATGATGTAGGTTTACACATTAAAGAATCAATAGCCTAACATAGTCCATTAATATCATATACAGCCATAATGGCTAATTTTACTTTTGGCGCTTTAAGTATATTTGGATACTTATAATTCTGTATTTTTACTTAAGTCAAATTTTACACTGTGGTATTTCTACTTTTAGCCTAAAAGATCTCAGTACTTCTTCCACCTCTATCAGTTATAAACTCCTAGATGGACTCCAAATAATAGCACCTCATGTGTGTTCTCATGAAATACATTTACGTTTTAGTTTATTCTTTATAAGGTAATACAAATAGTACAATTACAGAAAGTTTATTTTTTCTAACTTCTGTTTAAAAACAGCTGCTTGCGTCACAGCCCGCGTTGTGACGACAGAATCTCAAGAGTTGATCGGACCAATCGGAGCGGCTCCTCGCAGAAACCTAATGAGCCCATCACCACACCGCCTTCATCACAAAGCTGCTGCAGCTCGAGTGGATGCGGGCTGGAGGTGGAAGCGGATGAGTGACTTTAAGCACACGGATTTATCTCGGTACATTTTTTTTGGGAGAAGTTTTGGGATTAAGTTTAGAAAAACCTTGACTCGTCTTTGTGGGTGCTGGACAGTCTGATACACACCGCACGTGAAGTCTTCCTAAACCGGACGGGGACTGGCGAAGAACGGGAAAACTTTTCTCGCAACTCTGACTTGTTTTTCTGACCTTAACACGATTGTCTTGTTATGGTCACCCTTCACCAGCTCGCTTTGCGGCTCCTCGTTGACTTCGCGTCTCCAGCTGTGACAGGATATGAAACCATCTAGGAGGAACGTTGTTTTGACGCAGCGCGATGGAACTACAGAAGCCCACATGAAGTCTAACTTTTTTAAGATTCATTCTTCCTGGAAATGGCAAGTCGTGCCATATTGATGGGTCGGACGGCGGTTTTGATAAGCGGTGTGTTGATCCTAATCTTTGGTCTATGTGTCGCGTCTCCTAACCACAGCCGTCGGCTGGTCTGCTGGAAAGCCATCCTGAAGTGCCACGGAGAGCCGGAGTGCCATTACGCGTACGACCAGTACCTTTATGCCTGCGCGTCTGTCCTCAACGGGGACCGCAAGAAGTGTCCCAGCCACTGCATATCCTCTCTCATTCAGCTCAATATGACCCAAAGCGGCCCGGGTCTGGAGGACTGCGACTGCGCCGTGGACCCGGTCTGCGGGGCCACCAAGCAGGCCATCGAGCCGTGCCTGCCGCGGACCAGCACCGTGGGCTGCACCGAGGCCCGGCGGCAGTGCGAGATGGACCAGTCGTGCAGCTCTGCCATGAAGGAATACTTATTCCACTGCCGAAAGCTGTTCGGAGGGGAGAGGTGCTCGGACGGCTGCCGCAGAGTGATCGCCGACATGCGCTCCATACCGAAGGCGCAGCAGCTCGACACTTGTGTGTGCGACGGCACGGAGAGGAACATATGCGAGTACATCAAAGTCAGCATGAAAACTTTCTGCTCGGATTCGAGCGATAGGTTCGCGGGAAGCGGCTTCTCGGACACCGAGGACGATTCCGAAGACGATTACTTCGACCAGGAGGATTATCAATATGTGGAAAACTCGAGTGACTCCCCACCTTGTCAGACTGTCCTAAATGTCCTGACCACCATTTTGGTTTTAACCAAATTTATCTGAAAAGGCTGCTGCCATCAGTGGCGGCTGGAAAGCCAGAGACTCATTGTTGGAATTAAAAATCAACTCACTAGAATCTGTCTGCTTTGTTGTAATCAGCCATTTGTTTGTCCTTAAACTAACATGTGGGGCTTTTAAATTCAACACTAAACTTTCTGATCTGCACAAGTTCATACAATTCAGGACACGTTCTGTTTGTAAATCACTCAAATGTTATATTTCATCTGATAATGCCGAAGGAGCCTATTTTCTTTTGTATGCCAGCTATGTAAAGATAGATTGTACAGTATATTGTATAAAATTTTATTTTTGTCAGAATATATCTTTATGATTGATAAAAGATTTGCACTGTATGAATTGATGAGTCCCACTCGTTCCCTGCATTAAGGCCACACAGGAAGGGAAACTGTTTGAAAGTGCCTAAAAGTCTTAAAACTGGCCCAATTCACCATGATGTGACCATATCAGAGGCGTGCTGTGAAAGCTGAGCAGTTTTATTTTACCAGCTGGACAGAGACTTTCCCCACAACCCCTTCATTAAAAGCCAAAGTTGATGTAAGCCACTGACATGTGTCTAAATCCCAGGACAGATACAAAAGTGATACACTTGACCTTGTAAACGTGGATGTTTGCATAAGGTTTAAAGTAAAACTGTTCAAACAGACGAGAGGAAGGTGAACTCCTCCTCCTCTCGGGGATTTGCAGCACAAATGGAGCCAAGGAGCTGCTCGGTCAGTTTGTTTATCCTCACCCCGTGTGTTTGTTAGAAGTCTTCACAAAAGATCCTCTGAGAAAATAAAAGATGTCTGCGTGCGGGTGGGTGGAGATATTAAGTGCCCAACACACTCCTCTGAATGTACATGCACATTAAATAAAGACCAGTTTTAAAACGATTCAGTTGGAAGCGGTGTGGCTCTGTCTTTAAATTTCAATTCCTTTTTTTTTTGATAGTAGGCTTTACATATCAATTAAAAGAGTGCAAAGAAATGTTGGTGATTCTACAGTAATCTCTATTCTTTTTTTTGTCAAATGTAAGTACCTCAGATTACATAAATAATTTGAAAAAAGTCCAAAACTGATCTTGTTTTTCATGATTATTACTACTACTACTACTACTTTCACTCTTTTCTGAAGGCATTTAACACAATTATTCGCCGGATGTCACTGAAAGTATCAATTTCAGAAACGCTTCACTTTGGTTTTAACACGTTGCGCTTAGATGCCTTTGCCAAAATGATTCCTTTCCAGACACAGCTCTTTTGGTATTCTTTGTATTTACTTTATCAACTATGAGATGCATTATGTTAAGTAGACTTATGGGCCTTAAAACAATAAAAAATAGTTGCTTATACCTGCTTTAAAAGTATTTAAAGTATTTGTAAATCACCTTCAAGTGACTTTTTGTTTTCTAAATCAACAGTTGGAAAGCTCAGTAGGTGTTTACAGTGTTTTAGAAGACATCATGTCGTAATCTGACTACAGAATTTCTATTTACGGCGTATAATGCAGTTTATAATCGGTGATAGCAGTGATGGTGCTGGGTACATGCGTCTGTTTACATGCCTGTGACTCATGTTATGAGACAGTCAGCTCTCTATACTTACAAAAAAAGCCAGTGTCCTCCTCCTTCACTTGTGATAATGGCTCTTGAAACTATTGATGGCAGCCATGTTGCTTTTAAAGGAAAAGAGATGGGCCCTCCAGCCCATTGATTGGAAGCAAAGTCGAGTGGCACCTCTATTATGGAGATGCAAAATACACAATGGTGCAGCGGCACAATGTGGGGGCACTTCATTCACTCTGTCACCTCTTTCAGGGAGTGGGGGAGCACGAGGAGACAGCTATCCCAGAGGAAGACGGAGGAGTTATGTGAGAAAGTTCAGCTTTATTACTCGGTCAAACTCCAGCTGATACATTCATTAATGCAAAACAGTTAGATGTGGTCTTTGATAACGTCTCTCTGAAGCTATGAGGATAACATTAATATAGTTTGAGACTCTTGATTATACAATGACTTAAATCATGAAAAAGAAAATAAGAAACACAAGCTATCATTGGGCTTTAAACAGTCTTCGAAAAAAAGACAACAATAGCAGCGATTGTTAAAAAAATACCAACAAAGTGATGTAGTGAAGGCATTTCACGGCCTTTTGTTATGAGAAGCAAAAAGCCTGGTACTGTCACTTTAAGAGGGAAGGCCTCTGCTCCAACCATTAATAATTGTAATGCCTTCTTTATCATTGTTGGGGATAATGAAGGGCTGCGTTTCATATGGGGCCCCAGACCATACTTTGCCCTGAAATGTTTTCAATTAACTTTTGGCACCAGAGAAAAATAGGAATGTTGTGTGTTTTTCCCATGCCGAAACAGAAGAGCTTTTGGTTCAGGGACCAGAACATCATTAAAATTGCCTCATCATAACTCAAACTGCTGCTTGGCCGACCTCCACTCAGTCCCGCCCTGAACCCCTCCTCCTCTCGGATACACTAAGGAAACGCAAACAGGCGGTCTTACTTTAGCTGGATTTTATGTATTGTCTTTATTAGCCACTGGCGTAATGTGAATCATAATTTCCCCAATACATCAGTATACTATAACATGGCCATCTAATTAAAACTAAAGGTTTTGGAAAGAGGATTTACTTGGGCCTATTCTCCACTGTTCTTAAGTTTGGTTAGTGCAGTAGCAACACAATAACGCCCTTACTCTTAAAGTCCCAGAGGAACTTTGCATAATATTTTAAAAACTGCTCAGCTACCAGACTGGCTTTTTCCTGTTGAGCCTATTTTGAAACTGCCAGTGATGGAATAAAGAGACATGCCTCTAATTCAGTTGCACTCGGGTCTGATTCATGAGATCCCAAAGTGAGATGGAGTCAGTGAGACGGTGATACTTAAAGGAATACTGTGTAGGATTGAGGGGAATCTATTAGAAGAAAAGGAATATAATATTCAAACTGTTTTCACAGTGTAGCATCGCTTCAGACTAAGAACTGTTGTGTTTTTCACAGAATCCGCCATGTTTCTACAGTAGCCCACAACAGACAAACAAAGCTATGGCTCTGGAGAGGAGCCTTTCACGCTTTCACGTTACCTGGCCACCGTAGGCCAGTTGTGAAACTACTAAATCTTGATCCACCGCGTGCTAAACCGTGGCACCACGTCGTCACCGCGGTTTAGCACTCGACAGCTCATGTTACCGTCGCCTCGGAGAGGGAGGGGTGAGCGGATGGGTCTTCAGCCGGTTGCAATCAGCAACCTCACCGCTAGATGGCACTAAATGCCACACACTGAAAAATCATATAGTCGTGTTTCTGCAAATCTAACAAGTAATTGTGATTTAGAAACCTTATCTGCTGAGGTCCACAGTTCATTCTTTAAAAGCGAATCAATCTTGTACGATTGTTTTCTCAACTTAAGTTCAAACTGCAACTCTCTTTTTTGCAGAGTTGAAGCATCTTACTTGATCAGATACTACGGACACAACATTCGCTTTCGTGCAAATAGCAGAGTAGCAATCTAATAAACACTGCAGGAGTTGTGACATGTGATGTTAAGCTTTGTTTCAGTATCTTGTTTGAGCACAGCCAAAGAAAAGACATTTCATTTGGTTGTTATTCGTTTTAATTACTTGTTTTACATCATTATAAATGTAATGCTTTCTGACTTTTGGTCGGATGAAACAAACAATTTGAAGACTTCCCTTTAGTCTCACCAAACTTGTCATAAACATTTTTCTTCTATTTCTTTTTATTCTATATAGACTAAATGATTAGTGCAGTCATCAAAAAGATAACAGATCAACTATTTAATAAATATGAAAATAATCATTTGTAGCAGCTGTAAAATACAACACATTCCAATATATTTGGCTGTTGTGATACGCTCCATATACCAAATATCTTGAAGCGAGACTAACTTTAGCTGAACAGCGACCACTGAGACCGCAGGAGCCACCGATACTGAATTTACCAAACCGATTTTAGTAATGTCAGTTACACAGCAACATCTAATATTAGCTAACATTAGCTAATATTAGGTCCTACTGGTCCTACTAAACCAAGTCAGGCTGTAGAAGCAACACTTTTGAATATATTGAATACTCAAAAAGGGTGAGTTTTATTGCTTGTTAATTGTATTCTACATGCTTGCATTTTCACACTTTTTAACATATCGAGGGATTTGGGTTACAGTTCAGTTTTGACTAAAAATACACAAACTTTGCAAAAAAAGCAAAGTGAGAAACCCCCAGTGACCCACAATAATTGGAGGTTTTGGGGGGGGTGGACTTGAGGAAGGCAGCACCCTGAGCTTTTAGAGAGGTGGGAAAGGGGGAGGAGGGGTTGATTTATGATTGAGGGTTCATGGGGGAAGGGAGTGGTATGGTAGAGGGGGCTGCACTGGGTTGAATGTCAGGGATTTCAAGCCTCTCTGTATAATGATGCACAGAAGGAATATTTAATCAACCAATCGGATAGGTTCTCTCTATCTAGCCGTGGCTGGAGGGATTGTCCTTTAGGTGCCTCCCCTGATTCCCTCCTGCAGCCAAAGAGCACCAGTGGTGCAAAGGAGTGAGAGAAGAACAGGGAGGGTGGGGGGGGGGGGGGGGGGGGGGGTCGGGGAGAAACCGGACAAAACATAGCTGACAAGGGGCATAACTTCATTTCCACGGTGCTGGGACAGCTGTGTGGAGTAATCTGCCGTAGCAGCCCTCTAAAACATCAATGCCTTTAGTGACCCAGGGAAGTGGGGAGGGGGCACCTCCAACTGTGTCCAGGCGTTTAGGAGTGCGAGGGGGGCTCCTTTCACACCCTTCTAAGGGCTTTTGTTAAAAAAAAAAAGAAAATATCCCTTACCTCTTCTCCATTGAAAGTGAGGACTATGTGTTTATGAGACGATACAACAATGGTTCACATTTTGAAAGCAACCTCAAATTCATTTTCTAGCTGGGAACCACGTCGCAGAGTGAATAACTGTAGATTTAAGTTGTTATGAAGTAATATGAACTACTCTGTTTGCCTTAGCTATTTTTGTTCTCTGGAGCTGTTTAAGCATTGAAAAGTATCGTGTTTTTAATGTCTTCGAGCTGTACGTTGTGCAGTTGGCCATGAAGATGTTTTTCCCCAGATGTTCTTTTTAATTGCAAAATAACCTTGTCGGCATTGATTTTGAGATGGCACATTTTCCCTGATGGCAAATGTGTATCTTTCACATAATGAAGTATATTTTACAAATAACCTATTACATACAAATGTCATACATTTCTGTTTTGGAGGGTTTCTTCATGTACGATTGCTACGCAGTTTTTAGTATGAATAAATATTAGTAAAAAGAGAATTGGGCAGTCTATCGACGAAGAGGGGTTCATTATTTTGTGCTATCTGTTCTGTTGAGGGCTGAAGAAAGAACAAAACATTTTAGACTAAGATAATGGCTTGAGGCCGGGTTGCTGTCCGGAGTGAATGGGGTCTCCCTGGAGCTCAATAAGGTCCCAAAGTTTTACTCCATTATGCTGACATCCTAAGGGCCAGGGGGTACCACCCCCAGTGGTTACCTCTCAAGTATGCATTCATCACCCCCCACTACACACACACACACACACACACACACACAGACACACACACACACACACACACACACACACACACACACACACACACACACACACACACACACACACACACACACACACACACACACACACTCTTTTGGACTTAAACTCCTCTCTATTTAAGTGATGACAGGAGGCAATATTCACAGAAAGCGTACTGAAAGAATGAACTAAAATGTGAGATCCAAAGCTGCTCAGGTAATTTGAAAAACAAATTCACAAAGTCCAAAACTATATCCAGGACTTATGTGCTCTGTTTCCTTTATTAAAAACTGTAAAGGGTTTTAATAACATACAGGGCTCAATATCAGTCCAGTGTTTGACACTTTAAATAAGGATCTGTAGGATTGAGAACAAGTGGCCAACGATTTTACTTCAGTTTCCTCTAAAATAAGCAGAAATAAAGCAAATGTCATTTTTTACAGCTCTGTGCACATTCCTAAATATTGTGCAAGGCTGTAACAGTACGCTGGTACTGCTGTTTGTTTAACAAGGCCTCCTCTGGCACGAGTAGCTCCAGTCATGCCTGCAGTGTTGCCGCTAAATGACTAAATCCATGAGCAAACATGGTAATCAAAGGCTGTTAAGCTAAGCAAACATGACACTTATCCCTTTTGGCCGTTGTAAAAGAAAATCCACGAGTGGAAATGATTTTTAAAGACCCTTTTCTCAGCAGACATTGTATCCTTTATAGCTGTGCTTTTGGTATTTGTCTCTCCATGTAAATCCAACATATACATGTAAAATATAGACTGCATTTTAATCTGCTTTTGCTGTCATTTGACTTGTTTTTAATAACTTGAATGATTTATCCCCTCATACCATCACAGAGATTCAGTTAATTTAAAGCAGATACACGTTTGTATTATGTGTCTTTATGTATTATGGTGCTGCTTGTTTCCACTTGAAGAGTTTCACTTTATGAAAGAACATGGACTCCATCTCCTCCCAAAATCACACCTGTTGGAAAATCATCACAACATGTATGAGTTCATGTGTGAACACGGTTTCAGGAACTGTAAATAGAAATACAACGCACATATAATGTTTCTCTTTATGCCATGTTTATGTCAAACACCTTAAACTCTACTTGTTCTGTCAGTTCTCTCTCCACCCTGCTTCTACTCATCTGGTTCTCATTTGCACAGCACAGCCTGCTGGAATGTGCTCGTGCCTTTAGAGATGAGTTATTAGCCCATTAATACATACTTCGGCCAACACTACTTTAACTCAACGAATGTGTTGTTTGCAGTCGAAGTTCTTCTCGATTTAAAAGTAAGAACGATCTAATGATGAAGGATGCAATGTGTAAGACCTTGGCAGAATAAAACATTAAAAAAATGAATGTTGATGTCAATTGTTTGGGGTTTGAACGAGAGGTTACATTGTGGACATTATGTCAAAGACGTTTATGTATTGTGCACTGAAATGAACAATTCAGCCAGCCCCTTCCTCCCCATCCTCACGGCGACGAAAAGAAAATACTAGTCGTTGTTTTCTCTTTTTTGCCACTTTTATATATATATATATATATTTATTCCAATATATAAAGTATTATAACGTACAAGGTCCTGAAGTGCAAATCGGTTGTCCGACCTGGGTATAGGGGCGAAAGACTCATTTCACAATATAGGCCGACGCCGCACGTGAAGATTTTAAGTGTTTGAGTGTTTTCTTACCCGGCTGTCAGTTAGTTGTTTTACCGATGATTGTACATTTGAATTGTATGGACCCAGAGAAGTTGAAATGCTGCCCCCTTATTTCTTGGGATCATGTGGCTACATCTTGCCCGTTGCACCTTTTAACATGACATGCTGTTTTTCTTCTTTCCAGGGTGCTTTAGTGATGTAATAGACAGCATCGACTTTTGAATGAGAGGTTTTTAAAGAATTCACTTTAATTTGACTTATTATAAAATTGCAAAATGAAAAGAACTTACAGGGTTCAGGCACTTACATCAGCACCGGTGTTGACATAATGCAAACATCAAAGTGTAGAGTATACAGAACTGTGGTGCCACATCTTTATTCAAATTATACAACTTATGCCTGACACTTGTTTTGTAGCAGTGCGATTTCTTGTTTAACAGATCTTATTTATGCTAAATCCATATGTGTACATATTTACAATTGATATTGTATACTCAAACTTCATCCATTTAAATCACCAAAAAAAATACTATCTACGCATGAAAAAAACTGCATTATCTATTACGGACCTCAAGATGGCTCTGTTCTCCTAACAAACATGTAAAAACTAAAATGTTGATGACTTTAAATCCTTAGATTTCTATCTTTCAGACAAAGTGTGTGTGTGTGTGTGTGTGTGTGTGTGTGTGTGTGTGTGTGTGTGTGTGTGTGTGTGTCAGAGATGTATTGCATCCTCTTAGCAGTGTTCTTCACTGTTGGTGTCTCCTCTGCACACAGCTCCCACGAGCCCTTCCGTGTTACAGCTGCGTCTCCTGGTGCGTTTCGCTCCGCTACAGCTGGACCAGCTAGACCAGCAGGACCAGTTACCTTCCTGATTAACAGTAGGTCTTGTACCTGCAAAACATTGTCAAAAATGAGCTAAAGTGATAAGAATGGCCTTGTTGGTATGTTTGGATACTCCACGTTTTGATGTATTTCTTTACTCTTACCTGGCGCTGTAGCTTTAGCGGCCTTGCTATTCTGGCAGGCCATGCCTTCATACAGGTGAGGGCACAGGCACAAGCACTTCCCATCCAGCAGAGCAAGAGTGCCTCCGTTTTGACAAGGCTTACACTTGCACACGTTATACTCTGCCACGTAGTCTGCGGTGGCCCGCTTCATGTTGGATATCCTGGAGTTAGCGTCTGGCATTTCGATTGGAACTAACATATAGATGGGCTCTGGCTGTCAAAGAAACCCAAAACAAACAGTGCACCATTTCACTTGCCGTAATATGATAACAGAAAAATTATATTCAATTCACCTCGTATCTTCTATCAAAGGCTACAGCTATACTGGCTCTGTGAGGGCGTACTTGAGCTAAATGCTAATGCTAGCATGCTCTAAATGATAATGCTAATATGCTGATGATTAGTAGGTATAATTCTTACCATGTTCACCACCTTTATTTAGTGTTAGCATTTGATAATTAACAGTAAAATAAAGCTGAGGGTGAGTCGAGTGTTATTAGTTATAAGTTATAAACATTTGGTTATAAAGTATTGGACAAATTACAATTTTGACGACACTGATGAAAAGTCAGTCACCAACGTTATAAGAAATCATCAAATCAAGGGGCAAATTGATGTCTGCACCAAATTGAATGGCAATCCATCCAATAGATGTTATGAAATTTCACTTGAAACATCAAGTGTGAACCTCATGGAGGCGCTAAACGAAAAGTCAGAGGATCACCGAAGTCTTAAGGATTCATCCAGTGCACAACATTTCATGGTAATCGATCTGATAGCTGTTGCGATACTTGGTGGACTTGCCGTGACGTTTGCAATCTCTACAAACATTGTCATCATAGCGGGGACACCTATGAAGATGTAGCTTCATCCAGCTGTCATAGCTACCTCACTGTAGAGCAGCGCAGGGTTGTCCGCGATGGTCCGGGCCCAGTTCTGATACGTAGCGATGTCCATCACTCCGTCCTTATTCAATTTAGCCCGCATAGCAGAAGCACTTGCCAGCGTACCTCCTTTGACTGATGTCATCACCTCGTCCACCGCTGCTTTCCCATCAACACTAGCTGTGCAGCAACAGGGGAAAACGTTTAGTGACTTTACACACTTGATACATTACTGTAAACCTTATTCCTACTTATCTCAGGATCTGTGCACAATGTACTGATAAGGTTTGGTTTAAGAGGTTTGGATTGGATTTTTGCAAGTCTATCTCAATGTAATCTTCCATATTTCAGACTGGTCTCATCCAGCATTCGTAGCTGAACCTACGACAAAAAATATGCCGTAAATCAGAGATATCCCACGAAATAACTTTGTATGTTATGCACGTAATCATGAACGAGGAAGTAGTAAGGCCGCTAAAGCACCGTAGAGCCGGCGAGAGGGGAGCTGGATGGATCCAACGAACAAAGATGGATCTTTGTTCGTTCCCTGTGTGAAACGAGAAGTCAACGTTTAAGCATTTGCATACTTCAGTAACGGCACTTCCGAGGTTATTTGAACCCAAACGACGATGTTTTCCTAAACCTGACTAAGTAGTTTTGTTGCCTGAACCTAACTGTTGTTTCCTGTGAAAACGGAAGTCCATTTTGAAAAGACGGAAGGCATGCAACAAGCGGAAATTGACACGTGTTGCTGGCTTTTGTAGGAATATGCATGAAAAATGTGTAACTTTGTGTAAGATAACAGGGAAAGCAAACCTTGATCTTTCTTTGTCACGCTATCACATTCGTCACGCTTCACATGTCCCTCGGCCGTAGACACGCTTGTAAACTCTCCCGTGATACCTATTTTGACGCATTCTTGAACCGTTCTCTCCGTCAGATCTGCAAGAATCATTAGGTACAGAGGATGAGAGCAACTTCAGAGCAAGTAGTTTGAAAAGAGACCGGGGCATACGCATACTTTTCGCCTTGATGGTGTCCTGGTCGAGAACATAGACCAACTCATATTCGCCGCCAGTCTTCCCGTTTCTGGTGTAGTGAGTTCCGTAGTCCTCCAGGAAGGCAAAATAAATCCCCTTCTCATACTGCAGAGGCAAAGATGCGACATGCTCCAGGAATTCATCGGCCGTTTTGAGTTCACGAGAGCGCATCCTGTAGGTGCTCAGCTGTACCGTGCCCTTCACCCGCATGAAGCTCTTGTTCTGAGTGTGCAGGAGAGAATTAGTCAGTACAGATTCAGATGGTCTGGGTTCATTTGAGACGAACACCATGTTGTTGTTTTTTACCTTAATGTTGGATTTCTCTGAGAGAGTCTTAATCATTGTTTTCTTCTCGAAATCAGTGTTGAATTTTATCTTTGCAGAATCGTCGGTCGTCTTAGACATGGAAGGCTCACTTGTGCTGAATTTGAAGGAAAGTCCGACATCAACTTTCCCACTCATCTCTCTCAGCAATTCTGTCACGAAGCCGTGTGTGTCTTCATAGATTTCTCTAGAGGCAATTTCTTCCACTAGAGTCTGGAAAGATGGAGAGCATTAAGAGAAGACGGAATTTTCGGCATTCCTCACCGACGTACTGTATGTTCGTCATCATTTTACACGCACACAAATGCACACACACACACATAGTGAACGCATGAGCTGACCTCATAGTTGAGCACGCCAACATTCCAGGGAAGCCTGTCAGTCTTCGAGGTGTATGGATTCCTCAATCGTGTGCACCTCCCATTGAAGAAGTCATTGTTGAAGGGGTTCATTCGAGGATCTGAACCCAAGATGTTGATTCTGGTGCAAAGAGACAGAGGCCACTTTTAAAACAGTATCATGCTTACTAAGCTGAAAATTAGGAGGAGGGGGGGGGGGGGTAGCTGTTTCCCCTGCCTCCAGTCTTCATGCTAAGCTAATCTATGCTAATTGTCCCCTGACTCTAGCTTCAGACACGGGAGTGCATGTGTTGATGTTCTCATCTAACTCGGCAACAGAGTGACTAAGCGCAATTTCCAAAATGTCAAAGTATTATTTGTACTCTATTCAAGTACAAAACAGATCATTTTGTTTTGGTAATATTTCTCGCAGATATGGTCCCAATGAATGGGCTAATGTGCAGTCCTGATGTCAGTGCACTCCACTGTGACAAAGCCTCCATTTCATATATTGACTCTTTGATCCCAACTGACTTGTCTCTTTAATAACTCGCACTCACCCATATCCTGCTGTCCTGCCTTGTTCATTGTTATCCAGGATATCCGTACCACATGGTTTACGAAGAGCATCACAGTCCTCATCTGTTCCATCCTCACAGTCATAGTCCCCGTTGCAAAGTAATCTCTTCGCGATGCAAGAACCTGCGTACAGACGGGAGTGAAGCCGATGAGGCTCTAATGAACAGAGAGGTACTGTAGCTGACTAAGGCTACATCCACACGACAACGTTTGCGTTTTAAAAAGCCCATAACGGAGGCGGTAGGTTTAAAAACCCTACCGATGCCGTGTGAGTTTGAAAAATGTTGCATTTTAGTGTGGACGGGCAGAAACGGGGACTTTTAAAAAAAACTATGATTTTGCAAATGATTTGGTTCTTAGCAGACACGACGTGTCCTTTCCTGATTCGTCACGAAGAAAACAAACAAACAGCCTCGATTACCGATCGACTATTAGTGGTTAATTCAACATGTATAACAGATTGCAGGTGTTGCTGACCTTGTTATCTATACTAGCAGCTATTGTGAAGTTAAACTCTGCGTTTTATAATGCTACTACTGCCAAAATGCGGAGGAAGCAAGCCGTTATTGGAACGATTAGCGAGCGCCGTGTCCAGCAGCGTTATCAACCCTCCGGAGCGAACATTTGAAGTCACGGTTTGCGTCTTTGAGGAAAGCGATGGACACAAAACAGAGGACTTTCCTTTTCTTTTCAATGCTTATTTTGTTCTGCACAGCTATTGTGAAGTTCACAAAGAAACTGTAAACGAACAAAAGCACAAATGTTCTCCAGTACGACGGGGACTTCCAGCCATCTGGCAGAGCTACGAGTGTGAGCACAGACAACATTACGTTACACTCATTCAGCAGACGCTTTTATCCAAAGCAACTTACAATTCAGATTCTATCACATTCATACATCGTAGGCACAGCTACGGGAGCAATTTTGGGGTTAAGTGTCTTGCTCAAGGACACATCGACATGCGACTAGTGGAGTCGGAGCTGGGGATCGAACCGCCGATCCTCTGATTGAAGGACATAGTCATGTGATGTTTATTTCTATAACGGGGCTGAAACACCTTTCAACGTATTAGTGTGGATGCAGTCTCAGAAGAAGCTGAAGTACCTGTCTCGCACAGGAACTCTGAGTCGGAGCATAAAGGGGGAGGCGGTCGCTCGCATCCAGCATCCGTTCGACAGGACTGCCTTTCCCCCAGTGATCCTTCGCAGGCCACACCACCAAACTGGCCAAACACGTCCACACTTCGAGAACGTCTCTGAGGATCACGAATGAAATCACACTTTGTTGAGCATCAAAGGCAGAAAATGGGTTTATACGGTTAAGTCTCCTTGCCAAACTGTGCAACAGATACAGCAGGTGTAAAAACCTAAATGTTACAAAAAACTATTTCATTTAATAAATGTATCTTTAATTAAATACATTAAAATATCTGGTTTAAAGGTAGCTCAACCACATCAAATAGTGTAATGGAAGTTACCACTTTTCTATCCAATATGATTAGATTTAGCTGCTTTATTTACATTCTCAATTACTAAGTTGTTGAAGCATCAAGATTGTGACTTTTCATCTACATGAAATAGGATAAAAGTTAACTAAAGCTCCTTAAGTTATTAAACTTTAGCTAAGGCTATGTCCCTAAGCTGGAGTCGGTTTGTTTCTGTTTCTGTATTGTGAATAGACTAAGTGTGAATATTGAGTTTTGTAGTCACTGTCTACAGTTTCAATGGACTCACCCTGACATTTGTGCAGTTATCACAAGAGCTCCAGTCTGACCAGAGGCTCCAAACACAGTTGACTGCTGGTGGATCAGGAAGTACCTCTCCCCTGAAATACACATATTAAGTGATACGACTATTTTGAAGCACAAAATCCGTAGTAAGTGAACAAATAAATAAGATCCTTGCTGTTGTGAAAATGAAATAGGCAATATACATACATTCCATTTCCAAGAAGCGTCAAAGTGAGACACAGGCTGCAGAAGCCCAGCTGGAGAGCAGCTTTGGTCCTCATGATGAACCTTTGAAGAGACAAATGGTGCTGTGCGTCTGTCCTTGTTAAGTCTTTTAAGCTGCCTCTCTGTCAATGATTATTCAAGTGCAAAAGGATCATGTTGTTGTCATCATCAAAGTCAATAGTTTGGATTTCAGGTAAGGCCATATTGATTCAGTGCACTGCTCGGAAACTCCAAGTACCAAAGTTTAAAGTGTTTGTTTGAATTAAAACATCTTACTCATCCAGTCAGTATATTTAGTTCTTCACTGTGTGAGCAAAGCCTCTCCAAAAACATAATAAGTACGATTATTAATTTCTTCTCACCAAATTTGAACTGTTAACTGTACTTTTATGCGTTTATCCATTGGTTGAAATGCACAATGATTGACTAAAAGCCAACAAAACAAATAAACTCACACTCAGCTAGATGTGCACAACTCTATAACAGATACTTTTGGCAAAATATATTTAGGTTTTTAGTTGGCTATGATAACAGTTACATTTTTTTTTACTGCTAAAAAGAAGACTACTTAAAAACAAAATTAACAAATTGGTGTCCGATTTGGAATCATATTGACGTTGTGGAACGAATAAATAACAATGGCAGCACTCTGTGGATCTTTATTTTAATTTTTAGCATTCCATCTAGTACCTATCTTAATGATATATTTTATAACTATTCATCATTTTAATTATTGATTAATTCTCTTAGAACCACATGATGTAAGACTTGAAAGTATAAAACAAATATTGAAGCATCGTCATTGCGATACCTGGAAGTATATAATATTGTAAATATTTTCACATGTTTTTGGTCATTTGTATATTTCCTGTACAGGAAGCTGGAAACTATCCCAGCATGCACTGGGTGAAACAGTTGGGGCTGCACACCAAAGCTGACAAACACTCGTAACACTGCTGTTTCAAGTCTGGCCTTTCTTTTAGTGCATCCAGTACACACTGTTGTTTATACACAAGGTCAAAGGTAATTTATTATACTATTTTTGTATTTTAAGAATGCTTGTACTAATGGGTGAACATTTGTTAATTTCTGTGTTTCCAGGATTATGCAATCATTCAGGCAGGTCCACAGAAAGCAGAGCAAATATTTGAAAGAGGCTGATGTCCATGGTACATTCAGGTCACCGTCTCAGATTGGGAAATTGAATGGCAAAACTATCACGCGGGCTATAGCTGCTAAACTGTTATTAGATTCTGTCTCTGAAGTGCAACTCTTCGTCCACAAGATGGCAACATTGAGCAGATGTTGTGTCCTAGTCTTAAGGTGTGTTCACGTGCTGATTATTACAGGCCAACGGGACACACTTAACATGGGGACTATAAGAATTTATTCAAAATACCTAACTAACTTCTTTCTCTGACAAGTCAAACACTGTTTCCTTTAATAAATAATATCAAAACAAGCCTTGCACAATGCACAGGAAGCTTTAGACTGTTGCACCTAATGATCTGTCATGTGATCTGAGTGGCTTCTGCTGAGTCTGCAGTACTTTGTTCTACAAAAGGAGGGAGGGCAGTGTGCATAAATAACAAAGTAATAGTCAGAATAGACGGAGGAAAGCAGCAGTGAATTTAAAAGTGGACTTATTAGGATTATGATCAAGTTAGCTAATGATCAGGTGAATCATTATTCATGAACACAGAGGTTTGGCAGCAAATCATCTGCTTTTATCCATCTGAGATAGTAAAACTGATGTTAAATTCTGCAGTATTCAGCATGCTGATAGGTACTTTCTGCTGACTTAAATAAACACACTCGGACTATTCCCTGATGTGTCCAAAGTCAATCTGGGGGCTGCCCTGTCCCGTGTCTTTCCGTGTATCTGCAAGCAGAGCTGGGGTAGTCTCGGGGCTATGTGGTCACGGCCCGCTGGAGAGGCACAAATATGTGCTGAGGTCACCACTTTTACAACGTTCGGCAGTTTCCTCCCAGCTTTCTCAGGAAACCAGAGGGTAGGTAAGGTGCTTGGCCAATATTTCTCCTGAGTAGAAAGACTTCCTGTTTTGTTTTGTTTTTTGATGGGGGGGGGGGGGGGGGGAAACTGTGGAAACACTTGTGGAACAGCCTATTGCCCGGCTTTACTGTAATTTACCCACGACATAGACGTTGTCATCGTGTGCGGCAGAATATGATGACGTTGCTTCCTACATTGCCACTTGCCCCACTGATTTATGCTATATTTTTAGACTGAAATGCTCAAGAGACGTGAAGGCAGTCGGGAGTTAAAAGAACAGAGTCGGACAGAGAGGATAAAATCTAAGACTACCTCAATTATGGACTGGAGATAAGTGGCTATCTTAGGTTCTGGTTGTGGTGGCAGCCGGTTCCAGGATTCACGCCCTAAAACGCTGCATGTTTGGATAGTGGCCTTCCTGTAATATACGGAGGGAAGGACACTTCCCATTAGTTCGTCTCCGTCAGCATTCTATCACAAAAATAAACCCTCTAATGTGTATGTGCTGACTTGTGCCATCTGTAGTCTGTTTCTGGAAAAAACGAACTCCCATACTTTTTCCTTTTCCCACCAGAGTGTTTTACATGAGTAGCACAAGTAGCATCCAACATGTCCTCCTGTATATGCAAGTGCGTGGTTGTCATTGGGTGTGCCACCGATCCAAACAATGAATCACATTTAGAAGAAAAGGGAACCGTAATTCTAACCTAACGTCATCGGACAGTGATGCACAACCAGAGAGACACGTCATTGACGAGAAAAGGTTACATTTGCGATCCTGGATTTTATTATATAGTGTATGCATATTGTTGCATTGATATACTGTATATAAAAGGCATACAGCACAGTATAAATTGCAAATGCCAGATGGGATGCAGCGACATTCCTACAGATGCATGCGTTCTGCAAATCTAAACAAGAGTCTGATGGTATTAAATGTTTAATAAGAGGTTATGAAAAAGATCATTCCAGTGGTTGGTGGCTGAAGGGGAATACAGACTCTCAGCTAGTCAGTTATCTGGCTTCTGAGGAGCTCATCTGCTAAAAAGCAGCCTCCGTCAGCAGAACACAGGATACAAAGGCAGGAAGCACGTCCTTCCTCTGTCCCTTTCTCTGTCATTTCTCAGCTCGCAATGCAACATACAGAATACCGTACGTCTCTTTAACACCAAGCGAAATAATGTCTTTTTGTTTGCAGTTTTTGAGGTGTCAGAACTACATAAATATACTGTATAAATACTACATATGACTATCTGGGCTGAAGATATAGGTGCAGATGTTACATCTGGCTGTACTCATGTGGTGGTTGGTTGACCATGCTAATAGCTTTGGTCGTGCTAATAGTTATGATCATGAGAGCTCTCGTGTGTCTCCAACATGGGCTATGAATTAGTATTTATCAGCATTGATGTTTAATCAATAAACGCTATAGCATACTACCAAGCAGTGTTGTAGTCAAGACCACCGAAACCAAGACCAAGTCTTGAGCAAGACCAGCGTATATATCGAGACGGTGACAAGACCAGGACCAGACCAGTGCGAGTCCCACTGCATCACAGCAAAATGTGGCACATGCAAACTTTTGTCACTCCTCAAATTGATCTGAGAGATCCACATTCATCCACATGTATGTGTGAGTGTACCATGAGAAATGTCTCAAAAGACCTTGCAGAGGTAAGTTTTATGCGTGGGGATTTTCCTGTTTTCTATGAGCAACCCCAGTAATGATGTTAACAAATAAATCAAGACAATGCTTGAAATAGAGTCCTCTGAGACCGAGACAAGACGGATTCCTAGACGAGACCTTCAAAGAGTGGTCTTGAGTGCTACAACACTGCTGCCAAGTGCCAACTGTAACATTATCACAAACCAACTGTGCTGTCAAAAAACATTTTTTACAGAAGTGAAACCTGTCAGTCCATGTCAGGAAAACAACCACACTGACATCATCCTGGTGCACATCTCAGTGTTGAAGTATATGTTGTATATATGTGATGTTTGATTTCCTTTCCCAATAATTTGTTTCTATGTCTTTGTTTTTCTGACGTTCTTTGTCTTTTTAATGGTGGCTATCCCTGCTTACACTAACAACCTGGTTCTTCACTTAATTATCCCAAACAAACCTCTATTAATGCTTCTGCAAACATGGAACAAAACACTTCCTGTGCGACTTGAGGATTTTCTTTCTGGGAATATCACAACTGGCACTCAGTGCTTAGAAGAGTAAATATAAAAGCGGTCATTACACGGCTGAATCACTGTATGGTATCGAGAAAAGCAAAATAGACATTTATACTGAGGAAGTTGATGACCCATTTTCAGCCATCGGTTGACTGTAATTGCAATAACACTAGTGCATGGCAAAGGAAATGTAGTGCCTGCTGCTCTTCCAAAAAAATGTGCTGTGTAAGCAACAGTGGAGCTTTGCTCTCTTGTTTGGACTCTTCTTTCCACTCACTCCTTCCACATGTAATGATACGAGGCTGAGTGTACAAACTGTTAAGATGATATGAATGTGCTTTTTGATTTGAAAGTCATCCAATGCCGGGGATCCACCTTCTCCACAGAGGAAGAACTTCTGACGCAACTGTTGAGCAACAAGGAATCCTTGCTTCATCTCAGCCATCTCCGTCATATCTTTCATATTTCATCTGAAACAAGAGTGAAATATATGCTGTTTTGAAAAACAATAAAAAGCTAGCTGTGCCTGTTTTTAGACATTACCTAAAGGCTTGGGAGCAGGGACTTATTTGGGAGGTCAATATATTGGAACATTACAGCTCCTATCATTTATCTTTTGACCACTTGGGGGAAGCAGAAAAAAAGCTGTAAAGACAACATTAACATATCATCTTTTAAAGGAACAGTGTGCATTTAGGAGGATATATTGGCAACAATGGAACAAAACACTAACAAGAAAGTTGTCTTTGGTGTACAATCACCTGATCGTCGTATTTTCGTCACCTTCAAATGAGACTTTTATATCTAGATGGATCGGTACTCTTCACAGAGCCGTCCTCCATGTTTCTACAGTAGCCCAGCATGGACAAACTGAACTGTAGATGTTTTCGCATCGGCCACAGTAGTTCTCTTACACGCTTTGCTCACAGGAGCAATTTTAAGTTGGTTGCAATCTGCAACTTCACCGCCTCAGCCGCCAAATCCTACACATTGCGCCTTTAAGCTGATGTAGCACACTTGATGGAGCAGCACTAGCACTCATGGCCACCAATGTTCACTCTTCACTTCTAACTAATATATCTGTATTGGTCTCCACCAACTCAGGGTTGATGTTTTGTGTTGCTGTTTTAGGGCTATTTTGTTGAAAACAGCTGACTGCTGCTTGCTGAGCCATGAGAGCGCTGAGAATGAACCAAAACAGGAGAACAGTTGCAGGCCCTAAAACCAAAACAATGAGCTGAAAGACGCTACAAAGCTCCACAGAGCTGAGACGTCGGACGATAATTATGTGGGTTCATAAAGCAACCCCTTTCACATCACACATTAAGTCATTTGATTTGTTTTTATTCTAAAATATATGTATTATTGCTGCTTTAAATTTGTGACAAAAGTCACTCTGTCTTGATGATGAAAGCCTAATGTTTTACAACACTATGGACGCAGTTTTTCTTTTTTTTGCATGACCACTTCACCGTGCGGGGCTATAAGAGCGATGGTGATATTCTCCTCCACGTGAAGAGACCGCCCCCTCTTTCTAGTTAAACAAATCTGCAGCGAGTTATGCCTGTCAGTCAGCGCGTGAAGGGTTAAACGGGGAGTTTGCAGCAGTCTCTCCTTTCTGTCCACGGCATTTAGCGGAAAACATCTGACTCCTGCTCGTTTTTCCGAGAGCTGTGTTTGGCTTTTTCTCATTTCTTTTTTTTTTTTTTTTTTTTTTTTTTGGTTGTGCTGGAGCCGCGGAGGCATCCCGGGGAAAACAAAAGTCCCCGTTTTCGACAGCAGGAGATCAACATCTTACTGCGCGCTTTCAAACAGGTACGTCCACGCGTTGGTAACATTTTCCATCCGTGCGTTAATTAAGGTTCCACCGAAGGATTGCAGGTAGTCGTGTTAAAGCCAGCTCGGTATTTGAGTTCGCCTTTGAAAGCAGCGATAATAACTAGCTGTGGGTTGGTGAGAGTTGCTCTTCAGACTAAAACAAACCTACACTGAGTTGGCTTTCTCTGCGGGAGGTAAAAACTTCATTCCATGTTTTCAAGTACTCATTTCCTGTCCTGTAACAATTACAACAAACAAATATGAATCACGTTTGTCCTTCTTACGTTTTCTTTCCAGAACACGCTCTTCTTGCTGCACCGCTGTTAAACATCTTTTTAATGTTGAGACAATATTTAATTTGAGTTTTGTTTGTTTTTATGTCGCATCTCCTCTCATACGTGTGTATATATACATCCTAGTTTCAGTGCAAGACAACTTGTATTTAGTCGGAAAGTGTTTTGCATGGCCTTTGTGTTCACACTGGGCCTGTGGTATTTCACCATCTCTCTCACTTGCAGACTGAGTCATTCCCTGATTTCCTCCAGATGTGCAGTAGTTTACGTTTCCTGACGGCCCAGGATTGTGACATTTCTGCCCTTGCACTGCAGTTATTCTGCTGACGAATATGAAATGACCCTTGTGTTTCTGTGGCTATGTGTTATTTGTGTCGTGACACTGGTGGACGCTGTAAAACAAAGCTCTTCTCCTCGTCGTTCATCTGGTAGTATTTAAGTAAGTTGTTAAAATGTAATCCTTTAACTCATATCTGCACTGCTGACATTTTAAATTTTTTTTTATTAGCCTTTCCTCCAGCTAGCGGGACTCTGACACCACTGTTTACTGGACATGTGCAATCATGTGTCACACTCTTGTAAATGGAGCGTCAGCCCGTGGCATCTACAAGTCTTTAGGCGTATGTGTCTTGTTTTTCTACACTTCCTCGCACGGCAACTAAAACAGTGTGTGTGTGTGTGTCTCTGTGCGGTAGCAGGAATTTGAATGTCACCTGGACGAACCAAACGCAAACCAACGTCATGTGGCCTGCTTGTTTCCTTGACTTCAAAACTGGTATTGGTGGATGAAATGAAGGTTTTATTGCTTTACAGCTGCACAGTACAGCAGCTCTTGTGTGATTACACCGTCATTCTAACCGCAATTTTAAAATATTCTTGAACAGGGAAACATGCTCAATTTGAAAATCCAACCATTCCGAATAAGTCTTAATTTACAGAATCTGTTTATGCTTGTGTCAATCTCTGATGTGCTTCATAGAGATGTAACAGTTGGCACTCAATGACCAGAAAGTTGGATAGATACTTTATTCATCCATCTATCCATCTAAAGGAAATGAGAGCCATACAGGATGAGATAAGAGATCAGGTCATTAAGTTCCAACTCATTTATGAATCTTACAGATTACCTGCCTGATTGATTTCATCATAAACATCACCTTTGACACTGTTTGTATGCATCCTTACTGTCTTTTCATGAAAACACTCTGGATTTGGATTGTTCCCCTTTTTTGCGGATCACTTGACCCTGATTACACATCGTGAGACGGCCCAACATCGTTGTGGGTGAACGATCACTCCAAAGGCTCTTATTTCCGTTCGTAGTTGCTTAGCTGGGCATCACGAGATCTTGTGCTCTGCTAGCGTAACATTAACCGCGGGTAATTGCTCAACCTTTGCCCACTTCCAACCTTTGGTCTGTCCTACAGTACTCACAGCCTCGGTGTGCAGCCAGTGTAGCCTCTGGTGCCGGTCCTACAGGTATGTACGTCCCACACACAGCCGTGTTTTGCATTGGTTGTGCAGAATGTCTGGCTGTGATTGTTACCACGTTGTCTCGTTTGTTTGAGTCATTAAGTGATCAATGGTGACTCAAGAGTGTGTGTGTGTTCCACTCAACATAGTTGAGGAGATGCAGGTAGCTGCTGAGTCGTCCGCTGTAATCCACTGAGATGTTGTTTCTGCCTCATGTGACATTGCCTTGGGTTTCCTGCACAGTAAGTGCAGAGCTGTTCGTGACTGTCCAGTGTGTTTGGCAGACAAAACTATGATGTTATTTACCACATGCAAATAGGACGAGCCATAGTTGGCTCAGCACGCTGGTTTTTGATGGCATTTTTAAGGGTCTGTACATCTGAGCAGTTATTCTCTTTGCAATAAACCCTCCTGAAGGCAGGAGAACAAGTTATTTGTTAAGAGGTGACTGTGAGAAGGACCGTCTTTATCTTTCGGATAATTCACTCCTTAACAGGGCTGAACAAGTGACACAGCATGTGTAAAGCAGGTTTAAAGTGTGTGTTTTCTGGATTCTCGTCCTTAATGTTTTACGGGTCATATGTCTTCCTATGCCTCTCCATCTCGAGGGTGTTCCTGCGGTTGTAAATGTTTACTGTGTATTGTTAACATATTTGATTGTTTATGGTGTGCATAACACCTTTTCAGCCGCTACGTGCAAAACCTCTTTAGCGGTGACAAAGCATTTTAATTGTATCCCTTTATAGTCCAATATTTAGTTTGCAGTTTCACAAAGAAAGAGTGCGTATTCACTTTTTATCACCTTCTCCTTTTTTTTTTTTTTTTTTTTTTTTAGGTCTCCCTTGCCACACGCACTTCACTTTTTCTGCTCCAGACAAATAACAAGAAAAGCATGTGTGGGTGTTGAGTCATCTGCTCGGTTGACCTCGCTGCCCCTGAACACGGTGCTGCTGCCTGCTTTACTCCCCGAACTGTCCACTTGTCCAGTGAGGCTCGCTCCACACCATGTCTGCCGAGGTGGAGAACAGCGCTGCCGTCCCTGCCGATCCTAGCGTCGCAACCCCGGCTACAGCCTCGACCGGCACCCCTCCCGCCTCCCCTGCGACAGCCACATCCAAGGTCCCATTCAAGAAAGAGAAGAAGAAAGGTGACGATCATGCTGTGATCAAGACAGACATGTTTGTGGTCTCATCTTGTAGAAATGATAATTTACTTGATGACTTTTTTTTTGCAGTCCCAGAGAAGACTGATGAGTACCTGCTGGGCAGGTTTCAAGGTGATGGTGTGAGATACAAGGCCAAGCTGATTGGCATCGATGATGTGCAAGAGGCCAGAGGAGACAAGATGTCCCAGGACTCCATGATGAAACTGAAGGTGCAACATAGGACGTTGTGCCCTGTTATATTTATAGTTCATTGAAAATATTAAGGGGATGGCATTTTTAAAGATGCTATCTCTGTTTTTCAATTAATAAGTCATCTGTGTGGTTACACTTTTACCTTATCTGCATCTCACTGCAGAGGGCGCCACTGTGCACAAACTTTTGCGTGTAGAGTGCTCTGAGGATGACTTGTTTTTGTCGGCCTACCCGGAAGTTAGCATCGCGCTGGTTCCCTTGACAAAAAGCCAAAGAAATTTTAACATAGAATTTGGGATTTTTGCAGAAATTAAGCTCTGTGGCAAACGTTAGGCTATAAACCACGTTTAAACCTAAACAAAAAATACATTTACTTTAAGGCGAGGGAACCAGGAGCGCTCAATAGAGTGCTCATCCCTGCAGCACTCTATTAGTTTTAAATCACAGGTCATGTTTTGTTTACTTACAAAAGAAAGAAAAACTGAACCGTATGTATTATTTATTTGACACCAGGGCATGGCAGTAGCTGCTCGCTCCCAAGGCAAACACAAACAGAGGATCTGGGTCAACATCTCCATGTCGGGCATCAAGATCGTTGATGAGAAATCAGGAGTGAGTTCTGCCATTTCCTTCCATTGCTGTCACTTCACACTGAGGAGTTTAATTTGATTGTGTTTGGCCTGCTAACAGAGTCTTTGTCCTTCTTTTATAACTCAGGTGATTGAACATGAGCATATGGTGAGTAAGATCTCCTTCATCGCCAGAGATGTAACGGATAACAGGGCGTTTGGATACGTGTGCGGAGCAGAAGGGCAGCATCAGTTCTTCGCCATCAAGACGGCGCAACAGGTAACACTCACAAATAAACAGGCTCACCGAACAACGGAGTCAAATGGGCAACTATGTCAATGTCCCTCTGTCCCCTTACAGGCAGAGCCCCTGGTCATTGATCTGAAAGATCTCTTCCAGGTCATCTTCAACCTGAGGAAGAAAGAGGTAGAGGCCTCACAGAAGGTAACTGGTTCAGAAGCAGTTGACTTTAAACTGGAAAAGTGTGTGTGTGTGTGTGTGTGTGGGGGGGGGGTTCAGAAGTTAGACAGTGAGAACATTTATTTTCCTGAAAGAAAAGCATTTTGGTGTGTTCACCTGGGACGTGTGGTGTACACTGTTGTGCGCCTCCTGAATTTCAACACTGCCTCTCTGTGTTCTGTTTGTGAATCACATCCTGAGACATTCCATTGAAATGATGTGAAATGACACATGCCTCGGTGAATTAAGAAAATAAGTATAGTCATTAACAGTCTACCTCTGTTTCCAGGGGGAAAATGGCAGCGCTGTAGTTGAGGTAAGCACTTGGAAGCGCTTGTGTTTTCTTCAAACAGTTTCTCTGACTCCGTTCCTAAACCTTCTGCTTGTTTTCAGAATGGAAGCGATGCCCTGCTAGGTACGGGTGGTGAAGTAAAAGCTGCTCAAGTAAGTCTTTCTCTACATTAAATGACGCACTGATTTATAGTGGCTGGATAAATACAGTATGTTTCTGTTTCCTTTTTGACATCCAGCCAGTGGAGCAGCTTGACCTTTTTGGAGCCATGTCGACCCCTCCAGACATCCAGTCTCCAAATGTAAGTGTGCTGCCATAAAATGTTCCCTTTATCTGGGCGAACATAGTGGAAGTATGCTTAGTCAATGAGGTGTAGCTGGGTACTTACAGCATTATACTTACGAGTGTATACGTTTTTAGGCTTCTTGCTAATCGTAGTTAGCTGTAGAAGACTTTTATCCACTTTTTTTTCATAGTAATTTAATGAAAAATCTGAAAGTAATAAGTTTGCTACATACTGCTACTTGTAAAAAAAACATGTTTCTAAGATTTGATTTATAAAACAATGGCTTCACTGAATAACATCAGCACCTCCCAGATCATTCCATGTGTATGAACTCAATTTTTACAAGGTCACAAAAATTAACTTTTAAGAATTGAGTTCATGCCTTTTGTGTACCAATCTCATTGTTGTTTGTCAAACCCTTTTAAAGCTGCCACAAGTAGAAGCTATGAAAGAGACATTTTCATTGGCTTTGCTGACATCTGCAGTCTTATTAGTGTGTTACATCAGTTGCTCGGCCAGTTCACTAGCTGGGTCTTAAATCAACGAGCTATTGCTGACTTCAGCATATTTAAATACTTGCTGTTGTCCAAGGCAAGCAAGAATTTAGTACCAACTTCATTTGTCAAGTTGGAATATGGACTCTAGACTTTGCTTTACCATGGAATTTAATATGTCAGTGATATTTTGAGTTAACTATTCTACAGGTAGCAGCTTTGAAACGTCTTTTCACACCATGTGATTCATTTTTCATTTTGTTAACACGTGTGTTTTTCTCCTTCTGCAGAACTGACTCATAAATCTATTTTTTTTTTTTTATCTCTCCCTCTGTCCCTCTCATGTTAACCAGGACTCTAATGATATTCTCTTGCTGGACTTTTCCGCTGAAGTTGACAGCAATCAGAATTGCATAAAGGGAAACTCCTTTGTAACTTCCTGTGGCCCTGACCGTAGGGCATCGCCCCAGACAGAGAATCCCTTTTCCTCGACATTTGGCTACTTTCCAACCCCAGACAGTGACCCTTTCAGAGATGACCCCCTTTCTAACTCGCCCGCTTGGTCGGAACCCGATAATCCACAGATCTCAATCGCCGCCATTAATCGCCTAAACGGCACCGCTGGCAACACTTGTAAGACAATTATTAACGGTGGTTTGAATGGAGACTCCGAACACCTCAGTGAGCAGATAAATGGCTTATCCAGTAAGACAATGATCCTCGCTCTCAGTAACGGACAGTGGCCACTAGGGGGCACAATAACCCAGGGCAACACTATTACCATGATGGACGGGAATGAATCTGGGACAGCCAAAAACCCATTTTTTGACTCGCCTTTGACAACGTCCCCCGTCTCTAATGGCATAACGCTTCACCCGCAACCCCCAGTGACTCATAGCAAGGATTCAGTTGTCATAAGCCCGCCTCCGCAGAGCTCTAAGGCTGGACGAGGTCGAAGGAGCGCAAAGGTGAAATTCCATAGCTAGATGAAGCATTGTAGAGTTGCATGTGTGATGCCTGAACATGGGTTTAATGCACATTTCCCAGAGCATACTTGGGTTGCTAACATCTCCCTTTCTCAGCGTTTGGGTGTTATGCATTGGTGTCTGACGGGATATGCCACAAGACTGTTAAGATGAGATGCAAGGCCTGTAATTTAGAGTTGCATTTAAGGGTTTGATCCATTCTGTCTTCATGCATGCACGCACTGGCGGTCACTTGCTTCTCTAACTGGCTTGAATAAATGACACTTTTGACTGTGCTGCTGAACAATGGACGGTACCTGTTTATCTTCTCTGCTCTAAATCTATTTTCTAACGTTCACGCTTCAGTGATAAAAGCACTGGTAAGTGGCAAAGCATGCATATCAGTCAATGTTAATGTCATACTGTAGTATTTATGAGTCATCATGTATAAAACTGGATGAGTTGCAACAATATATATATATATATATATATATATATATATATATATTGTGTATATGATACTTATGTTCTATTATCTGTGAATAGTCCACAGCAAGTGACCTGTTTGGAGCAGAGCTATTTTCTGCTCCGGCTCACTCTGAAGGGTCGTCTTCCTCGGAGGACTTTTTCAACAGTACACCTGCGAACTCCACTCCCTCCTCCATAGCTGCTCTGGGTAATACACAGGAGGGGAACTTTGTGTCTTCTCCGGATGTTACAATGTCGTTTTGTCTTTTATGTTCCATTCCCTTTAAACTTTCCCATTCCTTTTTTCCTTTATATTCAGGGAATCTTCAGTTGGGTCCTCCAGCTACCACAGGTTTCCCCGCTGCAGGCATGTGGGGAGCCTCCATGGCTCCACCTTCGATGTTCACTATGCCAGGAGTGACGGCTCCAGGGCCAAGGCCTGCCTACCCACATCCATCTGCCTACCCACATCCATCTGCCTTTGGTGGCCTACCCATACCGCCCACAGCCTGGGGTGCGCAGGTGCCGCCTCAGTTTAGTGCCGCGCCTTTGTCTCCGCCCCACCTCAACTGGGCCCAGCCTCCACCAGCTGGGCCACTCGGTGCTCCCGGTTGGGGTCAGCCCATCACGACCAATCCTTTCCAGCCTGGCATGTTCCCTGGAATGGGTGACCAGCAAGGTCCGTCACGCCCCCCTCCTCGGCCGCCTGTTAAGGATGCCCCTCCGAAGGTAGAGAACAGCGCCTTCACAGCTTTGGACCCCCTTGGAGACAGAGAGAAGAAGGCTGGAAAGGACATGTTCAAGGACTTCCAGATTGCCAAACCCCCTGCCATCCCAGCGAGGAAAGGGGAGCTAGTGTCCAACTCTGCCCCGGCCCCCGGAAGCAACGAAGCCGGGGCGTTCGATCAGTACTTTAACAGCAAAGTGGGCCTGGCTCAGGATAACGCAGATCATGACGACTTTGACATCAAGCAAATGTCACCAATTGTTAACGGTAAACCAACCAACATTTTGCAACATGACATGTACTTGACTGTGTGACTTGTCACTGATTGTGTCCTCCGTTTTAATGTGTCCGATTTAGATGTTCCTAAACCAGCGCCTGCTCTTGCTGCAGCTCCGAGCTTTAACCCCGGCCTCCTCGATGCCGCCTTCTCTTCAGCACCAGCCCAGGGACCCAATCATGACATGTTTGATCAAGCATTTGGGGCCCCAGATTCCAGTCTGTTTGGAGCACCGCCTGCAGCCATGGTAAAGAGATTTATGCAGATGCATAATTAAACCATATCCAGCATCAGAAGTCAGAAATCATTTGTAATGTTTGGGCTTTTTTTGTCCCTCAACCTTACAGCAGACTGCTGCAGTTGGTCAGTCTTCTGGTTCAACGGCTGCTTTTGGGGATCCTTTCGGAAATCCCTTTGCTTGATCGTAACTTTGTGCATAAGTAAGTATATGTTCATGTTTGATTATTGCTTAACTTGCGACATCTATACAGAATGAACACTATTTTAACTTTTTTCTTTTTCTCTTCTCTCTGCCCTCGCAGTTAAGATGGAGCAAATGGAGATCTTCACATGGAATAACATCTTTGGGACAAGCTGCTACGACGTGCGCGAGACAATCCAAAAAATGAACTTTTCTAACTCTTGTCCCTGACCCACCCTTTTGTTTACACCTCCACCTCTGATGTTTGTTTGTTTTTTTTCTATCCAATCAGTAGTTTCCTTATTTCTAAAGACCACTGATCTAAGAAGTAAATGTTATGTCCTGATCGGCTGAAGTAAGAAATGTGGTGTGTGTGAGAGAAGGTGCATCCAAAGAGGTTCACTGCTGATGCTGTCTGTGTTTTAATAAATAAAATAATTCAATCATAAAGCAGCAAGGTTTGTCAAGTCCATTTTACTTCTTCAGACACTGGAGGTTCGACAGTCAAACAGATATAGATGTTTCTGTAAGCTATGTGTCTGATTACTCAAATGTTTGATAGCCACCTAATGGAGTGTAGAAACCTAAAAAAGATACAACAGTGAAAAATATGCTATATTACAAGTAAAAGTACCATCAGTGTATTCTTATCGCTATTGTAATTATTGTATTGCATTAAATATGACTGATTAATGAATGTGCAACCACTAATCACTTATGTAGCTTATTGAGGTTGAAATAATACTTTATATACAGTTGGGTTGTTCAATTTGTATGCATCATATTTATAAGCTCATCATTGTTTTTGTATTTGCACTTTTAATCTACAAACTCAATCGTCAAATAAAAGCTGTGGAGCTAAAAAAAAAACGTGACATTTGAGTATAAATCGGCATTAAATGAAACTAATCAAGTCCAATAAAAGTATCTTCAAATTGCAGCGCTTTAGTACTCTAATCTTTAATACTCCTGCTCAACATATTCAAGGACTGAAGGACGTTTACACAAGAAAAACATGTTTAATTGGACTCATCTTTAATTGAATATATACATTTTATTCATATATATATATATATATGTATATCGACATATATTACATATACACTAAGTACATAAGTACATTTTATTGCTAATATTTCTGTACTAGTGTTTTTAGATTGGTGTAATTGTTGTAATGGTGTATTTTTACTTTTAGGCCTGCTTAAAAAAAACATCTAAATATTTTTACATCACTGAGTATTACAGACACTATTTTGAAAGCCTACTGCAGACTGTACAGTACAATACACATTTGGTCTTGCCTCATCCACCTCTTCGCAGCAATCCGACTACATTTCCCACAAGCCCCTATTACGCACGAAACTTTTGCGTCATGAAAAACATGGCGGATTAGTGTGTTCATGGGGTCCGCTACTTGCTACCCGTCGCCGATAAACGAACGCTTATTTCTCCCAACAAACGACATATTCTTGAACAGGTACGTTGTTAACAGATAAACAACATATGTAGACGTATTTAAATTACAAATGTATTTGTCTCCGGCTCACAGCATTACCAACAGGACGGTCCGAAGTCAGGAAGACACGGATACTATACAAGTGTTATCATGCGAGTTTGAGCTCAGCTTTTTGCGCTTTTTTACTTGTTTTCACCATTATTGACGCATTTCTGCTTTGCATTGGTATGAATGCACCTTATTAGCCGACTTAACCTCTGGTGGTATTCTTTTTCTTTACGGCCAGATTTAAGACTCGGCCAGTGTCAACGTGGCTGGTGCTGTCAGCTGAAAGGATAACGTTAGCTTAGGTCTGCACAAAAAGCCAGTTTCACAAAAGAAGGTATTCTCGCTAACGCTACTACAGCAATAACCGATGGTTTGGTGCATCAAGTACTATGTCGCAGTACTTAACGTTATACTTAAAATACTCATCGTTGAATAAACTCAATCAAAACAGGAGTCCACAGCTTGTTGTGCCTCAGTGCTGATGCAATGATGCTGTAATACTGCCCCACAAACGATGAAACAATGAGAAGTGTTTGTGCTGATGTGATTATGTGTTTGTATTCTAAGGACCGAGCACATGAGTGAGTGTACATGTGGCTCGTTGCATTGAGAGTTTAGCACATTGAAACCCTTACTGCCAAACTGCATTCTGGGAGAAGGTTTGTGTGTTTGCTTTCTATCCTGTATTTAATATTCTGCAGGTATAAGAACAATAATTATTGCAGTCAAATCTGTTATTTGTGTAAAGCACGCAGCCTTGCTCATATCCCTATAAGTAATATTTCCCTTTGAGCTGGATGTAATACCGATGCACCCTCCTGTGTGTTTTCAGGGCGAAATGTTTCGTCGGTCAAGATTTAGTGCTCGGCCCAATGTCGTTAAGGCCGGCAAAACGCCTCAGGAAGCCCCTTCGGCCAATCAGGAGGCCAGTGAGACCCCCAAAGGCGTTGGTGAGAGCAGCGCTGCTGCTGCAGTGACAGACAACCAGTCTGTTGTGACCCCATCAGAAAAGGCTACAGCCGCAGGGTGAGTGTCGAGCATTAAATAGCATGATTGCTACTCGTGTTACGTATAACAAATGTATAACTATTCTCACTACTGTTTAGGGATGGCAATGACCAAAATGGGGAAGGTGCCAGCTCCTCGGCAGCGGTCCAAAGAAGGAAGCGGTTTTCCATCAAGCCCAAAGTGGCCCCAGGCCGCCCCTCCACAGTTGCTCGAATGCAGAAGGCTGTCTCTGAAACTCCGATTGAAGTCCCCGTCTCAGACCTCGAAAAGCCAACTACGTCCAGCCAAACTGGGACTCCAGTCGCCCCTCAGAGACTCCAGTCCCCGAGGAGACGGAGGCCTTCAGAAGAGAGCAAGCAGCCCAAAACGCAACCTAAACCGACCCTCATGCCTTCTGACGGTTCAGAACCTTCAGCTGACTCTGGAACAAATCTGCCGGCGGACAGTGGCAAGGCATTAGAAAGCGCCTCAGACAGTCAAGTCAAAGGAGTTCCTTCCAGACTACCAGATAAAGTCCCTCCTTCTCTGCCAGACAAAGAAGCTATCGAGTTATCAGAGAAAGCCAAGACCCTGGTGTCATCTAAGACTGGGCTTTCTATCTCAGCACCAGCGTTGTCCTTGAGTAGACTCCTGAATGACCCGTCAGACTTGCAGAGGATTGCAAAAGCCCAAAAACTCAGAGATTTGCTCCGACAGGAGATGCATAAAGAAAAGGTAAGCTCGTATTATTCGTAAGTGTACTGCTGCTTTAGTAACACATTTATTAGATACAAACTGTTGGATATATCGTCTTGAGTCATTACATTAAAAGAGTGTTATCATTTGATTTTTGCAGAAACTCAAGAAATCAAACACACGTGCAAAGGAATTTACCTTAGATCCTGCCAAAATGACCATGAGGGACCTTATCCGTTATCTACCGCAGTCCAACCCCATGACGTAAGTGTCTCTGCTGCAACTTAGTCAAGCTTGTGTCACATTTAATCCTTATCTCCACAGAAGATGTGTTCTATTGATTATTCTGGTTCTTATTTTTTGTGGTTCCTTTCTTGTCTTACGCGACTATAATTTGCATTTTTGTTTTCAGCTCGAGTGTAGAAGAATCGGCTCAAGAGAATGAGACTGTGCTCCCACCTTCTCCAGGACAAGAAGTGTAAGTTTATCCCTAAAATCTCATTCCATTATAGTTTTATATGATCATACAAACGATACATACGGCATTAAATTCTTTCTGACTTTCCTTTTTTCATATCCAAACAATTGGGGGTAAAAATACATACGATATTGTTATGTACAACAATTAAATACAACATGGTTTTGTCATTTGAAAAATAAGTTCAAATGATTCAATAACTGCGGGAGCCGTAAAAAGCTGCTGCAGTTATTCATACAAATTTATAGAAAATAATTGTATATTGAAACAAGTACTAATAAAACTGACATTGGCCATCATCAGTGTGCATAATGAAACAATCATGTTGCGTCTATACCAACCCTCTTCCTTCTGCCTGGTGTTTTTTAGATGTAAACCCTGCAGTTCACCGGAGAGAGCGCAGGAACCTGTGGTCCTCCCTAAATTAGGAAGCCCGGGGGAGGTGGATGAGGGGGATGAGGAGGGGGAGGAAGAGGAGGATGAAGACGGCATGATGGTTCCTCAGGTCAAAGTAGCCGAGGATGGCTCGCTGATCATTGATGAAGAGAGGTCAGTGGGCTTCTACGGGTTCTAAAAATGAATGCTTTCATGTTTATCTACTTCCTGTAGCTCGGTTATTGTAGATAAAATGTACCACCTTAGTGTTTTATTACTTTAATAGGAACTGACTAACGGTGTCTACAAAACATCGGTAACTTCCTCCAGAGATGTGCTTTTTCCTCTTAATTTAAACGTTGCTACATTATTGTCATATCCTCTCAAACTGTGTCTCAGCTTGACGGTGGAAGTCCTGCGAGCCAAAGGGCCAAATCCAGCCAACGATCGGGACCCCATCTTTGAGCGTGGCTCCACTACAACTTACTCGAGCTTCAGGAAAGGGACCTATACAAAACCCTGGTCCAGCGAAGGTTCAACCCATATGGATACTACATATAGATAATGAATTATGACGTCTTTACAGCACACATTTTGCTCATGTTGTTTTTTTAACGTCATGGTTGTTTGCTGTGTTCCATCAGAGACGGACATGTTCTTCCTGGCAGTTAGCATGGTGGGGACAGACTTTTCCATGATTTGTCAACTGTTTCCTCTCCGAGCTCGATCCGAGATAAAGGTGAGTGATGAATACAGACACACATGTGTTTATAGAATATGATATGAAGAAGCAACACATTGCTTCACTAAATACACAATGAAAAGCTTGTCTGTATTCATTTTAAACTTTCAGAACAAATTTAAAAAAGAAGAGCGAGAGAATTCCTGGAGGGTCGACAAAGCTTTCCGTAAGTATTCAGACAGTATGTTTAGCTAGTTGTATATAATATTAAGTGATTAGTGAGTGACCAATGTTCTTTGTGCAATCTCTGTGTAATTTTCATTGACCATTACTTTGTAGGAGAGAGGCGCAAACTGGACATAGAATATTTTTCTAAGCTACTAGAGAAGATTCTGGAAGTTCAGAAAACCAGGAAGAAGCTGAAGTCACTGGCTGGGAAGAACTCACCCAAGAACACCATGAGAAAGGCAAAAGGTAACCATGTCCTTCCGTGCGTGAGTCTCAGTGAGTTGTGTGTTATTGCCTCATAGCGTGTTATTCTAGGGTCGAGATTTAACAACTGCTCGCCTTGAGTTCAACAGTCCTTGTGTGTTTGAATTCCTTCAGCAGGCAAAAAAGCTGCAAGGAAGCTGAGTGTTGTGGAGGAGGAAGATGAGGAAGAGCAGAAGGTAATTGCTGCCTTGGAGGAGGAGGGGGAGAAAGAGAACGAGGACCTCTGTAACGAGGGAGGAACTGATGACGTTAAGCCTAAGAAGAAACGTAAACGAAAGAACAGAGAGGAGGCCTTGACTGAGGAACCAAATGACAAGAAAAACAAAACGGGTGAAAAGAGCAACGAACAAGGTACAGGAGCATTCAGTTCATTTATTATTTAACATTTCTGGATGACAATTGGTGGATTTATTAATGTAGGTTATCAAATAGTTTCTAGAAAAGTACTGCATATGATCCTCGGGAAAGTAATACTTCAACTTGTTGCTTTTATATACTCAGATGAGGCCTACATACCTGGAGACTCTGAGGCAGCACTTCCTGAAGACTGTCCAACATCAGACATGTAATTAAACTTGAAAAATTCTGTTTTAAAGAGAGAACATTTCGCATCTTCGTTTGACGCGAACACTCTTTTTTTTTTGTCGTAATATTCAGATCTGAAAAGACCGAGAGTGTGAATGAAGCCAAGGACGCCAAAATCAAGCCAGCTAAACTCTCACGAGGCCGAGGCCCAAAACCACTACTGCCTCTGGGCCGGAAGTGGGGTAAAAAGCCCCCGCCACCCTCCACAAAGACCAACGACACCGCGTCCGATAAAGGGGAGGAGAGTGTAATTGACGGAGGTGCTGAAGACCAGGTTATTATTTCTTTCTTTTCACAGTCATCAGATATTTCTAAACATTATTACTCTGACTTACTGAAAGCTATGCAAACTTTTCAGGTAAATAAAGATGCCTCACCTTTAAGTCAAGCGGATAACAAGAAGTCAGCAAATGATGACTCTGAAGAAGAGGATGCCACCGTTCAACCTCCGAGGCCTACCAGGTACAGCATTTCATGTTTTCATGACATGATTTTAACACTGCAGCAGAAACATTCCTATCCCCTCCCAAAAAAATGACTGTGGATGTATTAGTATTGGAGCATTTCATCTTCATCAGTGTGTGTTTGTGTTTTATAGGTATGGGAGATTGCCTAAACCCATCAAGCTCTTGAATTATCCCGCCAAAGAGGCTGCATCTGAAGCAACTCCTGCCTCACCTGAGGGGTCCGCCGCTTCTGCTGCCAGGCCTAAACCCAAATGCACAGCCAAGAGGGGAAGATTATCAAAGCTACAATCATCCCAAGAGTCCAAAAAGCCTAAACTAGTCACCCTCAGGGCTTCTCAGTCAGACTACAGTGATGATGAGGAGGAACAGCAGCGAAAAGAAGAAGATGTGGAGGAGGAGGAGGAGGAGGAGCCCGCTGTATGTAGCTCCAGTAAGGACAGCACTGCCCCTGTCTTTGTGCCTGCCGGCCTGCGCTCCCCGCGGCCTGTGATTTCAGTAGTGGAGGAGACAATGGAGGAGGTATGTGAAACTGTTTCCTATCATGCCGTGCACAGATGCACACCATCCATTCATTTACATTCATTTTTTTTACTTAAGTCTTTTGTGTTTTTCGCATTAGTTTTTCTTTGTGCATGGTTTTTCGTTTTTCATTCCATAATTCAAACCCTCCACTCTGACCCCCCCCCCCCCCCCCCCCCATCTCACACGTAGCTTGATATCTTGGCCAATATGCCTGATGTGTTCGGCATTTCCCAAGATGCACTGTGCCCTGAGGCCTCTTGCGAGCGGGCACATAATGAGACAGGCACAGCTGAACCCTGTGACCATCAGTTGGACCTGCTTGTTGTAAGTGTTTAATGCCGAAAATATAGTACAAGGGAAATTAAATCATTAACCCCAATTACACTGATTTAATATAACATGTCAAAGCTCTGATGTGATCTATCCACAGCTAAAGGGCCAACATTGATCAAGTGCCTTATCATTTTCTTCAAATATCTCCCTCTTTTAAGTTTTAGTGCATGTATTTGGTTTGTGGTCTGATCACACACTTGTATTGTGACTTAGCTAATTTAAATGAAAAAAGACAGTCGTTTAGTTAAGGCAATGTTGCATGCTGTTTGCATGCATGAGCTCAAAGCAACCTTTTTGGTGTCCAGATGTAAACAACTGACAAAAGACGTAGACTGAACATTTCAAAGAAGTGTAACTGGGGCTTCTGTAATACAGGTTTTCCATATACAGCTCATGTTTTAGTTTAGCCTACAGGGGAAGTTTTTTTTACGTGACTTACAATATATTTGTTTCCCTTCCAGGATGTGATAGACCTCCTTTCTTCAGACCCCACAGAAGGTATGTTAAAGAGATATTCTGAGTAGCTCCCAGTGGCCTCTATAATTATATGGTCTCAAAGTCTCATACATTCTTTTTTTTTGTGGTGTTTTTGTTTTAGTATCTGAGGCCGAGAGCTACAAGGAGGCCGCTCAAACCCTGTTGACCATCGGCAACCTGGCTACCCTCCCAGAGCCAGCGCAGAATCAAATAGCCATTCAAGATCATAAAACAGGTTAGAGACGCAGAGGCCAAAATGATTGCATTCCTTTCAGATCAAATTACAGTGAATTTAAAATGTGCCATTATGTTTAATTGCAGGGACAACTTTAGCCGATGTGAATGAAACCAGCCAACACCTGGAAGAAGAGACTGCATCAAAGGCTGCTGTACTTGAGGAAGACAGCGTCGCTCCTCTTATGTCTGCAGCTTCTGATCATGGAGTAAAAGAAACATCAGAAGCTGTTACCATTGTGGAGCTACTAAACAGCACAACAGACAACGATGACATTTCCGTTATTGAATCCACTGATCAGAGGACTGGTTCTGATATGGACCCAACCTCTCAAATGCAAAGTCCAGAGAGCTCAAAGAAAAATTCTCCACAGACCAAGAAAGGACGCACATCCAAGGTGAAACCAAAACCTAACCTTGGCCAAGCCTCAAGGACCACTCCGTCAAAATCCCAACCAGGGACATCAACATTAAGGAGAGCTGAGAAGAGCCACACAGTTGCTCCTGAGCTTACTCAAACCACAGAGACACTATCGTCTGCAGAGGAAACCCCTAAGATAGCAGATTGTAGTAAAAACATGTTAAAAGATGAAGTTTCTTATATTGAAGTCAAAAGTACAGAAGAGCCATCGGGCAGTCAGAAGAGGTCTGTTGGTGAAGGACAATCCCACGCAGCAACATCACATCAGAGTGCATCAGAAAACCAGAGTCACTACTTCTCTGAAGCCCAGTTGGAACCCAGTTTGGAACAGGCAACCGGAGACTCACGGTCAACATCTGGGTCCACAGATGAAGTGCTGATGTCTCATGTTGGCACAATTGAAAGTATTTGTAATAATCAGGTAACATCTGACCCAGCAGTCACAGATCCCCAGACTGGACAAGGGTCAAACATAGATTCAGCCCCAGTCCAGGAGAGCAGCGACCATCCTGCTCCATGTGTCACAGCTGTAGAGGAGTTACCTGTCAGTCAGAGAGAAGAGAGTGAAGTGGGATCTACTCACCAGACCAGGATGAGTCGATTCCAGAAAGTCAAGCCCAAAGTCAACTTAGCACAAACATCAAGAACCGGGCGTTCTAAACCTCAAACTACAAAAGTCACCGTAGTGAAAGACTCCAACACAGCTCCAAACCCCAAGTTCCATGAAAAAACAATAGCAGAGGTGGAAACTGAGCCAACTAATTCAGATTTGATACCACTGGTGGATTTAGGGACTACTCTCACAGCCACAGAAGAACTGTCTACAACTGAGGAGAAAAAGACAGACGCTGAAGTTGTTGGTCAGGTAGAATCAGATGCAGTGACATCACATCAGAGTGTCTCAGAAAACCAGAATGTTTCTAAAGCCCAGTTTACACCAAGGAGGGAACAGGCCACAAGAGATACAATGCCCATATTGGAGTCCCTAGATGAGAAACTGATGGCTAATTTTGGGGCAGCTGAGAGTAGCTGTAACGATCCACAGTTGACATCCGACTCAGCAGTCACAGAACCCCAGACTGGACAAGGGTCAAACATAGACTCAGCCCCAGTCCAAGAGAGCAGCGACCATCCTGCTCCATGTGTCACAGCTGTAGAGGAGTTACCTGCCAGTCAGAGAGAAGAGAGAGAAGTTACATCTACTTGCCAGTCTGTGAGACGTCGATTTCAAAAAGTCCAACCCAAACCCAACTTACCACAGACGTCAAGAACTGCGAGGTCTAAAGCTGATACCACAAACGCCCCCGTCACACCCATACAGCATGCGGACACACCCTCCAGCCAGACTTCAAGGCCTGAATCCACTGATAACACAACAGCAATGGAAGAGGCTCACCCAATTTGCAGTACCACCCCTCCTGAAAAACCAAGCCAAAGTACCAGCACTGCTTCAGTGCCAGAACCATCAATGGAATTATGCTCTCCTCATAAAACCATAGAGGGAATGTCTTCAGCTGAAGAGCAAAAGACGGATGCTGGACGTGGACTTGACTCAAACTCAAAGGGCTCAGAACAAAATGTTCCTCAAAGAAGGCCACGCTTTCCTAAGGTCAAACCCAATTTAGGATCGTCCCCAAGAACGACACGCGCAAAACAGCAGTCAAGTGACACCAGTAAACCCCCAGAACAGTGCCACATGGACGCCTCTTTAACCTCACAACAGCCTGCGGACAACAACAATGCACAAACAGAGCAGGACCTCACAGGGAGAGACGACAAGCACTTGACATCAACACGTTGTTCATTAGGTACAGAACCTTTCAGCTCAACAAAGTTAGCACCTGCAGAGTCAGAGAAGACACTAGACGGCACAAATGATAATGTGGTGGCTGTACCTGTCTCACAATGGGACCGCAAACGGGACATGTCCATTAGAGCTACAGAGTCAAATACCCAACCAACAGATGATACAGCACTCCCCACTAAGACGCAGTCCACAGTCGATCCAAAAGAAAGCTCTCAGCAGCCACTTCCAGAGAATGACTGTGAGGCACAGAGTCCAGATGCAGTCCAACAATGTTCTGAAGGGAATCAAACAGCTGCCCAGAAGTAAGACATTAAACCATATTGTCCTGATTCTGTCCTCAAAAAGACAATATAAATACTGTTGTCATGTCTCATTTACAGCCTAATATTTTAAATGAATTATTGTAACAGAGTGTGTTTTCCACTTAAAGCACTGATGGTAATCAGTCGGAGCCAACCGACTCCCCCTCAAGAACAGCTCCACAGACTCGTAGAGGCCGGCTTATTAAACCCAAACCCAGACTGGTTCGCAGCAGCCGACCTCCACAACCCCGACAAGTTCAGAATACAAAACAAGCAGAAAAAGGTTTGACTCCTTTTTTAGAATGAAAGTTCCCGAACCTGAGAGAATACTGAGCAGCTCTTCAGAATCACTGCCATCTATGACCCTACAGTACCCGTGTTGATCGCTAATGGTTCTTTTTTTCCACCGCTTGTGGTGCTTGCTCAGAAGGTGAGGATGCTTCAGTTTGTCACAAACTTGTGTCTGAACTCCGACCTGACATCCCAGAGCCAGCAGAGGGAGCTGTTGAACAATGCAGTAACCAAAACTCCTCTCCAAAGGATTCTGGGTCCTCGCTGGGCAGCTTGACACAAGTTATTGACAATTGTACTCGGGTAAGATATTGTTAAATATTTTTAGGAGTGTATCTTGTGAGCATTACATGTATGATGTTGTGTTAAGCTCGTTAGTAGTTGGCCATGGCTAGATATGTAACAACATGTTTATAACACATAGCAATATGTTGTTTTTTTTTACCATGTGCCCAATAACCACCAAGTTTATATTGTATGGAAGTGATTCCCAACCATCGTTAATTGTACACCAGGTACACTTCTGCAGTTGCCAGTGGGTGTGTGAAAAGATTGAGTCAGCTTTAACAACAGAACATTACATGCAGTCGAATGAAAGTAATGGATAAGTGGTGGAAGGCATAGGCACTCCTATGTGGTACGAGTTTGGGAACACCTGCTGTTGAGTCCCAACACAACTAGTACACCCAGTCATTGCACTGATTAAGGCGTCTTTCGCTAAGGCAGTTTTTCTCAAGCATGTTCTGCCTGAAATGTGTCTCATTTCTCTCCCTTCACAATTACAGGATGCATCAACATCAAATACAGACGAGACCCAAAATCCTCCAAGTCTCTCAATAGTTCCAGAGAGTAAGTCATATTTCAGCTGATTTTTGTCCTGTGAGTTATTTAAAGTATATGCACCGAGGTTTTTACGTAAAACTTCTCTCACTTTCATTCTCAGTGCTGTCACAGCAGGAGCCTTCAGATCCAGATGAACCGTTCTTCATCCTCTCTCTGACTGAGATCCCAGTCTGCCCGTTAAGCGAGGCGGTGGACAGTGTGCCTGAACCCCTCCCTTATCTTCCTGTAACTGATGCGTCAATAGAGCAACAAAGGTCAGTGCCTGCCTTTTTATCAGAGGGTCATCCCGTTCATTTCTTTTTTTTGTCTGATTCTACAACTTTCCTCGCTCCTCATCAGCGTTCCTGGAGAGAGTTCGACAGCTGCAGGAGAAGGGCTTCTCTCTGTGCCTGCATCCCTGGAGGACAGTGGTGAGACGGGCCGCCTCGTCAGTGTACAGGATATTGGGCCTAACCCAGCTGCACATGTGGTAAGTGAAGTTGTAAGAAACCGTGTGTAGCTGCAATCTGATAAAATGTCTGCATTTTTATTTACGTTTTGTTTTTCTCAGACACAACAGGATTGGATCATGGAGAATCCAGTGGAGCCACACGGTAGAGTGATTGTGTTACACTGTCATTTATGTAAACTAATGATTGATGTCATAATACTAATAGTAAGTGTTGATTGTTTGTGTTTGTGGAACAGAGAGTACTACAGTCCATCCATCTAAATTACCAGAGACTCTAGAGAATAATGATAAGACGGAAATTCCTCCTATTAAACCTGATGGACTGATGGGCACTAGAAGAAGAGGTATGCAGGACATAAATACTTAATTATCACATGCACTCTCAGCAAATTGAGCAATTCTTTCTCATCATGTACACGTTTGTCTTATAATCAGGCAAAGTGCAGGTTAAGCCCAAGACTTCAAAGAGGAAACAAGCCAGCAAGACCCTCGCTACCGAGCACTCAGAGCTTCCTGGGCCTTCTCTGCAGCCAAAAGCATTTGATGACGTTGTCACTGAGCCACAGAAAGGAAGTGGTGATCATGTAGATGCTGAAAGGGAGACTCTGACAGGTGGGGACCACCCTGAGGATAGCAGCTCAGAAGCACAAACTACTCGGACTCGGGTGACTAGAAGTCGGAATAGGTGAGAAAAATCGGTTAAAGAAATCCTTCATTGAAATGTTGCTCCTGTTTAAACTTCTTAACTAATACCATTAATTGGTTAAATATTTATTGTAGGTTAAGGATTAAACGGTGATCTCTAGAAAACAGTGAGAACCCTGTTAAATGTTAAGTCCTTTTTATTTTCCAATACCTGACAGAAAACCCAAAGGCTTCCCCCCAATCATTTCTGAGACAAACGACACGGCCCCCGCAAGCGACTCTCCACCTGGAAAAGCAGCTTCCAAGGGCCCGAAGCTCAGAACTCCTCGTGCAGCTGGACAACGATCTACGCCGGCGCCTGTAGCCTCAACATCATGTGACGTCGCTCCCACACGCAGTGCGACACAGCCGACAGAAGACACCCACTCAACGTCCTTTGCCACTTCACCGACGCAGACAGAGGTGGACGTCGAACAGACCTCTGAGCACAGCCGAGTCACAACTCCCAACACTTCTCTGTGTCCAGCTGAGGTAAGGAGGGAACAAGTGGAATTCCTATTCACCCACATGGAGTTGATCACAGCTGATTCTTTGTTCTTCTTTGTTGCAGGTTTCAGCTTCTCAGCCGAGTGTCTCCGTGGAGAGCAGCTCTGTAGAGGAGCCCACCAGTGTGTCTCAGTACTTCTTATGTGACATTTTTACAGAAGTGGAAGAGGGATGAAAGCTGTAGAGAGGTGGAGTGAACTGGTTTGCCTTTTATACAATTGTTAAGTTATGTCTGTAGGTTAATTTGTGACCAAAAGACTGTTTTGTTTTTGTTGTTGTTGCTTTCAGTTGTAATTAAGGGAAGATAAACTTATACTTTCACAAGCACTTTGTATATATTTAGTAGTTTCCATTTAGTGAAATACCTTTTTTTTTATTTTATGAACAAACGATGTACACATTAATAACCAAAACACTGGTGAATCACTTGATTCAAAGAGGCGGAAGCATTTCCCCAATTATTCATTATGTTGAAATCCTCAGATTCCCTTATTTGGTTATTAAATACCTAATATTAAATATTGTATAATAGCAAATAGGGTTTTTGGATCTTTTTCTTTTCCATATCTGTTCCGTTTTAATACCGACAGCAACACCAGTCTCAGGAAAACGTATTCAAACGACGATATGTATTTTTGTGCTAAGTTTTGTTTGTATTTGAGAAAAAGCAATGTCTTAAAATTGGCTTTTATTAAGAAAACCGATTTAATTTATTTATATTGCATCGTTATATCTTGTAAATGCACCCCAAATACAGAGCAGAAGAAGTCAAACTCTATTTAAGGAAAATGTTCTATCAGCTAGCTTTCATTGAGACGTTTCCTTGTGCTGTATATAGTGTTCAGTTCAGTGTTCAAAGAGGTCCTTGTACAGATTCACAGCATTCATATTACTATGTTTGATACTTGAAACCAAAACACATCATGTGTTCTCTTCCTGAAATGTTTCATCGGTTTATTAAAAGTAAAACATGGAACTCTGTAAGATATTAATAAAATGTATTCTTCCACCACCGCTTGATTCAGTCTTTTATCTCTACTTTGCTAGTCCTTGTGCCTCTGTGCCGGCGGTAGCCGTGGCTGCAGGGATTGTGTTTTCGGGTTGTCCGTCTGTCCGATCCATATTTAGGAACGCGATAACTCGGGAACGCCTGGAGTGAATTTCTTCAAATGTGGCGCAAACATCCAGCTGGACCCAAAGATGGACTGATCAGATTTTGGTGGTGAAAGGACAAGGTCACTGACCTCAAGACTTATTTTTGACCGTAGCTCAAGAATTTATATGCTAAATGTAACATTTTCACACAAATGTCTGTTTTTTAATTTATGTACAGATTCATAGAAACTCTAGTATTGTATGTCTTTGTAGCATTACATTATTTTATTACAATTAGCTTGTATTGAATATTAAACTTTGGTTGTTTTTTAGCCTAAATAATTGTCTGCTTTTAATTAATGTGTTTTGATACTGTAAATATATAGCATTCTTGTGAATCACTATTTAGGAATTCATGAGTGCATGTGATACAGCTACTGCGTAATAGAAGGCTTGAGTCTCTAATCCCTCATACTGCAACCTCTTGTAGTGAGGCTTAAGACTGTTTTGATCTCTCTGTTGAGTAACTGACTGCTCTGTCCGCAGGTCCACTCCAACACTCGGTCAGTCAGCTGTGAGATTAGTTGCTCCACTCACTTAACTGACTGCACAGAGACTGCAGCAGACCTCTGAGGCACTGCAGAGAGGGAACATGAGCGAAAACACCCAGGTAAGTGAGGGGAGTTTAGTTTTTTTTATTTACAAAATGTACCAAATATACCTTTTTTATTTTACATAGTGGTGCCTTCAGATTATACTAATCTTGAATGATCGGTGGTTCGTTAACAAATGTACTTTGTCATCTACATTTTTCACACAAACGCTGCGTAAAGTCAATCAACAGTTTCCAGTCTGCTCTTCATGCTATTTGAAAGGTATTGTAATATGGCACAAATGAACGATTTAAGGTTTTTGCTAAATCAGTTAATATAACTACAGGTTATGAAATGATTTAAGATCAGAGGAAAATCTCAATGTATGACCATGGCTTAGGCTCAGAAAACATGACTGAATTATGCAACAACCTTCTGATCCCTGAAGCTGTACTTTACCTCACAAATGTGGCGTGGGAAAGTATGGTGAACCTCCAAAAAACTGCCCAGTGAACCAACCGGTAACAGTGACGGTCCTGTATATCGCTCATGTTCAAGCTGTGCTCATTATATTTATGATGGGGGGGGAAAAAGTGTTGCCATAGAAGAATCACCTGAAGTGTATCAACTCTCTGATTCGTTCATTCAAAGGACCACATTGTATATAAGTATATGTGTAATAACAAATCTAGACTAATCGCATCTACATGGCTATTTCTACAGGTGCACTATCAACAAGAGACTCTTATAAAAAGAAAAAATGTTTCGGAAACATGCTTGGAGTTTTCCCACTGCTGTTTTTTTCCCCTCTAATCAAAGAATAACTACATCTGTTGTCCTCGACAAAGACAAAGGGCTATTGTAGACTATTGTGGCGAACTAAATTCCAGCAACATGCGCCTTGTCGCTGCTCACCTGAAATGCGTTAAGTCTTGGGGCTCTGACAGCTGGACTACATCCAGGGATTAATGTGATGCACTAATTTAACACCGTCGCCCCATGGGGTCTGGGCTCTGGGCTCTGGGCTCTGGGCTCTGGGGTCTGGGCTCTTATGTAACGGGCCTGGGTCAGTGTGCTTGAAGACGTGTTGCCAGACGGATCAGCAGGGTGTTACATTCAAGTTACAAGAATGTAGTGACTACAACCTGATATACTGTGGTAGTCACGTGTGTTACTAGCTGTCTAACGGCTTGACATTGGAATTACTAATCACACTCATAACTCACATTGTGACACATCCAATAACCAGTCTACGCCCTGCTAGCGGCTCCACCGCCAGGCTGCGCTCAGGCACCGTGGTGCTTTGGGCTAAATGGTTACGTCAGCGTGAATATGTTCAGCAGGTGTAATCTTTACCATCTCAGTTTTGAGTGTAGGTATGTACTCGACACAAAGTACAGCTGAGGCTGCTGGGACCGTCATTAGTTTTGCAGAGTTTCGGTCGTAAACCAAAGTATTGGACAAGGTACGTTTTTGAAGTGATGATGACATTTAGATCAGTCAGGAGATCAGCAAAGTCATTCAAATGAATTCAAAGGCAAACATGAATGTTTGTACCAAAGTTCATGGCCAATCCATCCAATAGTTGTCAATATATTTCTCTAAAAACAACATGGTAAATGTATTTATTTATTTAGGAGAAGTCAGAGGTTCAATCTTTAGGATGCATTGTCTGGGAACCATGGAAATTGAGCACAAAGTCAACTAGATGTTGAGCTGTTTCGGTGGCCAAATGAAGACCTCATTAAAGGCATCATTAAAGTAAAAAGGCTTCATCCTCTGGAGACCATAGTTGTTGAGAGATCTCAGTCTGGGCCAACGTGGCCAGCGTGACTAAAAATGCAATGCAATCATGCTTTGACTGTTTGACTCTTATGTTCATGGACGTCAGATAATTCTCAGTACCGGCCTTTTTTAGTCAAAATAATATGAATATTGATAGTTTTGATTAAAAGAAAAATCCTTTTTTCTTCCCCACATATCTCGGACAGGACGGAGAGGTGCTCAAGCAGATTGAGAGGGAGGTGCGGATGCGGGAGGGGGCCAGTAAGCTCCTGGCAGCTTGTTCCAGGAGAGAGCAGGCCCTGGAGGCCTCCAAGAGCCTGCTCACCTGCAATGCCCGCATCCTGGCCTTTCTCAGCCAACTACAGAAGATGAGGAAAGCTCAAATCCTACAGCGAGTGGGACGCAGGTCAGATGGAGTGCAATGATGTATTATATATATATATATATGTGGATAAATAGCATCAGTGAAGAGGCATACAAGACTCGGAAGCGTTTGTGGACATTTTCATGCCTCCTACCCGCCACTAGAGGTCAGACAAGTTCACTTTTTCAAACCTTGGAGACCCTAAATTCCAAAACAACCCTTAGTTTAGATGTGTGTATTTACCCGATTAATGAATTGTTAATGTGGACGTAGCATTACACATATGCACACTGACTTTACAAGCACACGCTATGCATGTAACAGTAGGTGGACACTTAAGATTTGAATCAAATGCAATACGATACAATAGAATACAAATGTTATCTATGTTCAGGTTTGTTGAGATTGCATAACCGACGTGTTGACTCTGTCATTTGTGCTGTGTTTTTACTGGCACAGGTGCTACTGAACATACGGTACTGTGCAGCATGTATGTACGGTATGTGTGAATCGTTAAAAACTCATGATCTATTATTTTCACCGCAGGCATTCTGACGATGTTTTGCCATGTTTGGGAAAAATATCCCTTTCAGGTGGGTGTTGACGAATCATCTTGCCACAATTTTTCTTTTTTTTTTAAATAAAAGAATACTTCTTTATAATATTCACTCTGCAGACCTGCGAATCCCACTGATGTGGAAAGACTCCGAGTACTTCAAAAACAAAGGAGGTGAGTCACAATGCTGTTGTCAAGGGAACTGATTGCACAAATGTGAATGAATAAAGCTTCGTTTGTCTCACCATAATGCCAGACATCATTTTTATAAACGTTTCTAAAAGTGCACTGGAAAAAGACCTGCATGAATGTACGAATCATTAGAGGAGATAAATATGTAGCAAGACCTTTAGAATCAGTTGCTTTTGCTTGCAGAGCTACAGCGCTGTGCTGTGTTCTGCCTGCTTCAGTGTGGCACAGACATACATGAAAGTGATCTGGTGATGGTGGACAGGACTCTAACTGACATTTGTTTTGAAGGCACGACCATATTGTAAGTCTCTTGTTTTGACAGTTTTTTAAAAATTTTTTAAGAGGTTCAGTTTTTGTCCAATCCCACTAAAGAGACACTTTTTGTTTGTCTTTGTATAAATGTGTACAAGCAGCAACGAGGTAGGTCCAGGGTTTCAGCTCCGCGTTGAGCTGTACAGCAGTTGTGCGGTGGAGGACTTCTCCCCGGGGGCTCTAGGACCCAGGAGAGTGAGCTGTCTGGGGGCCACAGTGGGATGCTCTTCAGGGAAAAAGATCCGAGCTGCGTTTGAGTCTGCAGCCGTTTGTGGATCCAGTGGAGGAAATGCAGCACCTGCAAGTGTGTCGCCTCCTTTATCCCCAGACCCGTCAGCACTGTGAGGATGACAAGTCTCCCTGAAAGGCCCACTATAGGGACATATTGTGTAACTGAGTGTCACTTTGATTTTGCGCAATGCTTTCTGTCTGCAGGGGGCCTAAGTACAACCTGCTGGCTCACACAACACTGAGAATCGAACACGTCCAGGAAGGTTTCAAGACGCATGATTTGTCTCTAGCAGCAACAGGCGAGTTACAGATCCTCTCTTCTACTTGTTTTCCTCTCCTTCTTTTTGTCTCCTCCTCTTTTCCTGAAAATGAATCCCTAATCTATTTATTTTTCCAGAGGATAATCCATTCTGGGTGCCTCTGTACGGCAATATGTGCTGCCGCCTCGTAGCTCAGCCTCTGTGCATGAATCATCCAATCATAAGTGGCCAGCTCGAGGTTAAGGTGACTTTATTTTCATATATTATGCTGCCTTGTGATTTAAAAAAATATATAATATATCCACTTTAGTAATCACTGCATCAAATTATTCTCTGCTCTCTTTCAGCTTGGAGAGGACCTTAATTGCTGTGAAAATGTCTTCGGCGTCCTCAGGGGCCAAAGTGTTTTCTGCTACCAGAATCAAGAAGACCTGGAGTCTGAGGACAAGCCGTTACTAGTAATCCCCATTAAAAAGGTTTGTTCTAAATGAGCACATTATGAATAAAAAGATGGATTCATTTACACTATTGCCCATGTTGATTACAATAGCATGCCAAGGCTTACAGAGGGCACTGAACAAGAGGAAACCTGTAATGGTGACTATTTAAATATTGTTAACTTTTAACTTTGTAAGTCGTGGAAAGTATTCAAGTACATTTACTGAAGTATTTTACTACTATTTCTACAATCTTAAGGTACTTCAACTTTACTTGGGTGTTTTCATGTTATGCTACTTTGTACTTCTACTCTATTCCATCACATTTATCTGTTACAAGGTACAGGTTTTACATCACAACACTGGAAAGGCTTAGAAAGTACGACACATTGTATTATTTCTCCTTTTTGGCTTGTGTCCCTGTATAAATGTTTTATATGTTTTTCAACTTGGTAGCAGTGGTGAAGAAGAGGCCCTAAAAAAATGATTTCCTGTTGCAGTAACCCAGATTTACCTTGTGACCTCTTGGAAGTATTTCTTTTTTTTTACTTCTAAAAAGTACAATAGTCCGTATTGTAGGGTCATATTCAAATGTACTCTGATGCTATAGGCTTCTATCAGACGGCAGTTAAAGCTGTTGAATTACTTTGTCAATAGACAAGTTAGCTATTAGTATGCCGTTGGCAGATTGTCGAATTAAAAACACCTTTTATACTTCGCCAAGTGCATAAAAGAAAATTCCAACCAGATTATCAGATGATGACAGTTATGAGGAGTTATTATTTATTTTGAATTATAACGAGTGTGTTTTGTTTTCCTCTGTCAGGATACCGTTGTGTGCGTGCCAGAGAGAGATCGGGTCCTTTGCCAGAGTATATATATCAGCACACAGCGTCAAGGAGAGGATGTAACCTACACGCTAACCACGAAAGCACCCGAAGACACGCAGCGCTGGACCGAGGCCATCAGCCAACACGTCTCTAACATGAGTGAGGCCTTGATAAACAAAACTGAACTGTAGCTATCCTGAGCTCCAAGCAAAAGGTGTGAATTTAGGCCACCGGCCAAGAAATAAGTGTTTGCTGAAGCTTCACTATTTATTAAAATGTGCTTTGCCACGCCCTGCCTGCCTGGAACAACATGTGCACTGAAGAGAATCAACATGTTTTTAATATTAGAGAGCACTCAAAGTTTACACGGCATAGTCCTCTACATTTCTTCTTATTAATAGTATTATCATAGGGAAGTTGCAATGTGATATTTTTCTGGATCGGCATTTAAATACACACCCAAGGTACACCACAGCAGTCATTCACCCCAAATCACTTCAGTCCTTCCCGCGGGGCTTTGTGAGGTTGTGGCTGGTGGACCTCAGACCCTCTCGGGAGGTCTGGGTGCACGTGTCCCAGCAAAACAAATGTACATTTTAAAGGTAAATGAATCAATCTTTGTGCTCTTGTAATCACTTTAGTGCTCTGGCAGCGGTGGAATGTAATTTAGTACATTTAGGCCCCTCAAGTACTGTACTGAAGTACAATTTTGAGGTACTTGTACCTAACTTGAGAAACTCCATTTTATGTAACTTTATACTTCTAGTCTTCCAGCTACTTTGCAGATTCAGGTTCTTAATAGAACATATAAATCAACTACTAAAGTACGATGTATTATTAAGTAATATATAGCCTAGTTATTAAGTATATAAACTAGTAAAGATTAGCTCCACCTTTACCAGTCGCCACATTAAAGTAATGAACACTTAAATACAATAATAATATAATATACATGAATAATATAGCTTGTATGAAATGGACCATTCTGCATAATGAGTAGCTTACTTGTACTTTTGGCACTTCAAAGTTCCCTTGAAGAACTTGTGACTGGTTATGAGTCCGTCTCGATTTCATACTGAGGCTAGATTAGAAATGACAAGAAATGACAAGCATACAGACCGAAGACAATCTGAAAAGACCAGCTTGCACAACAAAGTGCTGTTGTAGCCATTTGCTAACAACAGCAAACAAAACAAAAACTGTTTTTGAACTCTCATCAGGAGGAACGCAAACAGCAGCAACAAAACTAGTAACTAGGTCAATAATATGGCCGACATCTTAACTTCAATAATTTGACGTCAGGGGAACCCCTGTGCATCAACTTTGACTGTGTTTGAGCACCAAGCATCATTGGAGGAAACCGAGTCCGGCTCCTCTCGGCCCACCAGAGTCCTGGACTCTGTAAAACCAGGTCTCTCTAAAGATGTGGGCACAACAGTCACGGACCTCCCGGTGCTGGGTTAGCCTGAATTCTGCTTTCGTAGCCCTCCACCTGCACCGGAATACCTTAAAGTTCTCTGTGATGACTTTTTCAGAGTGAAACACTAACTTTTAAATGTTACCAGTGATATGTTGTCTTTACGGAAGGAATGACAACAACAATCTGACCCCATTCCACTGCGATGGACACCAGGCAGCCCACGTGAATGTCAGTGATGAACAAAACTCCACCTGACTGCAGTCGCGACTCAAACTCTGCCAAGTGTCTTCACTTCGGAATGGTTAGAGGGGATCTTTATCAGGCTGGGTGTTTATTTTACTGACAACCTGCTGATACCTGCCAGACGGCATTCTTTCATGGCATGTTTGTGGCATCGGTGGATGAGGCATGTCATTTTATGAATGTGTCACAAAGAAAACATTTGTCTGCTGGCTGACAGAGTCAGTAATGTTTACTTGTCAATACTTCCTCATCTTTTGAATATGACCAAAAAGTCATTACAGAGTTTGGTGACATACTGGTGTGGTATGAACTTAGTGACGTTTCTATTGTCCATTAGTTAATTAGTATTAATGTCTATCTATTAGGCTGGCGCCAGCTACAAGCTTCCAGACGTGTGATCTTCTGAAGTATGATTGTAAATGTACGATACATATTTAAAGTTAAGATTAAAGGGAGTGGTGGTTTTCCAATTTTGATTATGGTGACACCCGAACATAATAATAATGTTCTAGCCAGATGGATGGTATTGAGACGTTACAAAGTCTTCCAGTTTTGAGTCATGCAGTGGATGAGTTGTATTTTTTTTATTCCATGTACATTCAAGCAGTATCTTGCCTCCAAGCACCTCCATGAGACCATGGAGCAGTTGTTTCTTTTATTTTAAGTTTTTCTGAACTTAATGTTTCTGATTCAACATTCACCAAATTTGGCAGAGCAGCAAATTGTGTAAAAAAAGTGACCGATTACTACCTCAGAAGTCAACAAAAATGTTCTATCATGTCGGTGTCGTAAAGGGCAGCTTTACATATTGGCTAATAATTCCCATTGTCTTATAGCTGTTCTGTGTGTAACTGAGTCCCTGGCTGGCTTCCCATCCAACATCGGCTACAGCGTGTTTGAATCACCTGATTCATGAGGGATTGGCAGACATACCAAAGAGTAGTCTAACACCTGCAAGGCTCTGGTGTTTTTTTGGCAACTTGGGGGAAAGTTAAAACAAGCTGTAAACAAAAACAGTGACCTATTATCACCTCTATAGTGAATGTGGCAAATATGTCGGCAACCCATTCTTTCTTTGTCCGTGAATCTTTACGTTGTGGAAGACATTAACATTTACTTCACGTCTTCACAGACACAGAAAAAAGTTCACATTTCTCCAAGTCTCAGAGTGTCTGAACCAAGAGCTCCTGTACCTACTTCTTTATGCCTCCGTGTGTTCCAGAGTATTATGATATGGAATAAATCTTCTTTAATAAGGAAGTGTTTGCAGGGAGCAATTATAAAATCTTTTTCATTTCCTCTTGTTGCAGAGAGAACAGGCTTGAGAATGTGTCTGTCAAAGTAATTAGTGAATGTGTGATGTGACCTACATACACAGAATTTACAAATAAACAGGAAACAAAATCAAAGGTCTGTTTGTTCGTCAGCAATCTTTTGTTTACTGCTCGACTGCCTCGCAATATATCATTTCACTTTGAAATCATTTGTACATCCCGAATGCAAACTGTTTTAGTACAGCGACCTTCCTCAGGCGTTCACAAATAACATGTGTGGGAACTAAACTATCCGCTATTCTCCTGCTGCAAAGATCACTTCTCTTGTTTGACTGCAAACTCCTCCTTAATTTGAATTTAATTTCAGTTAAAGGGGTTATTTCTGGGGTGTATGGGAGCTTTGGTTTGTCCTCATCATCCTTGATATGAGATTACCTTTTGATATTTACAGCTGTGTGCTTGCAGCACATATTCAAAATTGACTCAAAGACACCAGCACAGCACATAAAGACAATTATGAGAATTAGTTCCTCAATATGTATTGAGAGAGTTGCCTGGTGTGTGGTATGACAGCTATGACATTGTATCTATAGCCTCGTGTATTCTTTCTATTGAGACGCTGCCAAGTCGGTAATTTGATTTCACAGAATAATTCATTGCCGCGAGACATAAGCTGTTGTTGAAGTAACTGACAAAAGCTTTAACCCGTATCATGCTTTGAAAATCCCTGCATATGTATATCTGTTGCAGGCCAGTGGAAGCAGTGTTGTGATCGACTCATGAAGATTGAAACGCAGAGCTCCAAGAAAGTCATTCCAGTGAAGCAGGGATCGCTATACCATGAAATAGGTAGTGTGACAACAACAGACGCGCTGCAATTCCACTCCTTCGTTTGTTTTCATTCATTATTTTAATGTATTCAAATCTATTAGCGGACTCTGGAATCTTTCATTGTAATTCCAATATTCCCATTACTTTAAATACTGGGAAATATCTGTCTGTTAAGCTGCTAAATGCTCCACTATGTTCACCAGGTAGTCACTGACTCTGTCTGTCTGCTGTTTGTCGCTGGGCAGGTCGTATACTGTGGATTTGTGGAGTTGCTCGCTCTCGCCAAAAGCTAAACTGATGAAAGCAGTGAGAGTGAACCGAAATAGCAAAGTAGCCGGCGTTAACACAAACACAATGATGTGAAATACATTAGTTCCTTCGAGCTGGGAATTGCAGAATTGCCTGATTGTGATCTGTCACAGGGAGCAGTGACTTTCACATACAAGCAGTCATGTGATCCTTTGTTCATGGCAAGTTTGATTAGTGTGACAATTCATTTCCCTATCACGTGGAAAAGAAAAAAAACTAATGGCTGCCTCGAACAGCGGGGAAAATGTGCCACGCCTTGAAGCTAATAAGCTAAAACGTGCACTCTGTACATATCCATACATGGATCAGATTGCCATGGCCTACTTTCACAGCCAAATCTGTCTCTCCGTGTCAACAATAAATAGACACATGGAATGCAATGCCTTATTTGCACACCTTGTGCCCTCTTCTGCAGAAAGTTGGAGAGACGCCAGGCCTTAAAGCAGACAAACGGGTTTGAGTAAATAGCGAGATCCAAAAGATAGAAAATGCCCAAAACAAAGACCTGGCACGATGAGCCAGACACTCGGGAGTGAATAGGGCATTGTTGCCACCAACTGCTGACAAAAACATTAGTCATGTAGATCGGGGAAATTACTGCTATGCTCCATGATAGCAACCAACGTAGGTAAATGTTGATTTCTTTTTTAAGAATTCCAATTATTAAGACAGGCTGTAAGAAAGAAAGAAAACTCTGATAAGAAGTGTCCCTTCATCAACCACAAACGTTTCCAGTCAAAAAGAGAGGTGTTTAAAACATTTGACCTATAGTTTTATATCTTTAAAATGGAAAATGTACTTTTTTTTCTTCCTCGTCTCTTTCAGTAACACCTTCCTCTCCCGGAGAGGGTCTCGTGGTGCCGGATTTATCCGTTGAGATCCGCACTTTGCTCTCTTCCTACTACAAGGAAAGGTAGGCTCTCCTGCCACAGCAGACGCTCCCTCTTGCCGTTCACATTTCTACCTTTGGCATTTGGTCAGTTTGTTCACTGATGGAAAACGGCAATAACAGACAATGACGTAGGGCACGAGCTGTTCTTTCATGCGACCTATGAGGTCAGCAATGACATGACTAAACATCACCGCCAAGCAAGATAAATAACTCTTTGACTCAACACACATAATGGCTCTTTCATACAATGTGGGGCTATGCCATCAAACACTCACTGCTTTCCAGACAATTTGACTTGTAAGAATGGCAAACCCTCAAAAGTTACAAATGTAAGTCTGCACTTAACGCACCTGGGTGTGGGGCGCCACAGATGGTATTGTGGTGGCTTGTGTGCAGAGATTGGTCAAGATGTCCAGGAGAAGTGGTTAAACAGGAGCTGCTGATAGCTGATGTCTGCTAAGTAACAAGCTAAGAAGATGACAAATATGTCACACCGCCGGCTTTGTGTAACCTTGAATGCCTTGAGTGTGTGTGAGTGTGTTTACAGTGGTCTGGAATGTTTGTTTTCCTTCAGTATTCTAGTAATGAGTGAGGCCTCTCTGTATTGTTTTTGCAGTTGTTAAGACACCATTTAGATGGTGGTAAGATTGCCTGGCCTGTTGATGGAGACGAATTGCAAAACTGTCACTGGTTTGCATGTAGAGTTTGACATAATCATGGATCTCGCATCCTTGAATCTTAAAAAAATATTTGCAACTAGTGATGAATTATTAATCAAGCCTTGAAATGTACCCTGCAGAGATAATATACAACTGTTGTGTTCATTTTTTACAAAGCAAGTACAAGTATTAAGTTGTTTATGATCAGTTTTGAGATTACAAGCAGCCTAATCACGTTACATGAAGCTATTAATAAACCGTGGTGTAAAAACGCTACTTGACTGGGCGCTGTGCTGTTGTGAATCAACTTGATTGGTCAAATGATTAAGGAAACACTCTAAAACAAATGTAAAAGGTGAGATACACTTCCTCCTGCCTAGAAGGCAAGGCAGCTCACCGGTACATACTGATGACCTTGTCGAAGTGATCAGACAAAAGAAATACTGGTAAGAGTACAGCATCCTCATACCAACCAATGCCTAGATGAGAGATTGACAACCTCAGAGCTCAAACTGTGGTTTTAACAGATATGCATCATTTCAACTGTCATAACTGACGATGTGTTGTGTACTTGTCTGTGCAGACTGGAATGTTAATTTGGGCGTGTGTGTGTGTGTGTGTGTGTGTGACCTGTGAGAAACACATTCCCATTTTGATATACCTGCTTTGCTTGTATTACAGACTGGAACTGATAAAGTATCATTTTATTTTTGTTTTAACATTGTACTGCAGTTGTCTGTGTTTCTCTTGTTCTACAGTTATTGATGAGCCTTCCACAGTCGCAGCGGAGGAGCGAGACGCCGTTCTGATATCATTCGTTTTGCGGTCAAGGAAACGGACTTGGGCATGAAAAATGGTGCTATTTCAAAATCTGCAGGGAACAAACTTACTGTTTGTATCAGATATTTTTCATTCTTCTGTTTTACCCAACCAGCCATATTAAAAAAAAAAAGTCTGAAATACCAACCCAAAACTGACTGTATGGTCTTTTTAAATGCAGTGCCATCGTTCAGCAATGTTGTAGTAGTTTGTTAATGTAAAGAGAGACCAGTACACGTACTAAGTAGTCTCCTGAAAATGATTCTGTTGACCCGTAATCAGCTCTGAACAAAAGAATCTGAGATGATTGAACAGTCATGCGGAGACAAGCACTAAGCACATCAATCATGAAGACTATGTTTTCAATTATGATCAATTAAACTGTTGTCTTCTGTAATAAAAAGGCTTGCGTATTGAAACTCCAGAAGCTGTTTGGCATGCTTGCACCTCTCAGCTGAGTCATGCACCCTTCTCACGCCTCATGGAAGCCTGACACACAGATACGGTTCTGGTTCAGTCCAATAGTTCAGTAAATCGGGGGTTTTCCATATTGACTGATTACAAAAAAGCAAATCAATAAATTAAGTCCTATATGCTACAATTTCAGTTTTCGACATAAAAAATGCAGAAAAGTTGAAAGGGTGTGAACACTTTCAAAATACACTGTGATTTCAGTCGCGCTTCATTTTACCCTACAGAATCCAATACATGTATTTTGCGTTTATTTAACATAGTTTCACTGTCTTACAGGGTCATTTGTGGTTCAAAACTGTTCTACGGTCAGTTGTCTTAAAATGACTAAAGTGCTGCGGAGATGTTCAGAGAATTATTCCCAGTGCGAGTAATAGTATTTTTTAACTTGAGCCGGTAAGTCTGGTGTCTAAGGATGTTAAGAATTGTTCTCAGACTGTAACCTCAAGTTTTTAAGTGCATGAATTCCAATGGAATGCTACGCCGCCAATGGCTATTCTCCTTTTTACTTGACAATATTTGCGCCGTGCGAGCTCCGTGTTGCTAAATGCCTTAAGGGCTTTGTGGGAATAAATCAAGGCATGATGCATGAACTAAAAAGCTCTTGGCAAAGTGTAACTCAGTGTTCCTTGTTTTGATAACCAAGTAGCCCCCCCCCCCCCCCCCCCCCCCTCAATGAGGCCTCAGAGGTAAGCAATAACCTGCTGTGAACCAACAATATCAAATACTTGCCTGAGCAGGTTCACACGGTTTTTTTTCTAGCTCTTTGATACCTCAGTGATATATTTAAAGCGATAAAGAGCAGGTAAACAGGGGAGATACAAAAAAACACAACTAGCAAAGTGGAATAAGCTTGTAAAGTTGTGACTAGTTCAACATGGCTCCCCTTGTTAACATTCAAATCAAATGCTTTTTTTCAGGGCAAATAAGTGCTCATAGTTTTAACAGGACTCTCGTGATGAGAAAGTTGCACGCAATAATCATTGTCTATAGATACAATGAAGGGAGTGTCTGTTTCCACACCTGAAGATGCCACATATTACGTATTGAATTAAAAATAATAATATAGCAATAACAATAACACAATAGGCTGCACATACATGCGTAACAAACTAACAAAGAAAGCGGAGTAAGGCACAATTGAGGTGTCCTCTATTGACGTCACTGTTCATCTGTTTTTTTTTACTCTTACTATAAATGTTTGTTAATGAAACGGTTATAAAGACCAAAGTTAACAATTTTAAGATTTGAATATAAAAGCTTAGAAGCAAAGTGTATCCCTGTTTGTTAAACAAGGAGAGAAGAGAACATTTGAAGGCTCTCCTCCCACAGAAAATAAATTATTGATGCGCACAGGAAGCAACGTGTTGTTTGTTTGTTTACCGGACAATGAAGGAGCGCATAACTTTTACATATTTAATGACGCAGGCGGCCAAACCTCCTCCTAAAAAAAGCTTGAGACTACACAAGGTGTAATTAATCTTTTCTATGAAGTCACATGTGCAGTAATTAATGACGTTTGCACTTAATACGCCTCTTCCATATTATGTAACTGTGAAAGGGGAAAGGGGTTTGATTGGATGTGTGTAAAAACACCCCGTGTGACGTGAAGACAACCGGATCAAACAATCAACAAATGAGCCATGAAATTTCTGTTTTATATGTTTGAATTTATTTAAATTTACATCATAAAAAAAATTATATAACTTTATAATAGTACAGAAAACAGTTTTCAGATTATACAGATTTGCTTATTTCACACTTGCATACAGAGACAAATAAATGCTGTTACATAACTTCAGTAAGACACAGTATATAGAAAGAGCAATGTAACGTGGGTAAGCTTTAGAGTGGTGTTGGAGCGTCATTATCTGAACTGATCTTCACGAGGAGCTCGAAATGATCTTCCTCAGCATCAACACTTCCTCGGTGGTGAGCTGCAACAGAGATGTGGAGCTGGAATTCGACATGAGTACATCCGAGGGACCCATGTCTGACCCCCCCTTCCGTCCCGGGACTGTGCCTTCATTGTAGGACGTTGAGGCTGCAATGTCTTGCTGAACTGTGCGGGGAATAGAGTCAATGTTCACTGGGAAGGGGGAGGCCTGGGTCTCTTTGCCATATGCGTCCCAGCAATAAAGGGGTTTGGAGATGAATGATTTATTGATCTCAAACGGATAGACGTCTTGGCTGACTGCACTTTTCAGAATACCGCCTGAAGGCAAAGGCTTGTAGGCGGTGAAAGGATTTTGGCTCGCGTTGTGGTGTTTACCAGCAGTCTGGGTGGTTGGTATGGGGCTTGGCAAACTGTTTCGCGTCAGCCTCAGGTCCTCGGCGGAGCTCTGGTGTTGGAGATTCATGTGAAATGTCTGGTTGGTGGGGAGGAAGTCTGTGTCCTCGCCAGGAGGAAGATGAGGAAGCTGCGTCTCTCCAAGCATCGCGGCTGAAGACCCACACTGCCGGAGCCAGTTGCGAAAGACAGACAGCGGTACCTCAATTTCCATCTTGCCGCCGTTCTGCTGAGAGAGGCTGGGCAGAAAGTGACTGAAGTTGAGCTCCCATACTTCTGGACTCCCTTCTCTTTCTTCTTTTGCCCAGATAGTTTGTGTTTGTGTTTTTGGAGAGCTGGCTTTTTGCGGCATTGTGGCGGCGCCTTCGTCTGTTCTCCGTGTCGGAGCAGAGTCATACGAGGGGCTGCTTGAGACCGTTATGGCTTTGACGTCGAAGGCATACGCCTCACTAGCTTTCACAGGGTGCGAATATGACGTGTCTCCTAAACCCGCTTCGCCATCTTGTGTCTCGCACACATCGTCTCTCACCATCTGCGGATGATGAGGAGTGTACAGAGGGGAGGGTTTGTTCAGAAACTTTGGGCTCTTGCTGGATGAAGGCGGGGTGAACGATGAGGCGGGAATGCTGTTGGCTTCCTGCCGCGATGCTTTGACGCTGAGGTTCAAAGGCTCAGTCACTCCAGGCTCAGTCAACCCAGATGTGGTCTTGTACTGTTCTGCCAGGTAGCGCAACTGCTCCAGCGGCTCCTTTGCACTGTCTGTTGGGTTTAGATGAGACGGAGGGAAAGACAACCAGGGTTTGGGGGCAGGGGGGCTGTATGGTGTCAACACTGTGGAGGGGATAGGGACATGGGGGGGCGGAACCGCGTGGGTGGGGTGAAAGTGGTGAGTGTAGTAGGGCGTCACAGGGAAGACAGGCTCATGTAGGTCTGATGGGAGGTTGTGATGGTTCTGTTGGAAAGACAAATGGTCAGTCAGTAGTTGAAGGTGTAGTTGGGAATATTTAGGAAACATCCTTGTTCACCTTCTTTGTTAGATGAAGAAGAGAGTAGGATGAGAAGATGCCACTCTTTGTATGCTAAATATACAACAAATCTGCCCTCCAGCACCTCTGAAGCTCACTAGTGATAATATTACATTTTAAAAAACCCACATTTTAAAAACTACAAGTTGTTGGTTTGAGAGGGGTTAGTGTTGGAATAGTTCTTGACTGAGAGCAGTGGAGACTAAAGGAAGTTAAGTTGTCATTTTTACAATTGTACGGATTAAACAAAACAGGATTATCGTGTTATTAGTTAACTTCAGAGGTGCTGGTACGCAGATCCGTTCCCTTTGAGAACCCTGTTGTTTTCACCCCCATTCTCAGTCTTAATGCTAAGCTAGGCTAATCAGAGGCTGGCTTCAGCTACATATTTATCGAATAAGCATATTTTCCAGCATGCCAAACTTTTGCTTTAATGTATTGTTCAATGCACTGTCAAAGAAAAAGTTTTAACCATTTAGTTAGGTTCATGAAAAACATTATGGTTGAGCTTAAAATAAGGAAACTTAGGTTTATGCAACAAAACAACTTAGTTTTGGCTGAACTTCAATTATGTTCTTTTGTTGCACCTCAATCAGATTATTCACCAGAATAAAATGGTTATTATCACAAAGGTATCATATCATACCAGTTAACAGCCCCTTCAAGATGCAATGATTTACTACTTATCGTGATGAAGCATATATATATATATATATATATATATATATTTGATCAGTCTAAGTTTGTGTTGAGCAGCACTGCTGTGTCATTGGTATCCTGTTTGAGAGTAAAATAATACCAACCTGGTGCAGAGGTATCGATACCAGTTTGCGTTTAGGTGGCCTCTGGCCATCGTCGCGCTCTTTGTTGTAGTTGGCATAGTGGAAGTGCTTCGGCTGATTACGAGGCAGCACGTTCACCAATATGCCCGTCTGGTGGCATTCGTACGGCAGAAGTAGCCTGATACACAAATCAAACGTGGATCAGATTAATGCTTTGAGAAAACACAGCACTCATTCTCAGCCTGACAAATGCACAAGCGTTGGTTAACTCACTTCTCGTAGTGTCTGCGGGTGCAGGTGGCTGCGCTGGTGCTTCGGGGGTTTCCTCCGAGTGTGTTGTACACTTGTTTCCACAGCTGCTGGGAAGTCACCTGGAAGAGTGCAGGGCAATTTAGTGGCTTTTAATGTTGTGATTTAATAACTAACAATACTATTATAAGTAGTATGAGAGAGAGTATTAATTAGTTAATGACTAAATGAAAAGAATTGCTCAATGTAATAAATACTAATAATTCAATTGGAAGTGTAGGATTACCTGGTGGTAGCCACCGAAGTCTTTGACAATCTTGAACATCACAAATAGATCAACTGAAAAAAAAGGAAAGATACACAAAACTTAATATACACTTCATTATTAGAATGTAGGGCTGTTAGAATTGCAACAGTTAATATGCAGGTTATTTTCTTAATTGGTTTGTTTGTTAAGTAAAATATCAGAATATAGTGATTGGGTGCAAGGTGACGTCCTTAGTCAGTACACCCAACGATATTTAATGTACAACAACAGCAACTTAGCTAGATTAAATGTATGTCATGTTTGCTTTAAAACATTACTTTCATCTTATTAAACGGTTGATCGATTTTAACAGGTTTGGATTGTACGTCAATCAACGAAACAATTATTTGACTAATCATTTAAAATCTGAATTATTAGAATCAGTAGTTTATATCCATAGGCAAATACATATATAATATATAATCATTATACCATATCATTGTAATAGAGGACTTTGTTTGGTGCATTAAACAAATGAAATGCATTAAAAACGACAACAACTTGCATCTCAAAATTGTATCAAATGAACAATATAATAAGTACTTTGTTTGAAGCCCAGATTTGGGATTCTCTCGATGGGTGTATCTCTCTTCTTCATGAACACGTAGAGGTCTTTGAGGAATTGTTGCTCTGTCATCTCCTCCACGGCCTTCTTGGTTCTCTCCTGTTGGATCTCTGCCTGGGCCATTTCCCTGTGTGTCTGAGAACACAAGCAAAACAACAAAATATGATCTTCTGTTTGCACTGATTATCAGGACTAATGTTTAATATTTAGGTGTCTTTTGAAATGATCATACCACAGTTGCGTTGTTGACTAAATCTAAAATATGATGTGCAGCGCTACTTGACAAAAACACGCCTCAAGACCTAACATTCTCCGTTGACAATGCCTCACTGTTTGGATGTGGCATCATCTTGACTGATGATTGACAAACACGTCATATTCTTTTTACCATATATCAATCAAAGTGTTACCCCATGTGTGTACAGCAGAGTCCTCCCAATCCCTTGAGACAACATACCGTTAATATAAGACTCAAACACGGCATCAATGCCCTCTTTCATTCCTTAGTTTCCATTGTTAAGTAAAACTGTTATGAATTACTGACCTGCCAGTACACGTTTACTCACACTTGGAGTATCTGTCCCATTCAAAATATAATAATACAGTTCAGAATCTTTACTTTCATTTAGTTATTGTGTTTTTTATCATTTACTATCATTATATTAGTATCATCATGTTCATGTTTTTTTAAACATGTGGATATAATGCTGTGAATATGGTCATTATTTTGAAAATAACTGCACACTGAGACACTGTCCTACCCTGATTTGTTTTGCAGAATAAGATTAAGAAAAGCGCGTCAAATGCATGTTAACCTGAACATGAAAATGCAAAGGCCATATATATATCTTGGCACCAAAATGTTTTATTCTAGTACTTGCAAAAGTATCAATTGAGTCAAATCATAGAGCAGATACATTCTGGATTCTATCTGAAATAGTGTTGCTCACCTGTGTTTCCATTAAAGGGGATAAGTGTGGATCCTATTATTGCATTGACCTGATGACCAGAAAACAAGCTATTATAGTTCACAGCCTGACGTTCCCGCCCGCTGTAGTAAAAGAGAGCAGAAATCACTGCAGCCAGTTCGTAATGTGACAAGTCACACACCTGTCCCTAGTATCTGTGGGTGAGTGGCAGAGGGGGTGTTTACTCCAACGTCTTCCTGCTGAGCTCGCTATCGTCAGACCAGTTCAACCTGTTCTCAAGCACGTTTCCAGAAACGGTGCGCTGGAATATTCCACAGAAATTTGCAGGATGGTGAGGAAATATGTGGGTTCATAATGCTCAGGTAGCAGGGCGTTGTGTTCAAATGAGTCAAGTATGAATATTTATTGGTTTACAACCAGTATAAGACCAATCAGAGCCCCTAAAATGCATCAGATGCTACTCATCATTACCAAATGAGTATAAGAATAAGAATAACTAAAATAACAACAAATACATTATTTTCCTACTAAAAACACGACAGCAGTGTCACTGTGGGTGTTTTTTAGTAAAGTTGTAAAGTTGCGTTTCAGTATAATAGTGCATTATAATCTCAACAGGTACTTTTTTGGGCATGTATGTTGAACACTGGCAACATAATTAGCCAAGTAATTATCAATGTGGATTTTGATGGCTGTCTAATTGTACAAAGTGGTCGGGGACACACTGCGTAAAGGTGATGTGTCGTTACCGTTTGAATGCCGCACAAAGCTTCCAATCGTCACAATTAGCTCAGTTTTATTATTTCCAGTCATGACGTGGGTTTTCAGGCATCCATTAATATATAATTGCGTTAACCTTTAGTGTCCTGTTTTATTGCCATAATTAGGCAAACCCAAAATCGCATCATCACCAAGTCTTTTGTCCTATAACATTCAAAAAACAAAATTTTCTTTTTTTTTTTAAAGAAATGTTGGCCATCAGTCGGCTATAATATTGAATTACACAATTAAATAAAAAAAGAGTCCAACTAGGAGATAAACTGCCATCTGTCCACACTGTTGGTAAACGTTCTGATTAAAGTAAATTAAAAACGCACAAGGGTGTTGCCTCAGATAATGAATAAGAAAAGACATAAACTATAATTATTGTTAAATGATGGTTGTGCTCTCCCATCTCAGAATAACTTGTTGGGTTTATGACAGTACGACATTCGTCTGCGACGTTGATGGTCAGGTTTAGGGTGTTTTTCTGGTTGTGGCACTGCCCATATCAGAACACAGCATATGATAGAACCATGAGCTCATTGTTGTGCAAGAATAAGAATGTAGAAACCTGACATGTTTATTGGGGGAAAGAGATAAATGGAGGAAAAGTTGTTGATGTTGGACGTTAATCCTCTGGAGCTCTAGATTCCTGCAATTCTATGTTGTGAATCACCCTGAGGTGTTGAGGAACATGCTGACATGTCTGTGTCGTCTGATTTCAGCTGATCACATGATGAAACAGCATCGACACCTTTACTTCTCTATATTTGACCCACTATTTAGTAGAAGTGAGGGTGAGTTCCTGAAGTAAAGAGGTCCGCCAGCTAAAGAGAGAAAACAGGAACGGATTCCAAACAAACACAAATAGTGTACAAGCAGAGAAAAGACTGATTCATATAAAGATCTGTACACACTGTACACACTGCACAGGGAGGCGTAGCTCGGATGTAGCACCCCTCCCTGTACACTTCATTAACTTTGTATATATAATGACTCAAATATGACTCCTCCCTCCTTCACATCGCTGTCAATTCCCAGCATCATTCTGCAGCCCCATGAAGCGGGGCCAGGGTGGGGCTCAAGGTGTTTTTTTTTTACCTACCGCTTGACAGACAAGCTTAACGGTGAAACGAAAGTCAGAGCGTCTTTAGCTTTTGTATTGTGGGGTATTCCACAGTGAAACGGAATAGTTGAGGGGTGTACAGTTACAGGAAAAAATTTATTTTTGCATGAAAATTTAAAAAAATAAAGTTTAAAGGTATATAATTCCTGTTATACAAAGGCAACCAGAGCTGAGGAGGATTAGCATGACTTTCATAGGTCCGCTCTACCAGTTTACAAGACGGATTGAAATCAAATCCTCGCATCCTCGTATTTGATTGGACGCTGAAATTGGGCAGACTTAAGCGATAAAGATTCCTGGGAATTTCCCCACTGCGGGACTAATAAAGGATTATCTTATCTTATCTAAAAGAGCACAGTTGGTTCCAAGTGTGTCCTCATGCAACGATGGAATTCAGAGACATTGACCTTGTTCCGTAAAGAAATGTCACACTGCTTTTTCGCCACGTGATGTTCACATTCTGTGTGAAAGTACTGATGACAAAAGCAACCGTTTAAAAAAAAATATGCTCACGTGAAAATGAATCGAACAAAAAAACAAAACAACCCTGGTGTGCAAAGCCCTTCAGAATGTATGAAGGATTAAAGGACTTCCAGCTCAGCCGTAGCTGTAACAACTTCTCCGTGCATTCATTATCAGTAGACCTGACTACGGTTACGCTGTCTTTACAGGTCTCCCTAAAGAAACTTTTAGACAGCTGCACCTAAATCACAACGCCGCTGCTCGAGTCCTCGCTGAGAACAACAAAGTTCCACTTCAGTTTGAAAACGTGGAGAAGCAGCGTTCAGGTTTTATGAACCATATATTTGGAAGAAGCTCCCCTCTCTTTTAAATACGGTTGGAGACTTTCCTGTGAAGCAAATCATTCATTTCTTACACTGCACTGACACTTCTTGTTCTTGTGTATTGCATATCTGTTTCAGCTTGTTTTTATGATCTATTCTCTTGGCACTTTAATGTCCAATGTATTATGTGGTTCTTTTGCACTTCGTCTCGATGCTTAATGCTTAATGTTTTATGTAAGACAATTGCCTTGTTACTGAAATGTGCTTATGTGTGGCCCTGCATGTCCTGTACCGCACACCGTTTGTGGGTGTCTTTAGTCCCCCCCCCCCCCCACCGATCTCTTTTGCTGGTGCTCTCCCTCCCCCTTATCTTCTTCTGTAGGAGTGGAGCACCTGAAATCAATGAATCATTAGAGACATGAAGGACTGGAGGAGTCCTGTGTGGCAGAGAAATGGAGGTCAACCGGCCGACAGCACAGTTTTCCCTTTGTATTCTCCCAGAATGTTTTCCCCCAGCATGGGTTAAAGTTTTGGGTTTTTGCAACTTTAGCTTGTTACTGTGGTTTGGGTTGGAGATCACCAGTAGTGCAGGAGTAGATTTTTGTTTGGTCCAGTCTAGGATGAGCTGGGTGCAACAGCCCACTGTCTTTTGTCCATTTTTGTTTGTTTGCTTTTAACTTTGAATATGGTTACTTAAAAAAATAAAATAAAAAAAGGTTTCCCCTTGTACAGACCCTTTTACAGCCAACATAGATAGATAGATAGTTACTTTATTAATCCCGTCATTAAAAACGTCCGCATTTTGGCAACGAAATTGGGGTTTTGCCCAGCCATCCAGACGACTTAGCAGGAATTAAAACAATGAATTAAAAGAGTTTCAGTCTTTTTGTTGCATGTTCGGATGTCAGAATCAACATTACAACACCGGAGTCAAGTTCTGCAGGCCTGGACTGGATCACATCCGCAGACTGTATACAAGAAGTGGAGGTAGTCACTGTGACGTCACCCATTGGTTTGTGGGCTGCTGCTTTGGCGGCTGGAGTTTGGCACTTTGGCTGTCGCCATCTTGTTTTGGGCTGTTGTTTTGCAACCAGAAGTGACATAAGAGGGTGGAGCGAAGTACAGCCGAACATTGAATAAGACCAAAACGGCTACAATTTACTTTCATGAGCTGAAAACACATGTGAATGGTTTAAAGTTATATAGACTAGACTCCCAGACTAGACAACTAAAACAAACTAGACCTGTCAATCACAAGGTTGCTCGGCCCTAAAGCATACACTTTATTAATATTGCACTCTAAATGGATCATAATTTACAAAATGAACATCATGCTGTGTTGAAGAAGACTTGAGACTAGCGATCGAGACCATAAACTCACGTTTACAATGTTTACTGAGGTGATAAATCAAGAGAGAAGTAGAGTCACTTTCTCAGAGAATTATAAACAATCTCCCTGCTCGCCATTTGAAAGAATGCTGCGTCACAATTTTTAGCTTATTGACCAAGCTGCGTTATTTAACACGTTGTCAGAACGTGTTGAGTCCTTATGGCTGCGGCCATGGTTCAAATCCAGCCCGCGGCCCTGTGCTGCATGATGTCCCCGCTCCCTCCCCCTTTACAGTCTCAATCGGTCCTGGCTAATAATAAGACAACAAAAACGATCGTAAAACCACACCCAGCACACACCTTTTTATCTAACACAACTGGCAGAGAGTAAAATGCGAGACTTGGGAAGTTCAGTGAGTGTATCTATTATTTGAGTATCTGAAAGACAGATATTTTGTTTGCAGAATCACCCGGGGCTGTTCTGATGAATATTAAACGTCCAGTTTAAAGATATACCCGACAGAAAGAACTTCAAATGCATGGCCAGTTTGGATATCTAAATAGGACGCTTATTGCTAGACAAAGGCTCATTCAACATTCAACTCAACACAGAACAGTACATACAGTCTCAATCGGTCCTATCTAAAAATAAGGCAACAAAAACGATCGTAAAACCACACCCAGCACACAACTGGCAGATCCACCCGGGGCTGTTATGGAGATGAATATTAAACGTCCAGTTTCAATTGAGTTTTATAAACTTGGGTCAGGAACGAGGACCCCAGAACACAGCTCAATTCCGCCGTGCAGGTATGTAAGCACAAAACGAACCTGTTCACTCCCTCTTTGACTCAGTTTCCACATCCCTCCCCCAACCCCGTTTTCTTTTTTTTTTTTGTCTCCCTAATTTTCTCTTTCTCTTTCGCTCTCTCTCTCTCTCTCTCTCTCTCTCTCTCTCTCTCTTTCTCTCGCTCGATTACAGGAACAACTGGGGACTCTGCACCACCGCCACCCAAACAGTCTCCATCCCTCCGTTCCCGCCGGCCACCGCACAACCATCGGTCCGCCATTCGCTGTCGCCATCTTGTTTTGGGCTGTTGTTTTGCAACCAGAAGTGACACAATCATGACATGTTTCAGAATCACACAGCAAACCTCTGCTAGGGACAATGCACATAGAAAAATGTGTTGACAATGTGTTGACTCGATAATACAGCTATGACAAAATTCTTAAAAAACGGTTTAACATTTCCTCAAATCCTCCTCTTAAATTCTTTAGAATATAACAATGACTGTACATGTACTCCATGGTACTGTGCTGTAGCCACATTGCTGTGTGGAAACTAATGAGGTCTGTTCATGTTAGCGTTCATGATGCTCATGACAAAGTGGTCTTTCAAAATGCCAAATTGTTCTTTAGGTGTTGCGCAACTAAATTCTTTTAAAACGGAAGGTCCTCACTGAGCTAATCCCATTCTATCATCACTCCTGTGAGACATTGTGTATTGGTATAAGGAATGAGAGCCTTCAGGTTTACTCTTTTTGGTCTGCCCGAGAGGAACACCTTTTTATTTCAACTCTATTGTCTCGTATAACTTTAGAGGAATATTCAAAGCATTTTTCATTTTGCAGTGTCACAACGTATGATTTGTGTATTGCACACATTCATTCATCAATGCCAAGCAGTATATTACTTTAATTAATACAGGTTCAGCAGCAGGTGCTCTTAATGCATTGAATAGTTGGCCCTGGAACTGACACGTCAATGTTAAATGACAGCACCAGTCCCTGTAATGTCTACGGGTCTGCAGTGAAATTAGGCCAGTTGCCATTTTCTAGACACGTGTGGCGCGGAAAAGACAAAACTAGAAGTTTGCCATCCATTTATAGAAGTACTTCATCACTATGAGAAGGGATCAACATGTAAATGTGGGGATTTGGAAGCAATATGAGAGCTGTATGATTATCACAAACTGTATGATCATCATTGATGTACCGACGAAAACAGATGTTTGGCACAAAAGACACATTGGTGGAATAAAAAACAAAAAAATGACAGCTGTTTAACCCTAACAGAGTGCATGATAAACATCAGTAAGAGATCATACAGTCTAAATCCGTTGGATTGAGTTCAGAGATCTGTGTAATTTGTGCATAAATCACAAACAATATTTTGAGTGATATATTCACTGGTGCTGTGTAGTGTGTATTCTATTTCATTGACAAGTTTTGAACTTTATTTCATCTTTATATTAACAGTGATGACATGTAAAGCCCAATATTGAAGTCAGCCGTGATAAAATAGAATTAAAAATACAGACATCTCATCCTAAAACAGATCAATCAAGCAACTTAGAAAGTGGAAAGTAGAAACATTTTTTTTTTTGAAAGAACAGTTTGGTTATAGTTTAATTTGCATTACTATTGAGTCTACTGGACGTTGATTTAAGGAAGCAGCAGTAGCTATCTGACTCTGCCGCCCAGATAGAAGGTTTTTGAAATGAGTAAACACAGACCAATTGATTTGACCGACCTTAAATGATGCAATGACTGTAAACCATTATTATCATATTTATTATCCCAAGCTCAGCAAATCAAATCTGTGTCTTCAATCTCACATAAACTACATAACAAAGCCTTTTTTCCCCTAAAAGTCAAAGGGCACCACCCTTTGACTTTTTAGCTAAAGGACAGGTTCACTATTTTCCAAGTCTGACTTAAAACACAACGTAACCTCGTCCCCACTCGTCACATTTCGCCGCTTGGGCAGAAGAAGCCCCTGTCATAAGAGTGTCATAGTTTGATAAGCTGGGTTAGTGTTGTAGAAAGTGTAGCATGGGTCCTGACCAAGCGCAGAGTGTGACGAGTTGGGATCACAAAAGTTTTGGGTTTGATCAGTTCACCAGCTCTCCCTCCCACCCTCAAAAGACTTCTGGGTCTTAATTCTACAACTGTGCTTTGAGAGTCTAATGATGACGTGAATGGACTCCCATTGATGTTGGATAAAAGCCCGGAACGAGAACTGTCAAACAAAGAAGGCCATAGTCAGTGATGACGGATGGAAAGTTATTTTTAGTACCTGGTGATGATGCTGAATTCTATTTGCAGATGATCCAGTTATTTCCTGATCTGAAAACTTCTTTATGCGTTTTAAAACTTCATAAAAACATGAAAATTGTAATGTAAACGTGTGCGATGATTTTAGTTTAAATGAAACATTGTGAACTAAAGGGCTATACAACCATTTCTTAAATAATACTTTTTGCATTTTTTATTATTTGACATCAATTCATTTTTTTTAAGGAATCTGTTTACATTGTTAGCAAAGCTTTTAATGGATTATTTGCATTCAAACATCTGTCTTCATTATTTGATAAGATTTCAAATTAGTTCATTTACTTAACCGTGACGAGCCGCATTGAAAAGAAACCATCCCAGATTCCTCGTTCACATGAAATGTGTAACTCGCCCTCAGCAGACCTGTTCGTTTGACAAATGATGTTTTGCACTGTGACTGGAGCGCATGTTTGTTTTCAGAATGGTAATTCTTGGATTTGTCACATGAATAGAAAGAGAAATGGGATAATTTAGCATCTGGACAGCTTTATTGATGTTCACACGTAGGCGTATTCAAATCCGGTGGTTCTGTCTTACAAAGGCAGAGAGATCAGCAATTATAGAAGGTTTGAAGTTTTTAGGTTGTCATGTTTCAAAAATCATTGTGTGACGACCCCTGCCCTTCCCTGTCAATCTGTCATTTGCCATGTTTTCTAGATACCTGGTGGCAGGGGATCGTTAGGGTCAACTGGGAACACCTGGGCCCGTTGTTACCAGTCTATAAAGTCCTGGCTGCTCCTGCGGCGCTCTTTCTTTGTCGGCTGCGATTCTCTGCATGTCCTTTTGTTTGGTTTTGTTATGTTGCCTTTGGCCAAATTTATGTTTTTGTCTTGCACCTTTACGACACTCGCACACGCATATTTTCCACTTATGCACTACACACACACACCCTACTCTGATTGTTGTTTACCTCTCACAAATACCTTACTAATCAATGTCCACGGAATTTGCGCATAGGGAGGAGGATTGTTGACATTCCCCGACATTGTGACTGTTAGTTATGAAAGGAAGGATTCACAACAGTAAACTTTACCTCACTGCTGTTGTGGATAAGAAATATGATCTGCTAAGATGTGTTTGAGTTTCGGTAGCAACACGCAAGTTCATAGTTCATCACTTCAAATTCAACTGCACTCAGTTGTTCCATGTGTCCAATGAAGTAATCTGAAGTATCACATTGCCTCTTTTCAGACATAGCTGTCTGAGGCGTGGGCCCTGTTTGTCCTTTTTCTTTGACGTACTAATCAGGTTGTCATTGTGTCGGGATCTCTTTGCTATTTTATGAAGATGACACTCGTCACAATGAACGGCTGCAATTTGAAATGCAGGTATGTGTGGGTGGGGTATAAACACGAGCAAAGTCACACTCAACGGTGTGTCTGTGTCTGTCAGAGAGGCGGACAATTTTCAGCACTTTTTATTTCTAATAGCGTTGTTAGCAGATGAAAAACCAGTGTCATAACATATACAGGAATAGAAAAATGGTGTTTGGTGGGTTATGTTGAAATTGGTGTTCATACTAATGAAGATACAGAAGTGCTGTGCAGAGAACACAATGTCTCCTGGGTTTATGAAAGGATCATTTATCGGCTTATGTTAACAAAAGGTGTTGAGAGAGTGTGTTGAGAGAAATTAGTCTTAATACTGCCGACGGATGAAATGTTTCAGCAACCACAAATAATACCAAGATTTACAAATGTGTTTCATGATTTGTGAGTATTGCATTTTTAATTCAACTAACCAATTCGAACAAATGCAAAACTATTTTACAAATACAAAATACAAACACAAATATTTTACATATCCAACTTCACATTCATTAATTCAATATGATTTGTTATTAAAAGCTTCCTTTAAATCATTTTTTTTTAAATTTAAATATTAGAAGGACCTTTACAGTTGTGGCTTGCTGGAGGGGTTATAAGTGAGGTGAATCCTTAGTGGAAGAGAGGCGTGACCCGCCGCTGGAATAATCTCAAACCATAGCGGGACGCTACGAATGTCACTGTTTCTTTTGTCTTCATTAGTTGTAGTTATTTAAGATGATCAGATGCGTGATCAAACTTTCTGCCCTTCAGTTCGTGTAGCGCCTCATAAGGCACTGTTCTAACCACATTCCGTAAGGGAACTGCGTATTTAGGGGGATTAATTGGCGTCAATGAAATACAATATTCATAACTATGTTTAAATCAGTGCATAATCACTGGAAACTAAGAATCATTACGTTTTTTGTTAGCTAAGAAAAAGGCATTTTCGGGAAGCGGGACTTCTTCCACGGAGTCCACCATTCTAGATTAGATTAGATTAGATTAGAAAACTTTATTAATCCCCAGTGGGGAAACAGTCTATTGTTGTCTCATACATAAAACCACATTACAACAATTAAATAACACCATTAACCATTTGAGACATGAATATCATCAGTAAGATACTAAATCTAAAAAAAACCCCACACATCTAAAAGTGTTCATTAAAATATCTGACCGCTGCTAGAACAAAAGACCTTCTGAGTCGTTCAGTAGAACACTGAGGCATCCTGAGCCGCTCTCTGGATGAGCTTCTGAGTCCACTAACACACAGTGTGATGGATGGCCTTCAAAGTACACAATCGTTCTGAACTTGGCCTTTGTTCTCTTTTCTAAAGTGACATCAAGTGAGTCTGGGGTAAGGCCGATCACTGAGCCAGCCTTTCTGATCATCTTATTGATCCTATTTTTTATCATCCAGGGTTCTCTACATAACACACTCCGTTACTGGTGTTTGTGTGAATCGTGTGCATAGTGTAAGAGATTTCTTTGTCTTACACTCACTGCAACTCTGAACTAAAAATAAATGTAATGACTAAACAATTCATTGGAATCATCTGAGTGAGTCAGACACGGAAGCAGGAAACAACACAGCAGGTGATAACCAGGTTAATCCCATGAAGTGCATGCAACATGTGGTTTCCTGGTGCATGCACAGTGTTTAGCGGAGTAGTGTTCCATTACAGGACCTTGTTGTTGCAGACTAGAAATAGGCCGCCCTGTTGCAATGTGAGACAGTGAAGGGGAAGGTGCATCAAGGAACTGAAAATCAAATGAAATGAGCATGAAGACAATGCGCCTTTCTTTTAATTCTTTCACTATGCTGTCATTTAGTCTGTGTATGCAACCAGTGCAGTCAGTTACTGGGGATTGTAATATGTTTTATTCCCCAGTGTAAGTAGATATTTCTTTTGCAACAAGATGAACTGAGATGAACATGAATTGCACTTTCTGGTTATTAGAATTTGGAAAGCCGTGCCAGGAAATCTGTTTTAGTTTTATTGAAGTGTTGCACTGCATTGGTCAAAACACAAGCAGAGTAAATGCTGTGCTTGATTGTACTTCAGGCCCTCTAATCTACCAATAGTTTACTGACAATACTACGCAGTGGTTAAAGTGTTGAAGTGTCCTGACCTCACCACACAGTGGAGCTGTGGCTCAAACTTTCATATTTCTTTGCCTGCACTGAAATGCCACGTGTGACATGACATGAAGGTAAGGCAGAATATGGCTTTTCATATCCTTCGTGTTTAATCTTAAATGAAAACCTGCTTATATATATAACCTCAATATTGTGGCCTGCACATGTTGACAGTGATCTGAGGTAGGCAACAAACAAATGTGTCGACCATGGAGAGGGTTCTTAGGTTGGTATTACTCTTGCAGTTGATGTTGCTGATTTCCTCTTCTGGTCACAAATAGCATTTTTCATTTCTGCCGTGTTTCTACCTCAGCACCCATAGAAGACTGACCCTAATGCATAGGAAATGAAGAGCGAATACAGATTTTCTCTGAAGTTATGATCCTGCTGCTCTGCATCTCTTTCTCTGCGAGTCAGCCGGCAGGTTAATTATAATTTCAGAGGCAAATGCTTAGATTGACAATAGATATGTCTGGTGAACTGCTGCAAAGGGCATGCCAAAGAGGGACTCCAAATGTCAAACACCCGTCTCTGAAGTTTAAGCCTTTGTAACATCTGACGTATTGATATTCTCTTCCAGACACCAAAAATGTCATTACTGATGTTTTGATGCAGAATATGCGTTTGCTTCTCTGACGGTAATTGATCATTGATGGACGTCTGTGGAAGATATGAACTTCAGATGTGCACGTGCATGTGCGCGTGTGTGTGTGTGTGTGTGTGTGTACTGTGTGGTATAATGGTCGGGGAAGCGTTATTTTGAGCAAATACCCCTGACCTTTTTTGCCCTCAGTGCCCTTTCAAACCAAGATCGAATTTCTAGCAGTGATAACCACCTGAGGCACTATAAACCAAAAGGGGCATAGCAACAGTCTGGAGGAAAGTTATAATGTAGCAAATGTCACTATTTGCATGAGTCTCAAAGGCAAGGCTTTGAAAATATATAGATCAATCTTTTTCTATTTTTAGGAAAATGCTATCTCTAGGGGCTTGCCTTAATGAGACAATGGCAACGTCATCCATACAATACAAATTAATAAACACAGAAAAATTCATCAACCTAACCCTAACCCACCTATGAAGGCCTATCTTACTATAACTAGACCTTTAAAAAGCAAAATACAGTTTCTTTCTTTTTTTTGGTCAATAATGAAACTGCTTTCTGCTGCCTCTAGATAGCAATGCACCAAACCTCATTTTAAGACCAACAAGCCAATGGGCGCACAGATGAGCGCAAGCTACTTGCACAAAGTGGGCGTTTGGCGTGACAATGACAACCACGTCGGTCGGAAACTCGCTTTGCGCCAGGTGTAAAATAGGCCTCTGTGTGTATTAGACCTTCACGAAGGGGCGCCAAAGTCAGAAAATTCTCAAATTTCCTACACACAGACAGCACTTTGCATCGATGGCAGAATGTGGTAAGCGGTGACAGCAGAGCTTCGGTTGTGGAACTGTCAGAGGTCTTTGGAAGCAGAGGCACAAATTCTATAGAACTAGACAAAACAGACCACATGTCTGCGTGGTTTAGCTACTCTTGGCAATCGAAAAATCCAAGAAACAGTTGTCAACAATCAAAAGATAATGAGGTATTTTGCAGTGGGCCTATAAGAAGTTGCTTACTGGAGATGTAAATATTGCTAAAAATCATTGCAAGTCAGAATATATTTATATTTTATTATATAGATATAGATATAATAGACAAGATCACACTGTTACATGTTTTTATTTTGAATTAGACAAATACCAGTCAGTCAACACACATAAAGACAAGTTGTAACAGTTCTGATGAATTGTGTTGATTTATCTATATTTTGGTAGGAAGTACATGTACCGCTTTGACCCAGGAGCCCTTCAGTGGTGGCATTTTACACAATTCTTACAAATGAAAGAACTTGTAACAGAAAAGGGTGAGTTTGACTGATTCATCTTAAACACCTAATTGTTTGGCTTTTTTTCTGTGAGCTGATATATTTGTTTTGTCCGACACGCAGCATGAAGGACTTACTGGAGTTACGTGAAAATGTCATAAGACTAGATATCTTCATGATTATTGATTGATGGCTGAAGCGATCTAAAAGCTGATTTTAGCTAAAGAGATATGTGAAAACAAAAAAGCTTTTCCTTCACGGCAAAAGATATAATTGTTAGGCAAGAATGTCATCTTTCTGCGACTATAATCGCAAAAAAAGAAATTCAGCGGTGCTCATGCGTCTTCGTTGGTTGTAATACTGGAAAGTTTGAACCTTTTCTTTTCCTCCTTCTGCTTCTCTTGGACTTCTCCATCTAAATGGTTTCCAACCATGAGCTGGTAAATCAGCACACCCACCACTGCACCCAAGAAGGGCGCACAGATGGGCACAAAGAACCAGTAGGTGTTTGCTCTGCAAGAGAATAAATGGGAAGAAATACTGTAATGCATGTTGTCATTTTACATTTTTTATTCAATTCACCTATACTGTAGCAGGCTGTAATACAATATGAGTGCATAGCAGAAGTGTTACGGGTCAGAGAGCGGGTGAACCATGTCAATATAGAGAAATTCTAATTTAAATATATTTAAAGGTGCAGTGCACCGATTTTACACATTAAGTTTGGTTTACTCATCGGGAGGAGAACTACTGCCTGTCTGCTGTGGTCCCTGAGGGAGCCCACGTTACAAAGTGGAGGAGTCGAGTTTTGGAGAAGTAGGAAGGGTTGAAAGATGCTACGTAGTGGCATTATGGGAAATGTAGTGTCCAGTGTTTTTTGGCGTTTTATTAATCTAGGGGCTAACAGTCAGGACATCTTGGCCTCTGCTACTTTAATATTGATTTAAGAAAAGATATTGTCTCGTGTGATTTCCCCCTCATGAAAGCACGACGCTAAATTGCTACAATATTTCCAGTTTCACTTGCGCTGTATGATTCTGCCGCCACAAAGCAATTAATTAAGAAACACAATTTGTGTATGTAATGTATTTTTGTATTCATTTGTATTTGTACTGTGTGTTTTGGTGGAAATGTTTGATGTTTGAGGCCGATAACTACTGTTAACTCCCATTCAATTGGGCTGATAACGTTCGAAGCGGATGCACCGTGATATCCCTGCAGTTCAGTCCTGTGCTATACTCACGTGAACACCTCTCCACCCCAGCCCGCAAGAGCCGTGAAGATGCGCGGCCCCAGGTCCCTGGCCGGGTTGACGGCATAGCCAGAGTTGAAGCCCATCGAGAGGCCGATGACCAGCACCACGAAGCCAACAGTGAAGGCCTCCAGACCTCGAGGGACTGGATTGTTGTTTGGATCAACTATGGCCAGGATGCACGCGATCAACGCAGCTGTTCCAATAATCTGAGGAACAGTACAGGGAGAATGATCTATGAATGCCTTTTGCTGCATTTATTTCATGTGATCCTTCAGTATTTTCATTGATAAGACAATATTCCTGCTGATGCATGAACAATCAAGAGTCTTTAAATCCATCTCAAACAGCTTATTGATATTCCTTCCATTGAGTTGCCGGAATAAAATGTGGGTATTGTACATTTCTGCAAACCAAGGATGCATTGAAACTCGACGTGTCTGAACCAAAAATAGGTTTCATATCATTGAAACATTTCTAGATACGCATGTATCAACGTTGTAGTGTTTTAACTGCTTGTTAGGCTTTCGTGTTTCAAAACTAAATTACGTTTAGGTTTAGTCAAAGATCATGGTTTGTTAATAATAAATGACGTCAAAAGTAACATAATCCAGGAGAAAATACTTTCCCTCGAAACATATTTGAAAACGGGGTGTGGAAATATGGGAACATAATTTCGAGGACACCTGGCTTTCATCCCACAAAACTCAATCTTGTGAATGCAATTGCCTCATAATTCCTGTGTGGTTTGTTTAATCACCTCTAAGAAGTTTTGATATTCACAGGGGATTTGTTCTGAAGACGTTGGCAAGCTGTCAAACTGGAAACGTCTCTTGAAGGAAAATAAATGTCAAATCGTGAAATCTTGTCAACTTTTTCATCAGAAAACAGTACATATCTCCCACTGTCCATGTAAAGTATCCTGACATCATTGGATACACTGGATGTTTTCTTCAATTAGCAGGATTGCATCGTCATCACAGGTCTGGACTTGACAGTCGATGTTGTATAGAATATGACCCCATATGCTGTGACATGTCAGGACCTACATGATGCCGGCTAGTGGCCACCCTGGCCTGCACATGTACTGCAGTTCTTGTGAGATTGCATTGCAGCCTGCAGGAAGTGCTGTTTCAGAGCCAGCGGGGGTCTTGAAAGGATAAAGTGACAAAGTCAACAGCTAGCATATACAGCTGTTGATGGTCTTCCCGTCTGTTAGAGCACAGATAATACGAACGAATTGCGGTGGCAGAAGCTCCTCGCGTGTTGTCAATGGATTGTTTACTTGCATTTCTGTCTGCTCAGACAAACCGGCAAACTTCTCACCCCTGTTGTAGGAATAAAAGCTCTGTTTGAGATAAATACCTGTAGCCGTCAGCAGCAGGATTATTTGCGTTGTAGCTGCATTGTCCAGACTTTTGATGCACAGTGTGTCATTTTACGCACAGGGTACCTTCATTAATTATTTGAATCTTCCGACAGAGCGGGATCTAATCATCTGTTCCAGCTGTTCCACACAGATTCCAGGTTTAGGCAACCATATCAAATGGATAGTGACACTGTCCTGCTCATTAGACCGTGTGCTGCTCTTAAATGGTTAAAGAGGATGACAGGAGCTGACGTTTTGGGATTTACTGTTAAGCCATGACTGGAGTGCCATATTTCCATGTAGCAATAAGAGTTTGGGGCTCCAGCAGTGGAGCCAATGCCTTTTCCCACGCCGTGAAATGTCCAGTACACTTTGTCTTCAATGAACGTCACTCAGCCATGTTTTTCAATCCCCCGTCGAGACGAGGTCTATTCAGCGCCACCAGACATGCGTCACTGTGACTTCAAGCATCTTTTCAAGTCTGTGATTGTGTTCTTTTTTTACTTTAAACATATATAACTGAGGCTGTTGCCTAACACAACAGAGAATAGTCTGTGTGCTTCAACTTGTACCATTACATTAATTAGAGTGTATATGGCCTCAAGAGGGAGCGTGCTGCTTAAGATGCAGCCACCTCGTACAGTGAGTAGAGGTGGAATACTTAAAAGAAAATCACCGTTACCTGATCAAAGATTCCGTTAACCAAGGTGAGATGTTTGGATGGATATGTGGCAAATATCCCAGCAGTGGCATTTGTCCCCACCACAATCAGCTCCCCGGGGCTAAAGTCCCATAATGCATCTGGTGGGAAGAATGTACAATTCAGTAGACAACAGTCCTGATTTGTCTAAAGAGTACAGCTATGTGTCCTGTTAAACATCTGTTTTAATCTGATTCTTTCTCTTCAGTTTCACGCACCAATATACATGCCGAAGACAATCGCTGCACCCAGAAAGGCTCCCAGGGTCTGGAAGAGAAAGAACAGCGGGAACTTCCTCCAAGGCTCTCTCCCAAGTAAACACAGTGAGAAGGTCACCGCTGGGTTCAGATGACCACCTAAAGATGAGGAAAAATATCTTAAAACTTTGGGGTTCTTTCATACATCTATGATCAGATTCTATGTGATTCAACCCAGGAAAACAAAAACACATGGAGGCTGTTTTATCTCTACTGCATCCAACCCCTCCCCTTTCCTCAGTGAGACAGAAGAGAGCTGTAGTCCTACTGTAGGCCTTCGATGGTGTCTCAGTAAAGTCTTGTTTGGATGAAAGGTCTCTGCGACACAACTTAAATTGGAGGGAAAGATTCTGAAAAAGTATCTTTTTTTCTAACCTTGAAGGGGGAAATAACTGCTCTGATGGCACACTCGTGTGGGCGCCTCGCTTCTCTTCACACCTTAATCGTGTCAGGGTAGGAGCTATCTAATTATAAGAGCTTATTTTCTCAGCTGCAATGTGTGTTAGAGGGGGACAGCCTCATTATAAAGGCATTGGAGAAGTGAGTATGAGTGAACTGCGGAACCCTTTGTAGTGCTGCTGCTTTTGACAGAGGATACCGTGATTGAGGATCGACTCTCTCACTTTCCTTTCAATTACAGACCACATTAGTTTTTAAGTTCAGTGCCCCCCTCCTTCTGTGTGTGCGTCTCTTTTAAACTTTGCATTCCTCCGTCCACTGCCTCCCGTCCTGCTTCCCCTGCTGCCTCTAGCTGTCATTCCTCAGGCAAACACAGTGGGGTAAATACTGCGTCTCAGATAACTGCCAGTTTACCCTTTGCTGATATTTAGTGTCTGTCAAGCCATCAATGAAAATGACTCCCTGTTATGCTGATGCATCTGTGAATGACAGTGATGCTAATGACTGTAGCTCTACTGTGTGTGATTTTTACTTGATGAAGATAAAGTTTTCCTCCCTTTTTGCTCAGTCTACCCTTTGGCTGGTATGTATGAATATATATTAATAATGATAGTTGCAAAATCAACTGTGTTTTCTTTTCTTCTAACCTCGTTCAAATGTATAGAAAAGGCATTGAAGTGGTGGATCTATTCTCCACAAACTGGGCTTGCACATTTAATGAACATGATTGACCACAAAGCCTTGTTATTACACCAAATAAGGAAACATTACATTGTTTTGTATGTTTGTATGTATGGGCTATGTAAGAAAAAAATATTTGTGCCTAAAAGACATTTGCTGACAGAGTTTCTAATAAGTAAATCAAAATAGACTTATTTAGACTTTAATGATGTGGGAGGATCAGTAACCCCTTAAAATACACTGCAGTATATCCTCACCTGAGATCTGCCCGCTCACGAGGATGCCCAGGGTCACAGCAAAACCAAAAGCGAAGTTGACGCTGAGGAACGTGCCGTGGGAGCCTCTGCTCAGCACCAGCTGTGCTACTGCACCGCAACCAAACATCTGGATAGAGGAGGGGGGCGATACTTCAGACAAACAACCTGGAATTATTTACTGAACACATCTACCTTTTAAGCCTTTCAGAAATTTCCAAACCATCCACTTTTTTTTTTTTTTTTTTTTGGAGCGCCAACCTAAAAATATGCAGTGAAGATTAAGTTATCTTTGTAGACAGACAGTAGTAGAACACCATCAAAGAGAAAAATAAAGCCGCACAGTGGCCTGACCCCGGGTCAGGTGTCTAGCCGAGCCTTGCTTTTGGTCTTTTCCAGGGTGTGTCTCTTTGACCTACGAGGTCATGTGTATGTTACGGATGGGCTGTGTGTGGCACTATTGATGGCGACAACAATCTCCCCCCCCCCCCCCCCCGCCAGGCCTTCCTCCACGGAGGGCCGGCTCTGACCACCGTGGGGGGACCACGCTGCCAGCGGAGTGAAAGGTCTCCTGGAATTAACAGATCAGTCACAGCTGGGCAGCAGAATAACAAATGGCCCGGCGTTTCACCGTCGGCGCCCTTTCCTGATATTTGTGTTGTCTGTGTGTTACCGTGAGAAGCGGAGGTTTAGGGGCTTAAAATAGTATCGTGGCTTACCTCGAGTGTTGAAACAGGTTTCCGTGGAGACTGCAGCTGCTGTATGAAGTCTTGTATCATTAGCAAAGAATAAGGATATGAGATAATATGGTTTCGTGTCAGTAAGTAACAAAAGATAATTAATGAAGGTGTTAAAGTAATTGGGAATATAGCTGGAATTATTCAGTGTTTCTTTGCTTTATCGACATCTGTGAAAGCAACAATTTACTGAGAGCAGAGCAGCAGATAAGCTTTCTTTACCTTATAGCACAAGTTTAAAAGTCGCATTTGAACATCAAATCAGTCTTACAGGAGACACCTGGAGAACCTAACAAACAAAAAGTATTTATTATGTGCCAACAAACAACTAAACTCTTGCCAGACACCCACAACACCCTCACCTCTCTCTCCACACAAACATGTTGGACGAGGAGACAGAATCCCCCGGGGGATTTTCAAAAGGTCTTTTTTTTCTCTTTTTCCTCACGTTGAAGGTGCTGGAAAGCTTCAGAATATATATCTCAGTGAGAAAATCTTGCAACCTGTGAACCGTTTCTCCTGATGTGCTTTGCTCGCCGTATCACATCTTTAATTGTCGGCTGGATTCATTAGATTGTTGAATCACACAAATGGCACACTTACTCTTTCAGGCAGATTCAGTAGAAACTATAATGTGTTGATTTAAATGTTATTACATCTCTATATGCTCTGCACTGGACTTAATATATGTTTGGGTCATCCACACACGCAGGTATTAGTTACGATTATTTTTTTGTGGTGGAGGTGTTTAGTTTACCAAAACGCCAAACTAGCTCACACGGTTCAAATATAAAGTCGTTGTGTATATTTTAAGTGAAAAATAGCATAGTATGGCAAAAACAATACAATAATAAGCATGCAAACTGTTATGTTAAACATGCAAATATTACAGATTTGAATTACCCAAAGGTACAATTATTTCCCCCCCGTTTCCTAAATAGCACAACAGCACAGCTTGCATTCCCGTTCAGTCTCATTTAATTGAATGGTAGCAGACAACATCTGAAAAACACATATTCAATTTTAAATTGAGGTAATAACAAGTTTGTACCGAGTACAGTACACATCTGGCAATTTAGTCTATTGTCCTTGTTTACAATGATCCACTCAGCACTCACTCGCTACACGCTCTCTACTCACCACCAGAATTAAGGTTCCCAGGCACTCGGCCAGGGCCTGGCGGAGGAGCGCATGTCGGATCCGAAAGGTCCCCGCCAGTTTCTCCAAAATGTCTCTTTGGTTTCCCATGATGCAGTTATTATGAGATTACCTTGAGGTCGGCTCTGTGGTCTGACATCCAATGTGAGTCTGCGGGCTGTGCATCAGCTTTTAGGGGTCTCCCATCGGATCCCTCCCTTTGGACTCCCTGCCACTCCCAAACACATTTACACCCATCTCTTCCTCACAGCGTTCGTGGCTGCTGAACTCCTGCTCTGACTTATACTTTCAGCATTTCCCTCACCACAGCGCAGCCAAACATGAAAAATAAAGCTATAAAGTTGCACATTTACTCTTGTAGCTAACGCATGGTTGTTTTTCACCGTTTTCCTGCCCTACTTTAAAATTACACCCAATTAAAATGCAAGTCTGTCTGTACATAATTGTGCACATTCATCAAGCAAAGGACTTCATCCTGAGGGACGTGGGATGACGAAGGCCCTCTCCCAAACCGATCCCTCTTCACTAGCCCTGCACAAGCTGCGGAAGACACTCCACATCATGGAGGAACGTGTTCACAGGAAGGTAAACCGTCGGAAGCATCCGTCCCCATGGATACTGATAGATGCCGTGCTTAAGCAGCTGTTAGAGCTATTTCGTTATGTCTCACTGTAAATGAACTAATTCCTCTCTTCCTAAAAGCATTTAGACCTAAAGTAGCTCCACGCTGAATGCTCAATGTGGGCTTGAAACATTGCACTGTACCCAATATGATAATACACGTAGAAAGGAGAGTGTCGATGTTTTGGGACTGGAGAAGAAAAGATGTGTTGTTGTTTCACTAAATGCAAAACATTTTCAAATTAATGACAATGTGTAGCAGTCCTTCATTCTTTTGTACTTGCTGTCATTTCCCTTTTCCTAATTCATTTTATGCCGGCCTTAAACCTTTGGCGACTCATACTACGCCATCACACTCCCGGAGCGTTGTCTCTGAGCGTCTCACAATGATGCGAATAAGTTTACACTGTAGTTACTTGTGCTTTTCTCATCTTAACGTTCTGATAAAATCAAACAGGTTTAACATTATCATATGTTCTTTGTCTTGACTCATGCAGATAGTGAGGACCGATGACATAAACATTGTCCAGGGGCTGGATTGTCTCCAGCCCGTCCTATAAAGGTGAAGGTATTATATTATATTATATTATATTATATTAACTCCCACTCCTGCAGCGAGCGGCGTCCTCCAGCCGGCTCCACACCTACTGAGCTGAGCTGTCGGCAGAAGAGCCATTCACTGTGATTACTCTAGAGTAGTGTGCATGGCAATGAATTACAATATGATATGTTTGAATATATTTCCCACTTAGGTTGTGTACTCAGTACAAACTAGTAATTAACTCAATTCAGTTGCTTTTTGGAAATAAAGTTGCTAAGAGGGCGTGAACAACCAGGTAGACAGTAAAGCCGGAGGTCAACGTCTCGGTTCTCTTGGACTGTGGAAGAGAAAGGAGAAACTGGTGGAGTTACAGAGTGAACTAGAATGCCTCTTCTTGTGTCACTGCACACTCAAGGGCAGCTGTGGCCGAAAGCTGCTTCTGTTTCCGCTCCATTGTCCAACAGTTTTTCTCCTTGTAAATTTCCACCAGGAGCAGGGTGTGAAATAATCTCAAAAGAAACGCAGTTTTTAGACTCTTAGTCTTTTCAAAGTCTTTTCAAAGTCTTGTATAGTGTGTGGTACGTATTAGCTGAATGTTACAATTCCCCTGAGTAGATTAGAAGATAATTCAGATCACCTGTTGCGCAGGGCGTGGGGGCCTGGCTCCTAATTAAATATTGAGAGCAACTTGGTGCATTTCACCTCTGGGCCAATCAGAGTGGGACATCGCCCTTTCTTTAGTGCTTAAGAGAGGTCAGGAACTGCACACTCATGGCATTCTGATCCTCCCTTCTCTTAATGCAAGCCTCATTTCAGCAGATGTTGTCAGAATGGAAACTCTTTTGGAGACTTAGTTGCTGTCTTAGCGTTTCTAAATTGGTGTGATGACACCAGTCAGGGCCAATTATTAGGCTTTTCCCAACACAGTCAACCGCTTTTCCCCCAAAAATGTCAGTTTTATTTTGACCACTATGTTTTATTAGTTGCACTGCTGCATACAAAACCTTCTTGGCATATTTCCACCTCACTTGAGTCATTATTAGATCAGGCTGAAGACCACAAGCAGCTCGGGGCTACATTAGCTGCTACTACCAAAACCTATTTCCTCTGATCAAACTGTCAGCGGTTGAGAAGCATTGTGGGTAATACAGGTTTTGACAAGGAAGAGGGATGTATGAAATACTGGAAGACGATATCTCTGATTCCGCTACATCGATTTAGATTTTTAAACTGTCCATCGATCGCGAGTCTGACAGTGTTGTGGAAGTGAAAAGCTAAATCAGTGCAGTACAGTTTATATTGTGCTCACACAGCACAAATTCTCAATAAAGCTGTGCTCAAATTACCACAAAGTACCACGACACAAAGTGAACATGAACGCATATAGTCTGCGGTGTGCACTGCAGTTGATGGGAGTTTGGAGGCAACAGATTATATATACACACAGAGAGAGGGCTGGAAATAAGCGTCCAATTTCAAATAATCCGCCCGTGTACATCATGGTTATCTGTGGAGAAAATTGGGGTTTGGTGGTGATGAAGGTTGAGCTTGACCTTGCAACTAATTTGTTTGATGTAACACGATTAAAGTGTTGAACCTTCAGTTATAAAATTACCTTGTCAGTTTTAATCTACGAAGAAAGCAGGAATAAAGCCCAAAGAAGTGTTTACTCAAAGATGTTTCACCTTGCTGTAACATTCAGCCATTCAGTGTGTGTGTGTGTGTGTGTGTGTGCACTTGCATTTGTTCAAGCAGGCTAATGCCAGTGTTATCATTATCTCGGAGTCCACCGCAATTAGGATGTTCACATCTCGTGCTTCGCTCAGCGTATTAGTGCGATGGGAATGGCCAGAGGAGAGAACGTTGATGGTTTATCGTAGAGGTTAGTTAAAATCGGACTGACTCGCTGTTTTGGAACAATGCAGAAAACGACCTCCATGATAATACCAATTAACATATTTATTCAAATACTGATTTTATTTAGAGATGAAGCGATTCATCTGAGATTGTTTTCCTGACCAATGTTTTCACAAAGTGCTCTCTCGTCAGACTGCTGCCTTTTTATTTCTGCTTCTTGTTTATCTTGTGTTCTGGAATAAGGGGCCATATGAATATTTTCCTAAAATGAGTCATTTAGATTTTCAACAACCAAAGCGAAATGGTATCCCCCTGGTAGAACTTCAGTGAAGTCACAAGCCAAGTACGCCTTAATTGGTCCGGGGGGCCTTCCCCACTTCTGACCCCCCTACTCCCATCCCAGTGCCCTCGCTCAAGACAACTTCCATCTACAAACTCACCCTTCGCTTTGATCAAACTACACACCTGCAAAGCTTTGTGATGCCAAATCGGGCCAGAGTGTAAAGTAAAGGGTAATGCTCAGACTGCACCCATCCTAAAAAGATGGGTATCGCCTTCTATTGATCTGAACTACACATTTGTATAATTTTGTGACTGCATCTTGTACGGTTGTGACGCTATCATGGCCTCAAAATCTGCCCACAGACTGACAGAAATATAAACAGCTGGCAAAGAACTCAAAGCCGCCTCTGAGGTATAGTCCCTGCTACAGTTTTGCCATGAGGATAGACACACGCACACACACTCACAAGGTGAAAACAATAGCTAATTTTCATGGAAGAGGGTTCTTTATTTTTGAGCAGGCAGGCTCACTCACACAAATAATCAGCCAAACACACACGCACACACACACACAGACGCACACTGTCCTCCATCAGGACATATAAGGCGCAGCATGTCCCAACCCACAGGCTGTCAGTTCTACTACAATGCTGGGTTTGTTTAGCTGGAGCCTCATGCGTGCAAGATGAATTGATTTTTAAAACACAAATCACAGCAATGCTCACTCTGGTTACCCCAGTGATGCTTCGGTCATACTGATTACAGTTGTTTGTCTCCCCGTTATTGACCTTCCACCACCAACCACAGTGAGGGCAGGGTTAATCTTGTTTTTTTGCACTTTAAAATGTAACACTAATGCTGATTTATATCGTATATCCCTTCGCTGGATTCATAATGCATTAATTTGCGTTCTGTGGACAGTGAAGATAATATATTGCTCTTTGTGAGACAACGTTTACCGTGTTTCCGGAGTGGGTGGCGCTGCATGCTTATGTGGATGAGTTAGAAGAGACAATGAATAGGTATGTTATTTACATTAACGTGATTATGCATGGTGTCCTCTAGCGCTTCGTCTGAATAAAATTACTTTCCATTATCGGGGGGGATTGTATGAAAATGTACGGCTAATGCTAGAAGGTGCTCGGTGTGTGTGGACACAGTCAGGAGAGTGGCACTGCATTAGCATAACATCAATGTGAAGCTTACATCCCCGAATGGAGCTAATCAGTATTCCTGCTGTCATATAAGTGTGGCACTCAGAATCTAAAACATACAGGTATCTGGTATTACCACCAATCAGCCATACCCATGTACGCTGCAGTCACACTCTAATGGACTTTCAGAGAAATATGAAAATGCACCTGTCCACAAGGGTAAATAATGACCGTGCACAGGCTGGTAAAGGGGATGCCCACTGTACTTTTCAAGTTACTAAAAAGGTCCTTTCAGCCCATTGTTCCACAGCAATGTAAAGACATGCGAAGATTTAGGCAAATTAGTCCGCTGGCGTACGAAAAAGCAACATGACGTGAGACGAAGCTGCAGGTGGTCGCGGGGGGTAAGCACACCCTGCAGCGTGCAGTTCAGCGTTCCTGGCAGTTTCAGCTAAAATAACATGATAAAAAACATAAACCTTGGGTTTTGTCTCGCTGCGACATTTACTGCTGCATATTATTTACTGATGCAAGTTGGAAGTAAAGAATGAAATGCCGAGGAAGATAATGATACTAGGGGCTGTCGCAGTGAAAGAATTCCCCCTGCAGTGATAATGTTTTGGCTCAACAGCGCAGTATGTGGTATTATTGCCGTTTTTGTTTTCATATATCCTCAGTTTAGCGTTATGCAGATGATACAGAATGATCGCACTGAGTATCCGCAAAATGAAAAGGAGAGAACTTGCTCAGGGTGAAGGGAAGGCTAGGAGAGAGGACGGACCCGTCGATTTATGTGCATTCATTTATCCTCCATTGTTGTTGAGCTTTTTTAGCCTTTATGTAAAATGTGATGGCTGGTCTTTGTGGTATATCCACCCCTCCTCCGTTGTGATTGCACGGTTGGGTGAAAAGGTGACAGTGACGAACGCATCATTTCATGCAAAGTCTCCACATTCTTTTACTCTCGGCGCTGTCTCTCTCTCATTTTCTCTCTTTCTTTTTTTAAATGAGTCAGGAAGCCGACAAAGCTCTACTTTGCTTTTAATATTATCAAACAAACAGAAATGTTCTTACCTTTGTCCTTAAATGGTTCTAAATCAACTTCCTTAATCTATGAATAAAGCAGTACACGAGTTGAAGTTGAACGCTGTTAGTTTGACCAATCAGTGACGGTCGTCCCTGCAAACCCCACAAACAAAGTCAGTAGTGCCCACTACTCATGCTCTTTATGGGTAAAACCTAATTAAGACCCTGGTCCCTGCTGTCCAACACAATGAGTTCCTAGTCCACGAGGGAAGCTCGGTCAAAAAGGGGTTTAAAGTGATCTTCTTCAAAAACATTTTTTGTTATATTTGTTGAAAGTATCTTTTTATTCTGACAGCAATCAATAAATCGAATGCTCTGACAAGAAAAAGGAAAACTGGTATCTGTGGCTGTCGTCCAATCATTTCACTCTGACCAAAATTATAGGAAAGAAAGTGTGGAGGAAAACTATGATGATCCTTGATGCAGCCACTGACCATGTGTACGCCATGTCTCTCCAGACTTGGTGATTTAGATATTTTCAAATAAACCAAAGACTTCCTTCATGGTTTAGGAATTTGTCTCTCTTTTCAAACACAGCTGAAGACGGTGCTGTTTTTGTTAGCCCATGAAAAGTTGACCTCATTTACAAGACAGTGGTGAAAAACTGCGAGTCAAAAAGCAACTGGAAAAGGGATAAAAAAAGTAGTTTTACCTTAATATAAAAAACAATAAGTAAGCAGCACATCCACATATTCCCTGGTCATCATTGCTGCTTATCAAATATAGCAGACAAATCATTTGAACTAATAGGAGCAACCGCAGAGAGTTGAATAGAATTGGATATGAGAATGTGAAGAATATGAGGATCTACAGGACGTTAGCGTTGAATCATGGTCCATGTATAACAACACCTCCCAGAAGCACTTTACTATATGTGGTGCAGGTAAGTGACCTAACTGACTCCCATAGGCTGCCTATTACAGTATGCATGTATAATGCAGACAATGATTTGCAACTCATGCAGAATGCAATGCAATCAGAGAATAGCCGAAGCAACGCCTTCGCCGTACCCATGTAAAGCATGTTCGGCATGTTAGAAAAAAAACATTCATATAGCGATTTTAAACATGCCGCATCGGTGCATCTTTGCTGCGTAGCAACTTTCAGAAATGCAAAGCAGCATATACTCATGAGCAGAGAGTGTGCTGACCTTTTATATGATATGCTGATGGCGGTCCGTTCAGGGAAACATCCAGAATGGGGTAAAGCCCTCGTGTTTCCAGCTCTTCTGTTGTTGTTGTCTTGTGGTGTGAGTAGAACAAAGGGAAACGTCACACCACTTACTGTAGTGGCAGTTACTACTTTGTAATCCATTGCAATATTTGGCCCCATATATTCAAAGATCTGAGGCGCATCCATCCAACGCTGGGAGAGCGCAGCAACCACGTAGACAGAAATATGAATTTAAGTGGGCCAATGTGTAAGAACCAAGGTGAGCTGAGGGGGTCCGGAGGCATGTCCCCCCCGCCAGAGGCCCTAAAGGCCCAAATTTGGTGACCTTTTTAATGAGGTTGCTTACCTGTAAACATGTTGTTACGGAGAATTAGGCTTATTGTGCATTTTAAGCCCACACTGTCATGAAATAGCAATTCATATTCAAAACTACGCCTCTTCTTGACTCATCAGAACTTTTGTAATTAAGAATCATTAGACCTTGTTTATTTTCTAATTATCTATTGACACCGTGGATGTCCCCTGTCTGTTCAATCAATGCAATTCTTCTTGTGTTTTGTCATCAATTATTTTGCTAATATTTGTCATTCACTGAGCAGGACTCTCCGCTCTCCACTGCAAGGACACAAACTCTCAGCTGAGCGCACACACACACTAATATAGAGCATGTGGGGGTGACTTGTTTCTCTATCATCATGCTCGCTTTGTTTTTAAATGTAGCCGAGTGGTCGTAAAATGTAGCGAATCACAGCCATTGAATCTGAGCTTAGTCGTCTGTTTGGCCGGCAGCCGGCGCTTATTGAAAACTCTCAGCAGTGCTCAGTACTTAGCACGTTAGCATTTTATCATGTATACGAACTTATTTATTGCTGAGGTCACAATATTGGTATTATTTATTTATAGTTATTCATTTACTTATTTTTTTTCCTACTTTTCATTCGGCCCTCGGGGGATGAATAAATAGGTTTTCATCTATTTAAGTCATTTGGCCTGTGAATTTAACATACTGTACTGTGAGGGCATGTAGGCAGCAGAGTGCTGTGAGAGCGCAGGCTACGCAGCTTCTGTGAGTTTCCACTTTAGATGACAAAAGAAGAAGCCAGCCGGCTCTCTCTGCCACTGATGACACATTTTAACGGACACCTGGCTGCAACTACAAAGGAAGGATGGAACAGCAGGGCAGACCTGTCTCAGTGTTTTTCTTTTTTTTTAATCCTGGTAAGTAAAAAAAGTCCTCTTGCGGTCAATTAAAGGACATTGCATTAGGCATCATGCATGATTTATTATCTGATGTATATGCAGAAACAATGTTTTATTAAAGGTTTTCCACTTTGCTTTTGTTGCTGAATCATTTACTTCGATATGACAGAAAAGCTATTATAACCAAACTATTATTAAATGGACTCGTGAATACATTTATGTGTGTTTTTATGTTTGTAATGTTTTACCACATACTAATAAAGCTCTAGCGAAAGTTCAGTCAGGAAGACTATTATTTTGTAAGCTAATGCCTGAAGTCTAATTCTCATTCATCCTGGGATTCACTCCTCTCACACATGATTCCTTCACCTATAGTTTCCTGCTCATTGTTTGGGGCTGTCAATCAGCTGGACTCCTCCATCCAATAGCACAGTAACACACTTTCATTGTCAGCCTTTCATCCTGCTGCTGTCTAAGGTTCTCTCTTTGCCTTTTCTACGTTCTTGCTGCTGTTATTATAATTAAAAGGTACGAGATACATCCAATTATTTTGACGAAAGCCCCCTTAAAAAAAATTGATTCTTCAATGTATAATAATAAGCCAGACTTTGAACTCACATAACCCGGTAATGGTGACGACATTTCCAGGCTGCAAAGCATGCTGGGGCAGCGCGCCGGGCAGCCAAACGAACACGTCAAGCCACTTTGCTGCCTAAAAGGATCAACAGCTACATGTCCGCCTGCCACTTGCACAGCAGCTTTGCCTCCTGGCAGACAATGCTTATTGCTTCGCAGTCTTTAAGCTGTCTAGAAGCGACTGTATATAACAATGTCTGGCTGTTTGCGAGGCTCAGTGTCATTTCGGTGCTTAGCCTAGTGTCCCGCCATATTGTTTCGCTGCTTGGCAGGCATCTCAAACATCCACACAGGCCTTGAAGCTATGTTTTATGATTTTCTCTGAAGGATATTGTGATTTTGTCGTCCAGCAGGCTGGCATGTTATTCTTCACCGCCAACATCGTCGAGTAGTCTTTATGTTTGAGTGGAAATTGCCTCAAAAGCTAAAGAATATTCATAAAACTTATGAGCAACCATGACAGAAACTGCATTAAACAACTAATACATTTCATTTTATAAACCTGCTTATTTACAGTAATAGGGGTTCAAATGTGAAGGTTGAGAAATTTTTGAAATTTTTGAAAAACTATTTTTGTTCTTGACATGGTAAAACATTTGCCAATTCGTATTTGTTCTCGGAAATATACTTCCCAAACTTCAAAATAAAAAAAATGTGTTCTTTCAAAATACAGCGTTTTCCAGAATTTCAATATTAAGAAAATCCATCTTCATCATCTTTTGAAATAAGAACATACATTATGCTTTTCCTTTCAAACAACACTGTGGATGCAAACATTGTACATTCTCTTTTGATGACTGCACATCTTGTCCTGGATTAAATTCTGATAGCTTCCTATCCGTAGAAAACTTTGTGCCCACCACACGCTAGTCCAGTCTACATTTTGTTCTTCCAATACTTTTACAAACTGAAACTTTTAGAGGTAAAGCGAGTGCATGATTCTCTTTGAAGAGCTGACCAGCTGTTAGCCAACATCATGGGGGCCCGAGAATGACCTCTTTCTGACATCCAAATCATTTCACTGCCCTGCTCAGCCTCTGTGTGTCGGAGCTTTGTGTGCCTTCTAATGATCAAAGACAGCCTGAACATGTCCCCTGAACATGTCCCCGCACTTACTGAAGTCATTTAGAGGTTTTATTCTCTCTAACCTGTGGAATCAACTGAGGCAGAGAGGCAGAACACTGCATAGATGCTCTTCTGCAGAGGAAAGCGACCGTCTGACAGCCAGTGTTTAATCTGTCCATGTCAATCCATCACTGTCAGCCGTCGCTGTCACAGGCGTCACCCGGGGCGGGAGATAGAAAACAACAAAAATGTGTTGGGAACATCACTTTGCAAACGAATTGCAGTATGGATACGGAAACATTTTTTTTTTTTTAAATATTACTTTTATTTTGGATATTTTCTTGGTGTCCTTTTACCCAAATCTGAATTGAGGGAAATATCACATAATGAAATTATCATGTCACCCTCTCGTTTGCTTTCTGCTTTATGACTCTATGATTCTCTTCAACGAGTTTCTCTGCTTTTTGTAAAGGATCATTTTAGTTTTATTTGTGTTAGTTAAGATGTGAAGTTATGAGAAAAAAAGATAAAGAAAAAATCTAAAAAGAAAAGAATATAAAAGGACAAAAGCCAAAACCAATACATTTCCATTGCAGCATAAAATCATAATGTTATCACACTTATGAATATACAATCAATTAGTACAACAAATCAAAAATAACCCCAGGTCCTTTAGATGGTGTGTGTCTTATTAAAGTAGCCTTTGGATAGCCATGTCATAACATTAGACAGCATTTAAAAACAATGAGAGCGACCTAAAGTCAGTGCCTGTGCGTTGAAGATGGTCCGACGTGGCTCCATTATGTGCAGTTTCAGATGCTGTTACTGAGACTAAACTGAGAGCGGTGCAAACGAAAAGCCCTATTGTGTAGGGCTGACCTCAGCCAACATGGGGATAGATTATAAGCTTTTACCTTGTGAGAAATCACATTATACGAGCCATCAGGGTTCGATGGAGCTTTCCGCTCCGACACTGCCTGAGGGGACGGTGTCGGAGAAAGTGCAGTGAGATGAGCCACCTTTCACCTGAGGCATCTTTAAGGTAAGTCAGTAATGTCTCCAATGATGGTTTTAGGTCTGTCAGATTTAAAATAATCCATCAAAGTGTCTTGTGTGATAAAAGTCTATTCAATGTAGACTTGCAAAATACCAAATCATTCGCTATTTTAAGTTTAGCTGTGCTAAGTTACAAGCAAACACAAATGTTCAAAGGAAGAAAAAGAGCCACGCCCACTTCAACAGTAAACCATTCATAAGAATGACAAGATCTATAATTAAATGTGATTTAAAACGCACACCCTGTGCCGTCCTCCATTCCAAGGTAATCAAAACAAAGGAATCTTCAAAGTACATACCGTTCTTGTTATGCCATGTCCAAGCTAATTTTAAATGTGAAATGCTGCGGACAATGGCATGCTCTTCATTCAGATTCCAGTGATTCAATTCAAGATACGACCACAAGGCTCCAGACCAGAGAGTGAAGGAGCGCATACTATATGTAGCTGTCTGATGTGTCAGACAGGCTGGTAATGGCCCAGTTCAACAGAGTTACTATAAAAGGGCCATGCCAGTGAGAGTGGGATAAAGAGAAAGATAGATGCTGTGGACAATGGTCTTCTTCAAGGTACATCATGGAACTTACGCCGAATTACATTAAAAGGTTTCTTTCGGAGACAGCTGCATCATCCGAACTGTCTGCTGAGCTTGCACATTGATAGTGCGATTAGGAGACAGATAGACCTTGCCTTGAGCACAATGATACAGTTTAGCTGCGATTGCCTACACATTGTGTCGAGGAAGTTGGCTCATTGTATCAAAACTCGACCTGCGAGCCAATCACGACACGGCACAATAAGACACAACACTTGGAGATCAACATCTCACTTTAATGTCACACTGAATCTCTGCAATCAAAACCGAACAATCCGTTTTCGAAGTGGCATCTTTGCAGCAAAATGATGCACACATGCGCCATTTCAATTCCTCTTTGACGGCTGCAACAACAAACCGATTTTACTGTTTTGTTTTGCTAATGCAGTTTTGTACAACAACAAGAAAAACACAAAGAAAGGTGGAATTGCAGTACGGTACTCGATACAAAATGTTACTGTGCTTCCTCTCTCTCTCCATGCCTCCAGGTTTGCAAAGTTCTGACAAAAAGGTTATTCTACCTGATGCCTGTCTGTAGTGCTAAGGATCAGATGGATTTTGTGTTCAATTAGCGCGCAAGTGTTTTTATGTGTGGCGTGTTTTGCCACATGTGTGTTGCACTGGCGCCTTTTGATTAACGCTTACACAAGTGAAGGTTTTGATGCTTTGGTGTAAGCGTTCGTAAGAAACCGCAAAAACTGTAATAATGCCTCTATTATTTGATCACTTTTCAACAATAACATATTAATTAACAAGACTTTTACGACTGGGGCTCAGTGGAGAGCAGGGCCGTCCTTCAATCAGAGGATCGGCGGTTCGATCCCCGGCTCCACTAGTCGCATGTCGACGTGTCCTTATGCAAGACACTTAACCCCAAATCCTGATGGGCAAGTGGCATGGTAGCCCCTTCTATCAGTGTGTGAATGGGTGAACGGGTGAATGTGTGATGTGAAAATGCTTTGAGTGGTCGGAAAGACTAGAAAAGAGCTATACAAGTACAGTCCATTTACCATTTTACGACATTCGCTGTAGATGTTTTAGGGTAAAAGAAAGGACCCAGACAGAAAGGGAAGACAAGGAGACAATAAGGGAGGATATTGAGATTGAGAGGGAAGACATGAAGAGAGAGGCAGCAACATCAGAGTTCACCAGAGTCGACAGAATGCAGGATTCGATTTTTTTGCGACGGTTACCAAATCCAACAGATCCGGCTCATGTTCAGAACAACAACATCAATTACAATGAGGCCTTTGTCAAATTCGCAAAATAAAAAAAAAGATGAAAACGCTGGTTAGAGTATTCTCCTCAGGATGGTGCCACGTACCACTCCCATGTTCTTATGAATGACAATGTATAAAAGCAGGTCTGCATGTAAGTCTGTGGGGTTAAACAGAATAAAGGAGCACCGCAGCAGAGAATCTCACTTGATCAGGTGGAATGAATTTAGAAGAAAGGCATTGGACATGGCTTTGCTGTAGCTGATGCTCAAATGCAGCGGAGCTGCAGGGAAAATACCTTGAATACAATCAGAAAGGTCCTCCCTGACGCCATACCTGAAGGATCTGAGGGAATGTGGGCCAAAAATGCTGTTTCATTTGGAATTCTTCCACTGAAAATTGCAACACCAGTATTCCTGGAAACATCAATTGCTGGACCTGGACTTGGCAGCTGCGTGCTTTGTTGTTGATGGCGGCCTGAGGCGAGTCGATGGGCTGAGGACCGATGACCAATTCACAGAGATTTTACACAAAACCACAAAGACACATCCTTACCACACAAACATTACTGTCTGAACAACATTCAGACGTCACCAAGGTTTTGCACTATTTTTTTTTTTCTAGTAAATTTGCCAAATTTGCCACATTAAGCTTTTCCTCTGAATATAACCCCCAGTAGTGGACTCTGCTGTCTAAGGGACAGGGGTGGACTAAAAAAAAAATGCGCACCAGCTGCACAAAAGTGGGGGTACTCCCAAGCCCCCCATTGAGTCCACCAGTGTTACCCCCCTCGGCTTCGTAATTCTTCTGTTTTTTTTTCCTACAATGCCCCGAATACACGTCTTAGTAATGGTATTGGTGGCCACGGAGTTTTCTAAACGTTACCCAGCCATTCTCGTACCGTAGGTAATTCAACAGTGTGTGTAGAATAGTGTGTAGACACACAAATGATCTGTGTTGTACAACAACCTGAGACAAACTTAGATGGGTTCCTGAGTTTCTTTGTAAGTTTTCCAGAGAGTAATCCTCTAGTCACAATAGTACTTTACCTTGTGGAATACTGGAACATGCTAGCCCACGTTTTCTGTTACAAACCATCCCCGCTGTGGGCAAGACAGTGATGCAAGCTCTGAAGGAAAAATGTCTCCAAAGAGCATCTGCTTGCTGCCGCCATGCTGTGTCGGGCCTATGCTGTGTTCATTAAGGAAAGTCACGCTCTTCTCAAAGAACAGAGGAAATGACACAGGAAAAGTAATTCTCTTCTCATCAACAGCTCAAGCAACAGTTTTCTTCTTCCTGTCAAAAGAGTAGAATATCACTGGAAAGAGGTCGGTTGTTATTTCTGTGTGATGTGTTGGGGAATGTTTGACACATCTTGAACACCGCTGCATTCAAATGCTCGTTTCTGTTTTGCAACACATTACACCCTGAACACACCAGTGGCATCTGTCTGCACACAATGAAATGGAAATAGAATGCATATTGCAGATTAATGGGATTTTTTTTCTCACTCTGGGAGTCACACAAACTAATGATGTAACCGCAGGTCTGTCCTTCTTTCCATATGGCGGTCTTAGTTTACTGTTATGGAGCTCTCAGTCATTAAAGTCTGCTGCAAATCATAGTGTTGTTTGCCATAAAAAAAAGTGTCAAAGGAAACATCAGAGCTGTTTAAGTAGTGGAAGCGTGCCAAATAGTTCACTCAAAAGAAAACCATCAGACTCAAACATGCATTATATTACTGACATTTTTGGCAGTACACTGAAATATTGTGCCAATAGACTCCCAGAGATGATGAATGTGTGATGATGGGGAGGAGGATTAGTATGAAAAATGTTTGTACACAACATCTTTGCGTGGATAATTGTCAGCTGAACAAAAAGCCCAAACAGCAGATGTTTCATTCCCGAGATGGAAAGCCTCATGGCGATGATAATAACGGTAAACCCAGAAGAACAGGAAAAACACACACACACTACATCTATTTTGAAGGGGTTTAGCTTCCTCTAGTATCCGTGGTGGGGTTACAGAGGCCGGTTAGCATGCTCGTTAAAGTACCATAACAACAAGCGAATGGTTCATTCAGGAGACAAGTGTTTGCAAACTGTCAGGGAGAAGATACTCATTCCCTAACATGAGATTAACATCCAGCCATCACAGTCACGCAAATGGCTGCTTCCTGCGTATTAATGATCTCTGAAGCTGTTGAAGAAAGCTAGAGTGTCTGGCTCGGTGTCACTCTGAGCCATGCGACATGTAAGCACATTGCACTTCATCTGTGACCTATTCTGTGCGAAGAAAGGGAAAGTCTGCTGCTTGCTTTGCATTGAGTGGCAAGCGTCAAAGGTCCAGCGATGTTTATTTATTACCAGTATTTTCAATATCACCGCGTTGACATGAGAAAGGAGGCACAGGAGTCGAAGGCCTAACTGAAGGAAATGAACGAATTAGGTGGAGTGTAAAATGGTGTCAGGTCGCTAAAGACCCAAGGAATCCATTTACAGTAAGAGTTAAGAGTGCGATGGTGATTTGACAGCTCTCTCCCTACAATCCGACATGGACCCTGTCTCCTCAGAAATGACTAATGATAGATCGCTGAATGATATCTTCAAACAGCAGCCCTGCCATACATCCAGTAGCTCTTCCTTCACCTGCAATGCTAAGCCACCGGTCCTTAAAGAATAATGGTTTAATCTTTTGTCTCCAGGAATGGAAATGTAGGACCGTCGGTCAGTTTAAAGTTTAGCAGAACAGGCCTACAACAAAAAAAAACTGTGGTTGGAAGAAGGTAGGCAGCCAAGCCTGCAAATCATGACATTTCTGCACGTCAGTTTTCAAAACAAGTGTATTCCAAAACTGAAAATGTATAAATAAATGTACGAATCATCTCCAAGTAACACTACTGGTGAAGTTTGTATGTAAAACCTCACACAGTAGTTGGCTTAGCTCTGTTCTTTCTAATACGTCGTTGTATTTGCTTCGTGATGATTCACAATTTATGTTTTCAGCCACGTTGAGCTCTTGTGCTATTTGCTCATATTTTTATTAAGTAATTTATATACAAAATTGGTACCTTTCAAGCAATTTTAGATGCAGTCACTGCATTGCCGTGGGACACGCCCACAATCAGGAACATGCACTCCAAGCACACGTGGTCCAGTCAACAAAGCAAGAAAAGCTGGGTTTACCGCAGACATAAAGGGAAAGCGACTAGACATTCCTCCACCATATCTTCAGCATACCGTTGTTAGCTGCTATATTGATGCTCTGAATACCAAATGTAGCCCTAATGTTTTATATCATCCATTTCATGTGTGCTCTGCGGCACAGAGTTGTAAATGGGCACAGTGAAGGGAGAGAAGTTAAATGAGCCTGAGCCTGAATCGACTCAGCAGCAAAACTTTACGGGCGTGTACGAGTTGTGATATCATTAGCGCATTGGTGAATCGGACCCGGAGACTGTGGGCAGATAGCGGTCGCAAATGATGCGCGATTCATGGCGCTATCAGTGGCCACAATCCATTCTTTGTGGATTCATCCATTAGTCAGCAAACATAGATATTGTGTGATTGGCAAAACATACTCTGTCCCATTGTGACTGTTCTCTACTTGTGCTACGGTTACTCTTCTTTTTGGCATTGGCCGTAGGCTAATTGGAACTTGTGGCTGCTGTTAAACAAAGGTGAAATCTCACAGGGGTTGTTTCGAATGAAAACTCCCCCTGGTACATCTTGCCATAAGCAGCTAATGTAGCCTCCAGCTGCCAGCCTCAAGCAGAGATGAAGAGTGGGCTACAGTGGTTTGGTAAGCTCACTTCTTTCCAATTCCACAACCCCACATTTCTTTTTTTTCATTTCAAATTGATCAAATTTCATGCAGCTCCCTCTGGATCAGCTAAAGGCTTTGTATGACTTTTTCCCATATGCAGCAGTGCTCCATAAGACTCGTAAATAGACTTTGATGTGAAAATCGGTGAAGCTCCCCTTTAACTAATGGAATCCAACTGCCAGAGTTACCTGGAGTAACTGTTGCACCATTCAAAATCAGGCTTCCATCGTTCTAGTTTCCCATACTATCCCTATTTAAGCTGGTTTCCACCTCGACCCTCTAAGCTAGATAAACCTTAAGTACATCAGCACTCCATCGAGGTAAAAACCGACAAGCCAGAGCGTTGTGTGCTGCAACATTTGGAATATGAGATGCACGTGTGGAGAAGCTGAAGTGAAAATGAAAAGGGTGTGTGACAGTGATGGAAACACAGTCAGACAATCCCTCTGAGACAGAAGCTCCAGGTGCCATTGGCAGAATAAAAGGACACAAATCTCTCTGTCGTACGGAAGCACTCATGGAAACAATGTTTTTCTTTCCGTAGTCTTCAATGGCTCAGCGAAAACAAACTCTGCGATGTTTGATTTATGGTGTGGAAACCAAGCTGACGAGCAGGGGGCTGAATATGGTGTGGAGCGTAGGAAAGTGGGAAGAGTGAAAAAAAAACAGAATGTGTGAAATGAACAGTAATTAATGTTGAAAAAGGAAGGCTAGAAGAAAAGGCCAGCACGTTCCTCTCTCATCCAGCCTGGCACTAATGGGAATATGATTGCATTCTGTCTTTTTCTCTCCTCATGAGGCTTCTTTGTCTAATTCAATCAATACGTCGGGGCATTCAGTGCACTCTGAGTGGATGCTCTGAATGAGCTGAATCAAAGGAGAGAGATTCAGACAGCAAACGCAACCAGTTTGACCTGCGGTCTAATTTAGTGAAAAGCCTGAAAACGCTGGAACGCTTTATCCCCTGAAAGGACGGCAATCCGCTCAAAAACAAAAACAAAACAAAAAAGTCATAGGAAGTTTGGACAACAGTGGAGGAAGAATCTAATCCACAACCAGCAAACACCCAAAACTGTAACTCCGTGCTAAGCACAGTCATACTTTTGAGATTCAGAAGTGGATCTTGCATGATATTAAACTTTGAAAGAAGTTGACATTTTCTGTGTGTGATGGAAGAGAATTTTATGTGCGCTTCCCGGAGAAGGCAGAGCAACACGATCCACCGAGTGCAGCCGATGTCAGACGCTACAGTGCTGTTCAGCGACCTTTTGAACCTCGCCTGACTCCAATTAACTTGCCGGGCCATGTAACACAAAATGTAGACAGGAATGAATGACGGCTGACCAAAGGTCCAACGGAGACCATCTAAGAGATTACATCTTTAATATGTTGTTAAATGGTATTGCCGTAGCACAGTGAAATTAATATCCATATATATATGCGTACCCTGAGGGATGAAACGTTAAAATAAAACAAATCCTAATAATATTCATCCCATAAAAGGTGTGTCTCATGGTAGAAATACATCAAATTAAATTGAACTAAGCAGATGCAATAACCTTTATGTGAATCCTTTATTGTATAAATGATACTGCTTTTGAAAATACTCACAACTTTAAACACAAGCACTATAATACACTGTTTTAATGTTTGCACTCTGTGTTTTTTAGGTTTTACCCGACTCTGACTTCCTCCCCTGTAACACACATCTGCAAACACACCTTTATCTCCACATGTCTACTGCTTTATATGCAATATCTGCCACCTACAGTGCTGTGGTAATTATATATTGTCATCAAGTGCACAACCCACCTCAAATGTCAGCGATTCCTTTTTTTCTCTCTCTCTTTATTGTCTCTTTATTTAACATTGTGAGCAGACAGACAACCAGCAGGTCATTGATATTGTTACACAATTAAGATGTCAGTGTGTAAATGATTAATGTCAATCAAATGCAATATGAAAAAGTTCATGAATTAAATTTTTAAAAATAACATCAATTCAGTGACCCTTACTGTGAAAACCACAGAATTCCAAGTGGCACACAAACACTTTTATGTGGCAAGCTTGACAAGCAGTACGTCAAATTGCATAATGGCTCGAGGACCATTTAACATGATTTTGCTTCTAAAGTGGAATTGACAATTATATTATCAGTGTTGAATGCCAGACACAGTCCTTGCTGTTAAATGGAAGTTCAATATTCCTCATGTTGCTGTAATCTGTCTTTAGTGGTTCAACCTCGATGCAGACGGATCAAACGTCCTCACTCATGCACATCACTCAGCTGTTCTCCAGCCCTCCTCCCCCGGTAATTGTGTTTTTCTTTGCACTTCATCGAGGCAATTGCTTTAGTTTCTATTTTTCATTTCTTCCAGATGTTTCATCTACTTTAAGTTTTTTTCTTCTGCGAAAGCCATATGTGGCTCGAGGGTTGACAAGCTGTAACAGGACTTTGTTAGAGGTACAATGCACTCCAAGGAGACGCAATAAAAAACTTCAGCTCAAACCTGCAGTGCTCAAACAAATACTTCTCTGTTCAAGGATAAGGCTAGCAATAATCAATACTTTTGTTTTGTCAAAAATTATTCTTCATCCCTTATTCTCATAAGGGATGAGCTACACTCATAGCTCATGCCTATGAATACGTTACTAGAATATAGATGACTTAGATCAATATGTAGTAAGGGAAAATGTTCCCTACATTTTCAGCAAAAGATTATTCTACTACAAATAACAGATGCGACTGAAAGGAATATCATTAGTTCTGCAAGTATTTGATCATAAACCGAAGTATTGGACAACAAATTGACAGTTCTGATGATGTCACTAGATGAAAATTCAGGGGGATCACCAAACCCCTTTGGGTTCATCCCCTGGGGACCATGGGTATCTGCACCAAATGTCATGGCTATCTCTGTTGTCTTTGCAATATCTCACCAGAGGCCCACAAATGTCAACCTTGTGGTGGCACGAAAGGAAAAGTCAGGGGATCACTGAATTCAGCCGGGTTCATCCTCTGGGGACAAGGATATCTGTACTAAAGGTCATGGCGAACCATCTAATAGTTGTTCAGACATTTCAGTCCGGTCCGAAGTAGTGGACTGATCAACCGACAGACATTACTGTCCCTTGTTGCTATATGTGTTGCTAGAGTAAAACACAAATACCAAAAAAAGTGCTGAAACAACTGTAAGCGGATAAAAAGAGTGACCCCTCAACTCCGGCGAGGACTGACACACTCGCTGCTCGACACTCATCAGGAGGGAGCTGGAGCTGCTGGGCGGTAATACCGGGAGAGAATGCAGGTCACACACGAGCACGCATACTCCAGCACTGACACACACACACACACAGGAAAAACCTGTCTGTGAATCAGAACCAGCCATTGAAATTCCGAGCCCATAGTCTGGGCTCTAAATACGCACCGAGGTGTGGGGAGAGAATCACCATCCCCATTCAAAGGGAGCACAGACTTCACACCTCCAAACGTCATTATGCTTATCTAAGCCCTTATCGCAGCTCGGGAATAACTCAGTCGGGCTGCAGTCGGATCACAGGAGGCCCCCAGACATACCATTCCAAGAGAGAAATAAAATAAAAAATAAGATGGAATAAAATGCCCCCGCTGCTACTGTATGGGCCATACTATCAGTGCTAAGCTCCCGCCTTCGCCCAGGCATGCTGAGGGTGTTTTGTGCTGATAAATTTACCTAGTTTACATCTGGGTGCTGCAGAGAGAAAGAGTTCAGTGCCAGCACTAGAGATTTGGGCACCCTATAAAGAGGATTACAAACCTCCACTACTAACCCCGTCAGGGCCACAGGCTGCGTAATGGCGATATCCATCATTAAGTGCAAAGGATGAATGAATGGAAGCTAGAACAGATTTGAATACCAACAAAAGGAATTTGAGGGCTACAAGTAAATCATCACACCGTCAGCACAAAATGGAAAACTTGTCTTTTATTGAAAATCTTTATTATTGTGTGCAAACTATTCACCAGTCATGATACAAGTTACTGGGTTGCATTATGATATTTATCACTTAATGTGGGTGAGGAATAGCCGAGACAACCGTCTCTCTGCACTAAGATCGATGTGAAGGTTTAAACCCGAGACGCAGCGCTTGCCACTGAGTAATAGTGATACTAATAATAACAATAATAATAGAAAGAAATGAAGGAAAGAACACTGAAAAGACACAGTAATGCAGATCGATTTTATTCATGCTCTAAAACCTTAGCTGCCAGGTGGGAGCAGTGAGGTGCAGAATACTAATATGGAAAATGCTTTTGAGCTCAGGGGGTCACACCCTGAGACATTTTGGCCAAGGCTCCAATCAATTCTAATTTGTCACTGCAACATCCCGGTGTCACAAAATGGGAGCAAATTATTGTATCTGAGTAGGGACACAGAGGATGTTCCAGGTCAAGCCTGACACATTTACATCCCATTAGTGCAGGTGCGAGGCATTCTGGGTGTTAGTCATAATTCTATTTTCACTATGGGGAACTTTTTGGGAGCGGTTCAGTACATATGGCGGTTAATATGATGTGGCGTGGATGTTATATATGGACGTTTGTTTTTCTACGCAACCTTGGACCATAAGCTGAGATATTTTAACCTTGGATTTGACTTGAATGCATTTTTAATCATTTAGTAAGAATTACACTGTGTGACATGACCTTCATCTCTGCAAAGTGACAAAGAACAACATTTTACCAGTGAGGTTCAAAGTAAGGTTCCGGGTGCTGCCTCCACAGAGGAGGAAATATGTGTTAAGTCATACCTGTAAATACAGTATACATACTGGATGCCCAAAACACCTTTGGCCTACACACACACACACACACGCGTCCACAAACAAATAAACCTGCGGTGCACAGCATTGCATGGATTAAGGGTCCTCTGTGGCTGTTTGCCTTTTTAATGGTGTCCTAATTATCATTTAACCCTAATTAACCTGCATGGATAGGAGCCGGGCCTGATTAATCCTGCACATTGTTGGTCCACTGTGGGGTAGAAAGCAACTTCCTCATTCAGTCTTTAATCAGCTTTCTGCCAAAGCATTGCACGAAGTCATGTGTGTCGGTACATGGATTTGCACACACACACACACACACACACACAAATCCATTTAGCAGCATCTTTGTAGGCGCAAACATCACTCCACAAGGACGGACAGGGTGATATGAGGCTGCATAGTTTCCTTCCAAAGTTTAGTTATTTCTGTCAATGTGCATGCGTGCATTGGGGGAAAAAAGTCCTTGTCCTTAGCTTCCTTGAAGAGAAAAACTTTATTTGTTGTTATCAGTATTTCAAATACGAGTTCCCTTGCTATGATGTGAACATCCACGTTGTGCTATTGCTTTCCCAACAATTCCCGGATTGAGTTTTATATTTCAATTTGATGCTTTCTTGAGCTGCTGGTTTTATTTTGTAGTTTAAGGCACCAGTGCACCTCCCGTGTATTAGACTTTGCAGGATTGTTTTTGTATCAGTTTCTGGATTGTGGAGTAATGGGTGCGTTGCAATGGCCTCTGGCTGAGGGAAGGAAAAGAAATAAACAATTCCAGAATTGGACCCAACAAAATAACTTCTTCGCTGCGGTGCTCCTGGTGGATACAGAACTCCCTACAATCCCGCAGGACCGGGTCCGAAATGAGTCACGACATAATGAAGGTGAAACGAACAAAAATCCTAAATATAACAGAAATGTATATGTGATGTTGGACTTGCTCGGATAATTCTAAATAATAAACAAATGTGCAAATGTCCCATGCTGAAGCAAAACAGCATATGAATGCATGGTTGTGTAAATGAAGTGGAGGTGAGCTTAGTAAGACAGGGTATGAATGGTTCAGTCCCATCTCTATTGCAAAGGTGTTGACGTCGCTAACGTGACTGTAGCAATTAGCAATGTATAAGATCATGACAGCCCTTTACACAGGTCACATACTGTTTACAATATTTATATTAGAACACTGCATGTGGATAACATAAACTATAAAACGCTGGTAAATGGGTAGTGAGTTCATTTAAATTTAAACTTGAGTATTATTGTTTGAGTTATTGAGGTTGTAGTGATAAGATGTTTTTTTTATCATAATACACTTTTCTAAAGAACTAGAACAACAAATAGGAAACCTAAAATACAGCCTATACAGTGCATACTGTGCCTAAATATCCTCTAACAGTAATAGTTTTATTATTTAGTTTTACTTCATACGGCAGGCGTCATGTGGTAAATTCAATTCTTATGTGCGTTTATATTTGTTGTTCTAAAAATGTGTGAAATATGTTTTTTCGCGTTAGATGAGTAGATTAATATCACTCTTGTGTCTGTGCGGTAAATATGAATCTTAGCTGGTTAGCTTAGCTTAGCATAACAACGGGAAAACAGCACGACTGGCTCAGTTAGATCATTCTAAATATATGTATTACCCAAAATGTTTGACTGCTCCTTAATTAAACGATGGACAAGTTTGAACTTTTCCATTCTTTTTCCTGACTGGCACCTGATACCACATTCTCAACCGGTTAAAAAAAACATGACACAATTTTATTTAAATTTTTCCCGGAGCACACAGCACTGTTTTGACGATAAACACTTAACTGGACACCGAAAAATAATTTGCAACACCACATATTTGTATGTGACTTCTATATAATATGTGACTTTTCCATTATTTCCATGAGAGGAAGTCTTCACATGGACAGGCTATCTTATACAGAGAGGCAATATATGATATTCAGGAGAAAACTGAAATTCATTAGAAAGCAATTACTTTCCAATCACTGGCTGACATTATCGAGTCACTGCGGTCTGTACCTGTGAAAGCAATATTCCTACAATGACACTGTATCTTTTGCCGAATACCTTTCCTTTGCTTATCTGTCTTCCATTTGTTCAACCATTTGTGGCTTGTATGCCCAAATGTGAAGGTAATAAGACATTGTGGACCAATGCCTTAAGGCTGATAAGCTCACCCAGAAAGCCGGTTGGCATTACTCATATTTCTGGTGTGTAACAGATATTCTATTTTTTTTTTCCTTCATTTTTCACTGCTTATCTGTGTGGCGGTGGCAGCAAGCAGCCACGTCCTCCAGCACTTCCAAGGAGACCCTGAGGTGTTCCCAGGCCAGACGGGATATGTATTTCCTCCACCGTGTGCTGGGTCTGCCCCTGAATAACCTTCGCTTTCATCACTAAAGACCTGTAGCTCAAATACTCCTCTGAGTCAAGCCCATCAAATCAGTTTGAGTTTTCATTTATTTTCAAAATTTTCAAAAAGTACACCTTTTAAATTTTAAGATAAACGCGCTTTGACTCGTCGAGCGGCAAACAGTGTGATTTTGGAAATTAAGCAGGATTATTATCATATGAAATTGCTGAATTCCAAATTCAGAGCATTACAATGATTGAAGGATGTCCTCCACACAGCTCTGAAAACCGGGGACGGCTGAGCACAAGCAGAGCAAACAACAGCAGCAGTGCTGACGCGGCTAACAGTGTTTACCTGCGGGGGAACATGAAGGTGGGCTCTACGCTTCACTGACAATGCTTCGGGTCGAGACGGCAGCCAACGGCCCGGCTACGTCGACAAAGCAAAGAGAAGCTCAAATCACAACGCACACACAATGGCTCTGGTAGAAACCTGTCAATATGAAGGCAGCCCCGCTCTAAATCACACCCTGCTTTATGGTCTATTTTACCCATAATGGGACCAGAATTTACGCAATGAACATCATGCTGTATTGAAGAAGACTTGAAACTAGAGATTGAGGCCATAAACTCATGTTCACAATGTTTACTGAGGTAATAAATCAAGAGAGAAGTAGAGTCATTTTCTCATAGACTTCTATACAATCTGAACCGGAGGTTGACGCCTGGTGGACACTACAATATTATTGTCATCATGAAAATGTACTCTCCGCCCGTTCAACATTCGATTTTTTTACAAGAACGAACAACCTTTAAAATACAGTGTTGGTTAGTCATGCTTACTTGCTGACAATTAAAAGCAAACCATGCTGTGTTCACAGTTGGACCGGATGCTGTGAAATCACTTTACCAGACATCAAATTGAGACTTGACACAGCTACATCCAGAACACGCCGTGGAAAGTTCCTAAAAATATTCAACCACTGGTCAGTGGAGTAGAAAGAGAGCAGACGCAGCACGAGGTGTTCCAGAAACTGGGACCGGCAAATAAGAGTTTAATTTAGTTCTGAAATGTAAGGCTTTTAAGACTCTTACCAAGATGAATACTTTTGTGTATGTTCCTATTTCCAGCAATTATATTTCCACTGTGAATTCCTCCTCACTTAATTGCAAAATTGTAAGAATTGCCCTTTGTCCTCCTCTCACTGCAGAAGCAGAACACCTGGGGAAAGTAGAAAGTAGGTCAGTTTGAAAATAGAAATCGCACGAAACATTTCTGCACATTTTCTTTGTATTCCCTGGCAGTTAACTAGTGAGGGTCATTGAAGAGGAATGTGACAGAATGACAGGTCAGACCATTTTAATCAAGGTGAAGGATTTCCACGCTGAGCAAATTTACACCACGAAAATTCATTTCATAGTATCAAAGCTGCAAATGGTACTCAGATTTCATCAGTCAATGATGTACAAATAGTCAATAGGACATCTTACATACCAATAATATTCTTTTTCCAATTTTGAAGATAAATTTCACAAAATATTGCAACTCAAAGACAACAATGTCAGTAGATCTTTGTGCATTTAGTTACATACCGATAATTGGAACTTAATTAAAAAATATATATTTTTTCAATTTTAAAGATTTCACAAAATATTGCAACTCGTTACTCTCATTCCCCTCAGTTGAGAAGAAATGCACAAAGTTCAGTCGTTCGATCACCAAAATTGAGTCAGTTTTGTAATCAGAAAATCAGGATGTGAAGCCGAAATTCATATTAAGGACTATTCCAAATGGTTTCCTTAATGCCTCCCTGATTAAATAAAGAACCCAAGTTATCCATCAGTGTGGACCCATTATTGTGCCTGTGCTACGTCCTTCTCCACCATCACTAACCTCTCGCTCGCCCTCTTCATTTTTCCTTCCCGTCCTTGCTTTTCATTCTTGCTCTGTCTCTTCCGTCTCTCTCTCTACAGGCAATTTTCCCCATCCACTTTTCCTCTCCTCCTCATGACTCAAGTCACGAGTCATTAGAAAAGCCTGACCTTCTGGGAAAGGTCTTGGGTAAGCAGTGATAAAGTAGAGTTGGCCCATTGAAAAACGCTATGCTGTAGCACTATAATAGGTGCAGCTATAGTCCAGGGAGCAGACTAATGGTCCTTAACCTCCATGTGCCATTAGCCTGAAATAAAGACAGGAGGGAGGAATACAGACTAGCGGGAGCTCAAAACGTAGTCTCCCTCTCCTCTCCCCTGTCTGACATGGAGATGGTGATGATGTGAACATTAAATGAACTTTATGCGATGCCTCTGTATTGACACTTCTTGTAATAGTCACCCCATACACACTGAGGAAGTATTAGTCCTTGCTAGCTTAAATGACACATGCAACACTTGAGTTACTTTTGAATGTTTGTCAGTGTTTTCCTGTATCACACTCAATTCGTCATAGACTTTGACAGCAGTATTATAATCTCATTATGAATACACAGTGAAAGTTACTGTGAGGAACTTTTAAGTGTTTCTGAAACAGTCTCAATTTAATCCTGTTGCCTCAATATGACCTACATAAGTAGATAAAACCATCAGATTGGCTATATCTCGCTGCTCTGCCGGCCCCCCCGCTGGGAGCCATGCTGCTAGAGACCCAGGTTGTATTGCTGGACCCGCTGGAGGGAAGAGAGGCACAGGTGCTCAGGTGCTCAGAAACACCACCGCTTCTGTCCACAGGGACCGCCAAAATCAACACAACTGCAATTTATGGTGTCTTTATTTGCAAGGACCCTTCAGGCCAGTCATGACAATTTGCAGGTGGGTAATTGGATTTCTCACTAACATAAGTGTGCCTTTCACACACCAATTGCATTTGGAAAAATAAATAGAGATTACTCAAACAGCTCAGTAATAATAAAGATAACAAACCTGTGACTCTATAGGAATGATAGTCCAGTGAATCTCACTAGTACAGTGTTTTCAGCAGGGTTTAGTCCATGCAGAATTTAGCATATCAGCTGGAAGGTGGACCAATCAGTAAACTATGTGGCTTAGGTGGTCACATGATATGTAACTCCCGGACCTCGATAACAGCTAATGGTGTATCCCAAATGGTGTTAAGTACAGCTGCTGACAAACTACTTCCTGTTGATGAATCATGCCAGAACATACTCTAAGAATCCTCATCTAAGATTATCTGCAGTTAGCATATGCTTTGCTATATTGTTCTTGGTGCAGAGTGAATGAGATGGCCGCTGTACAATGTGGACAAAGACAACCATGTCAGTAGATCTTTGTGCATTTAGGAATCTACAGAAACTTCTTTAGCCTGAAATCCTATCTTGTTGTAGTTTAGGGTTCATTTAGGCATTTTAAAGAGCCGTCTTGACCTCCTAATTCCAAGAATCCTGAGTGAGAATGGCATGGACCCTGTCCTGAATTTAAAATGAGGAGACAACATGACCACCGTAATAAAATCATCGACGTGTTACGTCCAACGCGATTGGTGCCTCCCACTTCTAGTGGCAAAACTGGAACGCTCGTCTTATTTTGTCCATGATAGCTAATATAGCTAGCTAGTGAGAGAGCCGTTGATGTTATGTCCAGTCCATCTCTAGTAGCCTACCCGTCCATTCTAATCAAATAAACAGGCATGACAGGACAAGTGCTGTTTGAAGAATCAAATTCACAGTGACAGATAGGATTTCTTAGATAAAGGTAAGATAGCAGGTGTGAGATATGATAGGACACAGTCAGGAAGAATTGCTTCTGTAGTAGACGGATAAGATATATCCTATCTTTGCAACTACAAAGATAGGACGAACAGGATATGTTTTCTGTAATGGAATGATTCATAAGATGGATTTTGAGTTGCCTGGAACTAATTAATCTTGGTGGTGCAATTTGCCCATCTGCCCAAGGTCAAAAGTGATAAACAACAGGTAAACCACATGTGTGCCACAAGGCCACATGTTAAGTGCACAACGAATCACATGACTTTGTTATTCAGTAGAAGGTGGCAATGCATTAGCAGTGAGCAAGACTGCTAATGCTACTTGCATCAACTTGTGACTGGATGCCTGCTCGCACTGTGGTGATTAAAGACCAAAACAGTGCTACCAGTGAGAACCTGCCAATATATGTTGTCCTTGTCATATATCAAATAGGAGTCAATTGATATGGGTAATCGATTTACAGTTTTATTTACAGTGTACAGTTTCCATTAAAGACTAAAGAGCAACACATATCGACCTTGAGATGTCACATTTGCACGGACACACGCCGCAGTAAAACCCCCGGAGGTCAGCACAAGCGAGACCTTCAGCTGTTGTTAAGATGCTCTTTGATGCAAATATACAATTGACTCTGTGGGAAACATTTCAAAACATGCAAAAGATATAATTTAATCCCAAGATAACATACAACCACAAATTAAGCCTCCGATAAATGCCCACAACATGTCATAGACAGCCACTGATGGAGAAACTGGAGTGTAGAAATTGAGTGTATTTCATACACAACACAGTACAACAAGTATAAACCCACTGCCTGCTTTTGCAACCAAAACCCAAAATGCATTGAAAGTATACACCAAGCCTGTCTTTTCTCTCTCACTGTAATCTGTAAGAAAAGACGCTGATTTCGTATCCCTGGATACAAATGATTCCTTTTATATGATTTTGTGAGTTTCTGTTTTGAGGTTGAGATAAACACATGTATCCTGATGAAGGCCAGTCGTTCTTAGCTTAGTTCAAGAGATTTACTGTGGGGACGCCTACACTGATGGAAAGATACATGCTGATAGCTGCACTTGAATTCAGTCAATTCTCCAAGTGAATCACACCCCTAAATCCCTCTCTAAACAACTGTCACAGCACAGGCAGCCTGTTTAGCATATCACGGCTAATCAATTAACTGCTGCGTTGATTAATTGGAGTCTAAGTTAAACCTAGCAGACCAGAAGTGGATGTTAGAGGCCTGCCTCTATGATACTATTGATTATTTGAGGGTCAGCCAACATCTTGCGGGAGCATAATGTGTCACTGTGCAGCCCGCAGCAGGAGAAAGCCTCGTTCTGGTGTCGGCCTCCGTGCTCTTATTCCGAGGTGGATTATTGAATAGCTGTCCATCATAACAGCACTGGAGTAGACATATCCTGCACGGAGCACTAGCACAGGCAGGGAGCAGATGGTGCCATTTCTTATTAATGACTAACATCAACATTATGCTGTGTACACATGAAAACAAGATGCACATTTCGTTGGGTGGACGCATGCAGCGCAGGATTAATACATATATACACTTCATGTGTGTATTACATTTCTTCTGTTTACATTTCTTGAATAAAACAGTGATAGTAAGGATTTAGCCGAAACTGATTATATTTTATGTTAGACAGTACGAGCCATCATTTTTCATCAAGGAGTGTGTGTGTGTGTTTGTGTGTGTGTGTGCATGACAAATAAAATTAGAGCAAAATAATATGCAGTCTGGTCAATCCACATTCTCTTTCAGCCCAAACTTGGCAATTGCCGTCACATATTGAGGGAATTGCAGTTCATTGGCTCGTAGTTGAGTCGACTGTCTATTAATAAACATGGTCACTGGGGCTTGGCTCTGCGAGGGCTTGTTACTGATAGGATCAGTAAATAGAAAAATCCCCAGGGACTCGCTAAGCTTTGACTCTGGAAAGTAACGCACTGCTCTATGTGATAATAATAAGTCCAAGTCTAATCAGAATGGTCACAGATTATAGATTGTTATGAACTGCGAGAGGAGGAGAACTGGAATGACTTTGTCTGCTTCCTTCTTGGCGCGTTGCTCTCCGTGTCACTTTGTATGACTGATGTGTTTTTAGGTATTGAGTGTAGCAATATGTTTTAACTGACACCAGAAGACTTTTAAGTGATTTCAGGTGATGAACAGACAGATGTTGTCATGTTTCATTCCTTCAAAATTGAGAGATTTACAGTTCAGATCTACCAAATCCCAGCTGACACTGAGTCACAGCAGCTCTACCAAAAGTTATTATTCACTCACACACACACAAATGCAAAAACTCAAGCCCAAATCCCACAGGTGAAGTTCTGCAGCAATAGCATGCACCAACTCATCTGTGGTAATGACATGACAGAACACATCCAAAACTAGTTAAATACTGCTTCTTTAGCTCCATAAAGTAGCCACCATTTACATTTTGCGTTGACATCTTGTGAAATGAAATGAAGCACCTAAAGTAGAGACAAAAAAGAAAACTATTAATAGCATCAAGGCCCTTCAAAGATGTATCAAATGTCCATAGTTGAATATTTCAACAGATGAATATCTACATGACTGAAGTTTACTAAAAGACTACATATGTATCAGCTTATGAAAAATGCAAGGCTCGAGTCAAGGGTTGTGGAAATGCAAGAATTCAGCTCTGCTCTGCCAACAAGGTCTTACTCTCACAATCCCAGCGGTGCCGTAACCTTCACTAATGTATAACGCTGCGGATTCCTCAGCAGCCAGGATGATGGCTAATGCAGAAAGACGATTAAACTTCTATTCATTATAGTAGTGCAAACTGGAATAAATCAAATTCTATGAAGGCATAACACTAGATAAATAGGAGATCAGCTCTGTGTTCCTGAAGTTTTAAAATGTAAATTAACTTTAACATTTTGATGACACGCTCAGCTAAAGCCAACCATCACCCTGCCTCCTACAAAGTTACATTGAACTGCACTTTCAATCATCAGGGAAACAAATGTTCTCCCGGATTATTGTCACAATTTGAAACAGTTTGACACAGCGAGTTCAAACTGGAAAAAAATCCAAAGTTTAAATTAAAATGACTACAAAATGTGGACATGAACAGTCTCCTGGATGAAAGCCCTGTGTGTTTTGACCCATACGCCACCCCGACCTCCGCCCTACGTGGACTTAAGTCTTGTTTGAAACTTATTTGTGATACATCATCACCCAACAAAATACCTTTCCCTTGAGACGTTATTCACAATGCAGTTTCCTTGTATGGGAACTTAATTTGTAGGAGGCAAGGCTAGCCACACACGTGAAAAAACGTTAGCATGTATAACGCTTACCACTTTCACAGTCTCAGTTTAACATGTTAGCATGCTAACATTCACGATATATCACAACACATTACAGCTAAGGCTGATGGGAATGTCATTCCTTTTGCAGGTATTTGATCATAAATGTTGTAAGTGTTGGACAAAGTCAGTTTATTTTTACCCTCCACTGTGGTGGACCAACCAGGTGGCACTAAAGGTAAAGTCAGCAGATCACAACAGTTGGTAGGTATTGCAATCCCTCCAACAGATGTTGAGAGCTAAGTGTGGACCAGAGTGATTGACCAGGTATCCAGGTTGATATGTTATTTGCTGATGTGAAGACATTTGACAGAAGTGATATTGTCACTTAAGTCTTCAAATGTACTGTATTAATAAAATAACCCTTTTCAGCCTGTTGTCCTTGGAGTTGTTTAAACAATACTATATCTTATCTTATGTGATATGTGAAATACGCAATGTCAAAGAAGATAATTCATCGTTACATTTAAAATGCTACAGCAAAAACAGGCCACTCCAGGGAGTGTGGTCTTGGCTTTCTACAACACAGGTTGTCAATCGTTATCGTATGAAGATTAAGTAAATAAGAACACAAGAGTTCTTGATGAAAATGGCAGATCAAAGACTGCAGGTGGGTTAATTGGAGTGAACATCAAAGGCTCTGGATGTTAGACACATGGTGGTTGTCCAAGTATATCACACACATCAACCTTGTCTCAGCTGCTTTTGACTTGCTCCCGGTATGCACTCCGGCATCCTGCAGAGCAAAGGGTCTTCATAAAGGTGTTAATGTTCATCGCAGCGGAAAAGCATTACATCGTGCTGTGCTTGTTCATTCTCTCCCTGGTATTCTAAGAATGCCACCAGCAGCAGCTTTGCATTGACATTACAAGCAGACATAGTGAATGATTTTTGCCCACATACAGCAAAATACACTGATTTTGTAAACAAAAATACTGTAGGTGCTTTCTGCCTCAATGATCTATCTAATGAAAACAAGGTACCTCTTCTTCCCACACGGTTGCCACAAGACTTTATGTAAACTCCATTAAAACAGCAGCAAAAATGTAATTAGTGTTAGGCGTCACTAAGCATCAGCTCGGCAGTAATTCTCTCCTTTTCTCTTTCTTCCCCTTTCCTTCTTCCCTCCCAACAATTCAGAATAGGGAGGTATGCAATTTCCTAAGGATCCAGGAAATGCTTACAGAGGATTACTCAGGAAACACACAGCTACTTGCACTCCAGCATTAAGTGAGGCTTAGGTTTCTATACAGTGTGCATATAGTACTCCTCCCTGGTGTTTTGAAGAGAAATAACAATGTGCTCTCATCCCTACTTGTCATATTTTGCTGCTTGGGCAGACGCAGTGCAGAAGTTTCCTCGTGTCTTGACGCAGAAAGTGTTAACGTTGTTAACGTAACAACGTCGCGGTTAGGTTTAGGTTTACCGGGTTAATAAGCTTGAAATAAAGATCAAAATAAGTACATTTGTTACGCTAACACTGGTGCCCTGGGTGAAAGTCCTGTGTTTGTCTGATCCATCCACCACCGCTCCCCTCCCCATCATAGCGGACTTTCTTGCTGTTCACGCTACATCCGTTGCTCTGAGCGTGTAATACTGACATGGATGGGTTTACATTGGTGTTGTTTGAAAGCCTGTTGCGGCTCATAAATGCTCTGAAAGGGTGCCGTGCACGTTGCTTTCAAGACGCAGAGGACCATTGCCCAAGCGTCGGTACTTAATGCCTTATAGATAGGCATTATGCAACGCCCATTTATCATATTGTAGCTCTCTCAGTGCTTATGAACAATTTCATTAATGTACATAATATTCAGCCGGCAGTCATCAATATAAAAAGCCTGAATTAATCTTGCCTTCTTTCACATTGACTGATTGCCTTGTCGTCTATACACGGAGTGAATTAATTGCGGTCTCGTGTCAGCTTAAGCACCTGAGAGGAGAAAGGAATCAAGAAAACTGATAAAGATGTGTTGTACAGTCCATTAGAGACAAATCAGTTCCCGTGATTTAAATTCTATGATTAATATGCATGCTTATGAACATAGGAATATTAAAGAATATGAGATTCAGTTTTAGGACCTGTGGTGTGCAACGCATGAATATCATCTATTGAGGATCAAACGTTTCGTTGGCAGGACCAAGCTGGTGTAGGTTTTTTGGCTTATGTGTTCATGCATCCCTGCACTCTTTGAAATTCATGACTGTGTTAAGGCCCCTGGATTTAATTAAACCAATTCAGGCGCAGTGGCAAACTGGATTGGTTAATGCAGCGCTGTGGAACACGGAAACCGGGAGGTCACGGCAGCAGGGAAACCTGCGCTGCTGAAGCACTGATAACAGCCTAGTTGATGGAGTTACGGCATAATGAGAAGATGAGAGGAAGTGACACTGTTACAATGGGAGGTAAATTGCTACGGAACAATCTTTACATATGAAAGTAAGTTTTATATATATATATAAAAAAGTCTGTCTCTCTCCATGGTGCTGGAATAATCTGCACAGTATTTGCAGTTAATGAAGTGTCTGTAATGAAGCTTGTGCGATACATTTCCAATAATTGCCAGCCATGCTTAAGTAGCCATTAAGACTGCAAGTGTGATTTTCATAACGCACGAGGACTAACCTGGTTATTGAGGTCATCTTGTCGCTCACACAAATTGACTTGCTTTGATGCTCAAGCTCCAATAATGAATTTCTGTATTTAGTTATTCATAATTAACATTACTTATAGATATACACCCTTAAACTTGACGGCCTAAGCTCTGCCCCCTTTATTACTTTTGCTATGCCTGTCCAGTGTTCCTTTGTGGCACGGCAAATATCCAGTTTAAATTGTAAACGTTACAGATTAACATTTTAAATCTTTGGCAATATACAATTCAGGATGCGAAAGACAAAAGCAGGCTTTGATTTGATGTTGTATTTTGGTGTATTTTCATCATCTTTTTAGTTACAGTTCAAGTCAAGGAGTAGGAAAAGACATTCGGTTGAATCAATTGTCCATTGGTCTAGATTTCAGCGGTTATATTACCTCTGAAATTTAGATTTTATACTAGGCGGGGATAAAAATTGTATTATTTTCCTTTATTCTACATCCATTATGTCCGGAATGGTAATAGAGCTTTTATTACTTACAATGGATTCTATCATTCAAAATGAGACGAGAAATATGCATATAAGCCGAATGGTCGAGGAGCTATTTCTGCTTCTTTTTTTTTTTTTTTAGGGATAAGCCCCGGGGGCAGCCAGAGCTTAACAGGTTAATGATTAAAACAGTTCTGCTGTCGGAAATTCTGTGGCATCACCCATCAGCAGCCTATCATGTTTACCGCCTTTACCGGCAACCATAGCCGTGATCTAGCTTATATCAGACGTTGCACGGAAGTACACTGATGCAATTTACAGTAATTGCCAGTGACATGATCTGACACAAAGTGTTGCTCCAAACCATCTCAACAGATGTTTCACCGGAGAACACTCCGGTCCTTTGAGCTCTGCATTCCTCACTTCCCTGAAACCTGCCAAGTTTGTCTGATGACAGAAGGTAGGCAGGGAGCACTGGGGGTGATTAGAGACGGTACAGACTCTGCACCAAAGGACTGTTTTGGGGTTAGAATCAAAGTCTTTAAAACCTGTAACTGTCCCCAACGGCAAGCAGCTTTACATGGGCACTAACTATTGCACGACATTGTCTACAAAATACAAATCTCTTCCATGCCCAGGAAGTTGTAACTGATCCAAAGTCAAAGTAAAGGAATGCAGAAATAACTTTAAACTTGTAAATAACGTGTAAAGCAGTTCTTTTCTATTCAGCAACACGTCCCCAAGATGGCCAATGGCTGCTGGAACCACCGGCAGTTCTGGGCAGCCATAACAACAGGTGCTGCAGATGTCCACCTGAAGCTCCGCTCTGCTGGCATGGATGACAAAATCAACTCAGCTGCTTGTCCTATCCTGGAATTTAAGTAGGCAATTCCCCATGCTTTTAGAATTACCAACCACACAGTTGGGATGTTGCTTTAGTTGTTTACACGCTGACCAAGAAGCCCAATATCCCTGAAGCTTGTCTGGCAAGGGACCTTTGTTGTTTCTCTCTCCCCCCTTGTTTCAATGCAATAAACAATACCCCCCAAAAACATATTTTAAAGATATCAGCCATGGTATGGGAACTCGCTATTTGTTGTGGTCTGACGAGCTGCAAACAGTGTGCAGTTGGAAATTAAGCAGGATTACTATCATTGCAATGGAAAAAAGGCCCTAAATTCAAAATTCTCTCACTCGGGCTGTCATCATGGTGACGGCTAAACCGTCGGCTAGCAGCTAACAGTAATGACAGAACTGCCCGTATTAACCTGGGGCAGAACCAGAGCATACGCTTCCACGACAAAAGCCGTGGATCGGGAGGGCGTTATCAGCGGGAACCGTGGTATGAGCGCAGCACGGCGGCGATTAGCGGGCACACGCCCTGGGACTCACGTGCACTAATATGCACACGCGACCAGACCAGAGACGTAAACAAACCACAGAGAAGCTTGCATTTCAACACACAGAGAGAGAGTGTGATTTCATTCTATATGTTCACATTGCCAATAGTTGTTTGCTGTTACATTAATGCTCTGAATTTAGAATTCAGCACCTTTTAAGGTGAAGCCCATTGTTCATTCCCCAGCTCCTCTTAACAGCGTCATACGTGGATGAAGCGTCTCGCTATCACAGGCCAAAGTTTCCTGCAATGTTACCATGTTGCAGTGACCTGGTTGCTGTTGTGATTCATGTGGCATCTTGTCCCTGCATTCTGGTGTGTCAATATTCATAGACGATGTGTCTCAGCTGTCGATGGATGTTACTGTTTTTACTGAAAAACACAAAGTGAGGAAGCAGCTAATGCAGATATAGGCAAGCGGTCATGTGCTGGCTGCTGAGATATCTTATATTAATTATTAATTGTCTATTGTCTTATTTCATCATCTATCATTATGTTTCAGCCATTACTTTGCTGAAGCTTGTTTAACGTGTGTATCCTCTACCACCTTTTTGAATTATATCTGCAGCAACAGCCACGTCAACAACATTATGAATATTGCTACTCTGCAACTTGTGTTTCTTAACACCCATACATTACGATAATAGGTCTACAGTTTTATGCATGTGCTAGATGTATTGATTTTTTTGTTTTTGTTTGTCTCAAAGGCAATGGAATGTATCCTCTGCAACCTTGGCTTGTAATTTTGTTCAACAAAAGCAACAATAGACGGTTACAGCCCTTTCCCGTAACAGGTGAGAGGCGTTGCTGACCGCACAATTTGGCAATCCTCAAAATCTAATTGTGTTTCCTCAATCACACAAAGGGCTGTACTTTCTAAACACAGAGGTGTGCAGCGTTGCGGTGGAATGCTGCATTCTTCAAAACAACATTAGTCATGGCATGCCTGGATGATTATTGCTCTCAGGCCTGATCTGACTCAACCAGTTTGGCCCTCTGACCTCAAATGACAGCAGGAAAATGTGACAGGATGTTTTTACATTTATATATATGTGTAAATAAACACGTTTTCTTTGTGTAGCATTTGTCAGATTTGTCTTATCTGCTATTGGCTGTTATGCTTTTCATTTATTAATATATATCAAATGAAGTTGTATCAATTTATTGACAAAATCATGTATATATTTTATCATATTCGTTTGATTAAAAGATTTACTGAGAATCATGTTTCATGTCGTAAATGGGGTCCACGGTGTGCCTCCTCTGGCAGCAGAATGGCTTTGCAGTGTCACATGTCAGTTGAGAGTGAGTCCATTTCTCCACTGCAGCTGCTGCCCAAGAGAGACTGATGAGAGTCAGATATGCAGCGGCAATAGGCGGCCCGGTTGCTGACTGATCCTTATCCTCCTCTGGCTCAGCTCACATCATCTACTGGTAACAGCTGTGTTATCGCTGGTCTGCAACTACTTTCCTAATGGCCACCCCGCTCTGCATGCTAGTGAGCAGCGAAAAGGTCACATATTCTATCTGCTGCTGGTGATCGAGTGAAACAAATCTATGTAAAGAAGATGGAGGGGGTGGGGGGGGGGGATAGTAGTCAGATTACATTTCTATTTCCTCACCTTATTCTTCTTGCACACACCGATAATTCTGAATATAAATAGTCGACGCTTACATCCGACCTTTAGGTGGGAGAATGAAGCAGAGGTTTTAAAGGTTAGTTAGCAGTTACAATATCCGATTAGCATCTGAGCTGAGTGCTGACAGTATCTCACATGGTAGAGCAGGTGGTTCAGTATTCACAGGAGCCTTGGTTCCTCTCCCGGCTCCTCCTTACAGCATGTCCAAAAATCCTTGATTGGACGAGGTCATCTGTCTCCAGTATACTGCAGGTATATATGCATGGAGCTCCTCGCCAACATAGGCAAAAACATTTTGCTGTGTGACGATGTTTCCAGATGTTTCCAAGTAAATACAATTATTAAAACGTTTTAATAATAAATTCTAATTCAGATTTTCCTGGTTAGATGGCCTTGTCTGTATTTTGAGATGTTCCAGTTGTAATGTGCATGACATTATGAAATGTAACACCAAAAAATGTGATAATAATTCAATCACAGTGTTCTTATTTCCTCTTTTTCCCTTTAACTGATGCTCCATTTCAAACGTAAACAGAATCCATTGCTGACGGTGACAGACTGTTATTATATATTTTCGAGGCATTTTTTTACATTTTGCAGAAGACCTTTTGTGCAGAGAAGATAACAATCGCTATTTTAATTAATTACAGGCAAATATACTTTACGTTAGTTGATGGTTTCCAAATTTACATTGGTGCTTTCCACTATTGTGTGACGTCAGACAGCTGCTTCTTTGAGATGGATGAAATTTTGTTGTCTGGAACGCAGCATGAGATGTCAAGATATTACAAAGCACAGTATATTTCAGACCGTCCATTTGAGTTCCCACAGGTGTTTAATATTTGAGGTTATTTCTTAACTTAACCACAAACACAAGCTAATTAGGCAATCCCTCCCGTTGTGTTGGAGGATGAACAGGAGGTCTGTTTCTGAGCTGGAATAGTCTTCTCAGGTGTGACTTACAGCTCTGAGACAAACATATTTTGCAGTCTTGATTGGCTGCTCAGAATATCACCGACTCATTACTCACATTGTCATCCCATTGTTTCATTCAGTGTACATGCCTGTCGTCGGCTGCTTTTATCTCCCCATCTCTGTGTCAAACACACTTTTTTAATGATTTTATTTGTTTGAAAAAGAAGAAATAAAGCTGCTGCTAATGAGGAGCTACCTGGGTTACGTTTGTTCTTTGAGGATCGGCTCAACCGCTCCCTCTAATTATCATTATAAGATGCTAAAAATTAAAATGTAAAAGATTTCTGTCATATCAAGGTTTTACCATCATTTGAATTCCCCCAAAAAAGCATTGACACATGGCACACCAAATGATAAATACGTGTCATAGATATTTAATCCATTCAACAACTCGTTAAGCGTTTATTTATTGAAAGTATTCAACAATCATACTGTCTTTGTAATGCTACCTGGCTGCAGGTTCTCACTTCAAGGAAGAACTAGAACAGGATCTGGCAGGTGTCACATGCTCGCTGTCAACTAGTCAAGGAAACGTGATGAGTGATTGGGGCTTTTACTGGTATTAGTGTCAATCTTCTATTTCCTTCTTCAAATACATTCTTTAACACTTACGGCAGCGCCTTATCGTGTCAGGAGGACGTGAACAAACAGTTAAACCCAAGTACACTCTCTTTCCCCTTCCCTGACTGTACACCGTGCACTCTGGAGCATGCGGGAGACACAGGAGGAAGCCCCATTTTTAAGGTGGAACGCCAGTCGATGTGAGCAGATCCATCAGTGTTTGTCCCCCACTGAGATACTGAGATGATGGATGGATCTAATGGATTGATTTAAGCCTCGGCTCCCCTACTGACTGACTGAATAACCGAGTGAATGCTAGAGCAAATAACTTCAAGCTGTGGGGGGATGCATTTATACTGTGCACTTCCTCCACAGTCAAATTCATCCATCAATCCGGCCGAGTGTTCTTGTTATAGGCTCTCTCAAGGTTGTTGTGTATGCTGTGTTATTTCTTAATAAGGAGGGGACTTGACACCAACATTACCAGATTGCTTTGTTCACGTTTCCTTTACTGTGATAAAGGCTTTTCCTCAGAGCTCTCGTCACAGTGACTGATTACAAATGTCGAGGATAAAGAACGGGTTGTTTTATCGAGGGAGATTACGTGTATTTAAAGTTATGATGGTGCCTGTGAGGGATGAACAGATAAATAGTACAGTAGGCGATTTGAGGAGGGATGTCATCCCCCTTGTGAGCAAAATGACCAAAATGCATCCCCCCCTTGCTAACCTGGCATCCCCCCCCTCTCCATCCCCTCGTAGCAGAGAGCGATCGGGGGCAGAGGGGTTGTTTAGTTGAATATGTTAGTCTGGTCTGTCTGACTCATTGATCCATTATCTGACTGAGGGTTGTGCACATGCACCGCGTTGCTCACGGTCGCCGTGTACAAGGGGTTCCTGACCTTTTGTATCCCACTTCTGACTGTTAGAAAATTCCATGGACCACCTTTCCAAAGACATTAGAAAAGAAAGACACGAAGAAAACAAAAAGCAGAAAGAATGATCCGGGCTGTAAATATGTTCTGCCTCTGTCAGCTGTAATGACCAAAATAAATATCCTGCTTACCTTCGCCCATCACGGCCTGCCATTATGAATCCAAATGTAATGTATTCAGTATTTAATTTCCTCACCACACGCTATCAAGCTTTTACCGGCGCAGGCTTGTGCCCCACATCATTTTGTCCTTTTTTAAAAGCGACCCATTTTGTGCCGCTGCATTCGAGGGACCGTTAGCTAATAGAACACGTTTGTTTCATCTGATGATGTGTCGTGATTTGGCGTGCTGACATTCAAACATAACTGGTCATTAAAATAACGTTTCAAATACTGTAGTTGTGTATACTATTCTTTACACACACATTTAGGAATGAAGACACTATCTTTGTAAATTGCCTGCAGAACAACAGGGGTAATTCAAATAATTACCTTGTTATATCTTGGTAATAACAGTCAGCATATGCTGGTAATATTGGTTTGTGATAGCAGAGCATAAACTTGAGACTATTACTTGGAAAGAACATCTCAATAGGGCAGAAAATCTAAGCAATAACATGGTAATGACAGGTTAATAATCAGGTTACACTTTATTACTATGTCATTATCAAACTGTAGTTAGATTTACCTGATTTGTGAAAAAATAAGTTTGTTGAAGCACCAGCGACTCCTACTGGTTGATCTGTTTGGAGGAAGTTGGGAACTGGAGAAATTTCTGGAGAGTTGTGATTTATCTTGTGAAGTGAAGGAGGAACTTTATTCCATATGGGGCAGATTGATTTGTTTTGAAGACTGCTTCATGGTTTGTACATGTTTTGGTAAATATCAAAAGCATTCCAAGTCGATATTTGGGTTTCTCAGAGAAAAGGCAGCCATTTGCTAAAAGTTACATAAATATTACAGCAAGAGATCCCGTCTATTCAAATGTTAGAAAATATTTTGGAGTTAGTTTACTAACATCATTTGCTATTAATATATGAGCACACAAAGAGCAGGGAGGGAGACTTATGAATATTATTTATCTGAAGTCATTTTATTCTACTGTGTTTCTGCTCAAGGACTCAAGCTGTGAATTTTTCCATTGAATGTCACTCGTCTACTTCTCATTTCTTTCTATGAAAGGCAAAGCGGCCCGGTGAAATCAGAGACAATGTGTCACCTGCATCATTCAGCTGCTAATTGGGTCTGACGCTTTGGACTTTGATGAAGCTTTCATACGGCGGAGCCTTTTGTTTTGCATGTTTCCAGTCTGCTGAGGAAATGTTGCGTCATTGTCTCTGTATAACCAGCTGTATAGTCCAAAAAAAATAAAAGGCTTTTGAATGATCTGCAAGCCTCCATGAATTAAACATACAGCTCAGCTGGAAGCATGTGGATCAAAAATGTGTAGAAATTGATGTTGATTATTATACATTAGGAAGAAAAAAAATGGGATAATTCAGTATCACAAGAGCTCGTGTCAGGCCAGAAAAGACACAGGACGTTTTTAACATCATTCTTTTTACGTCTTAATCCCTCTTTTTCTGATTTCTGATTTTTAACAAGGACACGCCGAAGACCCCTGAGCAGCTCATTATCATGGCAGAGGAGGCATGTGAATAATTAGATGTGGGGTCATCTGTGAACCGTGCCTCCTCGTGGCCACTGGGGGTCAGAGAGGCTAACTGTCACCAGGAAAATCAACAGATGAGCAAAAAAAACAAACAAAAAAAAACAAGCGAGTGAGCCCATGGATCCATGAGGTGTGTTGCACATAAACCCTGCAGCTATTTTCCTCAGAATATAGGCCCATTAGCACTGAACCAGAATTACCAGGACCGCAGGGGATTCAACCCCACATCTGTTCTATGTGGTGCATTTTGTTCTGTGTTGATGTCCCCGGATAGAATAGATAAATGGGCATTTTGAATTTGGGCTCAAAATGCTATTAACGCTCTAATCGGCATGTTTCTTCATCAGCCTTAATCTGTTTTATTAAAATACTTCTTTCTCTCACTGTCACTGACGGCCACAACCTTTACCTCATGTCTCAACACGTGTTCAGGCCTTTACATTCATCTCTCCGGGGATGTCGCATCCAACAAGGGCGGAGGCTTCGTGTGAAGAGTTTTTTTTCGGCTTCTATTTTGTTTTACATGCGTTTCACTCCCTGTGTGTCTTCACTCGGTGCTCTGCCCTTTGTTTTAATGGAGAAAGGCTCACTGATTGGGGAGGACAGATGACTATTCAAGTTTGGGCTTGAGCCAATCCCAATCCCTCCTCTGGTTTCCCCGCTCAAGGTCGACGGTGGAAGGAAGGCAAAGGGTGTCATTCCGTCTCCCAGAGGTACAAATCAAAGTGGCAGACAAGCAAAACACCTGAGCTGTCGAGCGCTGATTTAAGACCTTTGCATTGTAATTGTCTTATTTTTTTTACAACTTTGATTCAGGAGTGTCTCTTAAATACTGTTCATGTGTAAGCCTTTTTGTAACCTTTTAAATGTTAACATACATGACAAGGTCACTAATGGGGCGTAAATGTAGCAGGCGGTGCAGTTTTACTGGGGTTCAGTGTGTGTGTGAGAGCACATCCTCAAACAATGTGTTGAGTAATGAAAAAGCTGTTGCAAGTAGAGTGATTCAGATTGCCACCCCGGAAATATGCATGTGTTCAAAGAAAAAAACCTCAAGTTAAATTAACATCAGTGAGAAAACGTGTGGTGGAGTCTTGGAGAGGAGCAGCAGCTCGATCCTCCTGCTGTGGGAAGAAACCTTTAAAAAAGCACTGTAGCCAAATCACGGTTTAATTCAAAATAATCAATCACAGGTGCAGAAATGAAAGGCAGAACAAGAAGAGAATTGAGATCAAGACCAGTCTTCACTCACAGTTGAAAGATGCACTGAAGGAAACATGGTGGCGGTCGTTTTGACCAGAACTACACATGGTGCTTGTGCTTCACAGCTGGTGACTATAGCGAGCGCCGCGGCCCGTCATAACAGCAGAGAGAAGGCATAGACGTGCAGCATCCATTATTAAATCCACAATTGACTTTTCTTTCATCATAGCTATTGATTGCGGCACACAACCCGTGGTAACACACCATCCAACCTCAAGACCTGAGAGATATTTCTTTCATCATATAGAAATAAATGTGGTGAGCAGAGAAATGTTTTAAGAGGCCGTGCTTTTCTTTGTAGATTTACAGTCAACGTTTCTTAAATATTACATTTCAAAACACCAAAACTTTGCCTCACATAATAAGCGACTCATCTCCTGACACAATTTACTGTGTTTAGCTATGAAAGGAGGGGAAATTGAGACTTGTGTGGGTAAGAAGGCAAAAAAAACAGATAATTAGTCTCCGAGGATGTGATGCATCATCTGAACTTTGTTCTGCGAAATCTTTATGCTGTTTTCAGATGTACACTGCCAGTGGCGCCGTTGGCAGTGAGCCCAGTTTGATGTTTCTTTATATTTCTACACACTGTTTACTTTTATAACGCTTCGACTAACAAACGCGCAACTACCCAAATATGTCAAGACTGAAGTACATTAGGAAAAGTTTATTATTAAGTCCATAAATGAGGCTCTTCGCTCAGTGCCTGTGCCATGTGTGCGTGTTTGTATTCACACACTACAAGTCAAGAGCTCAATTCTTTAAATCATTGACGTAAAAATAATGTAAAACGACATTTAATTAGAATGGTTTGTATGAGTACAAGGAGTTCAGGAACACAGAAGATTTAAATCGACTCATTTCATTTGCCACAAGCAAGAAAACACGAGTAAAGTTCAAGAATGTATATTAGATATGTCAGGCGTTTTACTCTTGCCCTGCATTATTAACCTTCCACTTCTTTGGGTATTTTCTGCAGCATCTTCCACTTGCATTGCTACATAATGAATTTAGAAATGTCAAAAGACTTTCATAGCGAAGACAATGAAATAAAACACAGAATACGCTTTAATTTGATGATGCATGTGTTCATTTGCAGACTGGATGTAGCCGCTTGCATATTTTTCTTCTTCTGGTTCCTGAGAATTACAGCACGCTCAGCAGAATCATTCTGGATCAGAATCCTTAGCTGTATTAGAAGACCTCTGATTGGCAGTTGCTCTAACCTCTAGGGCGATATTGCACCAATCACCAAAGACGATTTGTCTTCACCTTTGCGTGAATGTCAGAAGCTTCAGGGCAAGATTACTGGAGAGGCTTTGGGGGAGCCCTGTTTGTCAATTTCTGACATTTGATTTCCATAAAACACAAGGAGTGGTATATCGCTGCAGACTGACTCCAGTGGAATTGTTTCTAACCAGATAAGGGGAAAGAAACGTTGTTGCACAGACGGTATGTTTATCTCTGGTCTTAGGAGTGTGATCTCTCAGCTGGGTGAAGAGGTCGTGATCGTAACCCTTGTGCACTTTTGTGCTTTTTCTTTTGTAAGTGAAACACGAACACACAATTAAAGAGAAGCGTTGCAGATATTCAACTGGCTTTGTATCGTTTCGATGTGGGTGGTTTTTGTGCAAATGAACGGTGTTCGGCCTCCGCCCGGAGCTCCACGCTCAACCCTTGCACATACCGCCCACATCGCAACGATACAAAGCCAGTGGACAATTGATGAAAAGTTTCCCTTCAAGGTAGTGTTTTTTATCCAGGAAGCTATCCCTTTAATGTCTCTGTAGACCTTGATAGGTAATAATTAAAAATGAATGAGTATGATTCATTTGCATTAAAGTTTATAAGGAACCTTGATTTGTCAGGTATCTAATTCACTGGGTTAACCAAACACAAACATACCTGTTATATAAAGATATACATAGATATAGCCTGTATCAATAACAAAATCTCGGATTAAATAAACCATGACAGAGGATTTATTCATGTTAGAAGTGGAATAAATTAATGAATATGTGTGGGGATTACAACGTGATTGATGCACCTAATATTAATTCTTCTCACATTAAATACCTTTATTAAAAGCATCCCAATACTTCTGTATTTCAAAATAACAATATATATCTTCATCACATTATCACGTGATTACTTAGAAACATGTATTGTCATTTTCTTTCTTCTCTCAGCTCTGTATTTGAACCAGACATCCGATTACCTTGAACGTTACACAATGCAAAGCCACAATCTAGCCGTGCTCTGCCAAACGTGCTGTATATTAGCATTTATGTTCCGCTTCACCCAGCATTAAAAAAATAGTCGATGAGCAGGGAAGACGACGACCTTCAGACCGACTGCATTCCTCTCTGTCTCCGAGCATCAACAACAGAAACGGTTGCCTGAGAGCAGCTCCCAGGGGGCTGGTTCTTTGGTTTTGAATAGAGATGATGTTGTTATGTGAAAACACAGCAAAAACACACAGCAAAAACACCTTCTGTAAACTTTTATCTCATTCAAAGTGATATTTCCTTTCATTAGAATACAGCAGTATGGATTTTTAAGCGATGAATTCAATTGATCAGTATAAATATTGCTTTCATGGGCCCTTTTATTTCAGCATTTGTTAGTGAATCAGTTCAGAGATGTGAGACTATTTGCATGTAAGAGCTGTTAACTTAATATACTCACACATGCCAGCACATGAATTCCTGCAGTCAGCACCCAGGCGAAGGTGGACGGTGAGCAGGGGAAGAGAAAGACCTTCAGACTGACTTTATCCCTCTTTGTCCTTATGTGTAGAGAATCCCCAAGTACCAACAACAAAAACTGTTGCCTGAGAACATGTCCCAGGGGTGTGATTAGCTCCATGGACCCCAAGTCCTGTCACTGGGATGGCTCTCTAAGGCTGGAGCCCATTGCTCGAGGGCGCCGGGCTCTTTGTGTTGTACAAAGTGTGTTCTGGTTCCAATACCACACACAGCCACACAAACAGAGTCTCATGGACCTCTGCTTCTTGTGCACATGTCTCTCAGACATTGAAAGTGACATTTTCTAGATTTCACAATACTTTATTGTGCAAGAATGCATTTTTTTTTTATTTGATTGATTTTATTCACTGGGAGGTTGACAGAAAAGCAAAGCTGCTTCTGGCTTTTCTCCGATTTTGAGCAGACATATGCAGGAAAAACACAGCGCAGGAAGCCAGCTTTGTTTCCAGTATTATTTTCAGTATGCTTAACAATGGTCCACATAAGACATTTTTCAGTTTGGAGGAACTTTTTCATACTTCTAAGAACCGAATTTGTATCGTGTCCATACCACAACAACTAGGAGCGATTGTAGTTCTTACAACGCCATTGTGAGGGACTATTTTTGTACACATGAGCCAATGCAGCGCCGGCAACCGCTATATTTGGAGTCGACAAATGGGTCGACAGTGACGTTCCCTACAAAAGTCCAGAAGCCAGTGAGCTCTCGTCCACTGACCCAAAGAGCGAGTGAGAGAGCCGCCGCTCAGCAAGCTAACCCGGTAGCACGAAGCACACACACACTTACCTGAAAATTGCAACAGGTACTTTCATGGCAACTATTTCGCTTTTGGTAATATAACTGTGGCAAGCAGCAGAGTTACAGAGCCTATATTACAACAACAAAAAGCTAAGAGAGGAAAGGTTACAACATTGGGAGAACTGACAACACAAGCTTTAATCAATTTGCTTTAAGATTTGAGGTTAATTGTGGATGGAAACTATGACACTGTATTTTGCTCACAAAGCTACCGCTCTGTTTTGCACCTCTGACTGGCTTCCTTTCGAAGCATCCACTTCGCAACTTGCTAAAAAAACAGACATCGCCACGCAGCGAAATAAAAGATAATGATTCATGTTTAATGGTAGTGTTTGGCTGGTAGCTTCTTCTGTCTCTCTATCTGTCGGGTCACCTCTCACGCCTGTGTTTTCACCACGAGTTCGGAGAAACAGTAAATAAGTTAATCTTCTGTTCAGCCATGGATGTTGTTTAATCTCCATTTTTCGCACAGAGCTTTTTTGGCACACAACAAAAGCGAAACCTCCCACACAATGCCTCGGTGTCATTTTCTATCTATTATTTTTGTTGAACTGCTTTTGCCCGAAGGCCAGCCGAACACCACGGGGAGAAGCAAGGACATGTTGGTTAAATGTTTCTATCACGTCTTCAGCATAATCGCCTTGTGTTTATCAGGACGCCGCGGTCACAGATAACCTGCTGTCCTCTGTGTGTTTGCTGCCTCATCAAAATAGGACTGTTCTCTCTCTCTCCCTACTGTACTCATCCTTTAGCATAAACGGAAGAGTCAGAGCTGTTTTGTCGGTACAGCATTTTTTACACTAGCTGTTGCGATACCTCGTTTTAGAAAAAGAGTTAAAGCGATGTTTCGTTTAAGGCTGTCACATTTAATAGCTAATGCACTGTTTGCTATACGCTTCTGCTTTTGGGGTTTTGTGCCTCAGAGAGATCCTTTCCCAACATGACCAAGCTTGTGCCAGTTTGTTTCTAGACAGGGTCTCCACACCGTGTCAACATTGGATCTGAAAAAATATTTCATGGGCCTTGTCATTGTTGGAAGTTTTTGCTGGAATGATTGAAGTACACCTCAGTGCAACATCTCCTCAAAAAAGCAGTGTCCCACATCATTTGGCAACCATCATCTAGAAACTCTGCAATAACTGCTGCCACCTACACTCTAGTCTATATAGGCTCTCTGGCAAGGCCAAACAGAGCCCCGCCACTGTGATCTCAAGAGGTAATAAGCAGTTCTTCCACTGTGACAGTAATATAACATGACGGCTCTGTACTGTGTAGGAGGCAGTGTTGTGGAGATGGATGAGAAACACTCACACAAGTATACCCTGTTATGGGACACAATGGGTGTCTGTGATGGTTACGTGACATCCTCCGGCCAACATCACAGCCTTGGAATTACATGGGGGAAAAAAACGAAACAAAAGCAAGAACAACATCCTTGAAATAAGGCAGAGGCATCTGAGATGGCTGAGTCACGTGTTTAGAATGGAGGCAGACCAAAAGAAAAGCTTGAAGACCAAATACGACCTGGCACAGAACTGTGACTGACGAACTAGTCGAGATTAACCTGACTTCGGCTGAGAGGTGGATGTGAACATGTTGACAAGGATAGCGAACAATGGAGGAAGCTCATTGTGGCCTTGTTGTCCCCCACAGGGGGACAAAGAGTATTTTGCGTCAGTAAAAGTACATCGTGCTCTCAGAAACCTGAACAAGCCCTTGTCCTGGTTTTCATAAAACTGAAAATACTCGCTGCAAGAGGCATGAGAACACGTCCACCGTGTGTGTGTGTGTGTGTGGGTGTCATCAACTCAAATCACGGTGTAGTCAGTAAAATAAAATATGACACATATGCACACTAACAAAGTAGAATTCTTTACCCGAGACTCACTCAGGTTTTATAGCCGTCTCCTGATAGCTCAGCTAGAAAACAGTCATAAACCTGGAGGTTGTAGGTTCAATACCCATGTGACACCTTTGGGTTTTCTTTCAGCTGGTCGTCGAAGGCCTGTTTTATAAAAGGTGTGTCTTGTTCTGAAAAGCCCGTCTTCAATGAGCCCGACCAACTGAACTTGGATCAAAAACACAATTTATCAAAAACGTCTCGGATGATAATCAGTCCGAACAGGAGAATCGCTCGTAGACTGACATATGGTTCTTTCTTCATCTAAGACAAAGAGCAAAAGTCTTTCAGGGGGAGATAACCAATTACTGCGATGATGCAGTGTACATGAAAGCCATAAGTCCTAAAAAGGACATCAGTGAAGTCTTTCAGTTATTTCAGTTTATATCATTAAATAACTAATTACACTATTTAGGCATGTAAACAGGATTATACAGAGCTGTCAGTATGTTTGTCAGCGTGTAAATAAATTCACCAGACTATGGCTTTATATTGACAAAAGAGACATTTTGTATTGACCGTATAAAAAGCCACATAAATACTTGAATGCAGCTGTATTCAGTTAGTACATTAAACAAAGTACGTGCAACAGATGATGCAGTCGAATCTTTCCATGTTATTATTCTGGGGATCAGTCCTTTCAGTCAGCATTTCAATGTGAATGTAGCCTCAAAAGGAGTATATGGGTTGTATATCCATAAATTCACATTTATGGCATCACATATTTATATATGGGGTTTCTCTGCACCTCCTACACAAGAACATGATTTGCCTCTCAGGGGGCACCTGGTGTTGACTCTCTCTTTTCCATTACATGACTGTCATTACGCCCTGGCGGGAGGAGCACTGCTTTTATAAGAGATGAAAAGATGTTATTGACCAGCTCCCCACCATATCTACTGCTAATGCATACCTCCTAATGCAGCTCCCTTTCACAGCGACACTGGAGGCGGTCAGCCCTCGCCTCGGATCACGGAATTACCGCCGCTTGTTGACGCGCAAACAAGCTTGTACTGTGAGCATGCGCTACTGCCTGCGTGTGTGCGACCGTGACGCATGGAGATCAAGCCGACAACCTGATGTTGAATCGATTATTGCACGTTTGCATCTCTAGTTGATCTCCAGAAACCTAGAAAAGAAATCATATGCCTTACTTTTGAACTTGTGTATTTTTAGTGTTTGTTATTATCTTCGACAGGAGGATCATACGATTGGCGGCGTGCACACGTGTGTGCGTGCCCCTCTGTGTCTGTCCACGGCTAACGTCGCATTCTGCTGCAGCAAACTGCAGAATATTTTGGGCGGCCAGTGATGGCTGCATGCTCAAGGACCTCTGGTGGTCGTGTTGACTCACACTTTCTCAGAACACCTTGTATTGCCTGCTTTATACTGCCATTGACGGCCTGCTGACTCCTCTCTCACTAGTGATAACACAGCTGAGCATTGCTGCATCTCAGCCGCTACTCTGCGCTCAGAGACACAGTGGGGGGGGGGGGGGGGGGGGGACAGTTTGCACACCTTTATTGTTTTGGACGGTGTGTTTGGTCAGCAGCTAACAGCTAACAGCTAACAGCTAGCGGAACTACCAGTACACTCTCTGTTTAGTACATCGCTGCCACTCAGCCGTTGCTAATAAGCAGGCAGACAGCACGGTGTGTTTCATTTTGTTTTGGCAAGATTGTATAAAGTGTCTAATATGACGGCTTTGAGCAGATTGCCTGCGTACATCCTTGTTTGTTTTTGAGTTTGAATGTAATGTGTTTTACGATGCATTACAGCCCGTTTGTGTCGAGCCAATCTTGGGTTGTATTCGTTCATTTACACAACACAGCAGTGGTCGTTGCAGATACACCTGGCTGAGCTCTGCACTCTGCTCAGTGCACCTTCCTATGTTATTAGTAATTAAGATGCAACTATTTCCTCTGGCTTTTATTATATGAATTACTTAATAAGTGTGTCTCGCATTTACAGACATTAAGCATGGCGTACAAATTGGTAAAACCATGCACTTTGTGAGGGATTTGTTCAATGAACAATGCTGCTTTTGTCTACGCTCTTCCATTATCGATTGCAGTGACTGATATATGAATAGCGAGCACTATACTGTTGAATTAAATAGAAAAATACGCTCGATACATTGATTTTCTTTCTTGTCTTTTGTACTATAATTGCACCTTTTGGCTATTCACATCCTCATCGCCCTTTAAAAAAAAAAAAAAGAACAATGGTGGATTGAAAAGTGAGGCCAATTATTTCAGTATCAACACACACGTGGTAAAATGAATAAGCGTTGCTAGATTGCTGAGCCCCGGGTACTTTGGACTGGAGGGTTGCTGGATTAAACTCCAGGTTAGCTGTAAGGGAGGCTGGATGAGTAACTGTCTATCATCTCTGAACTGATGCACTCACAGGTACCTTGAGGAGTTTTTATCATCATTTGTATTCAACATTACTCGCCAACACAGTATGTATCCTTAAGCCCTAAAGAAACATGTGAAATGCATTTCCTACCTCACAAAAGCTTTACAAAGCGGCTGTCTTTTCCTCTTCTCTTATATTGACTCTCGCCTCGGTTTTTACAACACGTTACGAACAACAGCTTTCACTCTTAAGTCTGCAAAAAATTAAAAAATCCCGTCTTGTTCATACACATACAGTTGACCAGGATGTGTCTATGCTTGGTCCATTGCCAAACAAGAATATATATGCTGGACAAGTAAGCAAAACCTCGGGATAGCTTTTTTTTAATCATGTTTTTTATTCTCACTGTCTGCCATATCTGCACATGCATAAACTACGGTTATTAATGAAAAGTGTTTTTGTAGATCGCATATCTGTGACAGCTGAAGATACAGTGAGATAATAATAAAATAATCAAACTTTTGAAAATTGAATCAGTGCCACTAGTGGCCAAACACTCAACAATGTACCAATAACTTCCACTTGCTACACACACTTTGTGGACCACTATGATTGGGAAGCGTGAGTGTGATGCTGCGAACGACACGCAAAGTCAACAAAACATCGCGTGGATTCAAAAACAATATCATTCTCATCGGCAGAGCTTTCTGGATTCGACTGACAGTCACTTGTTCTCCAGTGGAGGCCCTGCAAACAGACACACAATAAAAGGAGCTCCATGATAACCACCAAATATATCGATGTAGCAAAGACAATAAGGTGGATTATCAGTGCTTGTGTCACTCATTGCTGTTGTGAGCCGATGCTGCTGCAGCTTGGTGGCCGTGAAGTTTCTGCCTCGTTCTTTTAAATATACTTTATGTGGTAAAAGCAAGAAACTGTTTGTTCTTTGCACATTGCCACCAGAGAATGTATGCAACACCCTCCATCAGATAGATGAAGAAAGGCAGCAACAAATACTGCGATGTGTTTTGCTTTATAGAATCTTATCTGGAAGTAAGCATGTGTGTTTATTTATATTCACATGTATTTGCAGGAAATTTCCCTGCATCGTATTCATTCATGAGATGTCGCAATCCATGCTTCCTTTATCCTTCTTGTCAAATAAGGCCATGAAGTGTTTTAAAGATGTTTTTTTTTTTGCACATACAATTTTGAAGAATTGTACAATGTTGCGATTTGTAACACATTTCCATAAGGACTGTTCAAAAGTTAAGACCAAGATACCATCAACTCCTGCAATACATTGTTACAAGATAAACCAAAGACATCTTTTTGAGAAATTAAGAAGTCTGGATTTAAAAATAGCAACAACAAAAAAAAGTATGACCGTTTGGCCCTGTCTGCTTTGTCTGCTGGATGGAGCAAATCTTTAAAAGCTGAAAACATGCTTTTATCTCGTCTTTTATTTATTTATTTGTGTGATGAGCTTTTTATTGTTTTGGGCTGCTACACTCAAACTGCTCTATTCCGTAGCCAATGTTTTTTGGTCCTGTGAGAAAAGCTGCCGTTGTAGTCGTCCTCCACTAATATGCATCTCAGCGTTATTTCCCACAGTGGAGCAGTTGAACACTTCCCTGAGCATTTTAGGGGAAATATAACAGAATGTGAGACAAACTAGGGGCATCTAGTTGGTTTTCTTTCACTGTCAATCATCAGCGCAGGCTTATCATCACATACACACACACATTAGTGAGTGTTTTTCTGCCGTCTGGCTGTACTCATATGCCTACATGAAATGTAACTTCAGCGTGTTGCTCAAGGACACCTCAGCATGCAGACAGTGGGAGCCGGGGATCGAACTGCCACCATTGTGTTTCAAGGACAACCCGCTCTCACCACTGAGCCACAGCCCCACCCCCCAAGGTAGCAATCCATCAGTTCAAGACATGGCAGCGTTAGATACGGTGTACTGTAGCAAAGTGAATGTCTCAAGCTGACGATCTTGATGTTTCCAAAATAATAAAACAGACATACAATAAAGAAGAGCACTTGCAGTGTGTTTCTATTGTTCACGGTCTGTCGGGTAACTCAATAGCCTTAAGGCGCTCAAAAATAGTTAATGCACAGTATATGGCTCCCTTTAAAATATTATCAAGTAGTTAACCTTGCCTGACGGGATGACCCCTGGCAAGAACTGTGGGAAATGAACCACTGAATGTCTGGTCAATAGGGTAATTATGTCAGAGAAGGTCAAACTGCAGTGATTTACATAAAAAACGAACAGACACACATTCTGAATGGGACAGCACATCCTAACGTTTACTGCTGATAAGCGAGCGTGGAAACGATTCAGGGGAAGTAGATATATTATTATTGAAGGCTATGTTATCTCAATACGTTTCAATGGCAGTTGATAAAACAGCGACTCATCACAAATTCTCATGAGTACAGCAGCTCAAGTTTGAGGTACTTTACTGGAGTATCTACATTTAATGTTACTTTCACTGCAGCACATTTCTGATGGAAAAAAACATATACAGCGTTAGTACATATACTCAATATACTGTGCCTTTGTACACCGTCTAGGTCGGGGGGGAACTCAGGCAAAAACGTTGTTTTTCATGCATTGATGAATTTGGGGCTTTTTGCTTTCATAACATGCCTTTTTTTCAGACTAATGGAAAGAAAACATCCATAATACACATTTAAGTGTTTAATTCACTACACGTTGTCTATTTGTACATGTTGGTTTCTCTTAAATTCACAAAAAGTTAGCATAAGAAAATGCCAAATGTGCATAATTAAACATAACATATCATAAAACGTGTTTTATGTCAGTAATCACCTGGGGAAGTTTAGTGGTGATTTCTTTTAGTTCATTTAGTTTTACATGCATTCTCAAAATGAGTTTTTTCTCTTACTCTGAGCCACTTCAGTAGCAGTTGCACACACCAAACCTCAGCATTCATAGATTGATTTGGACAACATTTCTTCCTTTTATGGCTGTTGACCGTAGTTTCTGATATATGGAGGGATAAAAAGAGACATCCAAAACCTCCTCTGTAAAAACCTTGGACTCTAATACATCAACAAAAACACTAAACAAGAAATTTGAACCTGGCTTTATCCAATGTTCAGTTTGTTATTCTGGAAATGTTTACATCAGCACATTGATAAGATTAGGCCTCTTTGCATATTCAAACATGCATTTGCAGGAAATGTATTCACTTTTAATACAGAAAATAAATGTCCAATTGTAATCTAGTTAAAATGTTAACTGTTGTACTTTTTACTTTTTGTTGCTACATTTATTTAACAGCTAGTTTTAAAAAAAATAAACCATTAATTAAAACCTCTGCCTCTCTGTCCCACCTGTCAGTCACATTCTCTTCCCCAGGCTTTGTATTTCTATGATGCTTTGTAATCACTGCCATTCTCTACCTGTCCACCAGATGTCCCAATCACCTGACTCCCAAACGTCCACCCGCTCGCCTTTGTCTCATATCGCCCTGACAGAACTTATACCAGCCTCCTCTCCCCCCATGTCAGTGCCAGACTGTCAGTGTTGTGCACAGGCTTTGCATTCAGCCACCTGCTCCTGTTCACCAGCCGTGCCCTCTTGGATTTGTTTGACTGTTTCACTGCCATCTCGTTGCCAGCTTGTAAGCCTGTTCCTGATCATTGCCTCCGGTACATTTCCTTTCCTACACACCTGCTGGCCTTGTGTGTGTTTGTCCGTGTTTGAGTCCTCCCCCCTCAGTTGCCTGAATATATATCAACTGTGACACCATGATTAGAATAACAAAAACAATGCATTATTAAACGCAAATTGAACACTCTTAATAGTCTGTCAAATACAATCTTCACCTCAGCCAACTACCATGTAAATGTGCTGTTATGTGCATTAATAATAATTGTCCTATAAGACATAACAACACAATGTGACAGAAGCCAATTTGCCTGCATAGGTACTTTATAATACTTCAAATAAATGTAGCTAATTATGTTACTTTTTTAAATTCAAGACAAACATTTCTTACACCTCCTGCCCTCCCTATAATTACAAGGATGTGTATATGCTTCAGTAATAATGATCCACAATGTTATATTTACATTCACATCCGAAACGTCTTCTCTGAATACCAATACTGTAATTACTTGAAAATGCACTTTTTACTCAAGAAAATGAAAATATCTCGTCCACCTCTTCAGGCTGATCACTCCAATGAAAACACCAAAGATGATTGAAATCATCTGAAGAGGGGTCATTCGGAGAGGTAGCCTCACGTAAATGAGCTACTCCCTGCTTAATTGGCAATTGGACAGCATTCACATGGCCATATGCTCATAGGCTGAACATGGGCATTAATTAGTGAAAAGGTAATTTTCCAGACAACGCCACTGGCGAGAGAGCCAACGCAGTGGTGCCGATTTCAAGGACCACATTTCAGTCTAGAAAACAGGCTCGGGGTGTAGCTGAGGAAAAACACAACAACGGGGAAATAGATAATTGAAAGCTGTTCTTTTTCGCACAAACGAGGCACGTGCGCACATGCACACACATACACACACACACACACACACACACACACCTTTGTAATTCCTCAACAGGTCCACAGGGGTTTGGACGAGACCCATCTCACTCTCTCCCTCCCTCTCTCTCGCGCTCTCTCTCTCTTTCTCTCTCTCTCCCTTCCGAAAACCCGAAAGCAGTTGGCTCGCGCGCGCCCAGTCTAATTATTCCCCTCTCCTCGCGCGGCAGAGTGCGGACTGCTCTGAAAGCTCTGCGCTACTTTCCATCGCTTCCCTCCGCACTGCGATTCCGCGAGACTGACGGCTCTCAGTGGCGGACACTAACGAGCCAAACACCTGGACCGGAGGTGGTGAGGGGGGGGGGGGTGGTGGTGGTGGCGTCCGTCGGGGCGCGGGACCGCGCGTGTGGAGGCACCTGACCAGCAGACGAGAAAATGCTGGAGACCCGAGTCCGGTGCCCCCAGACCCGACGGGGAGGGAGACACGCAGAGCAGTGATGGGACAGTTTTCGGGAGGATGCTACCTGAGTTTTGGCATCCTCGTGCTCCTCGGCTCGCGGGTCCCGGCCACATTAGCGAGAGGTAAGCGCAGCACAGACACTCTCTTTGAGCTGAATGTTTGTATCCCATGGGGGGGGGGGGGGGGGGGTCTTTGAGAATAAACTCGAGACAGAATAAAGCCGTGTGTGCCTCGACAGAGAGCTGTGGGTTTTAGTGTGTTTGGCTTCTGTAAAGTGATATTCCAACCGGTGCGAACAATGTGTGTGTGTGTGTGTGTGTGTGTGCGTATTCAAAGAAGCCCAGACATTCTTTTTAAGCATGCATTCAAATTATGACAAGTTTTGATTTGGCTTTGCTGCGTTTGAGTAATGTGCTGTTTTTTTTTAAAGGTTAAAACTGTGCAGAGTTTTGTGTCTCGCGCTGAGATTAAGCAAATCACAGCAGTTTTTGCTCCGATAACGTCGACAGCTCAGATCATATCCGCTCTGCTGCCCTTTTGCCACGTTCCCACTGTCATGCAAAGGGAGATGGTATCATTCCATATCTTAACCATAGCCCGCTGTGCCACTGTTGTTTCACTATTCATCTCTGTGACAAGTTTGACTTCCCTTTTTTTTTTTTTTTACACATTTAATTATATATTTGTTTGGCTGCAGAAGCAAACACATGCTGAGGATGGAGGGTCTCATTAACTAACTATATGAACTGGTTCATTGAGAGGTTTTCTGTAGAGGAGATATCAGTAGCATTGAAGAACATGGTCTCCCTTCTTTAAGCTAAGCTATGTTGTCTCAGTCATAATGCAGCGCAGGCCCAAGCTTGGTTGAATGGAGATGCTTGCCTGAGGGCTGTGTGGTCTCTTCTGAAACGTCTACATGGTATTTGGTTCAGAATCTGCTTTATTGGCCATGTCTGCGTACGAGGAATTTCACTTTGCTCTCAACGTACATGCACAAGTTTACAAATGAATAAACTAAAACAACAAAAAAGTAGAACAGATGCAAGTATAAACATTTAACGACTATGTACAATGTAAATCTAGTCGTTAGATGTTTATACTTGCATCTTGAATGTTGCTTTGAATGTTGTGATTGCTTTGTTTTGTTTTTGTGCCGTGTGCAAAAAAAATATCATCCAGTGGGAATACAAGTTGTAGGATACCCAACTACCAGTTGTATCACTGTGCGCTGTAAATACTGAGTGTTTTTCCTAATGCACACGTTGGTGATTTGTTCATCAGATGAGTTGGTGATGTGGGCCTGAGAGGACATCGAGCTGTTATGCAATGTTTATAAAATGTTTCCTATTTGGTCATCATGAAATCTTTTTCCCTTTTTCTTCTGCCGAATCTGTCCTGACCTATTGACATCCATTTTCGCTCACATGGCAGTGAAACAACGATGCATTTGCAAGTCAATTAGCTAACTAGCCCCAAGGTTTTCATTTTTGCATCCCAAGTTCTGAAATTAGCTTCAACTTTTGAAATTTGCATAGCATAAATATTAGATTATGCATATGTATCTTCAGGGCAACTTTGCGTGTAGAGATCAGGAGGGTTTTTGTCATTTTTAAAGAAAAAAATAAAAAGTAAGGGGCGTTAAATATGACCTTTTGAAAACTGGCTGTACATTACATGACCAGCATTTCCACATTTCCATGTAAAACGATGCATGGTATTTGAAAGGAGTGACCTATGCTTGGCAGAAAAAGGAACAATAACATTGTGAGTGCAAGAAAGTGAAATGTGCCCGTGCGTGCACAGTGTAGTTTTCATAAGCCGCATAGATATATATGTTGTCGTAAACTGACGTCTGCGATGGCTTTCTGCCAGGCTGTGGAATCAATATTTATGTTGTGCAATAATATGGATGTCAACAGTCAAATACTTTATGCAGAAATGACATGAGGGAAAGGCAGACTCCGCAGAAAACGGACTAAATAATGTAAAACATACAGGAAGAGCTAAGTTATGGAGCACAGTTGACACAAAGGATTGAGGGTATCCAGCCACACACACGCACTACACACTCTCCATACAGTTGAAAATTCATGTGCGGTAATTATTTGGTATCCTGATTTATTCTTCATGCCTTGTAAGGACGGGAGCCTCTCACTCACCTGCGAGCTGTCGATTTTAAACTGAGAGAACACAAAGTGACGAGAACATGCTCGCCCCCCAAAAGGAGAAAACCTAGAAGCACCGCCCACAGGTGGGTTCAGGGAGGAGACGGGGCTCCACAGATGTTGAGTGGCAGCACCCAACGCAACGGAGGCGCTGTGCGACCACTCCAGTGAAGCAGCAGCAGTGTTGGCAGTGAAAGGGCGAGCTGGTGCCCCACAGCTTGGATATGTTGACGTGTGTGGAGTGTGTCACATGTTAGTGTAGCGACACAGCTTGAATCATCTGTGTGAAGGGCCGCCGCTTCGTAAGCCGTGTGTTTCTAAATTAATTTCTTTGTAGTGCAAGTCATGGTATCAGGGAAAATGCTCAATTGTCACATTTCAACTGAAGCCAACCGCAAAACAATGAGACACTTGATGTGTGGATTTTGAGAGCTTGTACAGAGACATCACAGACATGAAGCATGCCCCTCTCGTTTAGTAGATTATGGCTGCGACACGCAATTATTTTTACTATCAATTAATATGCAGATTACTTTCTCGATTGAATTGTTTTGTTCGGTGGAATATCATCACATTTTCATGAAACCCAAAGGGATATTGATTTCCTTGTGTGGTGAAACCAAGACTAAAACATGGAGGTATTCAATAAATACTATCGCATAAAACAAAGCAGCAAATCCTCACAATTCTTAGAAGCTGTAGCAAAGGAATCTTTGGCATTTCTGATTGAAAAGTGACAAATGATTCTTGGCTTGAGTTGAGGCTCAGTGACGCAGACAGTATGGGAAAGTTGGAAAGCACTGAATGATGGTCATGTTGCTGGTTTTGGCTGGTTTTTGGCCAATAAGGAAAATATAGAATAATGCCAGTTTAGTGTCTGTGTCCATGATGTGTTTTTTTCTGAGCACTCGCTCAGAGTGCTTCTATTTGACCTCTGAAATCTGTGAAATCTGGTGACATCCCAGCATGTTTTGGCCATGTTGGTCCACCCTCAGCTTTAGACGTCAGACTCCATCATAACAAAGACTGAAAAGACCATTTGTGGGCGCTGATCAGCCGGATGCACACACACAACGTAGCTGGCGAGTGTTTGCTTTTATCGCGTCGTCTCCAACGGATCGTCGTCTCCAACGCTAAGGCTGTCGGACTGAGCGGTGACAAAGTATGAGGGCGTGGTGCTCATGGTGAAAAAGCTATGTCAAACAAGGAGGTAGTCGCCCAAATAGATGATGAAAAGCAAAGGAGTGATGCTAGTCTATCATACAACAATGGTGATATGTTTTCAAGATATTCTTGTAATTGGATAGACTGCCCAGTATTGGAATTAAAATGCTGGATTGGGTACGTGAGTACGCTACACAGGAGCAACAACACCTGTCACTCTCTACCGGATCAGTACATCCAGCCCGAGCGGTATGTGTGCAGCGCTCAACAGAGATGAGAAGGAAGCGAGACGGCTCACTCGTTAGCTGCTTCCATCATCAGAACGCTGCGTCCAAAATCGATGACGGTAGTAACTAACGAGAAAGCCGTCTCGCTTTTTTTTCTCAGAAATTGTGGCTGCACTTTAAGAAATTAGTAGGAAAGGAATTGTTATTTATCCCTTTCTAGATTCATCATTGGTATCTGCCGAGTTCAAGTATTGGAAAGCAACAAGATGGTATCGGATCGTCTCTGCCCGATGGCCTTTATGAGGTTATCGGGGTGAAGTCAATGCCGTGACACTGACATGACAACACTGTTAAGCCTGGAGCGAACCACCGCTCTCTCTTCACACGCAACGCCGCTGACGGACGTCTGATTGACCTTCCATCATGCTACAGTGGGTTAGGTAGCATAACTGCCACTCTAACCTTCCTGCAACCCAGAATGTAGCGCATAGATCTGGGAGGAGAAGAACATGATGGTCAACAACACGGCATCACTGTGAGATGCTCACGCAATACACAAATACATTAAAATGTAGTAACATAAAGTTTCTTTTAATTTAATCAAATTTGAAAAGCCCGGCGGTGGCTGAGGCTCGTCGCTGCAGCCAATGTACCTCCTGCTGCTTAAAAACGCCATCCGGGCTCGAGCGTGGCGTAAGTGAACAAACTCCAGATAGAAGCAGAGAGTGAGAGAGTGGAATAAAGGGCAATGGAGTCATCTCTGCCATGTTTTATTTATCCCAAAAAAACCACTGCCAGACTCTTTTTCCAAGCATCAGCTTTGATTTAACTGACATTTTGCAGGAGATGAATTCTCGAGCACAGATGGGCTGGTGTCCACAGTTGTTCCTATTCAGTAGGAGATCGCATGGTGGTCATATTGCCCAGTTTTGCTATTGCATTATTCAAAGGGAACCCATTTTCTCCATCCACCCCCCCCCCCCCTCCATCAGTTCCTCTCCACATTCAGAGGGATCTAAGCTCACCAGCAGACACACAATGGTCGGCTCTATTGTCTACGGTTGAAGCAGAAAGTTGGAAAATCAAAGATGGGGGGAAAGGATTGGGAATGTTTTGCAAATAAAATACATTTGGCTTGGAAGTAGACATTACTCTGATAAAGCGTCTGACAGTCTGTGTTGGACAGAGCTACTGTAGTAATCGGATAGCTATTGTTTTCTAGTCTATGGGATATAGAGACTTTGGAATCTGGTCAATAGACAAGCTTTTGCACATCCTATTCCCATGAGAGGTACAATTGATTGGAACAGAATCCTTTTGTTTACGCCAATAAAAAACAATTGTTTCATGATATATCTGTTGATGTAACGTCATATTTCCGCTTAATTCCATTGTGGTTTTGTGCAGATTTCTCTGGTTTGCAGTCAAGGTTTTTTTTCTTTGTTGTATTGTAGACTCTTTCTACATTATGAGACAGTTATTGTTTTCTGTTTCTCTATTGTTTGTAGTCAGTATTTTTTAGAGAAGTTGTTTTGTTCCTGTTCGTGGACTACGGTTTCGAAGCCTCTAGTTTGTCTTTTTGGCCCTCGCCATCTTGTTCTGCAAGCAGCGGACCAAGAGTCAACCAAACGAGACACTTTTAGGCGACCAAAGTGTTACAATTAACTGTCATGACCTGAGCACAGAATGTGAAAAGGTTAAAGTTCAAACACGGAAATATGGACAATGCCGTGTAGCGACCTGTTGATTACAAAGTGGCCACGCCCTCAAGCCTATCCTCCTTTATCATCTTTAAATGGGACCATAGTTTAATAAATGGATCTGTATTTAAGAAGATTTGAAACAAGTGATTGAAAACTCATATTAAGCTTTAAAAAATTCAGTGAGAAGTAGGGTGATTTTCTAATAGACTTCTATACAATCTGACTTATTTTTGCAACCAGAGGAGTCTCCCCCTGCTGGCTATTAGAGAGAAGGCAGGTCTAAGTCATTTCTGCTTTGGATTCAGGATTGGAGGTTTGCCACCTGTATGTCTCTCACAAATGACCTTTGGCTGACCTGCTGCCAGTACCGGCTAAAAATGAGAAGCTTCTATGAGTCTGTGTATTTGTAAGTCTGGTTGTCATTTACACCAGTGAATATAGTGAAATGTGGAGTACAGTAATGAAAGGAGTTCACTGAAGCATGCCCAGCTCTCAGGATCAGCTTGTGGCATCTCCATCATATATTCATAGTTTCATACGATACAGTGATGTTTCTTTCCTCATAACTTATACATGTTGCATGCATACTAAATGCATGTGTCGTGGATTCGCGGGGTGGTATCTGATGGCCCAAATGCCGAGAGAATGACAGGGTGTCAAATGTTGCCATTTCAGCCGCCTCCTGCAGATCTGCCTCTCGGCCTCGTCTCCGGCGGCCTTGGCGCATCCTGTTCGATAAGAGCTAGCGTTGCTGTCATGTGTTTTCTAATAACACTGAAAGGGGAAGCCTTGGAGATAACTGCTCATCCACAATTCACCATTCAATGCCTCACTAGCTAACTCAAGGGCATTGCCACAAAGGCAAGATTCACGCCATACGCCATTCACTTCAATGCCAAACATCCCCCCCCCACACCTCTCTCTTCCCAGCTTGTACCTACAGTATAGGTAGCAGTTTTCATTCCTCTAAAGCACTTTTATTTTTATAAATACCCCGTCCCCTCATCCTTTTCTTGTTGTCCACTCCTCCCTTGCAATTCCCCTCCATGTAATGTAGTTTATGTGGATTGCTGCTGTGACGAATGTTTCGGTTCTGGTATCATTTCTCACCTCACCTGACTGAAGGAGAAAGGAGAGCTGGAGCGTGGAGAGGCAGAAGAGAGGGAGCAGGGAATGTTTGAAGCAAAAAGCAGAGGGAGAGAGAGAGGGAGATAGAGACAGAGGGAGAGAAACAGGAGGGTCACAGTGCAGAATACCTAAGTGTCATGTTATCAGTAACTGCCACAGCAGTTTGTCAGTTACAGCGAGCACCTGTCACTGTTCTCCCTGATGAATTAATTTCAAGAGTAATCAAAAGCAAATGCATATTTAATGACTTTTGGATTAAAGTAGGGGTTCAGTGGTTGCTTGTGTGTGTGTGTGTGTGTTTTGGTGTGCGTGCTGCAGTGTGTCGACATGCTGAAGTGAACATGTTCAAGCACCAGTTTTGATGTCGAGTGAGGGGGAAAAAATGAAAGTAAATCAAAAAGAACACATAAGCCAGAATCAATGTTTTGTAGTTGTTTTTTGTATTCAACACAGACCTTTGTACGTGATATGAGAAATGTAAGTAATCCATACAGGCGAGCATGTGATTGATTTCCTTGTTGGTGCGCTTCAGAACCAATAAAGCCCTTATACTGTATACTTCAAGAAACGCATGCCGTCATGGCAGTGTATGCTGTAGTTCAACCATGTTAGCTTTGACATTGGCCATCTCTAATGGTTTGAGGAAATTGTCGTCATTTAAGACGGACTGTGATCCCATTTAATGCTCTGGCTTTTGTTTTGTCTCTGTCCTGTTTCTGTCTCCGGAACGCTGTACTGCTGGTTAATGGTCGGGTAGCTGTTTGGGATGTTTGTACACATTCCTTATATCTAGACCTCCTTTTGTGAATCCAAGTGAGGTTCGCTCTCCCTCTCCCCTTTTCCTAAAAACAATACAGATGACACCCCAAGCTGCAGTGGACAAAAAAAGCTCCATGCCTGGCCTTGTTTAATGGAGCCCTGTCTGTTCTCAATGGCTATTTGGTGCTTTTGTGAGTGTCAGAATTGCAGGATGGGGTTTAAGATTCCCTCTTGGTGTCTACATAATACCTCTCTGTAGTCATGTGTTGTAAAACCAACCAAGCTCTGTCATTCTAGAATAAAACAAAGTGGAACTCTGTTGGTGTTTGAAGCTGCCGCCTGTGTTTTTCAGAAGCAGCGCTCCGACAGCACTTGTTTTTCTGCCCTATCGTTCACTCGAGACTAACGGCGTTTAAAACCGGAGAGGGAACCAGATGTTGATAAGGCTACAACAAATGAAGTGTTGTAATCTGCAGGAGGAGAGCTAATGTTAGCTGTTAGCAGCCGGTGGGCAGCACAGTCCTGCTTGGCTAAACAACGGAGCCGTCAGCAAACCTTTAATGGAGGTTGCATTGAGTTGCATTCTGATGGGATTAGTATTAGGCGATGGTAAATTATAATGTTATCAAGATGTGTTCAAATCGAACCATGTTTCTACCGTAGCCTAGAACTGACTAACCAAACACTGGCTCTAGATTGGTCCAACGTAAACGCCTGGCACACGGGAGAACTTTCATTTGGTTGCTATCTGCAACATTGGCGCTAGATGTCGCCAAATCCTGCACACTGCATGTTTTTCAAAAGTAAAATTAGGTTAATGAAGCTGAAAAAAATATTATGGGTAAACCCCATGGGTTTATACCCCTATGGGTATAAAATGTATGTTAATCATCCACCTCATAAGTAAATATCATTATTTATTTATTGGGTGTATTTATATCAATTTAGTTGACTGACCTTGTGCACCGCCAGCGACATGTCTAGAATACATGCGTTCACCATGCTCAGCTGTCCTTCCCTTCCTTGGCCATCACAGTGCCAGAAAGCCCTAAAATGTCACTCTTAAGTATTAAGAACTGCAGAGCTTCTTTCTAATGCTCCAGCATCACAACCCCAGCCCCTCCCTCAACCCGGACCATTAACCCAGACCGGTTCATAACATAAGTGTTCTTTTCAGACTATAATGCAGTTCTTATTTCTTTAAGTATATGTTTGGCTGAAGAATCGTGTTTGTTTTTCTTTTTCTTTTGATTTGCACCTTTTTTCTAAATGATTGTGGATAAAAACTAGTGTGAGTCATTCCATGTTGCTTTTGTCCACAGTCCTCTTGGTGTATTGTAGCTCCATAATCTCCTGCAGTCTTTGTCTGCTGGTTGGTCACATTTGCTTAATAATGAATTTGAACAAGAAACCAGAAAAAAAATTCTATTTGCACTACTGATTTACATATAAATGAGAATGAATCAAGCATTTTTAAAATGGAATGTTAAAAAAATATGGATACAACAAACATTATTTACGTTCTCCCTGAGCTGTTCTGATCTCCTTTCATTTTACCGTATTGACACTGGTTAGTGACTAGAACAGTTGAATGTTTATCCATTCGTAAGGTTGTGTGTTTTCTCTCTGAGCACCTTTGCAAGGTTATGCATGTGTAACTTTGATGAGGTTCCCCTTCAGCCAAGGACTCTCCTTTGTCATTAAGATAGATAACATCTATTCTGTGCATCCATGTGGCTACATTCATTTAAAGACTGCTTTTGTTTCACCTCACAGACAGCCCAATCAATAAATAGCTTTGCCTATTTCTGCTTCATTTCATCTCAGCTGGTTTGGACCGACGGTAGATGCTACTACATCATCTACTTTATAATTTGTTATCCCCTTTGTACAAGTGTGTTTTATTTAGCAATGAATGCTGGTCATATTTTTCATCAACAATTTCTCTGAAGACGCCAAAAACCAACAATGAATTTATCCAAGCCGGTATTTCTGTGTAACCACAGTATGAATAGCTGAACGTAAGCCTCAAAGCGCTATAGAGCTCCACTGTTATACAGAAACTATTAAAAACACATTAAATCAGCCATGCTGTCGCACTGGGTGACATGTTCCTTATTGCAATCAACACGGGGCATGTAGTTTATTCTGAAACAACTCTACGACATAGCTTAGGGTTGGCAGACGTCATGCTGGTTCCATATTTAAACTGCAGCGCTCGTTTGACAAGCTGCGGGAATTTACCACATTTCCTGTACCAGTTGATTGGAGACGTGAGACTTAGGCATGATGAAATTACAGTATATATATCTCTTAATGACGGGGTGGATTTTAAACAGGTTACTGGGAAAAAGCTATGAATAAATGTATATTAAGTGAATGAAAGGGTTAACATTGTCACGTCCTTTCATGTCCTCTTTTTAACCTCGCGATCTAACTGCTGGTAAAGTGCCTTTGGTGTTCAGTGAAACTTTTTATGGCTTTAGTAAAAAGTCACAATAGAAGTGGGTGTGAAACATTGCGTATTAGAAGGTGCAATTGACCGTTAACCCCCCCCCCCCCCCCATCATTTTTACTCTGTATACACCATTTTTGGCCAAAAAGCTTGGAAACGTTGTGCTGTCGCACACATGTCTATGGAATCCAACGGACTTACACATTTGGCTCGAAGAGCCGCAGAGCGACATGAACTCCAACCAACTGCTCCATTAGACTCCATGTTAAATCAAAGAAAGCAGACGGTACCAGTTTTGTTTATTGCTCTGGCACTCAGACTCCTGCTTTTTGTTAAAAGGAGGCAGGAGTTTTGTTGAAAATCACTGTTTACTGTAACGTTTCTTAATTGGTCTGCCTCGAACACCATTGGAGATATTCAGTCAAAGTCTCTCTCTGTCTCTCTGTCTCTGTGTGTGTGTGTCAAACATTATGATTCTGTCTCCTCTCGCCCACCCAGTCCCACCCTTTCAAAATAAAAGCCCATTGGAGTAAAGCTCAGAAGGTGTATATATCTCAAACAAAGATGTAAATCTCCAATACAGAAATGACGGGAGCCATTTGTGGACTGTCCATCACGAATATAAGATTCAATCCAAGAGTATAAATGCAGAAAAGAGAGAAGCGATATCTCAATTGAACCTGAATGACACTACCGGTAACATTGGCGTGTATATGGTATATATATATTGCGTCTTGACGTCTTCGGGCAGTAGAAGCCACACTATCAAAATTTCCTGCAGAATTTTCTAGTTCACTGTTACAATCCATAAACAGCATGTGTAGACCTTTTAGTAGCTTGTTCTAATGCTAGTTAAATATGTGCGAATGTACTCTGCTAATGTTAGGTCCACAAGTTTTAACGTAGAAACGTAACATTTTAGAAACTTGTATCTCCTTCCAACCTCTCCAGGTAACAAATATCACTATTACACAACGTTTATCCGTGACTAAAGCAATCGTTAGAGATGTTTGAGGCTAGTTTTGTGATATGGAGCTAGAGTCTGTGGAGCACAGTCGGTTATTTGTCGATGCGACGCTATGATTGGCCAGTCTGCGTTCGAGGGGCTGGACTCGGCGGAGGATCAGCTGTCATCCTGTCATGGTCTCCGACCAGAGCGTACACATGTACTGACAAGATCCATATTCAAAGCCCTGAATTGTAGTGTTGTATCTGAAATTGAAATGTCAGGTTGAAATGAGCATGCCTTGAATTGGAATGTGAAAACGGAAAAGACGAGCTGTTGTTGCCGCAGTATCTCGTGTTGACATTTTTGTGTGCGTCGAGTTTCCCGACTGTGTCCAATACCTTGATACCAGATGTGGTGAGAGTGAAAAGCCCCGTGTTTCTTTTCTTTATTAGCTTTTCTTTTGTGCGACTACTGTAATTAAACTGCAGCACGGGTCTCATTCTCCCACTCCTAATCAGTTATCTTGAGATCTGCTAATGTCAAGGTAAGGTGTGTGTGTGTGTGTGTGTGTGTGTGTGTGTGTGTGTGTGTGTGTGTGTGTGTGTGTGTGTGTGTGTGTGTGTGTGTGTGTGTGTGTGTGTGTGTGTGTGTGTGTGTGTGTGTGTGTGTGTGTGTGTGTGTGTGTGTGTGTGTGTGTGTGTGTGTGTTGTATAGCTGTAATCCAAAACAAGGCCTGATAAAATGAGAGGATAAAACCCAATTACCCAGTAGGCAGTCCTGAGTCATCTCCCATTTGTTCCAGACATTTTCTCCTCGGTCTAGTCCTCTTTATCTCGACTTGTATGGTTTACTCAAAGATCAGCCCAGCTGATTCTAATCTGTAGGTGGAAAAAAGAATAAATGTGAAGAAGAAACTGAAGTGATAGAGTGAGGTAATCGATGCCAAGCGGCTTGCACACAGCGATTCCTTTTTTCTCTTCAGCACAATCTTCCAGGGCGATTGTGAAGTTTGTGTGCGCCGGGCTTCTGAGGGGACCAATTAAGGAACGGCAGGGCCGAAGCATGAACTGCTCGCTCCACTAATAGCCTCCGGGCTGGAGTGGTCCTGATCCATAGTCAGTCGATAACACAGGCCCTCCCTGGTCCCAGCAAATGAATGCCAACAACCACAAAAAGTAAGAATGGGGGGGAAAAATGCTCTTGCATGTTCAAAACCTTCCTTGTTTTTGTTCATATGACATTGAAATAAACTGATGTCAATGCTGAACAAACTTGTAAGAGCAATACAGACCACAGCCGGCTCTTGACCTTTGCAAAAGATTACCGAAATCGCCATCTTTTTGAGCTTTAAGTACACTATCTGTGTGTGCTGCTTTTCCTTTGTCGGGCCTGTCTTGTCTTTGTTGTCCGTTGAATACAGTGTTTGTTGTAGCCCTCACATACTGAGGGAATATACCGCTCGCCTTCGGCTTCCTCGCGGCTGACCTACAAGGTGTATGATAACCTACAGCAACGGCAGGTTTGTTTTTCAGGGCTAATGGAGAACACTCCCAACACGGAACAGAAACCAATGATGTCATGACCCATCTCATAGGGATTCTGTTCACTCTTAGATGGGGTAGAGTCCATAATGTAATGTGATGGGCTTCAATTTAATCAATAGCCATAGATATCAGTTACCGAGCCCTTCAAACACACTAGACTTTGAATTACTGGTATGGTCCATTTGGTGCATGTGCTTTTTCTACGTTGTACGTGCCGTCTTGGGTGGCTGCATTACATTCTGCTAGATGACTGCTAAAGAGTCTTCTTCTGACCAATTTCAAAATGTCTGTAGTAGTTTGTTTTTCTTCCTGCTGCTGATGTACGATTGCTTTCCTATGACTCATTTTTGAAGCACAAGAAGGGGCTCAGGGCGCTCATTCTTTCTTGACAACTGTAACACCGATAAGAGTACAAAAGACAGGTTCTCTTTTGTAACAGAAAACAACGAATGACATGGAAGACAATTTATTTTTGTGACTTGTTTTGTCAATTGAAAGATCATGCCTGTCTTAGATAGCAATATTAGTCCATTTGGTCTCTCTTTCCAACACTTTGTTCCAGCGCAACACGATCTCAAACGACTGTCGAGATTGTTGTGGGATTTTCTTTACACACATTTCATGCTCCCCTGAGGGTGGACCATGGCCCTGACCTGTTGATTTCAGCACTTTCACGAGGATTCTTGTTTCTTAAAATGTACAACTTGGGATTTTACAGAAGAGTCTTCAAATAACAATGTTAACCTTTATTCCCCTGTTTCTTTCTTCAATTTAAGCCATTTTACACAAACCTACATGTGCGATTGCGCTGTGATCATGCTGACCAGTATACCATCAAGACAAAATGGCACAAGTGTTCGGCCCAGAAGCACTTCATGGCCCAATGCGTATTACTGTCTAATCATTTGCTGCTCGTGCTTATAGTGTAATACATTATATAATATACATTTAGAAGCTCGGGTTTAATTGTGGTTGAGAGAAGCACTGCTTTGACATCTATGCCTCGTTTCATATTTCCCCCCGTCTTCTTTTCACCATGGTGGATACGCGTGTCCATTGTATGTCCATTGTACTGGTAAATATCGACTATATTACAACACTATTTAGTCAAGTGGCAGGAGTCTACCTTACTCCTTTTACCTACCGAGATTATGACAACCAGCTCCTGAGTCTGAAAGAGGAAATGACAGAAATGCACATTCTACAAGGCTTCCTTGTTCTAGGTGCTAAACTAGTGCAGAATAAAATAAATTAATATAGTGCAGAGGCTTTCTTAGTGTTATGCCTTACATTCAATGAAATGTATAATTTATGCAAGTTAAGCTGTCTGTCACAATCATTTTCTGAATATGGGTGTGTGTGTGTGTGTGTGTGTGTGTGTGTGTGTGTGTGTGTACATTTGATTGGGTGTACTCTATGGAGGCCAAGACATCTCATGTGATCTAATTGTGGTTGTCGGTGCTATTGATTAGTCTCCCATCTGTTCGGAATCTTTGTGGTCTTTCCATCGCATATAATCACCAATTCCTCTCAAATTGATGTCTCCTGCCTTCGTTCGTCTCTTCAAAGGTTGTCTCACGTGTAAAAATAGCCGTTTGATCCTCGCTCACTGGATGCTTTGCATCTGCTACAAAGTAATGTTTACCACTATCGAGCAAATGCAAGATGCAGCAAATGTTAGTGTTTTTATCGGGCATGTGTGCACCTGTGCAGTGCTTGTTTTCTGAGTCAGCGAGTTTTTTTTTTACAGTGCGTAAAGTGAGCATATCCGATTGTCAAGTGAAAACCAGGCTATTTGTTTGCCATTGACTCTCAATCCTGGTTTGTATAAAGTATCTGTCCTCCACATCTCCGTTTCTGTCTTTCCCCTCATTAACTCGTCCACCACTTGTGATATGATATTGCTCATCTACTTCACAATGGTGCATCAGAGCTGCATTTTATTATGTGCTCCACATGATTGAAGTGGTAATGGCCTGAGACGGGTGTGTTGTTGTGGCAGCAGGCCTGGTGTTTGGGTGCGCTCACGGCTTCATCTCTACTTTCTACAAAGTCTGAGACTATATAGCTTTGAGCAGAGAACTGGAGACATGCGGCCCAACAATATTCTAACTCAACCACATACAGTAACACATGTGGGTGCATCTGGCTATATGTAATTTTCTGTTGTTGCTTGATGCTTTTTATATTAAAATACTGTCTTTCATAAATAAGTCTTCGGAATCCACAACTTCTCATACCTGTAATAGAAAGTAGGTTGAACAACAACCTGGCTGTTCCAAGTAGAGGTATTTTCTCATCTACTTATGTCATAAGATAAGTTGAGGCAAATTAATGTTGTGTTACTTATTCCTTTGGTACTGAGAGAGCACAGCCATTACTCTCACGAATTAGGTCACGATAGTCAGGTAGATGTGAACATCATTAGTTTTAGGCATTTGTACAAATGGCCAATGCTTTCATTTTTCTAGTGAGGAGAGTTTCCAAATAAAAGTTACAGATTCATTATTCAAAGTTATTTGACTTAGTGTGTCCTTCTGTTGGGTTGAGATCTGAGCACTTTGATATGGGGCCGAGCGATATAGATAATTTACTGATTTTGTAATATGAGACTAGTTATCGTGTCAGATTTTGGATATTGTAATATGGCATGGGTTGCCTTTATCTGTTTTTAAAGATTACATTACAGTAAAGTGATTTCTAAACTAACCAGACTGTTCTATTATTTTCCTCAACTCACTTAGTCATTATATTCAAATTATTGATTACTCATCAAGAATCTCATTGTGTGAATCCTATTTGTAAAAGCACCAATGGTTAACCCTACAATATCATCACAATATCAATATTAAGTTATTTGGTTACAAATATTGTGATATTTAATTTTCTCCATATAGCCCAGCCCTACTTTGAGATCATGGAATAGATGGATTGTCGTTCTGGGTAGGTTCAGTTGTGCATTGTAACCCTAGTGCTTTGTATACAGTCAAGAGTCCTCTAACAAGCTCAGCACAATGAAAGGAGAATAGGCTTCATATATGTAAGGTCAACAACAAAGTCTTTATAAGCCTGTTAACAATACACTTTTCCCCCGAAATTACATTTAAACAAGGGAGAGAATTGTTAAGATGGAAGGCAGTGAACATAACAAATAGGGGATTAGCTTGGTTTGGTAATCGGCGACTAACAACCGCAACAGTGTTGAGGCCTCTTAACCAATGTTATTAACGAGGAAGGCAGCCTTCACGACCGACGAGGTAATGCAAAGCAGCTGCGGCGGCAGACGGCTCATCACCAGACGAGTCAGGTGGGTCTGTACTGGGCAGGTATGATATTAAAGGGGATGAAATGACAACACTAACACCCAAAGGGAAAAAGAGGGAGAGAGAGAGAGAGATGGCTCATCATCATCATGTCACTGTAAAGAGGCTAAGGTGTACAGATCCAGGGTCCTTGTATTGTGCACGCTGGCTCTCTTCCACGGTTTATTGGCACACTTACATGGAACGGAGCCATCATTCATGTGATCACTTAGACTCGTGCTTTTCCTGCAAGGCAGTACAAAAGCTGTGAGAAAGGTCTGTTCAGAGCCACATTCGGAACACTTTTTGACAAACCGGTTGAGGTTCCCTTCAATAGGCTTGCTGTCTTTCTTTAGTTCATCTTTATTCCCTCTGCCAGGCGTAGGTCTGGGGTGTTCGGTCGCATGTGTGACTGTGACTGTCTGTCCACGGCTCATCTGGCATTCTGCTGCAGCAAACTGCATAATATTTTTGGGTGGCCAGTGATGGCTGCATCCTCGAGGACCTCTCGTGGTAGCAGTGACTCACGCTTTCGCAGAACACCTTTTAACTGTTTTATACTACTGCTACTCGGATGTGTTATCACCGGCGGCCCCTACTGGAAGGGGGCCGCCGGTGATAACACATCCGAGTGCATTGCCGACCCCCAGCCGCTACTCTGGAGAGAGAGAGACAGTGGGGCGGGAATCTGGATCCTCCATTGCACATGAACTGAAAATGCTAAATCTAGATTTTCTAATGAAGGAGTAGATGTTTTACGATTTTTAAGAGTGATTTAACTTTTTAGAGTAAAAAGGTATTGGACAAATTAGAATGAGAATTATTTTTGTATGTCTTTATATGTCCAACAGTGGAAAATTGATTTGAGCATTCATTCGGAACTGTAATAAATGGTTTTACTTAATAATCTGTAAAGAATGCATATTGTAGAAAATGTCCCACCGTACATACTCACCTGTGAAGAAGTGCTCCAAGTTCTCAAGTGAACCGACTGTACAAGAACATATTGTGCCTATAATTAAATATGTGATACAATATTTACCGTTGTCTTTTTCAACGAAACAACTGCCAAAACATTAATCATAACATGAAGTGATGCCAGGGTGATAAAATGGTACATAACCTAAAAAGCTATTTTATTTAGAAGGGAAGAAATTGATGCACCACCTCATAAATTAGTGACGTCTTGCCTGGAACGTCCTCGTTCTCTCTGCAGCTTATGCAGATGTTGTTCGGGACAGGTGGCAGTAACGGATGTTAAACTGTAAACTTGTTGGCATCCTTCAAACCAGGCCGAGGGGCGAGAACTGCTTGCAAATCAAACGGCGAAGCTCATTTCTTAGTCCTCCTCGCCAGATTTTGAACTGTAGCCGGCGAATACGGTGGATCAATCTCATTATGAACCGACTGGATCTTTCCTCATTTCACCTCCTCCATTGAGGACAGGGCTTTGCTCATGCATTATGACATTAATTACAAGCAGCATAGAGCGGAGGCAAGGCAGTCGTTAGTCATTCTTTTTCATCATTGGCCACACCTCCTTTGGCAGAGCCTGTGCTTTTTTTTTTCCAGGAATGAGGGAGCTACTCCGTTAACGGAACAAACTAAATGCTTTGTCAGACTCTCGTATTCTAGTTCCCACCTTCCTTCAGTGGAATGAGGGCACGTCATCGAATTACTCCCCAAACCAGAAACGCTTCACCCCCTCAGCTTGGCCTTATGATCCTGTCCTTGAAAATCCCAAACCGAATCGGTGACAAGGGACAACCCTGACGGAGGCCAACGCACGCTATAAACATTCTTGACTTTTTTGCTGAATATACCAACACAGCTCTCACTTTGGGTTATTCAAGAACCAGATGGCTCGCAGCAACGACCCCGGTTACCCCATACTCCCACAGTACGCCCCCAAACGGACTCTCTGGGGGGACATGGTCGTCCAAGACCGCAAAACACAAGAGCTTGTAAAGAGCGGGGTCCACTGTTCCGAGGCCGGGACGGAATCCACATTCCTCCTCATGGAGGTTCGACAATTTGCTGAAGCGTCCATTCCAGCACCTTAAAATAAACTTTCCCTGGAAGGCTGAGCAGTGCGTTACCCGATAATTGGCGCACAACCTCCCCCCCACCTTAGAAATGGGTTTCAGGTTTTTGTATTTAGGAAAATGGAAATGCATCTCATTGGTTGCACTTGGTAACTTATGTTAAAAAAGGGGTCTTTTTATATATAAAGTTTTAAAAGATTAAACTCTATTATGGTTCCTGCTAACACCTCTGGACCGCCTGCCATGTGGGTCGATACACTCTGCCGTGGTCAAAGATAATGATTTTTAGTAAGAAAATGACAACTTGTTACACGCCTACAGTCAGCCTAGTATAGGCAAGCAGCAGAAAACAGGCAAACAGCCAGGAAAATATAGCAGCAACAGCTAATGGGGAACCTAATAAGGAACAGGTGTGCTAGCAGTTGGCTGAATCGGAAGGCTGTCAGGGTGGAAAGACAGAACCGGGGCGACAAGTGGGCAGGTTAGGAATGACCGAGCCCTGAGGGAGAGAGAGACAGCGCTGGCCTCAACATGACACTTCTAAATAGGACACAGGCTAAAGACCATGTCATTTCCTTGGAGGAAGGAGACATTAACCTTACTGACCGATGCAGACTAATTGCCCTGGTTCTTCAATCCAAATTTGACATTTTTGTTGAAGTTTCTATAATGTTTACTACATCAGAAACATTTCTGATACGGAGCAGGACCTCCAAGAACATTCACCTCTTTTCTAAAATGTAATGGTCCGTGGCATAAGCAGCACACAGGAGTATTTATAGTAAAAACATATTCCTTAAATATATAAAAAAGAGGCCCAGATTGCTCGGCTGGTCTTGTAATATACCCTTATCCCAAAGCTGCGTAGTTAATACATGTTTTTTGATTCATTTTCAAACTAGAATTAACAATATATCGCATAAGTAGCTTAATAAAGGAACTATGGTTTCATTTGGGTTTCTGAAAGAGTAAAGACTGTTCGAATGAATGTTCAGGCATTTGTGAGATGACTGTGAGACGTGTACCTCACACTATTCTGCCTGATCCAGTCCTGTTGTATCAGAAATCATTTTCCTGGCATACAGTATATGAATTTTAAATTCACAGAAATGCATGGCTAAAAGCTTTGATCCCCCTGCTCTCTTTCTCTCCTCCTTCCCTCTTCTCAGCAGGTAGCCGAGCATTAACCTTTTGCCAGTGTTTCTAAAATGAGGGCTGGGTCGGTTGGGAGTCTGGTGCCCTTACGGCACAGCCGCAATCTCAAATGTCTCTGCCTCTTGCCCCCAGTAAACCTCCTCATTCATGCAAAAAATGAGGGCTCAGTCGAGGTGTCTGACTTTGATCAAGAGGGCTCTCTCCCCAGTCGCGATTGATGGCCGACACCCAAGTGCAAAAGGCTTTGTGCACAGCAGAGAAAGTGGAACCTGGATGGAGTGCTAAAGAGCGGCGTTGTGGGATTTCAGACCCAGGCCTGCTGTTTGTGGACATGGACCTAATACTCTGAAGAACTCAGACATTTAGGGCACATTTTACAACCCCCTTTTCAAGCCAAAAAAAAAAGAAATGCTGTATGTTGTTGAGACGTTTTCACCTTTGTATTTCAAATGGTTTAATTAAGTAAAGAAAATTAAGTTCTATCAGACTAAATATAAGCTATAGGCTTTTAACTGCTGTTGCTTGGGATTGGGCAAGTGTCATGATTTCGTCTCTTTAGGGCGCTCTTTGGTCGGTTGGTTGATTGGTTGTTCAATATGCTCGCTGGTGTTGATTGAAGAAAAGCAATTATTTTTACATTATTTATTTTAATGGAGGGTCATTTGTTTTTGCAATAAAGAACAACTTAATTCTAACAGTTATTTATCCTCGATCTCGCCACTAGTGTAGGCGGGGGAGAGAGGGAGAACTCCAGAGAGCTCAGCATCTCCGTTCTCGTCTCTCGGTCCTGACAATTGTGCTTCTATAATGCATAAAGTTGGCAGTTTGCGGAGGTCGGCATCGATTGGCTCTCGTATCAGGTCGGCTGAGTGTCACGGATATTAAAATAACCCCGACCCACACGTCACCTCTTGATAGACATACCAGAATCTGCATATTTCTCATAAGTTTGTTCTAATAAACATAAATAGTTCTGTTTATAACATAATCGAGGCGCGTCCCCACTAGCGATGACTTCGGCGGCTCGTTCTGTCTTCAGAAATCATATGAATGTGTGCTGGTGGTCTGCTTTTAATCTGTTATTTAAGTATAAAATGATTTGTGTCTCTAGAGCTTTTTATGTTTTTTTGTAAATTATTTTTGACTACCAGCGCTGTGTCCATTTAGTCAATTGTGCAGATTTTCTTTTTTTGTTTGTTTCCTGTTGACTAATCAATTGGTTGGAGAGTGGGTAGAATTTCAGTCTATTTATATATTTCTTCGGTTGACTACAGCCTCACTTCTCCCCTGACACCGATTTAAATAAACTCACTAAATATTCCGACCTCAAGTGCTGATCCAATGCTGGTCCACTCTTTTCCAAGAGCAGATCATTTACTTTATGACTTTATGAAATTGCAGTTGGCATATCTTAAAGAAAAAGAACAAAGGATGTCATGTTGCATCTGAAAGACTGTATTTGGGTAAAATACTGTATTGTCACTAATAATTTCTCACTGCTCGAGACTTCTTATGCAAGATAACAGACAAGTTCTGTCGGGAGTAAAGGCAGCTACTGATGTTGTTGTAGAGCGACAAAGTGATGTTTTGTTCACCCATCCATCCACCCCCACCTCCTCCCTACAGACTTTTAACACGGGAGACGTCCGTTTGTTTCCCGTTTATGATCATCAAAAGGCTTTTTTGTTTTTTCCAAAACCTTGAAACTACGTCTAATTGTCCCCATTATCACGAAGCTCTCAAACCCTTTAGAGAAGTAGCCATTTGAACCCAAACCATGACGAACTAGAACTTTAAGCAGATCATTGTCACTCATAATAGGTGATTTGTATCCGTTTTGGAAAGCACTGACAAATGATGTCGTCTTGCTGATCAGTCAGATCAGAGAAGTCTGTTTTGCTCTCGAGGGGATGAACAAATAATATATTTGAGGACTTTTGATCTCGACAGCTTGAGATCGCCTCTTTTTCATGCATATCATGGCAGGCTAGACACGCCATCGCTTTCAACTCGTCTTAATACATAAAACACACGTGAGCTGTTGTATTTAAGGTACAGTAGTAATATCCCAACAATTGTTGCATCAACCCTTTCCCTGCACGTGCAGTGTGAGTGATGGTAAGAACAAAACAGTTCTTCTTGTCAGTATAAGCCTGAGCTGTGTAAATGTCTTCTGGCTGCATTGCAGTATGGACGATTTGAGCCGCAGCTCAATGAACTGACGTCTAACCAGCTTATTTAATGTTTTCTCCCGAGATTCTGCATACACTGAACCAGGCGATCGCTGTCACAACACAGTCCGCATCGCGCTAAGAATGGAAGGAGTGTCACTGCAGTGAAGGGGAAGCACAGATTGGACACGTTTTCAGTCCCGATGCGGATACCTGGGCCTCGGGTGTCGTCTGACACCAGTGTTTCATTAATAAAAAAATTCAATTCAATGTCAACTAAATATAAATAGATATAAATGTACAGAATTATTATTTATGAGAATAATGTGCCCCATACCAGATGGGCCCATTGTCACGGATGAGCAACCCGCCGTTTGAGTCAGTATCGGACTGATATCAGTATCGGTGCGTCTCTACTGCAGTGCGACCGTCTCGGTCGTTCCATATCGGCGTATTTAACCGGCCACAGGAGGCCATATGCTATTTAATGAAAAGTAGCATGGTTCAGATTTAGGATGAGTGTCCCATTGCTGGGTAATTGCCTCTGAAACCCCGACGAACCACCGCCGAATTAAACGCTGCCATAAAGTCTCATTTGGAATAGAGCTGAAGCAAAGTGGGATCCTAACTGTGTCATGGATGACAACCCGCTAATATTTTATCCGAGATAAAGAGAATGATGAAATTATGAATCTAGCTCATCAGCCATCTGCGCTCGCTTTATTTCATTGTGGGGCCTCCGTTTGTCTGTGACACACATTAGAAAGCTGATGCGTAGTGAGTGTGAGCGCTCAGCCTAACCTTTTGGGGAAAGGCTAAGAATAAACACTTAAATAAACCATTTTTGATGGCTGGTAGCTGTTGCTACCTGGCCATTCAGACGGGTACACCAGCGCAGAAAGGTCACTTGTCCCAAACACATGGCTAATTGGGCCTAAAATACCACCTGGCATGTTTTCTTCGCACAAGATGCACTGGATTCTGTCAACCTTTTACCATAGAGACAGGCAAGTATGTTCTGTCCATCCACGTTACAACAGGTAAAATAATGGCCAGCATTTATTTTTTAAGTTTAGCAGATATTTTCCTGATAGGTTGTCAGCCCTAAAGTATAACATTTGTATTATTTGTGATGCTAGTTTGTGACTTCCTCAAGCTATGGTTAAGGTTAAAGTTGTACACATTCAGAAGGTAAAAGAAGAATTAAGCATGTATTTGTTCTTTCTTTAAGATTGAATAGACATGAATTACTCACCAGCAATGCTAATATGTAAGTATTATTTTCCCCTTCTCGACCGGGTTTCTTAATAAACCGACTGCAGACTGGAAAATATAATATTAAAAGTTATGGTCTGTGCAGGTTGTCACGAAAACCCATTACTTTTTCCATATTCACAAACCTCCACAATATATAATCCATTAGGTTTCTAAAAACCTGCATTCATAGCAAGACACACGGCGTACGTAAATGTCATCAGGTAGAGAAGAAATGAATGTCGCTGCGCTCGGGGCTCGTTTCATGATTGAATGCTTCTGACAGATGGCATCGTGTTCCGTGTTTGTCATTGCACCGATCGTGGTCAATTCTCAGAAAACTTTCCATTGACTTCAGCACATTTACCTCCACGTCAGGACACTGGTGGGAGGTTTCCGATGTTTCGCAGAGTGAATTATTTGCTTTGGTCACAGGAGAAGGCCATCGATATGTTGAGTCATTACCGTCTCTCACGCCAAGTGTGGCCTTGGATGTGTGGATGGGAAGAGAAAAGAGAGCCTCGTCTCTCTAAACCTCTCCTCGTGTGTTGTTTTATTGTTGGTGATATTACAACTTTTTTGGACTGAAGTTACAACACAGAGTGACTGTGAGGGTTTTGAACTGTGCTTTTGGGCGACTCTCATTGTCCTCCACTGGAATAACGTACAGTAAATGGTATTATTGTTGATGCTGCACTGCATAGATATTATCTTCTGATAACAAATTACATAAGTGCAACTGACAGAATAAAAAAACAACTATTAGTTAAGTATTGCAATGTTTTTATTGAGCGTTTTCTTTGATATCATTATGTCTCAGCAGCTAAATTCCCCGAACGCCAGATACAGTTGGCGTTTCTTACCTTTGGTGAAATTATCGTCTTCAGATGCTCATTTACAACAAAAGCCTTGGAGTTCCATTACTTTTGATGTTAGTCACTGGTGTGGAGGTGGGAAATTGCTGTTCACTCAGAAATGCCAACGCCGAGGGGAGTTGTCGAGCTCTGATCCGCGTTAAGGGCGCGCATCGATCTGACCCGTGCTTGCGAGTCCCCCTTGACTAACCACCCGCAAAACCCCGCTTCCCACTGCTAGCTGATGGGTGTGGGAGACCACGAGGTGACCTCTTCAGCTCGTCTCTCTCTCCAGCTTTCCTCCTCCTGCACTTTTTTGTCTTACTTTTGCGAAGATGAGTAAGGGCTCTGTCCTGGAGGCATTTCAGTCCCGGCCCTCTACACCTCTCTGCTTGTTCTCTCCGCCTGCATCTCTCGAGCTGTTCTTTTTTTAAAAACCACCAGTGTCAAAGTTGTCAGCTCTCCTCTCTAGGCAGCTCTGCACTTTGTCTTAATTTGAGCGCTGTTGTTTTCATCCCCGGCATTTGAGCAACCGCAGAGAGCAAAGAGCGGCTTCGTACATTTCTGTGCTCAACACCTACACCACAGAGCAACTAATTCCTCTAGTTTGAAGTCTTGTTTATTGGTTACAGTTGTTACAGGAACGTGTGTGTGTGTGTGGGGGGGGACGAGATGAAGTGTGAATGGGCAACTTTTCAAAGCTCTCTGTCAGCAGCTCTGTGGAAGTGGGAAACTGGGGAATTTAAGTAGTTCCGCCGCCGTCACTTTCTGTACCTGAATAGTAGATTCTCACTTTTATTTATGTTCATTAATATTCTGGTTCTACGAGTAGTCCCGTGGCATTTAAAACATGCTGAATGAGAGTTTAATTATGTTTCTCCATCATAAAATTGGACAGAATACTAAGTCTCGGTGAGCTCGAGAGCAATAGATAAAGTGAGAGAAGTCATAGTGAGTAACTGCATCATAGGCTCTGAATATATAAATCTACTATTCCCAATAGTAGGCTCCCAATAATGAGTTCTTTTATTCTTTAAGAAATTACATCTGCAAAAGCAGTACCTCATTTGTTTTGCTATATCCTAATTCCATTCTTTATATTACTGCAAATGAATGCATTGTTTTACAAGACCTTAGCTGCAAGGATTAATACAATATATTAACAGACAGTACAGGAAATTAGGATTGTGCAGTAGACCAGGAAATGTATTTTAGGTTTGTTACATTCTGTTCAAGGAGATGGTGTTAAAGGGGTCTCTGCCAGCTCGCTCGTGAAACACATTTGTTGTGTGCATAATATCTTTATTCTCGTATTGGCATTGAACGGTTTGAGTTCTGCACAACTTGCTGAAATTATGAATTTGCGATACTCACCATTATTACATATGCTTTGTTTCCTACAGACATCTTACATATGATTACGTGAAGTATATTATTCAGCACAGGCCTGCAGCCTCACTTTAAACTACTATGAATGGCAAACATTGGAACTCTAATCTTTGAATGTTTTAGTGTCTTAGACATCGTCTGTGATGTGAATAGAAGTTAATGTGCGTGTCCCGCTCATACATTAAGGGATACAACCGTAGTTTAGAAATAATACAAGGTATGCAACAGCAGAAGATGCTGCATTTGCTGTTTGATTTAATAGCTGGAGAAATTAGTTTCGCTTGGTTTTAAAACGGCGTGTTCTTTAATGCCATCCATGAACGTTTGTTTATTTATTTGTAAAATAATTTGTATCAATTTAAAGGTCCTATTGAAAATATTTTTGTATGTAGATTTTGTTTAAACTCGAATAAGCCATTTTTTTTATTGCTTAGTTTTATGAACAGCCATAGTCGTTCCAACCTTAAATTATTCAACAGCTTCAAACCCTGTGGAGCCATGTTGGCATGTGTGATGGTTGCGTACAGTTATGGTTTAATAATGTCGGCTATAATGTAGATGCACATCAGAGTGGATTTAGAAGCGGGTGGCTAACTGAAAGATAAGTCGCTATATACCTTATACCAGCATTATGCCCTGCACCAAGCTAAACGGTACCTACAACTAGTTTAGAGTCTAAGATTACCATCGATTATATTACATGAATCTTAAAACACCACCACACAAGAGCAATATTGTTCCATTATATACGTTTTAAATCCTGGTAACGACATTGTTTGTGCTAAAAAACTTCTGTGTCTGGATGACGGTTAACTTAACGACTACTTGGAGCTAATTAATTCTCACACTTCTTCCTTAACACTGAGATATAATGAGGCTAGGTCGCGTTTCCCCGCGTTGTTTTTAGCATCATCGTTCAATTTTGATGTTTATTGCGGAAACTGTTGTCCCTGTGACGTGTAAAGAACTGGCTGAGAAGGAAGTGACACACTAATTAGTTTGACACTCACCATGGAAACACTCTTTATTGGCACTTGACCGACAAGCGACCCAGGTAATCTGTTTAACGGAGACGTTGTGACGTATTCACGTTCTGATTGAGATTGTCATTGAGCTGTGGAGCAGGAGATGAGACTACACCTGCTACCAATATAAGAAGACATTACAATATGTTACAAAAACACTTTGCACACGCTGTTATTTCAGCGGAGGTAAAAAAGAAACCGTGTGAAGTGAGAAATGAAACTCATTCCTTCATTCAGTGCACAAAAGTAACTTCAGTAACATCATTTATAAGTTATAATTATATTACTGAACAGTACAAATGGTATTAAAGCAGCATCAGATTGAGCTTCAACCTCAAATGACAGCGTAGCGGCAATCAAATACTTAACTGTTGGATGTTATTCTGTTGCGTTTCTGGTTAGACGAGCTGGAATACGCTGTAATTGCAGTTTATCAAAATAAGGGAAATGCCAAGTCTTAAAATGGAATGAAAATTCAATAACCCGGTTGTGCAACCATTTGTTCTGCTCCGACAAAATCTCTCCGACTTTATTTAAGTGATTAATTACGGCAACAAGAAAGCCTTGGAAAAACACTGGCCTTGCTGCAATTATTTTCCACTCAACAAAAAAAAAAAACTCAGTCGGTCAAATCTGCTCATCTTTCCTCGTTACACAGTTAAACCCATCTCCTCTATGTGGCTCCTTACCAAGCTTAACGTGGAAACAACCTTCATGTTCTGATGGAATGCCGATCGGAGCGGGCGCACTTTATGATGAGGAAATACTGCATTCATTTCATATTTCACTGATCTTGTCCGTATTAGCCTCGAGTGTTCCCAATAAAACACAGACCATGGATTTTGCTGACAGCATTTCACTGCAAATGCTTTACCAACTGCCGACCAGAAGAGCCCATCTTAAGTCCTCTGATCTTCAACCCATTGAATCTAATTGAATTCTAACATGTCACAGTGTATCTGTTACGCTGGTTAAAGTCCATCTCAATGCGCTGGTAATGACTGCTTCGGTCTGATTTCTTTCCCGGTTGTGTTGCTGTTCATTAGAACATTTCTATCCAGTCTATTTACTGTCAGACAACTTAAGACTTAAAACGTGTTTTTAACACCACTGCAAATATTGAAGTTAGACCGAAAAACTTTCTGCTGTCAGCTACGTTTTAAATGTCAAGCCAATTATCCTGTTTTGTATCAACTTAACCCTCGACGTTGAACCGTTCCTCGGACCCGGTAAACATCACAAACTTGATATCACTTTACAGAGACGTGGTTTTGGCATAATGTGCGTGCCTCCTTCCTAATTCTGTCTTGTTATCCTCATGCCTGTGTGGGCGTCGTGGCCTTTCATCATCACGATCGCCGGCTCTTCCATCTACAAGTCCGTATCTGAAATGTATCGGCATGAAACATACTTTTAAATAAATTTCATTCGCCCACGTCGGTCACACGTTTGAACCGGTGCAGATGTTCTCCCAATACCACTTGCACTTCAGCATTTTAAATGTTGCAAAGTTTAAATGATTTATTTCACTTTGGCTTCAACTCGAGGGTTGAACGAAAGTCTTGAGTGTAACAATATGAAACTACTTTAAATAAGTTTTTCTTTGAAAGTAGGAAAGAGAGCTGCTAGCGTGGCTGGAAGCTCTTCTGGCAGCGTTCTGTGAGGCTGTTCTCGGGCACAGATGTGCTCAGAGCTGAATGCTAAAGTCAGCATACTAACACTCTCACAATGTCGATGCTAACATGCTGATGTTTAGCAGGTATAATGTTGACCGTGTTCGTGTGTTAGCATGCTAACTTCTGCGCATTGGCACTAAACATAAAGACTGACGTGAATGTCGTGGTTTTCCAAGTATTTAATCAGAAGAAATGTAATTATTTCATCCTGATAATAATTACACAACAATCCATCCAATAGATGTCGAGGAAATTTGCGAAATAAAATGCTCCTCAGGGTGGCTCGAGATTACATTTAAGGAGATCAAAGTCGATTAGGCTTCATCCTTTGGAGAGCATGCATGTTTTCTTTACTAAATATCATAGAAATGCATCCAGTAGTTGTTGTTGACGTCATCTGGCCTCAACATAATGCTTCTGTACATCTGCAACCATTTGTTCTTTTTTTTGAAAACTTAGATAACGCGTTCATGTATATCTGTGCAAAAAATAAGACAAAAAGCACAGATAGAGTTGCACCACAGTCCGTATAGGATTGGCTCCACTGCCTGTGCTTTCCATCCAAAGATTTAGGTCTTTTTGTTTTTGGTTAACTTCTGCAAACAAAAAGCAGCGTGAGAAGCGGTGCAATTAAAGAGGAATAGATATCACCGCTGGCTAAATTCAGTAGAAAGACCTCGAGGAGCGTCTTTTTTTATTTTAATGGAGAGGCTAAACCTTGATATTCAGTCGGCAATGTGAATAAGGTCGTCTTGTTGGTGAATATTAAACACAGTGTGCATAAATTATTCACACAGACCCACCGTAACAAGCAGATCATCCTACCTGCTGCACGAGGGCCGGATTCAGACACAGACCTGAGTACAGCTTGTGTAACGGAGAACAATTACCAACTCGCAACAGGACGATCGTAAATCAGAATAGTTATTTTGTCAAATTTATTCAGAAAAGTTTGGATGTTTTTCACCGCTACTTTCAGAGGGAACACCATTAGCATGTTAAAAGACGACAAACAACATGCACTGAACACCTCGCTGAGTTTACGGGTAGAGGCTTCTTTGTGGCTTCTGTAGCTATACAGTGCCGCGCTGCAGACTCTGGGAACAAAACAAAAAAAAGCACAGAGGAAACCTGTCACTTTTTATGAAGCTAAAGTGGTACGAAGTGTTATCACATTAATGGAGTTTGAGTGACATCTTAAGTTGAAGAGAGATTTTAGATATCAAAGTGTTTTTCAGGGAGAAAGCGGCAAAAAAGGGGAACTCTGTTCTGCGAGAGAGGAATTAGAGCTCAGGTGTTTGAGGTTTTTATTCAAAGTTTCTTGGTAATTGGAGTGTCGGTACAGAAAGAAAACACATGAAACACACATTTGAGTCTGTTTCTCTCACATCCTTCGGTGGAAAAGGAGGGCGGCAGAGCTTCAAAAGGTAATTACATTTTGGTATCAAAGAGCAGGCGGCAGTTAGAGCTTAAGGCCCCAAAAAATAGAGTCCAACCTATTCCTCATTACCTCAGAAGACGGGGGTGGAAGGGTTCTTTCTCGCTGTGTGTACGCCCGTCTGTCTGTAGTACGCGTGTGTGTGTGTGTGTGTGTGTGTGTGTGTGTGTGTGTTTTCCGCGGGTCAGGGCGCTGTACTGTATATTTGTGTTTGCATATTGTTTGTTGACTCGTCTTTGGCAGGAGCCTTTTACACTTCAGAGAACAAAGGCAATGTTTCCAATTATAGTGGATTTCATTTGGTTGATGCATTGTAATGGCCGCAGACTTGGACAGGTGTTGTTAGTTCTAAAATGTATGTGCGACTTTTTTTTTTTCTCCCAAGAGTTGGAGATGGCGGCGGTGTGGAGGGAGGGGAGGATGAAGGGATTCTTCGAGGGTTTTTTACTGGCCTGGGGACAGCTGTAGCACTCCGTGTGTGTGTGTGGTTTTTTATTTATTTTTATTCATTACACAGTAGAAAACCCATCAGTACTCTGTCCTCTGGGGAGTGTTTTGTTCAGGGCTGCCTCGGCCTTCACTGCGTCTCCGGCACGCTTGTTTGAATAGTAAAACAGTGAGGGTAAAAATTGTAGTTGCAAGATTTATGTTTTCCTGTGTGATTCCCGAGAAGTAAGGTGAAGGATGTTAAAAGGAAATTGTCATTCAGAGCTGTGGATGATGATGACGGTGACGAGGGCCGGGGGATTTGGCCTAAATCTTTCGTCCCGTTAGGTAATTTCATATGTCGACCATATGAATCACAACGTAACTTATTCTGGTAAGTCAATAAACGGGTCGCTCATAACTGAGTTTAGCTGTTGGTAATAGCTTTTCGTACTAGTTTTGGATTCTGTTTACCATCGTTGTTATTGCACGGTCATGTGATGTGATGGCGTCAAACATTCCAAACCTGCCTCCTCCAAAATGACATTCCCATACAGCTACACTGCACTCTCAATTACGTTCTGAGGGAAACACATTTGCGGGAAACTGTTTGAAACACGCGGTTAACAAACTAAAAACGCTCCAGAGCTACTTCAGTAGGTCAAGGCAACAATGCTACTTGATTTGGTTCAGTAAAAATACATCATGGTTTGGCTGTAAAATGAGAACAAAACTGAAACGAAACGCGGCACGGCCTCTTCCCTACGTGGACCTCGCGCACTCATTTGCACTTATTTCAAAAACAAACTTAACCTGCAACAAAAATACCCTCTAACAGTAATTCACAATGCAGTTTTGTTTTAGAGGGAGATAATGTTTTAGGAGACCAGGCTGAGCATTTAATATACATTTCATTACTTTCCATGTTCTCTGTGGGTGTGCACGGCTTCTCCATAGAATATTTTATTAATCTGTTAACGGCTGTGTGATGTACAACAGAGCCACTGTTCATACATACACGGCCAGAAACAAAATACTCTTACCGCATTTCTGTGTATCGTATTCTGTTTAAAGTGAGGAAGAAAAAGGCATTGAGCTGGTTGACAACAAATATGCCTGCGATGTAGGCAACATAAAAAGGATAGACGTTTTAATATATATATATATAAATATATATATATATATATATATATATATATATATATATATATATATATATATATATATATATATATATATATATATATATATATATTGCCCAGCTCTGACAGACAATATTAATGACTGACTGATGGTGATTAAAGTTTTTGGTGACCCTCATGCTAACGATGATGTAGGTTTTGATGAGGCCGATGGGATGGAGGTCACAGGGGCTCATTGAAACATGACGCCTCACCAAATATATTAATCAGAGGTGAGGTAAGGCGAAGACTTGAAAAGCAGATCGTAATCGTGTCCTTCTCTACTTGACCACTCGCGTAAAGAGGCCAAATAACCTTCATTGGTGGAAGCGGTGTCAGGGGTAATCAAGCGCTCTATTTTCCCACCCTCATCAGTTACTGAAAGTGGGCCGCCATTTCCCTGACTGGACCTCTCCGACACACACACACACACACACACACACACACTGCAGCCTATACAATTATCACATGTATTACCTCAGGTCACTCCTGCTATCAGTGGTAGTTGAGATGGAAAGCAAAGTTAATGACAGCCCTCGTATAGGAGTCGTTATGAAGAGCTTCATGAATTGTTGCGGTGCGGTATGAATTATAGAAAAACCAGTGGGCTTGAATAATCTTCATCGCTGTACTTCAGGATATTTCTTTTTAAGCACTTTAGCAAATTATGAAACTATGAATCCCAATTTAGACATTTGCTTTGATATTGAAATGAAGCGAGCACAAGAACATGTTTTAGGACAAAATGAGTGGTGCTGTTATAGCATTTCGATGACAAGCGGGGGTTAAAATCAGGTCCAATTTAGTATTGCACATTCAATACCCTACAGACCACAGCACTTTGGTTTTGGAGAGGAATATCGGCAGCTCAGAAGCGCCGCACAAGGAAATGTGTCGGTAGCAGAGGAGCAAATGAAAGAATTGTCTCGAGTTGTCATTGGAGTTTTACTATCTTCTTTCCCCCCATCTGCTCCGCTTTCTTTTATAGTCCTCAACAAAGCTTGAAACTGCTCACAACATTCCTCGAGGCTTCATATCCCCCTTTCTTGTGAGAGGGAGCGCGTTCAATAATTAAATAAATAAAAGCCACCTTCATGTTTTATGAATGGTGTTCTCGCTGAAAGACCCGCGTTGGAATGTGAGGCTGCTGGCTCACTTGTTGGGTGAACTGATTACTGTCGTAATTACAGCAGCAGATAAAACTGTAGCTGTGTAATATGTAGTTAACATGCGTTTTTACTTCTGCTTTACTTTTTCTTGTGCGTTCATGATGCGTTGTCTTCATGTCGGTTGTCTGTGTTTACCAGGGCTGTACCGACTTCTTTACATTCTTTGCTTCAATTCACGTTTTTGAATTCAGCTTAAATTTTCCGTTGTGTACAATCCTCAATTTTGAATAAAGTGATCCACTTTCTTTCGTCCACATAGATACATGTAGGTTTAATTCCACTCCAGAGGACAGAGTCTGTTTTGATATGTGAGCTCAGTGAAATTGAGAATGAAGTGCACTTTTTGTTTTACGGTCCTATCTACGAGGACATGAGGGGATGCACTCTTTAGTAGAATGACTTCCATTTAGGTTGACTTCTTTTGGCTGGATGACAACTTAAAAAACACGAGTTGTGTTTGAGGAAAGGAACCTTTTTTATTTGTAGCAGATTTTATTTACCAGGCCCGGGAGAGCAGGCAGAACATTCTGTTTTAAGATCGAGCGGTGAAGTAACCGGTGATTTTGTAATTGAACGAAACTTAATGAGTTGTGTGTCCACTGCAGCTGTATTCTTGGTGCCTTATAAACCCATGAAGGTTGGGCACATTATGTGGATGACGGGAAACTAAAGAAATCAATTCATGTAGGTGCGGACTGCGAACTCACGGCCACAGCGCTCTCTGTACGGGGGAGTGAGCGTGACAGAGAGGGTGGAAGGTGGACTATTGGACGCAATGTTTCTGTACTTTATTAATACTCAGAACAATACTTTGTCAGCTGTTTGCCCGTCATATTTTCTAGTAGAAGTTTACCCGAACCCCTCTGAACCGTTGGTTGTGGGTCGACATCACGGCTACGACGCCGCGACTGGAATCTTGTTCGACAAATTGTATAATATTAATAATGTTAGCCTGATCTTTTATCTGCAACGGTGCCTAAAATACCCGACTTAAAACGAACGTGTGTTCTCTCCTCATGAAGATGTTCGTCTCTGCTCTCGTTGTCTACCTCTCACGTGCGCTCCCAAGTTTCCACCACACCTCCTCGCCCTTACAGTCGATTGAGTCAGCTGAGAATCTCCAGTATTTCAGATGTGCATCGCATGCCAATTATCTATCAAGTGTGCAATTGTGACCTTGGGAGGGCGCAGAGAATCACTACCTCAATCAATGCTATTAATTAATCACATTCCTGCCGGAGTACTACAGAAGTGCAGGAGTCAGGTAGTGGGCAAACACACTTAAACTGCTTCTGTGAACTGATGTGCAGTTGGAGGTCTTTCAGCTCAGCTCTGGAGATGTGGCCTGCAGCGCTTCAGCCGGGCGGGCAGTGATGTCTGCCGGCCTGGCGTTGCGCTCCCTCCTCACTCTGTTGGTCTTGCCACTTCTTTCTGATGAGGAAATATTGAGCGGGAGAGCCGCAAAACCCAGGGTTGTGTCTCGGGTAGCCTGCGGATGTGCTTGAGCTGTGAAAATGAGAAAGGAGGGGGAGGAAGACGAGGTGGTGCTGTGGTAAAGGTGGGAGAGGGGGCATGCAGTTCTCGTGCAGGTGGAATTGTTTTCTATCTGCTGAACTGGAAAACATTTCAGAGAGAAACGTGTGGGAGGTTTAGTAGAGGAATGCCAAACCACTCTGCTGAATGGTAGAGCCTCCAAATGCAGCACTAAAACCGCTCTTTTGAAACACGCAGGAGCTGTGCAATTATTAAAATGTTTCTTTACTGTCCGTATGAGCAAAGTGAACACACAGTATGCACCGCTGGGGCTGCGATCATTCACTTCATCATTAAAGAAATATAAAATAGTGAACTTGGCTCTTTTGTCCAAACCTGAAACATATTCAATTCACATTATAAAACAGAGGCACAATGAAAATCTGTAATAAATTAGGTCAATGTTGTGTTTCTCAGTGTTCTACTCAACTTCCAAGCATTTGAATCAGCATAAAGGATGTGATTCATCATGCACTTATGAAAGCATTCACTGTGACTGCTTGGCTACTGATTTCCTTTTCTCTCTCTTATTTTTTTCTTTCTAGATTATTTGGACACCAAGTCAATGTACGCCTGTAGAAACACAAGCCAATTTCATTCACAAGTCCAATGATACGATAAAAAAACGTGCAGTTCATAACTTAGTTTATACTGTATGCTGCACGCACAATAGGATTACTGGATTTCCACAAACTCATCAGAATGTGATATCCTCCCAGGCTATAGAATGAATCGTCGTGTTCATGATTAGATTGCATATATAGAGCAGTGTTGACGAAAGATGTTGTAATACCCTGCCATTTAAAACCATACAATACCCAATTTAATTAGGACCGGTACAATACGGATGATGTTTTTTTTTTAATAAGAGCCGTATTTATGAGGTGTGTGTGTGTGTGTGTGTGTGTGTGTGTGTGTGTGCCAACAGTTTTTTTTGTCTTATTACACACGTCGCAAATACAAGTGCTCTTGCCGACGGCTTGTCGTCAAAGCCGACGCACTAAAGTACTGTCGCTGAGGGTTTTGAGTTGTGGCCGTGGATTTATAAAGACAGCTATACTTATGAAAGTAATCAAATGATATCACGGAGGCGGAGTAGTCTGAGCCAAGACAACAAAGTCTTTATTGCTCCCACCTCGTCAACGGCGGCGCATTACAGAGTCACTCTTTCGGTTCTTACCTTTCACAACAAAAGCCCCAAACAGATGCACTACATCACTGCTCACCACAGGGAACTTAAATTCACTCGGAGCGTTTAGCTAAGAGGCAACCGTAGACCGTATAGAAGTAGTTATCGTGACGTCACCCATTGGTTTGTGGACTGCAGCTTTAAAGGCTTGAGTTCTTTTCTAATTGGGACCACAATTTACAAATTCTGTATTGAAGAAGACGTTAAACTAGCAATTGAGACCATGAAGTCATGTTTACTGAGGAAATAAATCAAGTGAGAATTAGTCATTTTCTCATAGACTTGACTGACTGCTGGTCAGTAAAGAGCTAAAAAAGACTGAATGTTGGACTGACGGACGTGTAAATTTGCTAGAAAGTTCATCATATCAACTTCAACGGTGATGATAAGGACATTTTGTGTCTACAAAATTGTTTCCGCTGCCCTCAAGAAGCCAAAAAGATCTATTGCAGCAAGCTGAAGTCTTAAGAAACGTCCTGACGACTTCATCACATATCATTTTACACAAACTCGACAGCACGTGGGAGTACGAGACGGCCTTAAACGAGGCAGAGAGACGGCTGTTTTTAGGACGCATTACGTGCTGTCGTGTGTCTCTATTAGCATTAAAGTCCTTGACAGTGAAATGTTCCAGAACTAGATGAATAAATTCATGACGGTGTGATATTATCAATAGGTGTTATAGACGGGATTCACAGATCATTGCAAGAGGAGGATCAGTAGATGACACTGAAAAAAAGAGTTAAAACACTATAGTCAAGACATGTACACTAGCACGCCACTCACTAGCTTGAAAGTAAAAAAAGTAAAATAAAACCTCATCCTGCACCCAGACAAGGCCGTGGTCTCACTTCAGTGGCTGCTTGTGTTCTCAGGTGTGTTAAACTCCACCTCTGTTCAAAGACACACCGTTTCTGCTCTAATGTAGAGGAGCTTTGATAGTGCAGCTCGAATAAATCCTATAGCAACTTGAAACCGTATCATGACTTTTGTTCGCTCGTGTTTCTTTTTTGTTCTCTCCTTTGTTCACCTTCACTTTCACCTCTCTGCTTTACTTGCAGACTCCCTTCACTCCCCTCTCTTTCTGTTTTGTTTTATGTCTCTCCCTCTCATGTTGGAAACAGTTGTTCTTTTTATGTTCCGTTTGTCTCTTCAAACTGTTTTGGATAATGCAGCCGCACCGTGGTAATTATAGCACCTTTCTGAAAGAGCAGGGATTAAGGTGACTTCTTTCAGAACAAAAGATGAGACAAAGTCTTCAAAATTGGGTTCCAGAAATTGTATTTTCCCTCGGTAGAGCATGCGTCTGTTGTTTACTACTTTAGAGCAGCATTAGGAATAAGTTGGGGTGTTGCAGCTTAAAATGTTGACCTGCCAGAAGTAATTAACCTATTTGGATGGCTCTGACACTTTGGCTTTTTTAAACTTATGTTCAATAAGCCTTGAACGTATCTTATTTCCTCGGGCACGCTGCACCGTGTGTAGTGTAAAAAGCATAACAAATTGTAGGGGTTGCAACCTAAAGGTCCTTTTAATTCTACAAGGGTTACGCGTTAACAATTACTGCGTTCACTTATGGAGTCAGCGTCTGTAATAAACTCTGCCGTCGGCCCGTACAAACACTTGTGCGGGTTAATTTAAGTGTATCCACAGCACAGAACGGAAAAACAGCCGACTACAGGGCCGCTTCGGTAAATTGCTGCAGCCGCCCTTGGAGAAGAGTCACCTCCAGCCAGCAACGCGGCGGGTGGATTGTGCTTTCCAATGTTATTTGTATAAACAGCTATTGATCTTACGGGGGAGGACTGGCACTAGTCAGCAACTTTATCAACAGCTGAAAAGAAATGAAATTACATTTTTTGATGGATGCTCCTGTCAGACTAAAAGAAAAACAAATGCCTACAGCGTCGGGGGGGGGGGGGGGGGGGGGGCTGCAATTCTCGCCATCAATGATTGTGCAGGTAAACAAGGCTACACTGTAAGTTAATGTAATAGCCTTTGGATCCAACGCAGGTCTTATTATTTATTTATATGAATAGAGCACCTCTGACACTCTTGGAGGTTATCAATTTGTCTCTTTTTGACTGTTGCACCTTCACATTCCTTTAATGTTGCCTTGTTAACTCGAGCCCCCGTGATCGAAATGTAATTCCCCCGAGCAGAGTAGGCTTGGGCAGCGGCCCTTATGCCGAGAGAGTGCTAATGAGATCCCAGCGAGCTCTTTCATAATGGAACATCTTTGAGGCCAATTGTCCATCACTAATAATCATATGGTAATAACCGCTGCAAAAACCCGCACTGAGGACACGAGTCGCACTCGTTTACTCTTTTAAAGATCCCTCTGCTCTTTTGTGAGGGGAAGACGATGGGGACAGCCGGGAAAAAAAGGAGGTGATAAAAGTAAAAATGGCAGAAGACCATTATAAAGAATGGAGGAGTAGGTGGAGATAAAGTTTGGGAATGAGGTCAATTAAGGAGCGGGAATGGGACAACGCAAGGGATGGGTGGGAAAATGGAAGAAAGAATAAGAAGTGACAATCCCACACATTTGATTAATGATGAAAAGTAAAAATGCTCACTGTAAATGTTACCATGAACGGTTGATGCATGTGTGTGTTTAGTTTGGGGGTGCGGACAGTGCTGGCTAATGTTGGTTTAATGTACTTGCTAGCTAATGGGCCATTCGTCATAACGCCGCTTCCTCATTTGCAGCTGCTGCTGCTGCTGGTTGGAAGGACTGTATGAGCGCCGCCACTGGGACCGGCGAGCTAATAATCTAAAATAATAATCTAAATTGATGCCATCTGAAAATCAAGTCTGCGCAAGCAATAATTAAGGATTCAGAGACGGTTCGCACTTCATTATAGGCTTGCTTGGTTAAAGTAACACAAATAATATATATATATTTTTTTAATTGTTCATTACTGTAGGTGTAACCATTTTTTTTTCGTACACGTGTCAAACACCCGCGAGAAATTTTGTCTTCAAAGGCTCATCAAAGACGTGGAAACGCTGCATCACTTGAGTCACTCTCAAAGAGCGGTGATGAATGTGCTGCCACAGAGGGAATAAATTAAACATATCAACGGCAGGGGCCTCCAAGGTGTTTTTCAAAAAAAATAATTCCATCACCATGGTCACAAAAAGAAGCCCCGTGTTTTGAACAATAGACGCATCACTCTGTCGTCCTCCTCAGTGCTTTTATTTAATTGAGGTTAAAATTGCACGGGGAGTAAATAGAAGACCTCAAGAAAAAGCTGTATTTTCCCAATAACCTTTTATTTTCTGGCCGTAGCACAATTCGACCACAACAATGACTACATTAGAGGAATGTGTTGGAAATTGGCACATTAGTGGTGTAATTACAGTTCAGTGGAGATGCCTAATACTCTTGAGTTTCCAGTAAAGCCATTATGTGTTGTGAGGGAGTGAGGGCCAGTCTGCATGGACTCACTGACGGGTCAATGAGAGGAAGGGGAGAGGAGCCAGGATAAACAAAATGCCACAGTTCTGCCTGGCCCGGCCTTACAAGCACGCTCTCGCACAAACCAACACGTATACTTATGGATTAATAAACATGCAAATACTGGAACAGTGGACCATGAAAGGCCGTTGGTCTACTTCTGCTGAGGCTAAAAAAAAGCAAATAGAAATGGCTCGTTGCCCAGCAAACTACAGCTTCTCAAAGAAACTAAATGTTGACCGGTGTTGTACATATTTATTTTATAAATTGGCTTATTATGTTAAGTGTTTTTCTAAAGTATCTTTTGTTGCTTTCACAGTTTAATTCAAGGCAAGAGTAAGAACGGGCTGCGATATTGACAAAAGAAGTAAACGGAGTTCAATCTCTCTCCGGCACAACTTGAACAAACTAAACTTATTTAGTGCTAATGCAAGTGTTACACGGTATAGCTTTTGTTGAGTGTGTACAACGTCAAAATTAGAAAATAAATGATTGGCAGGGGTCAAAATAATGATTCATTTTCAACAAACCGCTTAATGTTGCAGCTTTGCATGTGCAATATATGTTCAGTCAAAGAACTCCCTAAAGTAATGAGAAGTAATGATGTTAAACAATCTACCTTATCTTCCCGTAGAGCAGCCCGCAATTAGCCAGGACCAATCCAATTATGAAGAAATTAAATAATTGTACTTAACATTTGACTTAGGGTTAATGTTAATGAGCACATTAGGTAATCCCTAACGGAGGGAGATATTGACACTTGGCTTAGATTTATTTCTTCAGGATACATTTTTTTAAATCTGCACTATCCTGCTTCCTATTGGCCTTCATCAATACAAGCCCACATATAGTCCGAATTATCCCTTTTGCTTCTGGCTGCTACCTTCTGGCCCTAATTGACATCTTCTTGACCAAGGATGTGTAGCAGTTATACAGATTACCTCAAATGAAACGTGCAAAAAATGAATGATGCACGTAATAGATTTTCTGAACGCGGCTACATTGATCTGTTGTTTGTTTTGTAAAGGGTCATTTCAGGTAATGTTAAATGATGCTGTTTGCCAGACAGAGCTGAAGTCTTGAGTTTTATCTATTTTGACACACTGAAAGTTCAACCCAGTAGTAATTCTTCAGCACTGATGTATCAGTCTGTGTTTAAATACATAGGGAACATTGAGACTTTGAAGTATATAGGACCTCGGTTAGGGGAATAAAGCTATATGGGATACAAAAACTAAGCTACAAAGGCAAAAGCTAGACAGAGTAATGGATTAAAGGTGACATAGCAAGAAAAACTCGCTTTTTCAGTGCTTGTCTACGTACATTTGGGTATCTGGAATATCTACCAACCCACAAACTGTGAAATAAGGCGACCCAGTCAGTTTATGTGATTCAACAAGCCATTCAGATGTGGCTCCCCTTCACATGTCACATGCTTATTCAAATATACACCCCCCCCCTCAATCTGAGTACCACCCACGGCTTGAGAACTACTTTTGCAAAAATGCGATATATTCTGAGACAATCTGAGCAGACTGGGCAATTTCATGAGGGGGGGCTTAAAGAGACGGGCCCCTTCCGTTCATTAGTCCTGCCATTTGTCAAAACGTGTACTTTATATGCAGACACACTCACATATGTAGTGTACATATGATGGCGGAAGGCTATATAGTTAGCCATTTCTATTAAATGTGTTTTCTTTGATAGCTAGCAGCTCCCACTGATGCATCATCTTGGACAGCAAAGCAGTGATTATTAAGACGAACTGTTGCAGCGCTCATTAAACGAGCAGTAAACATTCACCTGGCAATGGAGCGGTCTGACCTTGAAACATGTGTGTTTTACCTCACTGTCTCTGGGCAAAGGCGTTCACCACATCATTAAAATCCGGGGCTCTGACCAGATCTGATTCGATTGCCGTCAGTGGCGAGGAGCCGGGAGCCCTCGGGTCATATTGTTTTTGTAGTTCGTTTTCTTATACTTTCAAAAAGCGCTCTCCTGTTCTCCACAGTATGTCACCGGCTTAACGCCTGAGGCAATGTGGATTCTTCAACCTGCATTAATCAATATGCTTGATAACAACCTTAAATCAAATGGCTGTTTAATGAGAGAGGCTTGTTGTGAAATTGCAGAGGAATAATATCTGAACAACGATAAAAAACCCAAACAATGCGCTGAAGAAGCTAAACAGCTGTAGAATCAGTCGCTCTCAGCAACCTCGTTGGGTTTCTGTTTTTCAACAAAAAGAAAGTTCTGATGAACCCACAGTTCATAATCCTCCGACCAGCAAACCATAGACCGTAGTACCGTATAGAAGAAGTGGATAAGTCACTGTGACGTCACTTGTTTGTGGACTACAAATTAGGGTTCAGCATTTTGGCCGTCGCCATTTTGGGTTTTTGGAACCAGAAGTGACAAAGCTGAATAAGACGCTTGACGTTGGTCTCCAAGGCCACCCTCTCCGCGCACCATCACCGTCCCAGTCAGCCCACTACCACGCCCATTTGAGCCAATAGCTGTGGATGAGAGTGCAGTAGGAAGACAGAGGGGGGGGGGGCAAGGTTTCTTCTGAAAAAAGGATAGAACCGTTCTGGTTTATTCGACGGCTCATACTGTTACTATGTGTAAACACAAACCAGACGTCCAACAGTCTTGTGACCAGGGCAGCATGTTTACTGTGCATGTGAATATGAGAATATGTACATAATTGATTTTGCTTCACATGATGAACCTCCAACATACAATGACACCTGGCAGCTTGCAAGTACACAGGTTTCATTTAAAAGGATGAGATATATTTGAAGCACATAAAAGTGGAGAAGATGCTACCTCACTACACATATTGGGCTCGTTGTAAAACTGCTTCGCCCAGCATTGGCACTCCACCAATCAGTCTGTTCTCTATTAAAAAACGAAATACTTAACTCAATGTACAGAACAGAGAACCACATAGTAGACTTATTCAAGGGTTGTTAACAGCTTTTTCATTGACTTCCACGACTTTGAAGGTTGGAATTTTGTTTATCTGTATTTTGTTAGACACGTAATTTGCATAGATCTCTATCACGAGTGTGCATCTCATTGAAGGATGTTTATTCTGTCCCTCGCGTAGCTTCAAAGTGCTCCGTGCATCCAAGACCAATAAATCATTTCCATAATAAAGACTTAAGTGCATTTGTTGTTGTATGGGAAGACGAGCACAAACTTTAGAAAATGACAAAACAGTAAAATTAACTTTGAAAGTAAATAGCAGAGACATGATGCTATGAATACTGCCCATTTGCTGCTTTAATGTTTTTTGCCGAGCTAACATGGGGAATATATTTACACCCAACATCGCAGAGTGAATACAACCAATAGGAAAACAACAGTGTATTATTATTTTATTTAAAGGTTGGCATGCATTGACAACAAATCTACTTCTAGCTGTTAATCATGGTAAACCAATCTTAATTACATACTATCCCTAAATGGATGCTCAATGAGAGCAATTATACCCACCGGGATGCACAGTGCAGGCAAAGTCAGCCATCAACAAATGTCATTTTAAAGCCTTCTGGCAGGCTTTCATCACACACGTGTCTCTGCAGCATGTTATCTACAGCAAAACGGTCTCTGCATAAATATATTCCCCCATCACTTCTTTCTTCAACACGCAAATAAACACATTTCACACTGCAGCACAGTTAATTATTTCACTCCTGTCTGTAGCCTGTATCTTTATCACTATGTATATAAGCATGGACAATTACACACACACACACACACATTCACACGTCTGTTATGCACAAAAGGCGCATACCCATTTGGTTCTTCCTAAATGAATGTAAGCATGCATCCTTAGCCGACCTGCTCATTGGGATGTGATAATTGGCTTGGAATCATCAGACTGTGAGATGGCAGACTCCAACCTTGTTAGCTTGAATTGCACCTCCATTACACTGCTGTGCATGCGTGTAACTATAATAAGGAGTAAGGTGTGTGTGTGTGTGTGTGTGTTTACTCCAATGCCTTTTGTCTATTCCAGCCAGCAAAGTAACCAACCTCACTGAGCAATAACGATTCAATTCAATTACACAATGTAAGTTATTGTGGTCATATATTAAATCACACACTATAGGCTTCTCATAGATTCCTTGTATCTTGTTTCCAGAAGAGAAAATACTTAAACCCGTATTCATTCCTACTTCCATATCTCCTCTCCTGCAGTATTCTTCTTCTTCTTCCTCTTCTTCACTACCTTGCTCATTTTGAATCTTTTTTTTTCTGACAGCTGCAACAACTTATTAACCGATCATTAACCGCTAACTGACAAGATTAGTGCCTTGCATGCAGGGGCGCTGTGGTTGAAGTGCCTAACCAGCCGATACCGAAAAGCGATGCACAAAACAGGTTAGATCCATCATTCGCCGCCATCTGCAGTGCATGCTCAGAACAGGCAACAAGTCAGCACTGCATCAATTATAATTAGCGAGGCTACGAGGCTGTCGGCTGTGTGTCTGCCTGGCATACAGGGTCAGGGTCTCCGCCACTGTATTGCAAGCACAGCACCGCGTACGACGTTGGCAATTACTTTCTAGCTGTGAACGGGGCGGTGCAGTGTTTGTCAAGTTTATGTCGGTGAATAAATGTTACAACTCCTCAAGACCCGAACCAAGTTCTTGTGTCTCGATTGGCTGGGCATTAAGCTCGGGAGTTAGCAACAATTCCGTCTCAGGTGCACTTAAGGTGAGCCCACCTTAACGGTTCAACTGATTGCATCAATCAGTCAACATTGTTATTTCTGGTTAGTTATTAACGCCCCTAAAATCTAGAACAAATGTAGTAAGGTCCCTGTGGTCAACTCCATCTTGCATACCAGCTAGACGTGATTGCAGTGCGAATAAATAAGAATAGATGCAGGAGGGGGGGGTTCTGGTCCGAGGTCTGAAGCACAGACTTAAGTATGAAGACCCCCCCCCAATTCTGTCCAACCTTTTTGCCTTTTGGGTAAGGCTGAGTCGCTATCGTCGCCTTTCGTCTCCCACAACAGTTCTGGAGCACGTCATCGGCTGCTTTGTGAAGTCCCTGGATAGTGATGTCGTCGTCTAAACTATCATGTGCTGGAGGCTGGAAGCCGGGGCGAAAAGCTTTGGCAAGATTACCAGCTGAGGATTGACTCGAGGAGGCAGCACTAATTCCCATATACCGCTTCTATCACGTTGACCAGTCTAACCGCAAGCTGCTGCCGGTGAAGATAACTCTCTCGGTCTCTGACTGACCTATTGCTTGGTCTCTCTCTATTGATGCAGCTCTGTTTTGACGGATATTATAAAGTTTGCATGATAATCACATTGATTTCCTATGTGATGTACTTAATCTGAATCAATTGGATGCAATTATGCATGGATCTGTTTACATTTGAGAGGCTTTTCTTTACTTTGATTATCTCCCTCACTAACAAATGACGCAGTAAATTAATCTAAAGTAATAGTCTCAGCCTTCAAAACGTTGCTATATTTCAAAAATGATTTGTAGCCAATTAAACTTTGAAGACAACACAAATCAAAGTCAATATCAGTGTTGTTGTAAAATCTTACAGATACTATTTACCCTTACTTTCTATCGCCTTGTTTCCTCATCGGTAAATATGCCAATACGCTCCTGAATATACAAGATAAGGTTTTGATATTTAATAATCAGATATCTTTTGTCACCTTACATTATGTTCTGAGAATAATGAACTGATTCTGAATGTAGTTTTCTGTTACTATTCAACACCCAATGTAACCTATTTAATACAGCTTAACAGAAACTGTCAATGTCACCCACCAGCTTGTGGACTATAGTGTAGTCGTTTATGATTGTAGACATTTTGAGGTGCGCGGCGAGTCGCCCTATTCATACGCTGTAGTTCTGCATTTGAGTTTATGATTTTATATGCATTGGTACATGAATCTTAATGCTGAAGCGAGTGAAATGATGAAGGGGGATCAAGGACAAAATGAAAATGAAGAGAGAAAGACGGGAGGAAGAGAGGAAGAGAGAAGCAGAGGGTTAGAGATGGAGGTGGTGTTTCAGAATGTGAATCAGCGGTCTTGGCAGTGACGGCGGCCTTAAGGCTGCATGACACCTGACATGTTTCATCTCCAGCCGCGTCACGTTCCCCCCCCTGCCACAGTCCTCGAGCGGTGCATGCCGCGGCAACCCACACAGAAATAGAAATGACAATGTGCGGCGAATAAAGGAATTATACAAAACCAGAGGCCTCGACATGGGGCTGTGTGTGCGAGGAGAGACTCGAAAGCAGGCGTTTTGCCTCGGATCTGTCCGTATCACTGATGCAAAGACGACCCCAAATCCATTACAAGCCAATTATATGTGCTGGGCCGGGGCCGGGGCTGGGCACTCACTCGTGAACTGCAGCGCTTAATCCACAAAGAGGAACTAATGGGAAATTTGAAAATAGAATCCACACTTGAGTAACTTTGGAGGGATTTGGTTGGATTAATGAACTGTCAGCTTCACTGTCAACATGCCGGGGAGTGCAATCCTTTACCAGCCTTTGCTAGTCTCTTTCTAGTCTCCGTCTTTCTAGTCCCTCTACATTGCTTTCGTGCACGCCGAGTCTTCAAATTGACATGTTCTGTTACTCATGAGCAGAGTGCCAACAGGAGTGGAAGTGACTGGTATTCCACCTGCGTAGAATCTGTCGGGGCTAATGCTTCCTTGCTTTTAACTGTCCTTACAGCTCATCCATCATATGCACGCAGACAAAGGCGCGCACACACACACACGTATATATAAATAGGACAGACCACTGTTCCCTCATGAGTGAAGAGCCTAAATGAGCTTCCCCTCCCGGGGCAAAGGTAGCGTCTGCTTCAGTCCGGGGGGACACATGCTGCAATCACAGAAGCTGTAGTTGTCACACTCTGCGACTTTAAAGGCGGCGGACGAGGAGGAGAGAAGAGCGCTCAAAGCCGGAGGAAGAGAGGTAAAAATGCGTCAAAGAGTGGCTCGCATTTGGTTGACAGCTACGCTCTCAAACAGATGGCAAAAACACTTGGAGGGAAGGAGTCGACGGAGGGCCGACACAACTGAGCCCAGTAGGAGATTGTGACAAGGACGCGCAGTGAAATGATTGAAACGCAGATACTTAGTCAAACGGATCCAATCCCAAGCTGCGGCTGTCGCGTTGTTGTGGAGAGTCTTGATAGCAAATAGCCCGTGCAGTATCTGGCAACATGAATGATGGTAAGATATAAAACAGCAATAAGTTGAAAAAAAACAATTCTACTTGTGATCTCATTTAAAAAATAAAGAATAAAGCCGGTGAAAGCACACAATATGGTGGTATAATAATACGCTTTATTTATACGGCACCGTTTTATGACATAAAATGCAGCTCAAAGTGCTTCACCAGAGGAACAAATCAATAACACAGGTATTTAAAAACACACAGGTGTAGGCCCTGTGGCTAACCTGAGGCATGAATGTGTAATCATGTTGTACACCTGTTTCTGTGGGACTACCAAACATTACCACACACACACACACACACACACACACACACACACACACACACACACACACACACACAAACCCTGCCTTTAAACTGGACACATAAACCTGAATTATGGATGAGGGTGGGCTGAGAGGAATGACCGGCTGCGATGAGGTATAGTTTTATGTCTGATCACACCAAGGCTGACTCTACGGAGCAGTTGGACTGCGATATTACGGGTGCCTACACATCCACCTGGTTCATCACAGAGTTTAATCGCTTTAAGCTCCGTCTTTGCGCTTTCATCCGCTTTGTTTGATGTGATGATGATTTGAGGATGGAATTTCTGTGAAGCAGTAAAAATTAATTCCTCCAGATCCTGTTCAGCATTGGAGTCAGAGGAATATTCTACAGTATATATGGTTTATTTTATTATTTGTACTTGCAGGTTTAGGAATCGGACTCTATCGGGGAGGAACATCTTTACATAATCCATATTAAAGAACTCTTAAACAAAGGTTATGGACCTCGGTGTGGAACTTTTTGGTTATAGCCACAGTCCAGGGGAGTCATGCAACCGTCATGTCACTGCTTAATTCTTCCTTTTGCTCGCATTGGGTTTGTTTTTAGCACAGGATGCTGGAACAATAAGTAGCAAAGCCTGGCAGCCGGCTGCACCAGAACAACAGCGCTGTGCTGGGTTGAATGTTGCACGGTTGGTTTCTGCTGCAGGAGCTGTCCGTCTGCCTGAGAAGAACAGAGCGGAGCTCGCGCACAAACGGCTCCTTAAAGACAAAGAAAATACCTTCAGCGCCGACTGTAGTCCCGTCCCTCGGGAGCACGCCGTAGTAACACTGCAAATAAAAGCTCATTCACTTTCTGTCGAATTCTGTCGCCGGCACCGTTCAGTGCTGAGGCACAAGAAAGCATTTCTCTCACACACACACACACACACCAGATAAACTGAAGGTGGAAAAAAAACAACAGCAACAAAAGATCAGTATTTTATTGTGTGCTAGGGGACGACTAGCAGGAACAATTGATTTGTCTTAGACATAACCGACTGTATTGGAATACTTCACAATTGTCCGGACATCCACGGTGGAGCATAACTGCAGTCAAACCTTTTTTTAAATGTCCATAAGGAATGCAGCTCGAACGCTCCCATCATCTCTCCTTCATTATCCTCCACCATAAAAATCCTCCCCTCACTCCATTCGAAGTTTTCTTTTCTTTTCCTCTCTATAGCTCTATAGCTCTATCCTCTATAGCTTTTGTTCTTCAGCCAATCTTGTGTCACTGGCCGCTCTTCTCCTCATCTACATGTTCTCTATTCTCCAACCTTCGTCGTCCACCTCAGACCCCCGTGATCACCTCTCCATCCCACTCTTTGTCATCCTCTTCCTGTTCCGATCCTCTTAAAGCCGGTTCACTGTGTGAGTGGGTGTGCAGATAGCTCTCTTGCCCTCCACCGATACAGTTTCACTTGCCTCGCATCTGGCTGTACACTGTAGAGGAGTGCAGTATGGCTTCTGTCCTATTAGACTGTCAATCCATCACTACATGCATAGCTAGAGAGAAGGGGCAGAGCAGAAGGAAGGGGTTTTAGTTTGTGTGTGCGTGTGTGAGAGCGAGATACCATTTATGTTTCTGTGCGTGTGTTTTTTTTAAATCATGGCTCTATTAAAGCAATAGGAAATGTTTAGTGATAAGACACAGAGCCCGCTGCATGCACGCAACAAAGCTAAATCCTCGTCTTTATTATTGATTTTTCCCCAGACATGATCCATGTTTTTCCATTTACTTGTCAGATTTTATGTGCTCAGACACAATACTGATCTCATAAGAGACGGGTCTTAGATCCGATCGCCACCAGCCAACACGAACGTAGCGGCCCATCCCGGCACGAAGCTACACAGCGGCGCGACAGTGTACAGCAGCCGTGGGCCTTTTCTCTGCACTTGTAGATGGTGTGACCCAGGAGGTGATGAGTGAGTGTTTAATGTGGATGAGAGCGGGCGGCGCCGCTGATTGACTCCCTTTTTTTCACTCGCTAACAAAGACGAGTAGCTGACGTTTCCCACCCTAACGAAGTTAAAACAGAGTGCAGCTTTTTTTGTTTATACCAACCTTTTCGGATGTAGCAGACAAATGAAACTGCATTTTAAGTCAATAAGATGGCTTTTAAAAGCCTGACTGTGTGCGATGGGAAGCGTTGTACGTCTCGAGCCTCTCAGCCCGGATGCATAATAGCACAGCGGCTGATATTTGCGCTGCGGTGACAGTAGAAAAACAAGCAAGTCAATTTGTCTGAGAGTTAGTCCAGTGCAGGGTAAAGCCTGATTGATGCAGTTATTACTGCTTCTGGGCTGGAAGCAGCATGCTTCAAACCTGTTTAATCTTGATAAAATACAATGTACAAGGAGATAAGAAAAACAAGGGGATGAAGACATACTTGTCAGGATTATGACTGGTGAGATCAGATATACAGTGTATGAGAGGCGAAGAAACATAATGTAGTGGGTTCATTTCTTTCCTATTTTTTGGGAATAAAAAACAATTAAGACAAACCGAACATGTGGTTTATTACCTTTCGCAAGGAGGTTATGTTTTCAGTTTTTTTATGAAATTTGGTGAAAGGTTGTAGAACGAGCCACGGATGAACCCATCAAAAGTTTTAGTAGATCCGAACCATGTGGTGGAAACGCGGGTTATTTTTCCCTTCCGTTGACATTGTGAGATTTGGGACGTCCTCGGCAGACATCTGCCCTCGCCGAGTGCCCCCCCTGGTTCGTCTTGCGTGGTCTGAGCGCTTTGGGAAGTTTCCACCCCCCCTCTGGCTCTCTGGTATTCAAGGGAGGATGCATCGCCCCTGCTCTCACTGAAGTTTCCTGACATGGCTCCAAAAAAAGAGATAAATATGAAATATGAGAGCTTTCAGCACTGCTTAGGCCCGCAAAATAAGTCAATTAGTCGCGGCAGGCAGCAGTCAAACGGAGATTCTGCATGATGGTCTTAACAAGGGCCGCATAGGACAAGCGTCCGACAGCTCGTTAAATTAATCCTTTGGGTCCGCTGCAAGTGGAATGAGGCATGTGTCTGTGTGACCTGTTTATGTCCTCCACAACACACATACACACACACACACACACACACACACACACACACACACACACAGCAGACTCTGAGCTTTAAATGGACTGTGTAAAATATTTGTGATCAAAGTTTCTTTCTGGCCCCATGGTTGCTCAGATTACATGAAAACCCCTGCCAGCAGGGAACTTGGGAGTCTCTCTCTCTCTCTCTCTCTCTCTCTCTCTCTGCCTTACTCACTCTGTCCCCTTTTCTCAGTTTCAGTTTTATTTTCCCTGTGATGTTCTATTTCTCTCTCACGCCAGACTCATTACGTCCTATGAAGATAGCCCCCCTGCAAACACAAGCGCTCTCAGTACGTAGGATGTAATGAGTATGTTATGTGACGGCTTGATTAAGGCAGCCCCGTGTTTTCTCGCCTGGTTTATGTACGATTCGCAGGACGACACAAAGCGACTTTGACTTTTTTCGCGTCGCGTGAGTCAGTGAAATGTGCACGCACGTGTTCCGTGCGTGCCCTTAACGATGTAGAATAAACACAACTTCCTCCCTCGATGTCCTCACTTCCTTGCCCTTTCCCTCCTTCTTTTTTTTACATCTTTTGCAGTGAACAAAATGCCAGTGGCAGGCCGTTTGCCAACCTCACGTCCCACCTCTGTCATATATCGCAGATCCCATCTGACTTTCCAACCTGCTTTTAACTGCCTTATGAATATCAAAGCCACCAACCTGCTCTATGTTTTGAGAAAGGACATTCAGCGGCCCGGGTTAGCAAATGGCTTTGTCCAATCCCTCCCTGATCCACCCAGAATATTAGTCTCTGTTTACCCCGGCTTGGCGGCGGTATGTGCATGCTTTCTTCAGCGTATGAACAGAATGCGCGGCTCTTACTTATCGTCGGGCCGGGCCCCACTGGCTAGCAATTTCCTCCTCTATTCTCAATTTCCAACCACAACAGAAGCCGATAAATTGCCCCGGGGAACTATTCTTGACCGCCTCATGTTTTCTGCTCTTTCGAGACGCCTTCACTTAAATCACTGTCTCACCCTCTTTGTCACCTGTGTCTCTGTGGCACAATTTAAACATCCTTCTAGAAATAAGCACAAAACAGCACTGATAACACACACACATTCACACTGTTCTTCAATAGCAGTTGAAACATAATTAGAGCTTGTTTAAAGCCAGGAATTGCTCCAATGCTTAGTATAAAATGAATATTTTATCACACTGACTGTAAAAGAATGCAATAATGCAGGGAAAAACTCTAAAAGAGGAGAGCGAGAACAGCTCCGCAGTAAATGAACAGGATGAAGATGTGAGACAGGCTATTGAGGCTGGCTAGCAACCATCATTTGTTTTTCCCCGGTGCAGAGATTATCTGGTTGAGTGATAGAGGTGGCCTTGATCAGCCCTCTCCCCGCATACAGCCGTAAATCAGATGTCACGCCGCTGCAAAACCATCAGCCCTTCACTGGCCCGGGACGCACATATTTACCATGGTAAATGGCACCCCTACTCGGTAAACACTCCTGTTTTTCACCGATCGTCAGCATGCAGGAATGGATGATGCATCGTTCGCTGTACATTCTCTGTAATTGCTCACCGGATGATATCTGGCACCAAAAAAAAAAAAACGAGGAGCAGTTCTTTGAGTGAAATGTCTCGGAGGCAAAAGTGGGTTTAAAAAGTTGGCCCTTTTTTCTGTCTTTCTTTTTACCTTTTCATTTCCCCCCTTTTTGATTATAGCTGGCCCTCATTAAGCTGCCAGCATTTTAATTGTACAAATCTATCAAGTCAATCAGAATTGGCTGCGGGTCTTATTTTGTAAAAAGGAGTAAAGGCCTGTCATGAAGGAGAGCATGAATCAGTTCACTGAGCAGAGAATGGACCTAGAAAGCTGATTGCGAGGATGGAGGGGAGAGGGAAATATGTTCACCCATTAATTAATCTAATAGTTTTCATGGGACAAAGAGTGCATATCTCTGCTGCCTGCATAATGAGAGCCTGGAACAAAGTCATTCACTGCATCCCATTTAAAATGATGTGAGTGTGGGCTAAAGACCAGGAGACGAGGCGGAATACAAAGCTCTGAGTATCAAAAGGCTTTCCATACCTCTTGATGCTGTTTATTTAATGGAATGTTCATTAAATACTTCTCACGATAAATCCCTAAACTTGTGCTGTGTCGGCTGCAGAAACGAGTGTCGATTTTTTTTTCTTTTTCTTCCCAAAAAATAGATTGTTCAAGTCAGTTAATCAGTTATGAGTCCTTCATATGGAAAATCAACAAATGAATTATCAGCTGTTTTGATTGGTTGGAATAGCAGCGAGAGAATGGTCCCAGGGTTTGATTGGAGACTAGGGGTGATATCACAGCTCAGTGGCGCAAAACGGTTTGGGAAACAGCCCAGATCTTATTGAATTTTAATTCAATGGATCTGTGATGCGTGTCATACTGGGGGAATGGGAGCAGGAGGCCTTCTGGGCATCGTAATTTACCTTTCCCGCTTTTCCAGAGATTTCATCTGATATAAATTTCATCTTAGGTATTTCATTTCACAGCCGCAAGTACACACACGGAGTACAGATCCAGACACAGCGTATCGGCTGTGTGGGTTTCCCTTTCTAGCAGCCATTTATGTTGTGTTGATTTACTGAAATGGAAAGAAAGGGGCAGTTAATGCTTGATGACCAGCTAAAGGTCTTGCAATATTTGATCACTGTACTTCATCTGCTTTTTCTTTTTTCTTTTTTTTACAAATCCACAAAGGTTATGCTATCCTTAAGTAGGCTCTCGGACCCGGAGAGGTAATTATATCACCCACACATTGATGTGGCATTGTGTGTATAAGTGGACTGAATGTGGATTTCATTGTTAGAATTGCTGTGTAGATTCTGAAAGGTTTTCAGCCAATTATGCTACTAAATATGTTCACCTTTGCTTTCCACAAAGTGTCGAGACAATGAAAGGGGCACACTTGCGGTATTCGGTAACTGAAAGATAAAGTTCATCACAGTTGCTACCCATTAAGTTAATTTATCTATATTAAGCTTTTAAAGCAAGTAAGGAAAATGCTACAGTAGATGGCAAAAAAGCTGTATTTAAGGTGAGATATAAGGAAGTGTGGGGAGGTATACGTTTCTCAATAAGGGTCCTAACGGAGACGACTCCCTCACCATCAGTCATCACTCTCTCTCCGTTCTCACAGCGCTGTCATGAACCAGTACACACCTTGTCATCTTCTCAGAGGAGATGAAAGGTGACATCAGGGGGATAATGAGCTCAAACATTTTGCTCACTCGCAATATCAGGACCTAAAATCATGACATCAGGTTTGTCAGCATTTAACAGTAAGAAACACACATCCGAGGCAGTTTTTAAGTTAAAAGGGTTTTTATTTTGACAAAGAGAGTCAATCCGCTCTCGTGTCATTTATATCAACACAGAGAAGTATGCGGTGTGTCATTTGCATCACAATGACATCTGATGCCTTGACTACAAATGTTCTGCCTCGGGGCAGCATATAAATGGAAAAGACTAAGAGAACCTCTCTGTACCCCTCTGGAGAAACTCAAATTACCGGTGGATATAATTACCATAAATTACCAGACACAAATAAAACCACTCAACCATAAATATAACCCACAGTTCAAGACGTTTCAGCAGAATATAGTGGTCGACAGTATCAAATGTAGTACCGAGGTGTAATGGAACAAAGGACTTTCCATCATCGGCGGCTGGAAGCAGTTCATTCAACACTTTGATCAATAATGTTGTAAAAGTATAGGCTTTAACAGAGCCCTAATTAATGGGATTGGGAGGACAGATGAGATATTTGGACTGAATCAAATACCTCTTAGAGAAATGTTGTTTCCTCCTGGAAATGACCTTTCTGAGGGAGTTTGGGGAGGATTAGAGGAGAGAATGAACGGTAGCAGTTACAGTCTTGTGGGAGGAGGTGAATAAATGATGTGCAACATATTTAGAAAATACCGCATCTTCAAGATTCTACAATGGGAGGACTGGTTGACAGCCCGCCGGGGGCTGTGAGGGTTGTTCTCGTGTAGCGTGAACAGTCAACTTCACCAGCGATGACATAGCAAACAGGAACGAGGCGATGAACCTCACAGAATCCACACAGAAGACGCGGAGCTCATCCACTCGTTGGCAGGTCACACGCCCACGCACGGTCAGCGGTTAAACCACTCTGCGCTCGCTGTGCCGTTGTTTTTTTTTCCGATGGGGTTAAAAAAGACCAGCAACCAGATGTGAGGAGAGATTTTAAATCTAATTGTCTCAGTGTGTTGGCGTACGCACACAATCACAATCTGTGCTGTTTGCTTTACGGACACGGGTGAATAAACGTTTCTATTATACTTTAGATTGTTCAAGCTTATGTTCAATTTCACTGAATGTGTGCACACGAGAAAATAGAACTGTGGACGCAGGTGACTGAACATTCGCTGTGATCTAACAAACACAATGGGAGAAAAAGTGTGACATCGACAAATAAGGTTGGCCTACAAAGCGAGTGGTTTGCGTGGACAGGGGTCAAATTCCCAGCCTGAATTATGGTTTCAGTCTGCTCATGACTGGGAGTGATTAATGCTGAAATTTAGGAAGGGAGCTGTGGTTTGGTCGGTAATAAGACCCTATAGGACAATGACCGTTTTAATAATGCCAGAGAGAGGCTGAGCTCTAACTTCTGCAGTTATATCTTCGCCTTTCGAAGGAGTAAGGTTAAAGCTTGGGAGGATTTTTCATCTGTGCTTTGCCTCTGACGAGCTCTTTCTAAGCTACATGTGTTCTCCAGGGAATGAAGGGAAGGTAGTCTAAGAGAGAAGTGCAGGTTAACATGAGCCACTATTTGAACTGCTTCAGGTTTAGTTTAGAGCTGCATCTTTATGGTCGAGATGTTACACCGAACTTCACTGTGCCACTGTGTCAAAAGCAATAAACCTACGATGAGTAACATGATTGCAAGTTGTGCAAAATACAAATGCATACGTACATTCTGACTGAGAGTTCAGTTAAATGCTCAGTGTACCCAGTGTAGTTTGTACTGGAAAGGCGACATGAGTCAGGAGTGTGTCGCAGGAGCACTGGATAAGAGGTAGCTAGTAGATAATAAGTTTGTGCCTTTAATGGACTCCTAGTGTTCATATGTGAAACCTTTGCATCACAGATTATGTTTGAGTCAGAGAAATAAGTCACGAATATCATTTCACAAAACGGGTTTCTGAAGAAATTTCCATAATACTCAAAGATTGCCGTCTTCAATCTTCTTTTTCGGTCCCTAACAAAAATGGCAATGGCAAAAAAGTGAAAGGAAAAGTGAAATGTACCCACTTGTCTTGTTCCCATCTTAGCGCTAATTAAAAGCTCTCTTCATTGCACTTTTAATAAATCTGTTGCAAAAACAAATAGTAATAGTGTGTGGTGTTTATAAGTTCACTGCAGTGAAAGAGTTCTGGGTCTCGGGTCTGAACTGAGCTGCTTGGCTTGTGATGGAGGAGGAGAGGATGTATGCTGCTGTCATGTTTCCATCCTCATCACCTCAACCTAAATGCCACATTTCTTCCCGCCGAGAAGCCAAAACAAAGCCCCTTACTTCAGTGGAAAGTGGAGAAAATAAACCGAGACATTCATCTTGCCTCTGACTGTGCCCCTATCTGTTTGGCTTCATATGGACACATGGTACAGAGGCTCTCAGTGCTTTGGACACTGTTCAAAGGGACTTGGGCCCCGAGGCTTTACCGAAGAGGGATGACAAACCTGAGGTGGCAAGTTGAAAGTCAATCCATCAGTCTGAATGAATATCCAGCAGCATTTATGTGGACAAGGGAGATAAAATAGTGGGGGGTAAAAGCCTTATTGCAACATGGACAGGGCAGTTCCAGGGAGAACTGCACATACAGGCATTACACTTCAACACAGCAACAGGGATTTGTCACAACACATGATGATAAAAACACAGTTTCTTGGATATAGTGCACTCCATAATTTGTAAAGGCCGTGGCACACCAGCATTTATAGGCATACATGTGTTCAAGTGCAACCTGGGCCTTTTAAGAATCTAGAAATTAGAAAGACGCTCGGGGAGCTAACTAAAGCTATAGTGGCTGGCTAGCATGTTAGCGGTTAGCTCACCAGCTACAGTGGTTAAAAAAACTATTCATACTAGTCATTGCAGTGCGTGAGAGAGCTTCTAGGAACAAATATTTCATGACGATGCACAGATTGGTTTCCCTATGTGATCAAGCTGAAATACAAAAAATGACATTTATATATTTTTCTTGTCTGGTAAATTTCCCGTTGTCCCTGATTCCTGTTAATCACCAAATCCCTTCCACGAAAGAACTATCAAAGGAGCATAATATTTCTGAATTTTTTGTGTTTTGAGGAGCATTTTCGCTGTGAGGTATGACTTGATAGTAATCCGAGATTTACTGCTTGGGCTATATCTTGTTCATCCGTCTATCGATTTTTCATTCTCACTTATCCCTTTTTCATGCTTGGCCTAAACCGGAGCGCACTGTCCGATAAGCGGGGAACACCCTGCGGAGCACCTGCAGAGAGAACATGGCCTTGCTCTACTCTAGACGGGGGGAAAAGAATATATAACTTTCAATTCAAGGATCAGTTGGATCAATGATCACAAGAACTGATCTTAATCTTGGCAGAGAAAATGAAATGGCCTTTAACGTCACAGCTATTTGAGGTAATGTCAGTCAAACAAAGCAGCGAGGAGGCTCTGTTTGTTCTTCGCCTGTGTACACTATTCATTTATTTATCCGTGCCATTGCTGCTTCATTTCCTTTGTCACATTCAGACCCGACTGAGGGCCTGCGTATTCCAAAGCCAGCCTTCACTTGATAATCTAGGCAGGTGTGCGCTAATCCTTCGGTAAACCGGGAGGTAATTACACTATTTGCCGTATCGACAGACTGGCACACAGTGATTTCACACACGCAGCGCTGGAAAAACGTAGAAAGCCACATTATCCTACCCTAACCATGGGAGTCTCCAAAGGGAGGGGAGGGACGGGGGGACGGGGGGTCAGCAGAGGAGGAAAGGGTGAACACAGTATAAAGAGAGCTGGAGAAAAAGACCAAGAAAAGGAAGTTGGAGTGTGGCACAGTGCGCCGGTGGAAAGCGGAAGAGTGTGGGAGAAAGAAAACGAGTGAGTGAGAGGTAATGAATAGCAAATCAGCTCCTTTATAAAACTCCTGCTTTCAGTGTTCAATCAGAGGAGCCCGGATTGGCAATTTTCCTCCGGCACAATAGAGCAGGCCCAGGAGAACCCTGGCCTCAGTTCAGAGAGAGCGAGAGAGAGAAAGAGAGAGAGAGAGAGAGAGAGAGAGAGAGACCCTGCCAGCATGCAACCCCGCCAACCCAGCGTTCTGTCAAGTTTGGCAAAAAAAAACACCAGTATAGACAACAGGAGGTACTCAGTAGTGACTTGCTCTTTGACTCCTCTTCTTCTTCTTCTTCTTTTTTTTCATATGTACTCCTTCTCTTCAATGATGCATGAGGTAATGGGAGTGAGCCTGTGAAGGAGCAGGCAGATACTCTCCTCGCTGCACTCTCGTTTGCATACAGGAACTCCCCGTTTCCTCCCGTGATAGGAAAAATAGCCCGAGGGGTGGAGAGAAAAGGGAGGAAGAGGGAGGGAAATGACTGACAGTGTGTTCACACTGTGCTCTCTGCTGGGTCAATGTTATTTGCATTTTTTAACATCCCAGGAAAACAGAAGTTTGAGCGTCTCTAGCTTCTTGGCTGTGAGTATTCCCCAGTAAGACAGAATATTTCAGCGGTTTACAGCTACAACGAGGGATTCAAATCAGATAATTTTCGCGTTTGATTGGACTGCTTAACAAAAGTGGGCGGGCTTAGAATGTATCACGATACGGAGCTACAGAGAAAAGCAGCTCCACTCCTTGTCGCTAAACGTTGCAGGTTGATTGATGGATGGATGACACGATATTATTGGTCGGTACCAGCTTTTTGTTTTACAGGAAGAAAAATGTATTGGATTTTAATGTGAAAATATGAAGAAATTAATTGTACAAGAGGCATTTTTTTACAATGTTATCTCTGCTTTAACTGCTTGGATGATTTACCTGTGCATGAGCGCACTCGTCTCCTGTCTTTAGATAATGGATGTGCCTTCGTTCATGGGCACTGCTCTATGCAGACCCAGGGTGAGAATAATGATTACAGTATTGAAAGGAATTGGTGTCTGTGAGTTCTATTTTGTTTTTTCCCCCAGAGAGAAATGAAGTTGGGTTCACTGTACGCTGTAAAAGTTGTGTATCTCCAGACTGAAAGCGGCTCATATCTCTCTTTAAGATAATTGGTATTGCATGACCTGCCAAATGGAACTGGAATAGAGTCGCTTGTTAAAAGTGAACTGAGCATAAAAGAAAAAAAGTCACACTTAACTAATTTAGTACAGCCTAATAACACACTTGATCACAGCCGCTAGAGCATTTATGCTATTAATTTTGCCGGGCATAATTTTCACTCCTTTTTAAACTGTGGTGGTTACATAAAAGAGGAGAAACAAAAACGTCCTAATTGCTTCTATAAATTCAGATGAAGTGCCGCACAGCGGGCCAAACGTTTGAATGGCTTTGTTCACTCATCAAAAACAAACACACACACACACACACACACACACACAGATTAGCTGACTTCCAAATACTGTCTTTCACCTACATAAAGCCGATTTCACACGTGTCTCCGGGCAAGTGTATGGCAAGCGACGAGGCGACTCTCGGGAGAAATGATTCCTCTGGACAGTGGTGGGGCTGAATCCAGATAGACTTGGCAGAGCCGGGCAGGAAAACCTGCTGCCAGAGTACACAACGCAAACTCATTGCTAGGCCCACCCAGCCCCTAAAAACAGCAACATTTCCACCGGCGTTAAGTCTCCTCTTGTTGGCCAGCAATCTAGTGAGAAAGCTCCGCGGACAAACGCTAATGCTGGCGTGGGCGCAGCGTTGGAAAAGCCAAACTTAGAAAAGAATCAAGCAAAAGTGGTGATTGTACCGTCTTTGTCTATGAATTACATCTCTATATTTTAGCCTGAAAAGTGTATATTCACAGCTTTTCTTCGAGATATGCTTCTGCTTTTAACTTCTTTTTTTAGGATTTTCTCTTAAAAAGCTGTAAAGTACCCTCGCTGTGTGTCTTGTTTGACCAGGCTTTTATTCAATTACTTTGCACTCAAAGACAGAAGGAGCACTTCTGAAATGTTTTTTTTCCCCTCCCTGGTAGGTTCTGTAGTGATTCCTATCTTGTACTGGACTGAAGTGCTTTGTCTTCTAATACAGGTGGAAAGGTACAGACAGCCAGAGATTATTAAGGACAGTTGGTTCGGTATCATCTGGTGTTAATTTAGCTATTTTTTCACGACTTAGACGATGCGATGACACGACGGCACCAACGTTCTGATAAACACTAACAGTGACGATGTCCTACTTGTGCACTAATCTGGATGTTTTAACACAGATATGTATTCACTACCATATGATTCTTGTTGTGTTTCCTTATGTATCTGTGGTTGTCGTCTCCTATCATGTAAACAGGTAAAAAAGTGAGTATTTCACCACCACTGGCTCCGCTTTCGCCGCTATCTTTTCTCGTCAGATGTATTTTTACTGGACAACCTTGAATCTCTGAAGAATGAAATTTACTCGTTTAAATAAATACACTGATTGACTTTTTGACTATAAAGTAGGGCTGGGCGATATCGGTCATTCCATATCTCCATAACCATATATATCACGATACAGCAAATGAATAGTCAATATGAAATAAACATGTTAAAGCCTATTTTGTATACTCTTGTGTCAATGAAGTACCTGGAAAAATGAAAAGTACTCTAGTACTACGGTGGAAGTTTTGTCGCTGTGAGAAGGAAATATTTTCAAGAGCGTGTACAGAGCGGAGCCGACGGCTATGATCCATTAATGACTTCTGTTGGCTGTGGGGACGCCAGCTTCCTAATGACGCCGTGAACTGTCCTCACTCACTGCTTGTTATGAATTCCCTGCCAAAGGCAACGCAACCAAAGGGTACAGTAGAATGTCAGAGATGAATTTTTTTGATTGATGGTTTAATCTATAGAAAGTGAAAAACAGTGTCTGTTTTTTTTTTTGTCCGACCAACAGTCTAAAAACCTGAAAAATATATTAATAATTAATTTAAAATAATATTACAAATAGAATAGCAACACATTCTCAGCTTGGGGCTTTTTGTTCATTGGTTTCCTTTTACGTGCGGCGTGTCCTCATTTATCCGTTGACCACATGTTTGGGCCACATGCAGTGACCCCCTTTCTGCTATCAGCGGGCCCCATATGGATCGCTGCAGGACGGTCACACAGATGGACACAGTGGGGGATCCACAGCCGGCCTGGCTGACGCACCCGCCTCGCGTCTCATCAAGCCCCGTGCAGAATGGCAGCACATCACAGAGTCACATCAGGAGGATTTCTGATTTATCTATTAGCAATAAAAACTGATTTAAATGCTAATTTTCTTTAGCCTCTTATTTGCTCTGGATGTGTGCTTTTCAGACTAATTAGCATCCGGACGTGGTTACCGTTCGCCCATATAAGTCATGTCTTTTTTAGTTTCACATCAATAATTTAAAAGGCTACATAATAAAGGCCAATGCCATTATGCTCTCTTACACCCAGAGGTAAGCTTCCTGTATATTTGTCTAGTTAGTTTTCATTATTAAAGTAAAGATATATTCATATTAGAAAGGACTTTTTTTCCTTTGCCCTCAAATGAGGTTTGTGTAGTGAATTATTGAGCCCTCCTGGTTTTGTACAACACTGTTGCACTGAAAAATTAAAAAATATAGAAAATGTATCAAACTTCCAGCTCTTGTGTGGTGATGATAACCGAGGGATCCAGTTCCATCTCAAAACAGACTGTTTGAAGATCAAAGCTGTGACTTTATCTCCAAACTAAGTTGAAAGCGTCCAGAACGAAGGCAGGCAAAGCCGAGACTCTCTCTACACGCTCCCTGCTTTCCACCAGCCTTCTGTGCCAGATTTTGAGCTGGACTTGTGAACACTAAAACAAATTCCGCTGAATAAATAAATATATGGACTATAAATCTCCAATGCTTCTTTGCAAGCTTCAAATGATCCATAAATCTGTGGCATTTTCTGCACAAAAAAAGACAAAAAACCCCTCATTTGTGCTAATAGAGAGATTATAAGGACACTTAATCACATTAATTGGACATTAACGTTAGCTAAAGCAGATTAAGTGCATAGCTGTCATCTGTATCGTTAGCGGTCGTCAGTCCTATATTACCATATCTGGACAAAGAAGCTGTTATGATTAATTAAACACCACTTTTGAATGAAAACAATATTCAGTATTGCCAACTAAAGCACAAATGTGATACCTTAATAGATGTGAGCTCAACTGGTGGATTTTTTTGAAAACTACTCAGGGCTCTGACAGATTAAAATAAGAGCGAGAGCCCTTGGAACACCTCAGCACAAGCCACAGCTTTATTATATCTGATCAAATCTTGTTGGATATTTCTGTAGGTAGACCTCAAATACCGACAGTCTAAGGCGGTCTTCATAAAATAGCTGTTTAAAAAAGAGACTTTAGCTGACATAAACGATCCTGGTGATTGCCTCACATTAGTTTGAGACCGGTAGCTCGCAGGTCGCTTGGTAGCTGGTGAATCGAGGTGATGAAGTCTCCCAGTTAATCACACGGTTGTTTGAAGCTCAACGTCATAAAGCTCTGAATGGAGACCTGCAGCATTCAGAGGTGTGTGACGTTGCTCATAATTTCAGTCTATGAAGCGAACATTAACATTTGCTTTTAAGCAGCTAAAGTGCAGAGCTGTAAACCGTATCTGGTGGTGCAACGGAGCATAAAGCTCACGGTTCGGATCGTGTCACGGATCAGATCGGATCATGGATCGGATCAGCAACAAATAAAAGGGCTCAAATATAACTTTTAGATACCAATACTAACTGCCGACCACTGATGATCCACTTTGGCAGATACAGATTCCTTTGTTGTTTGATTATAGCAGTTTATCTGAAAAACTCCTGACAATTCAAATGATTAAGAAACCTGCGATAGCATTTTTATTGATTAAAATCTTGTCATTAGTAGTTTTAATGATGTGTTATAAGCTGCTTAGAGCTTGTGTAAACAGATCATAGTTCATCTCTAATATCTATTTATGTGTCACTTTCTTTTCTCTCCAACGCTACATTTTACAAGATCACGTGAACACATCATGATAACGTTATAATTTACCTTCGCCCGATACAAAGTGTCACTGAGCAGAGCCTGAAGGCATCGTAATGGATGGATCGTCAATGGATGGATCGTCAGTAAAACTTTATTTTACACTGTGATGATTAAAGTTACAAAGTGTAATTAATCCGCGGTTCACATGCGTTGAGCCGAGCCGCCACCCACTGTTGGAGATCCGGTCGCCCTTTGGCGATCTTGAGTAAATACGATTATGCAATAAGAAACAATTACCCAACTCCGTTCTCTCTTCCTCGGAGCTTATGTCTGTATTGTGTGTAAACACTAGTTTCCATATGCTGTCCACCTCCTCCACGCTTCATTAGGCGTCCAATTTATTGCATGTTTTAGGTGAAAAAGCACTCTCGAGATTAATTCTGGGAAGTGTTGTGAAACCTTAATCATTTATTTATTTTCCGGGCCCGAGGCTCAGAATATTCATCAGTGTTTTGGTGTATAGGTGTATTAATTTACCTCCGTTTTAATTGTTGGGAGGGCAGACGTTTATGGATATTTTGTGTGTAATTAGCACGCTACGCTGTGTTGATGAAATATTTCACTAAATTAAGAGGGGATTGATCATGTTTTAATTATCTCTCAATTTATCCCCACAAAGCGGAGTAAAATGTGTTCGGGGTTACGGCCTCATTCAGTTCATTATTTGAGAAAACTTTGTCCGCGAGTGGTGAAAGAGGACTCCTCTATGTGTCCTTCCTCGTGTCTGTAAACACCGGGGGTGGGGGAGTGGGGGGAGCATCAAAGTCACTGTCCACCATCAGGCGCTGCCTTGATCTTCCGCTCTTATAGGTGTGCAGAAGCTGCAGCTCTTTATCTAGAAAGTGATGATCTCTGGCTGGAGCCATTGTCCCCGGTGAGTCCAATAACAAGGCCATGCGCTTGGCACTGGAGCGGAGCTTTTCCCCCCAGTGGGAAGGAGAGAGCGACCAGACCTCTGGCTGTCAGGATAATTGGCAAAGGCACCTGGATCATACAGCAGGAATGACAGAGTGACATTCATTACCTTTAATAGTATTTCCTCCATCACTCTGTCACTCGCTTCCTCACTTCTTCTCTCTCTCGTACTCACACACTCACACTTATTTCTGTTTTTTTCTCACATTGTTTGTGTCTTTGCCCTCATCAGCCCTCCCACCGTCAACCCGTGGGTCACCATGCGACGGCTCCCTGGCGTTGTTATCCTTGGCACCTGAGAGATAAAGTCACTCCTCATGACTGATGACCATATAGGTGCATGCAGAGAGGAGCTGCGATCTGTAATGATACAGATATGCTGGCTGCCTTTTATATACGGACCTCAAGGCTGTGTCTGTACAGCCGTGTCAGGTCACCGGCTGGATCAGCAGCGGCATTACCAAGTACATCATAAAAGTCCTTGTAAATAAAGCACACGTCCTCTCAAGCAGTAGTCACACCGTAGGCCTTGAAGTAGCCGAGTCCTTAAGATGAATAAATGGGGAGTTCCATCAAGCGTTAGCCCCGGACACAGCCGAGGAGTACCTGACTGAGGTTTGAGGGCCTCTTTGAAGAGCTGTTTATGATTCTGTCGCGACTGGAGCAGATAATGACCAGCTGTGGGCATCACTCACCGAGCTTCTCTGGGACCTCATTGGCACACTAAAAGATCTCATTATGACACTTTACAGATGTCACCTCTGCCGCTTGTGAGATTTGCCTGTTGGCCTCCCGTGATACTTTGGTCCCGACAATCTGGCCACGGCCGGGCTCCGGTCGGGGGCCTCTGAGCCGCCGGGCTGGTGGAGAGAGAGAGGAGGTCGACGGCCAAACTCAGACTGCTGCTCGCTTTTCTAACGGAATTATTCTGCACCTCTCTTTCAACACGCCGCTCCCCCCGGGTTGTTTGGGGGAAGTGATTTGAAATTCTGTCATAAACAGACTTCAAAATGACACACAGCTTTGTGTTTTTGCAAAGGTGTAAATGATGCAGTCACCGCTGTGTCTTTGCTTTTTGTTTAATTCAAAGCAACGTGTACTGCATGTGAATTACAGCCTGCTAATAAAAGAGATGTGAAAGGCATTACAGGCATTTATACAGCAAGACGTTTACGCCGATGTGTGAAGTGGTAGCAAGAAACATCACACGTTTTTTTTTGCTATTTGCACGTGTTTTTGGTGTTTAGACAGCTATCAGGGTTAACCGCATGAATAAACAGAGTGTACATCCACCAAAGATGCCTCGATGCATTGTGGGTTATTTATTTGACCAGTCAAATCACCTCTGTAGAGGGTTCAAGACGCATTGTGGCCAGAAGTTAGTCAAGCGTGAATAAATCCACAGCAAACACACATATGCACACAAATGATGTACAGTACTACGTCGACAAACATACACACAGTAACTGCTCCTAACTGTGGTTTTACTATAGTTGAGTATTAAACCATAGAGTTTGTCAGAATGATGAACGACAGATCAAGAAGTACAGAAGAAGGATGTTCCCTGCAGTTATTTATTACTATAATATTAATTAAATAGGTCTGTGTTAGAGGCAATCAGATTAGTAATTTATGGTATGAAAGGACTTATGTTTTAAGTTGTATGTCATCAGGATGGGTCGGAAAAATCAAATCTGTGCAAATAAATTGAATTTGCATCCTTTTGTGATATGTATATATGTAAAACCAGACTTCCCCCCAAAAAACGTCCATATAGGTCATCTGTGCGGGCAACAGCAATCTAGTGGACGTAGTGATTTTGAGGGGAGCAGAGGAGGAAGTCAGGTGACCTCGTCTAAAGAGCGACCAGGTCGGGTTGATGGACGGGCCAATAAAACACAGGTCCCAAAACATGACTTATTTTAAACACATGCAGGCTCTTTGGGTAGAAGCCCAGCGATGCTAAACATGGAGAATCATTTCTACATTCTATATCCTTAATTTTTTAGCATTAACATCTCATTCCAACCTAAAGCTTTTGATCGGCGATTGGCTTGCAGCACACAGCCTGGGAGGTTTAGTTCAAGCCAGGACTTGTTCTTTATCTTTGGCATAGCTGCTGTTGTTGCTGCTGCAGGTCCTTGCCGTGCTTGCAATTCATAACTTGTTGCCTTTTTAAAGGAAAGTGCAACTCCTTGCATTTGGGACTTTCATTCCAAAAGCAGCAGGATGCAACAAAGTATATCAATAGCAGTATACGAGGTGTGTACTCTGAACTGTAATCAAAGCGATGTGTCGAACACTTCCTGTTCTGTGTGATTGTTTTTTCTTCACCGTAGGCTGTTCAGCTTCTACCTTTTGGTATCTGAGAAATACTGATTAGTCTCTCCACAATGTTGGCCTTGTTAAGTGCGTTTGCCTGCAGCCTCAAGCTGTTAATTGAATCTGATTGCACGTGAGAAATGTGCTACTGTTGATCACGACAGCAGCGGCAGTGTGGATCAAAATGAAATGAGTGATCAACTGAAACCGCGATCCGATGCCCGAAAACGAGCGGACTGTAGAACGTGTTCGTCGGAGATGATTCAGTATGAGAGTATAGTTTCTCTGTGATATTAATGAAAACATTTTCAAGGCAGGAACTTGATCGTATACTTCAGCACCGAGATCAATGCCCCTGTTGCATTGTGAAACTAATTATGCAATCAAACTGAAAATAATTGAAAGTTCAGGTTGCAACCTTGCAATCTGCTATCAGATATTTGTAGGAGATGGGACACGCTGTCACACTCAAAGAAACTCAATGTGACAATTCCGAGCAGTCGAAACTGTCACAACATCTTCTTGACAAACCGTATCGACACATGTAGCGCGCATCAGGAATTCAATTTGTGGCAAAATTAGAAAAGTGTGCTACATTTGCATAAATGATTCCTAAAAATCCTTTTGTCTTGTACTTTCCCTCCAGTGAATGGTGGCCTATATTCCTCCACTGATCGCAGTCTGAACTAACTGCTACAGCGGGAATGTTAATGGGTGGCCTGTAATTCAGTTAAGTCTCCATTCGTGAGTGCTCGATGTGGTCGAACACTAATAAGCATAACATGATCTGACGATGTTATTGACATTATTATTCAAGTGTCAATACGCTATGAATATCAATACAGCCTTTAACCACATTCTGAATCACGGTTCTGGTAAATGGGAGCCCCTTTGCTACCGTGTCAGGCAGGAGAAGCTTCTTAATTAATTTATTTCAGATTGACAAACCGTGGCGCACTTCAGTTCAATATTTAATCGTTACCCGTCATTCACAATCTTTCAAACCGCGTCTCTCAAAAGACTCATAGAAGTATTTTTTCCTGCTCACGTATTGATTTGGATCCAACGTAATTGATCATCGGGGAGACAATTTAGACTCGACTGTCTTTATGCTTCTATAGGCAATTCGACTGCGTCTCCTCGCTTTTTTATTCAGCGCAAACAAGATTCGCCCGCCAGGGATTTCCCACCATCGAGAAAACGGAGATGGAGAAATAACCGCGGAAGTAATGAGCCTCACAAAACGGTTTCAATGGAAAGACAATCACCAGATGAAAGAATTTGTGTCACATAAAACAAGATGAAAGAAGTCATGATATAGTCCCCCTATTTAATTCCGTGTGCATATGTTTATTTAATATGTGTTAGTTAGTTTCATTTTCCACAATCTGTGATCAGTAATGATCTGCCGTTGTGCTGCACACATAGATACAGACGCATGCACACATGTATGACACATGGATCAAAAGCTTTGTTTGTATGCGCGAGGAATAAAACACCTTTGCAGATCAGATAGAGCGCAGTCAGACAACTTTTAATTAAAACGTTCGCATAACTGGAACACCTAAATCATGCCATACCTAAATCTGTTCTTGCATTTAGAGACACACTCTTTAAGCAGAGGGATTCAATGACAAATGAAGCCCTTAAAAAGCCTTAAAATGTGCAATAATACAGTCAGACATGGGGCAGCAGACTCATATGTCTAAGACGTATTTGAAATTAGGAAATGTGCACAATCCAAGAAGATATTATATGACACAGAGGGACAGATTTAATAAGTTTTTTTAGGTTCTGCCCCAAACACATGCAGTTTATTCATCAAGCAACAGGCTTGCGTGTCTCTTTAGCGAGTGTTTGGAAGATGTACCGAGGAGGAGTGGAGGACATGTTAAGATGTTGATGCAATCCCCTGGAGTTGTAAGGTCGGGCAATTTGCTAGTTGCTCGCTTGTTGGTTTTGCATGGAGGATTCTCTCCCTCCTGTAAATCGGGCGGAAAAAATGGTGCAGATGGTTTTGACACAAGCTGCGAGGAAAGTTGTGGTGGCGAAACGAAAACTTTACTTTTATGCACCAGAAAAAGATCGAGCTGCCCCGTATAAAATAAATGATCTCATAAAAAAACAGTTCTGGAACAGTGAAGAATGTTTTCATAGAGTTGAAAGTATTCAATAATTCACAGTATCTGATTATTTGTAACAGCAAACAGTGGAGTTTGTGGCTTGTGTTTGAATAAACTTTTATTAAACTTGATGATCAATGAATTGTATTGCTGCTGCAGGCCGTAGTGATCTCACATGTGCACATTCAGCATATCCTCATATCTTAACGGTTCGTGTGATGTCTTAGGAAAAGTTATTTCTCATTTTCTGTTCTTTATCATATCCATACAATTTGTTTGACTCTTCTTCGCCTTAATTATCGTAAATATAGACTTTTTTTTTTTTTTCTCAGGTTGAATTTTACACCACGCTCAACCAAAGTCATTAAACTGAAGTATGGTTTCCGCCTGCTGCTACAGTACAAGACTAATACCGATATAATAATGTGTGACCTGTGACGTTAAGTACTGCTCTTCTTGTTCGTTAACAGGCAGGGACGGGAGACGGGGGGGGCTCTCGCAGCAGTACTGTGTTAATTAAAGCGTGCAGCCAGTTTAAGTATAGCCCGCATATGCGTCTGTATGAAAAGCACTTAACAGGACAAAGTATTGAGACCGTCGATATAAATGTGAAGTGACACGTTTGACCCGTAGCGTGGACAAACAGCGAGCCTCCCAGAGGAGAACATTAGGCCGGTGTCACAGCCTCCGACGAGAGTCAGGATGAAGGGAAACCGATGGGCTTGAAGTGTTTTTTTTTTTGTTCTTGAGGCTTGTAATTACAGCCCACAGAGCCGGGGAATAACGATGTGTGCTTCGTCACCCAATGATCGAGGGGTAGGTGGAGAAGATGACAATCTGAGATATAATCCACCTCTTGAAGAGGGAACGGAAGAAAAGTGGAGCATTACGACGCATTTCTTCCTTCCCTCTATCTCTGAGCTGCTCTCATCTTTTTCCTGTTCATTTGTAGAGATGCACAAGTACCGATACAGATGTTGGCTATCGGCACGATTTTGACTCAAATAGCTGTTTTACCTGTACATTCATGTCTACATGTGTGTTTATTTGGTACATTTTGTTTTACAAAGTTAAGAGAGCAATGTTGAATTCAAGCCTGGTGCTGCTTTACACACGAGCTAATGATAACTTCCACACATTCATTAACGTAATTATTAATTAAACACTGGTATCGGATCGGTACTCCGTATCGGCCGATACCCAAAGTCCAGGCGTCGGTGTCGGGACTGACAGAGTCGGATCGACTCACACTTTCTTTAATTTGTCCGTTTCTCACCTCTGACTTTTCTATCATTCTCTCCCTCCAATGGTCCGCCTTGTCTTCCTCCCCCCCTCCTCTCCTCCCTCTCTCACAGCGTTCAGGCTACTCGGGGCAATTACAATTTTAAATGACAAAATGGAGATCATTGGCATGTCACAAGATCAACTGAATGAAATGGCCCATGAGAAAAGCCTACGTATGCAAGTGTGCATCTAGTGCGTGCGTATGCAAGAGCTGTACTGTGTGTGTGTCTGTGTGTGTGTGTGTGTGTCTGTGTGTGTGTGTGCTTGTTGTGCATTTGTTCCGGTGTACTTCTAACAGTGCATGACATCTGCCCACCACAGCGCGTCCCGTCCCAGTGTTCCTGAGTGAATCACCCTCGGATGCCGTCAGGGGTAATGTAGTGCAACAGAAGGAAGGGTCGCACTGGCCCGCTCATTTTCCAATCGCCATTACTCGCAACATTCACCCGCACTCGTGATAGCAGCTCCATTCCTCTTGCTGTGATTTTTTTTTTTTTTTAAGCCAGCAAAATATATCTAAATCCTGCATGCACTGCTCCTTGATAGTCATGATCCCTAAGAGGGATTTTATTCTGCATCCCACCACACTTTGACTCTCTTCGCAGGCTTTTGAGGAGGAAAGACAATCTGGAGCCAGCCATGAAACACACACACACACACACACACACACACACACACACACACACACACACACACACACACACACACAGTAGCTTCAACTGGATTCAGTGGGCTGTTGATTTAGGATGCCTCACTCTCTGAACTGAAACAGATGCTCTTAAAAACTTTATCATACGTTTTTAAAGCAAAAGGAGGGCATCAAATCCAATTTCGTTATTTTTTTAAAACTCATTTTTTTACAGCACTGCTTAATGTTCCTTGAATATTGCTTATTTTTTTAAAACCCGTTTCCCCTCATTCACACTGAATGTCGCATTAGAGCGTTAAAGCTGCTCAAATTTCCACCTGAACACCCAAAGGCCCAGTTTGATCCCATCGGGCATTTTGATTCCTCAAATAGCTTTCTCTAAGCAGAGTAGCCAGAATTGTCAGTGCTACACATCCTTTGCCTCAGCTTTAATTACACTATAGTCAGACAAGCCATACAGGCAGCCACCGCCTCGAGTCTCCATGCTGATCAATAAGTGGACAGACTCCAAAGCCATTGCTGCGTGTAAAGAATATGAGCACAACTCGCTGGTGGAAATACGAGAAAATTGTCTTGATGGCTTGTTACCTCGCAAATGAATCTCCCCTCCGTTCATTAGTTTATTTGTTTCATCACCCTTTTTTTAAAACCAGCCGTAATCCTGTGTGTTCATTTCAATTAATCTGATTAGTTTTGTTTTGTTACCTCGCGCTTGCAGAAGATTAACATAAAAACAGCTTCTTGATTTTTTTTTTATTCCCTTGAACAGTGGTATTCCCAGCACAGACCGTTTCCTACATGTATATGCTGTCTAAATGCAAAAGCCAGACAGACGAGATGAATAAAGCCTTACTCGTCCTGAAAAGTGCCTGTATTTTTTATTTCTTTCCTTGCAAGCTTTTTAGAAAATGTATTTCTGATATTCTGATATAAACAGAGCCACTCTGGGGATGATGCCGAAATGAACATGGTGGCAGAGTGCACCATTACTGTACCAAGTGCTCCGACGGAAAGAGAGAGAACAGCAAGGGAGGGGGGTGAAGGGGGGGGGGGGGGAGGGTTATACAAGGGAGGGAGATGGCGGACAGAGGAAGCGCTCGGATAGGTGGAGTGGAAGATTTGTGGGGACAGAGAGCAATATGGAAGAAGATGATTGGGAAAGATGGATAGGAGAAGATGAGGTACGGTGGAAAAAAAAAAGGGGGGATGATTTAGTAAGAGCTGGAGAGGGCGAGAAAGAAATAGTGCTAAAAAGCAGTGAAAGGGAGGAAGAGAGCTAAGGAGCCGGCGACAGGAATACTATAGAGGAGGTGTCACCGTCAAGGGTGTCTCAATGAGATGCCATAAAACACTCTCTTATTCTGCCGACTGTCACAGCATCGTCAGGGGCCCACAAATAGAGGCGTGACACACACACACACACACACACACACACACACACACACACACGCGCACACACACACGCACGCCAACTCTAAAGACACACCGATACATTTACATCTCTCTTGTGTTTATTTGCCAACAGTTCTGCTCCGGGTTTGCGGTGTATTGCAGTGACACTGGTTTCCCTGCATACATCATTTTGTTTTAGCGGTGAGTGAGCAGAAACAAAGTAACACATTTATATCCAGGACAGTTTTCAGTATCTTGTCACGGCTCTATGAAAGCGATCTGCAGGGAAACGAGGGTCAGAATTGGGTGAGGATTATGTATTTTTTTGTTCCCATCATATCATTCCTAACACAAATACCACAGAGCTGCCATCTGTGGCCGAATACATTTATTCAGTGGCAGCAACAACTCTATTTAAAGCAATAATTAATTGTGCTATTCGTCAAAAATGTATCAATTTAAAATGACTCTTCTAACAGTCCCGATACAGATTCGCTAGTCACGTGACTGATTTGTCACTCGCTAAGTTAAACATCAACCACGCTATTTTCTAACTAAGTCAATTTGTACCCTAAACCTAAACTCCCCGTAGAGACGGAAGTTTTATTTTTAAAAGAGTTAAAACTCACACTCCGTCCCTGCTACGTCCAAAAACTGAGGGTACCTAGAGCGTCATAGTTTGAAGCCTGGCGCCACTGACCAAGCGTCGGTATTTGACGAGGTTGAGGAGTGAGAATGCGTTGAGTGCCTCTTTACCATTAAAATGATGTATAATAATATTTCTTTGCATGCTCTTTGTGACACCAGAGAAGATAAATAACACCTGCATTGTATTTCCCCTCGTGGATCCATTTAGAGATTGTAACGCAGGATGACAGGCGCCAACGCTGTTCTGTCAATGAGCCTCCAGTCTGTCCATTTGGCTACACGCTAAAAAGTCAGCGTAAACACAACACGGAGCAGAACTAAAAATCTGTAATATATCTTTCTTTTTTCCTCTGTCAGGAACAAATGAACTGAATCATAGGTATACGGCCTCGCAGCGTTTCCCTGTATGACTAGGAGCACATGTCTGAGACAGGAAACAGACAATGTACGCTGAACGAGGTTAGCTACCGAGAAGTAAAATCCGGATTTGGTCTGTTTGTCCACAGCTCATATGTCTTCAGGCAAACACGCGCATGCAAACAGACACCTTGCTATCGATAGCGATTACTTCTTAGCGTCTCAAAAGTCACTGCATTCAACAGATAACATCAGCTGGGCATCAGTACACTGCAGCCCTGCTCCAACACACACACACACACGCACACGCACAGACACACACCCTCCACGGTCAGGTGGAGTGCTAATGAAGATATTGCAGAGCAGAACGACCAGCAGAGCCAGAGAAAGGTCAATGAGGCAACAGAAGTGACTCTCAGCTCAACGCTCCTAATTGCTGCGTTTGAGGAGTGTGTGGAAACATGGACATGTGACAGGTTCTCGCTTGGTTTGCTTTGGTGAAGGGTCCCCATTAATGACAGGCGTGCGTGTGTGTGTGTGTGTGGGGGTTGTTGTCATTACCAGATGTTGTTATTTGTTAACGAGGGCTGTAGAAAAAGTGTCTTGGAAGTGGTGTGTAACTGTGACTTTAACTCTGTAGAGAATACTCCTGAATATGGTTACACATACACATAACCTCTCATAAATGATGTATCACTGCTGGAATATTAATGGCCACTGGTTGTGGTTATAATTAGTGGTGTTTCTGTCCATAGCGGTGTGGGGTCGCTAGGAAAAAGGTAGTGGCTCTGGCAAGATGCTGTCTTGTTCTTATTGGTCAGCCCTTCGTCTCCGAACAACGAAACTGCATTATGAAAGACGTTTGGAGGGAAACGTGTGAATGATTCAGCGTAGGGGGCAGGACGAGCTGGTCATGTTGTGTGTGAATTAAGTACTTTAGTTGCCTAAAGTTAAACAAGTAGTAGTTTTTTGTTGGCCTAAACCTAACCCAGCACTTTAGTTGCGTTTTTGTTTCAATTTCATCGTCATTTTAATCCAAACCATGATGTTTTTTTACTAAACCTAACTAAGTACTTTAGTAACGTTTTTCCTTTTGTTTTGTTGTCTTTCAAACTTTTGAAAAGTGCAACAATTACGTGTGGAAGAAAACATGTTCCCCTCGAAACACAGTTGAGAGTGCAGTTTAGTTGCATGGAAACGTAATTCCGTAGGAGACTGGGTTGTATCGGTGATCGCCGAGTTTGCAGGAGATGCTACTTTTCTGTCTCTATTTGCAACCGTGTTGTAGATACATGAAAAAGAATAGTTTCCCTCAGGCTTTTGCAACATAAATTAAATATATAGTGTGTGCAGACTTGCTCAGGGTAGGAACATCGCACTGCATATTGCAAATCTGCTCAGCTATCCAATCGGAAACACCGCCATAGGTCTCGAAGACGTTTTTTTCAATGATGTCAGTTAAAAAGTCAGCATTCTCAATTTGCTGATTTCAGGATTTCAAGAACATGCCATTTAACAGCTGTTCGGCTGTTTCCCATTAGACAGAAACAGCCGACAGCTAGACAGTAGCAATTTCCTCATTTTCTCCTCATTTCCTCAAACATTTAGCCTTCGCTTTGACCATTATTCTGTTGCTGCAACAAGGGTGCAGTGTTCCCAGGCTGTCTGAGGTATACGAGTCCCATATCAACAGGAGGAGCTGTGCTCTGCTTCTTATGGGTTTCTTTACTTTGACATCAGTGAGATAGGAATGCTTGTTAAAGGTGTGCAAACTGCTGACACCTGTACGCCACCACAGACCCAGTACCAGGTTCACCCCTGTGGCCTTGTTACAAAAGGTTTGCTGTGGAAGACGGTCTTTTTTTATGCATGTTATACTGTTTTGGAAGCAAGGGGGTTTTCAGCTTTCAGAATCCGCAAACCAACCGTATGTTATCAAAAAAGACATATTTTACACAATGAAGTCGTACAAATATAAGAGCCGGTTGTGTTCAAAAGATCAGCAGTCTAGGATAACATGTCACTGTGAACTCTAAAAATCCTCCCTTTCTAATGCACCTCAACGCACCCTGACTCGAAACACAAAGCGTCCGCCGTTAACAGGCAAACAAAGCAGCGACCCCTCACTTCTCACAGTCACACTGACACAAATCTATGTTCATGTCAAAATGTTTCACTGTGGCATTTGTTATTTTTACCAAAAAAAAACAGCAGATTTCAGTTACTTGTGGTTCTGCAGTAAAGGCGGGGCTGCTGGGAAGTCACAGAGAGCCTCTCGGTGTTCAGTTGGCAGCCATCTTAGTCAAACGAGGCTGACTTGCACTGTCGGGAGCTCGGGTGTTTGAGGCCCCCTGGTAGCTCAATCGAAGCAATTATACCAACAAGCCTCATACCGTTCTATTCAGCTTGCGTGGACAGATCTGTGGGTATCTCATGGAGCACTGTGGGCCCCTTCAATTCTCCAGCGATCTGAGGCCCTTCAGTCATACATGAATATTGATGAATATTCATTGTGTTTACTGCTATTTCAGGGAGATTTATCTTATTTGTAATGGGACTATATGGTAATAAAATTAAGATTATGAATTTGGCTAGAATGTACCAAAAAAAAGTTATTGCATCTCCATTTACTCTGGAATGGTAATAGAAATAGGTGAACTTATAATGAATTCATATTTAACTTCTTGCATTTCAAAGGAGACCAAAAATATGCATATCAGCCTAATGGTTGAGGAGCTACTCCTGATTTATTTTGGATATGGTATTTAAGGTATTTTCTACCGCGACAGAGCCGAGAGAACACACGTAGGTGATCTATGAAACCAGTCAATCATTCAAACCGATGCACGCTATTACCCCTGGCTTGTGACATGCATCTACCCATCCATATTACATGGCCACCCTTTTTAATATTTCAAAGGCTTGAACTTCAAGAGGACTTCAACCGATCTGCCGTGTGCCCCTGTCTGTTTCAACTCTAGCACAATTTAGTCACTTAACTGGCAGGGCAGCAGGCAGAAGGTGGAGTTGGTAAGTGGATTGCCGGCGCCCTAAAGACGATTTATCTGATAGATGTTTGGACCCGGTCCGTTGGGCTGACCTCTGGGGAATACTGTGAATTAGATTTTTTTTTTTTTTGTAGCACTGACTGTGTTGCTATGTCACCTCTGTTTGTCATCCCTCCACCACCTTCAGCAGAGGAATCACTTGGTACACAGATATTATGAACTCACACGATAGCGGGAGTTGCGTCTCATCTCCTGAGACCGGGCATCGTCGGGGGGGGGGGGGCGGTGTCATCCCATTATTCCAGAAACGGAGAAGAGGGGGGAATGGAGACAAAAGATGAGGACCGCTCGGGTCGCGAGTGATAGATGGCGTAGCCAAGAAAATGGTCTGGAAGAGAACGCTGCGTCAAGCAAGTCAACTGGCCAGGCATCGATTTAATCTTGTGCACTGCCACTCTCCTGATTTGACCGTGTCACAGTGAGATTGAAAAGCCTAAGTGGATATGGGGCTGTGTTCACTCACCTGAGCACACTGGGCTGATAAGCACACAATGAACCTAAAAGTGGGCTGCAACCCTTGGACGAGATAGAATTCGGTGGGGGGGGGGGGGTGAGACATCACAAGACAGAGGGTAAGACAGCTGTTTCAGGCCTGCTAACAAGCAGCTAAATCCACTAGAAGGGCTGGTCTATTGATTTGTACTGGGGTTGGAGGAGTCGCTAAGCTCGTGCAATTGGATCCTTTGCATCCAATGGATTTTGACTCAGATCTCAACCGAGATCCCTTTTGGCTTAAGGACCATCGATTGGGCCAAAAGAGATTTTTATCTAATGAATATTCAAATTGCTTGTCATATGAGGCAGGGGTGGTTAACTGTGTGAAGAATGTGTGTTTCAATAGGTTTGATAGATTTTAATAAAGCATGTGGGATTATGCTGCGGTCTGATGTTTATGTATAGCGCGGGGGGGGGGGGGTGGTTGATATTGATCCCGAGGTCAGCCATGCTGCGTCACTCCATTGCTCGTCTTTCCCGGTCCTGCACAGTGTGCTGTCCAGGCGCATAAATGTCACAAAATAATCTTTAATTAAAAAAGTTAATTTGTCCATGAATCACATTTCATTCAAATTATAATTTTTTGACATTTAGGCCCACTCCCGTTGCATTGTGGGATCAGTCGATGTTCGGGATTAGCCATAATCCCGGGTGTTTGGTGAATACATTCATTAACGGAGAAACGTGCTCGGACAAAGTATGCACACTTTAGCTGACTACGTGGACACACAGACGAGTCTCAGTGACTCGACTCAATACACCAGGTCACAGTTATTCTTCACCTCTCCTGTTTGACGGCACATTATGCATTGGCGCACATGCATATGCACAGAGGCACACATGCACACTCGACAAGTTGCACAGACCGGTAGCACGCAGGTCGACACACCGTTGACCTCCCTCCCGTGTTTTTAAAATTCAGTGGCAGCGTCACCTTGACCCCCCGTGACTCCGAGGTTATTCTGTATGCCGCTGTTGCACCTCGGGGGTGCCGTTTGGTGGATCGTCTGGGACAATCAAAACAATGTTAATTTGAGTTGTTGTGATCACCACAGGCTTCCATTTTCCTGTAGATAGCCACTGCCACATTTAATCAAGATCGCTTATAAATCCTGTTCTTGAAGTGGGAAAAAAAAGTGCCAGCACTCCCCTTATTAACATGTTGGGATGTGTATCGGCCGGCATCAGAAATCTATTGCCTACAGCCTGGAATCAGACTGACCAGTTGAGCTGTTCAGAATGCACAGGTGTGTGTGTGTGTGTGTGTGTGCGAAATAGGCTCCCTGTGTGTTTGTATGTATGCTCGGTTTAACCGTGTCGCTCTCACAGAATCGATGCCTCATCTCTCAGATCATCTCTCAGATCATCGCTGCTGATCGGCCTTCATAGACACCACAGATCCAACTATTTAGAGCAAATATCAGCTGATAACAATCAGTGGCCGATCGATCGGAGCACCCGAGACCAAAATGCGGCAGTAAACCTCAGCAAAGCCAACAGAAAATGAAAATAAAAGACAACACAAACCATTACAATTGGATTGATGTCACTCTTCGAAATGCATCTGTCGAAAGCAAAATCAACCAAAACTGAGAACCTGCGAGGCCCCACAAGCTTCTTCAACTGCGTCCTCGCTGCCTCCTTTACAAATTAGTCGCGCTTCAAAATTGCGAAGTAGGCGATATCTGTGATCAGCTAGGATTTGCAAGCTTTCACGGCATCATTCAGACATTGCTTACACATTGATTTATTCAGGGGAAGAGCACATCCATGATACATCTCGGGCTCCAGCAGCATGCTGCTTCACATTCACACAGCTCCACACGTGTGTGTGTGTGTGTGTGTGTGTGGGGGGGGGGGGGGGGGGGGTCGTCCTGAGAGTGGGGCGGGCTGGTTTTGACTGAGGGGCTGAAGCTCCGGGTCGTCACGGTCTTCTAATTAAGGTGTTATTGCCTCCGATGGTGGGCTCTAGCAGCAGGTTTATATTGGTCTTAACCTGTTAATTAAAGTCCGATAAGATTTCTAATGAGGAAGAAAATGGCCTTTAGTGTGAGGCTGTGTAGTAGACGCTTCTCTCATAATAGCCCCATGGACAGTCTCATCCCCCCCCCCCCCACATCTTCATGGCACCTACAGTCTTTTAGCTAGCTTTACTCAGCATTCTCTCTCTGGCACTTCTCACATTGCTGCTGAGATAGCAAACCTTTATGAAGCATAGGTAGCCCGCAATACCTGAGACACTGAGCAATTAAATTTATTTATTTTTTTGTGTTTGTCATGAGTATTTCTACGGTGTGCACAGATAATCAGGTTACATAAGCAGGAATCTGGGACACTGTGTGCAGAGGATGTGCCACAAGGTGCTGAGCATGCCCCGCTCGCCTGCTCACTTGCTCATTTGCTCGGTTATTTGAAGTGAAGCGTCATTTGTGGTGACAACAGCGAAGAGATTCTGTTGACATACTTTCGCCGCGTCCATCGAAGCGTGACAAATGGGAGTGTTCAGCCTTAAAAGATCTCAGTTCTTGTTGTTTTGCTGGTTTTTTTTTCCCTGTTTCTTTAAAGATTCATTAGGAACGTGGTACAGCACACTGGGACTCTTAAGTTATTAAGGAGTAAAATGGTATGTTCATTAGTAATGTATTACACATTGAAGCAATGACTTTTAAACCGCTTTGCTTTGCAGGAATCATATATATCCCTCCCTCACTGGATGAGCTTGTTAGATAGCAACCTACTAGATGTACACGCCATCTGATTTGAATACAACCTTTACCTCAACAGTGTTCCCTTGTTTATTATTCATGTCATCTTGATCACATTTACTCCGGAGCTTTTTTGGCCGGATCACATATTCGCCATCGACTCCGATTGCATTACTGGGGCAGTTAAAAGTAACGTTTGAAGACCTCCACTGGGACATAAAATGCAGGGCAGACCGGGCTCCGATGCGCCGCTTTGAACCACTTGCCCTTGCTCGCTAAAGAAAATCAGAGACGAGGTGAGAGAATAGTGCTCGGTGAGGGAAGAGCAGGATAAAGTTACCCACTTTCTTGCATTTTTCAGGGGCCATTAGAGATTTTTTCGCTTTTGATATATGCAAGGATGCTTGGAAACACGGAAAAGCACTGTGCAGGTGTTTGATTGTCATGCATTTTATATGTCAAGAGACCGCTGACTGCTTTCCTGATGGGCTCTTGGCCAACCCCCTTTCTCCCTTTGGCACTAGAGTCAAACTATAGTGTCATTGATTCTTCTGTGTTTTTATTAATCCGTTTTACCATTTATTCAGTCAGTACTGGGTAGTGAGGGATCGCGTGGACCATCTGATCTGCCGAGTCTTCTTAATTCCCCGGAGGGAAAAAGGAAAGCAAAGCTGAACGAGTCAGACCGATGTTGGCGGGAGTTAACACCTTCTCGTATTGTGGAGCGTTTTCAAACGATAGATAAGCCTTTGAAAATGTTCAAGGCTTTCACGAAGCCTTAAACCTGAACTTAAAGCTTCAGAGAGCTCTTAAACTGAGAGTCAAACTGTGGAATATAATCACAGAGGGTCACAGGTTGAACAACGATACGTTCAATACAGCTCAATTCATTTTGAATAATGTTTTGACACAAAGGCTTCAGGTTTGAATGTGGCTCAGTGGGCCCACTCATCAGTCACCCAATCTTTGATGGACAGACCGCACAAGCTACGTTTGCTAAACTAGAATAGGGAATTAACTCCAATGAAAAGAATTTAGTATTGCACTTCTGTAAAGTTGGGGGACTTGTGAGAGACAAGGCTAACATTTTCTGACTTGTAGTCCCAGGGATTGGTCACGCTTTGTCCTACAAATTCTCATATTGCAACTCAGTAGTGTCTGTCATCAGACCCTCCCTGCCTGTAAACACGGTATTTCCAATTTCTTAACTCAAGCATTGAAGTCTTCCAGCCTGAGCTGAGATAACCCTCTCCATGTCACTTGGACCACATTATCTCAACTATAGGATGGACTGACATTGAACATTTTGTGAAGACATTTATCGAACCCCAGAGGATGAAGCCAAGTGACTTTTGTGACCCCCTGACATTACTCCAGCGCCAGAGTCCATTGTTAGCCTGCTGACCTTAGCATTAGTAAAGCTTTACAGAGCCACTAGTTTAGCCTCTTAGTCTTGTTCAGACTGAATAAAATCCTCCAGACGCACAGACAAGATTCTGCACCTATATTCAAAGACTTGTGACACTTCTTATTATGGGTAAACCAGGCAGCAACCTCTGGGTCTGAAAAATGAAGCCAATGTAGAAGTGCCTTAAACATGCATTCTCTCTAATGGCCAGCAGGGGGCGACTCCTCTCGTTGCAGTACAATTGTATAGAAGTCTATGAGAAAGTGACTCTACTTCTCACTACATTGTGAACATGAGTTTATGGTGTCAGTCTCTAGTTTCAAGTCAGGCAGGATATGCTTCATGGCGTGGCTTCCTTGTGATGTCTTCATCTGAGAACTTTCACTTTCACAGAGTGTTTTCAATTCATAAAAGTTGATTATAACATTTTGGTCGCCATACGATGTCTTATTCAGCGTTGGGTTGCACTTAGCTCCACCCACTCGTGTCAAGTCTTTTTGTGCAAAACCTAGATGGTGACAAAGTGGCAACTTCAAGGCTTCAAAACCAAAGTGGCCGACATCACTGTCGACTATGCTCACTCCTGACATACAGTTAATGGGTTAAACCGATCTTCGTGTGTGAAGCCGGCGGAGCGGCCTGTAACATAAAAAATGTGAATGTAGTGCTCAGGGAAATGGCAACGGTAAAAGCAGGCAATACATTTGATTTATCAAGTGTCTAAAGCTTCTTCTTTACGTCCTGCATGCATAATGCATCACAAATACTAGGCAGTGGGCTATTATGGCTTAATTATAGTGAGTCATTTATGGTCTTTAATGCAGTCCTGCTGTACTGAGATGCAACACGTTTCAAGTCTAATTACCATTTCTTCAGCACAAAGACGTGTGTTCTTTAAATGAGCCCATTCAGAAGGCAAATACTGTAAATGAGGCAATTTAAAGGTGTAGTAGACACATTTCCTGATCCGTGAGTTGATATTGAACCCAATGCATTGAAGTAAATCAGAATTGTTTTGCCCAAAGGCTGCTGAGCATCAGCTTTACTGATCTGAAACAACACACATCAGTAGTTTGTATTGCTACACAGCCAAGTCATGCACATTTACGGCCGTCTTTTACCAATACCACCACTCTGTGTCAGCAGCCATTTGTGTGCTGTGGTTAAAGCGATCGCCGTCAAACTTGATGCAAAAGTCTTTGAGAAAACAATCCACTTTGTTGTGCTGCAATTTGGACACATTTTCAAGAAAAGTAAATGTGAAACCGATGACAAGAAGGAAGGAAAACCCTCCATAACCAACCCTGTGCGTATTGACAGATGATTAATGATACTAATACAGAAGCTGTGCACTTAGTCGTTTGCAGGATATTAACTTTGTTTTGTTTTTTATTGAGTCTTATTTTTACCCTGCCAAACATTTAATAAGATGACTAAACTGCACACGATAAGGTGTTTGTCACTAAACCTTTTCTCACATGTGGCCACACAGCAGTAATGTATTCATAAAATCCTTCAATAATAGAGTCCCACTCTTATTTGGGGTCCGTGTTAAAGCTCTCAAGAAGAAGTGGGAGGAAAGAAATGTGAGAAAAAGAGAGTGAGAGGATTGTTTTCTAGGGTTTTACTTATTTATTGAGCCCCCTTAAAAAAGAACACTCACATTAGAGTGAGCTGTCACGTTGGCAGTGCGATCGCCGCCGAGATTGTATATGCCACACAATGCCTTTAATTATGTCGCTGTCGCTTCACTGTCACAAAAGACAAAATGGATCAAAGGCTATATGGGAAAGAGTAAGTAAGCAATTATCTCCTTTTGTCTGCCATCACTGTCAGTCAGCGGCGGCGGCGGCGGCCTGCTTTTTTAAACGACACCAGAGGAGAACCAGAGAATGAACGCAGATAGATGAGGTAATAATAATGGTGCTGCATATAACATGTTAATAAACCCACCCACTCCATATCTGCATCATTACTCAAAACTGACTTGATTGTTTATGCGATAAGGTGAAAACAATCAAATCATCTCGTAGTCTCCCAGATATCACACCCACTCTCCTCCAACGGTGGAGGTGATTAAACTGGTTTGAATGCCGGGCTGTGGACTGGAGGGTAATTTTGTTATTGATAATAGCTTACTATGAGGTTTATTTGGGTACAGGAAAGTTTCCAGATGTCTCCTTTTGAGGCGGAATATCCCTGTATGAATAAATATGTGAGACTGTAGAACTTGCAAATCAAAGTCTCCTCTTCAAAGATGTCCAGTTACTCAAAAATAAGGCCCAGGATGGCAAAGCCTCCTTTGGCTGGGTTGGTTAGGTTTCGGCATGAGGAGTGAGACGGGGTCCGCACCATTACCACGCCGAGTAGGCGGAGTTTGGACACCATTTAAAAGGCATTTGAGCCGGTGCATACGCCCGGATGCCCCGCTTCATTTGAAGCGGCGAAAGCGGCGCGTACGTCTCCATCGACCACATGGCTGATACAAACACAACAGGGTGTTTGCTTGTATTGCAATTACAGACGAACGCGTGTTGTTTTAATAACGAAATCAGTAAATAGTCAGAGTTCTTACATTGTGAGCAGCCAGGTCTTGAGTTGGTTAGCAGTTCCATCACTTCCTGGAATATTTCAAACCAATAAGGAGTCATAAAATACACAAAAATGTTGTGTTTTGTTGAACAATCAGTCAGCGCTAACCTCTGTGATGACAAACATTTCCTGTGACTGCTTCACAATAAAAGCCTTCCCGCGTAGACGGTCCAATGCTTTTAATGTGAGCGAGCAGAGGTCGGACATGTTTGGTTTGCATGAACAGCGATGCAAAGCTGTAGACAAGTGACCAGTCAGCAGTGAGGCTGATATCAATGAGTTCATAGTGTTCTGCTTAGAGCCTGGAAAATAAACATCTGCAAATATCACGATGGGGAGGTCAGGTGACATTTATAGCACACCAAACAACGATGCCTCTGTTATTGTTTGGTGAGTTTAAATATTAAACCCAAACTGTCACATAACTGTTTTCTATCCGTCTATTTCTATTTGTACTGTCCATCGTTGAGGCCCAGTCATTATAATTCATGAAAAGCCAAGTGACAGGTTTGAGTGGATTCTCTCGGATTATCCCTGCTCTCTGCACTCATATACAGGACTCTAAAGCTTATTTGTCACAATTTTAGTTTACACACCTTGTTCCTTTGGTCGAGGAAAAAGTCTAGTCTGGTGAATTCTTTTGAGACGCTGAACATGTAAGGAATATATATGTAAATGTGCACGGCATTTATTTAGATGAGTTTGTTTCCCCTATAATATTAGTGTGAGCAAAATCGTATCGAGAAAGGTTTTTTTACGGGACAGAGATTTTTCTTTTTGTTGTCAGTTTGACATCCAGGTAACCCACTTTTGCTTCAGCATGTTTCCTCTTTGATTACCGGGAGAGCTGAGGGAAGCACTATCTCCCGCCTGCCAAAACCAGGCTGGCAAGCTGTCACAACACCGATGAAGACACACAAATACATATACACCTTGGTGTTTGTGGGTGACACACATTCACATAGATGCACACAAACTGTCCACACACACACACACACACATGCTCTATTTTGTGCACACGCATGCTTACTTCCTATAAGATAGTTTGTTTTGAGAACAAAATATATTCCTGCGGTGCTTTTGTGAAAACTCTAAATACCTGAAGGAATTAAGAAGTCTTAACATCAAAATACAGTATGTGCTGCGTTTGCACATGTATGTGTATAGAATGCATCCGTATTAGTCGAGCAAAGGATGACACCATGTGTTATTATAACAGTTATAACATTATAACAGTTGCTGCGTAAACCTCTGGATTAATAATGTGCTAACACTACAGTTAACACTGAAACCTCCCTAGTTGATAACGTACGTTAGGATCATTATATTTTGTATTACAAGTTTTCTCAAATGTTATGTTTTAACATGCAAATGAGGCATTATCTTATATTTCCAGGACATTGAATAAAGCCAGGTTCAAAATGCTTGTTTTATTTTGTTGACGTATTAGAGTCAAATGTTTTTATCGAGGGAATTTGGGCCATAACCAGCCATAAAAAAAGTTGTTTTTAGGAATAAAATGCTTTTTAAATCAGGTTATAAATCATATATGAACACACTGCTCTGTAAAAACCTTCAGAATATAGAAAGGAATGAAACTGGAAAGTTTGAGACAGAAAACTACACTTAAGTAGCTCTTACATACACCAGAAACAGTCTTTGAAGATATGTATTCCACACATTTTGCTACGGATAAAATGTGTGATACAAATAAAAACAACTAATACATATCACCAAGAAACTTCCCCGGTTGTTTACTTACATTAAGAAAAAATAGTTTTCTGAAATGTTATGTTTAAATATGCAAATGAGGGATCATCTATTAATGTAATTGACCGTTGTGAATTTAGGAGAAATCTATACACGCAAATAGACAAAGTAGTAAAATAAACACCGAAATGTCTGTATTGGATGTAACATAAAGAATGTTTTCACCCCCTTCAGACGCATATTGTACCGCACAGTATGAGTATAGATCATGTTTGCATTTTAACCACAAAGAGCAATGCTCTTTATGTTTAATATTTAATATTAGGAGAATATGAATAAAAACAATGATTAGATTATATATATTTCGGCACAGGAGATGGGAGTGCTGTAGTCTTCCTCTCAGCATTCCACCAAAGAAATAGCCCTGTATTCTGCCTGAGGGCCGAAACTCAGGGGGAATAAAACACCCTGATTGACTCGGGCTCTTCGCTCCTCTCTCAACCTGTCAAATTTGCAAGCGGCCATTTTGCACAAAATCTCGTAGCATTACTGTTAACACACCGAAATATACAGCAGAACCAAATAGAATGTCAAAAGGCGAGCGACTTATCTGACTCCGTGTTCCTGTTTTTCACGCGTTGTGCGTCTTATCATCTCCATTCCGCTAATGCTAAAGTGACATCACACCCCCCCAAACACCCACTGCACCCCTCCACACAGACGTACAGGACCAACCGTGATGGGAAAGTGTATGAGTAGCTCTTAATCCTGTATTTTCCACCATCCAGGTGTGCTTAAACAAGGCTCCTACCCCCCCCCCCCCCCGCTGCTGCTGCAGTGGGGCTGCTGTTCAACAGATAAGAGCTTGGTTGTACCTGAGCAGCTCCCATGTGCGACTGTGAAGCAGGGCTTTGCTGACCCAAACCTTTTTTTTTTTTAGATTTTTTCTTTTCCCTGTGCCTCGTATGAACAAACTTTCTTTGAATCAACACGGGGGAAAATGAAGTCTACAAAATGTGGTCGTCTGAGAGGAAACCAGTCGGTCGGAGCAACGAGTCAACATTTGTCTGGCCGTGTTTTGATTAGACAACATCTGGCATGTGTGTAAGGAAAACTGTCTCTGCCAGTGAGGGCTTCAGTTCTGACACACACACACACACCATCCGAGTCCACACGCACACTCACACACACACACGTCTGTTGTGTCCTGAGATGCCAGATGAGAGGCTCGCATCAATTTTTGAACAAAGCGCTCTGGCATCTCTTTCTGTCGAGGCCGTGCTGTCTGAGAGGCAGAGCAGAAATGCATTGCCTGTGACTCCCGTTGCTATGAAATTACAAGTTAGAGAGTGCATTCAGAGCTCCAGGCATTCCTGCAGTCTGACAGAAGTCACTGTGAGACTGGCCTGGGGACAGGGAGGAGAGGAGCCCGGAAGGGGGAAATAGGGATGTGACTTTAAATAATGATATAAAATCTGTCTGTTACGGGATCTGGCCTGTAGTTTGGAACAACATGAAAGGTTGGACAGTGGAGTCCGTGTGCATCCAGCTGTTGCGCATAACACGGTTGCCAAGCAGTACATTAGCTGTCAGCTTGTCAGGATGCCACCTCTAGTCCTTGGTTTGATGCGTTCTGATGCGGTTGAATAGTGGGTGGTGTCTGCGAGACACCGAACGCAGTCAGTCAATTCTCGCTCCATTTGCTGTTTGCGGAAAGAAGATCAAGAAATCCCGTCTTTGCCTCTCTCTCCATTTCCCCTGTGGTGAGTCTGTCATTCACAAATCTCTGCAGACAGCGAGGAAGTGTGTGTGTGTGTGTGTGTGTGTGTGTGTGTGTGTGTGTGTGTGTGTGTGTGTGTGTGTGTGTGTGTGTGTGTGTGTGTGTGTGTGTGTGTGTGTGTGTGTGTGTGTGTGTGTGTGTGTGTGTGTGTGTGTGGAGGCGGGGATACTTCAGTGGGCAAAAGTTGGCTAAGAAGATCCTTTTTTTTTTTGGACTCGCACTTCCTGAGAACACTTTTTTTTTTTTGGTCTTCCTGCCGTGCACCCGGCTGATCTGAGCAGATGCTCCCCCAGTGCCTCTCACTATCTCAACACCCACCTATCATCTGCTTCACCAGTTCTCCCTCCCGCCCCCATCTCCTCCGCTAGCTTCACCTCTGATCCCCAATCTAGGCCGTCCATCTGCTGCACGGATCTGCGTCAATAGTGCCTATACCGTATGAAGGCCCCTCACCCACACCTGGCATATATATATATAATGAATGCAGCGCTGACCATTGCCAAGCTGTATTTATTCATGTATTTACACAGACACATTAGCCCGAAAGTCAGTGTTTACACAAAAGCGACGACAGAAAGCCGCAGAACGCACCCCCCCCCCCCCCCCCCCCCCACACCCCCCGTTCACCAACTAACCACCTTATTTCTCAAACCTGTTACTGAAATGTCAACATGGTGAAGTAATTAACAAACATTTATGCCACTGGCTCTTAATTAACAAACTTAGAATTAATTAGTAGATTTGTTTGTTAATTCATGGCTAGGCAGCTGCTTCCCGCTTATTAATACTGAATGCTGCCGAGTGAGTTAAAGCAGTTGGAGAACTTTTCTTGTGCTTCTGCTCCGGTTCTTTCCATTACTTTTAAACTTCTCGGGCTAATTTAAATAGAGCTCGTGATGCACGATAGCGGTTTAGTTGTTATTATTTTAAAACGGCTGCATTTCTAGGATACTACGGGAGCAGTGTCTCGTATGTAAGATTAATACTGAAAATGAGAAATGTTTTAGGCTCCAAGCCAGTGATTATTGGATAACACATTTAAGGCAATGTTGCATTTTATTAAAGCAATATATTCTCTCCCACCCTCTGACTTTCCTTCTCTTTCTTTCACGATGACACACACTGTCTCCTCATTTCTCTATGTTCATGCTGGTTATTCACATACTGTATTAGCGGGAGATTCAGTTTTTGTCAAAACAGAGATCACACGTGTGCCTTTGTGACAGAGGATTTGTGAATTCAATATGGTTCAATGAACATTCATGAAGAGCAAGTGAAATGGAAAACGGACACAAATGAGTAAATAAATAACTCTTTCAAACCGAAGCAAATATGTTTTGATGGTGTAAGGAAGGCAGCGATGGCGTCATCTCGCCCTGCTATCGGTTAGCGTTAGTGTGGATACAAGCAGATGGAAACAGTCAGACTATTTGCTAAGAAACGTTTCAAAATCACACCAAATACAGGAAACTACACCTACATTTGTGTCAAATCTCAGCTGTAACACCAGTACAACGAGCCATTTCCATTGGAGGGTTGAAACATGACAACCCTGTTAGTTGAGAGGCCTCGCGTGAACGACAGCGACCCATATTAACCCAGGACTAATTGTTTTTGTACAAATTGTTAAAAGGACGATCAGATTGAGCTTTATTAGTTCAGCGCCGCGTGCATACAAGGGCTTTTGTTTGTTAAAGAGGTATTTACAATTACTTCCTGTGAAGTGCATGCAGAGGCAGGGGGTTCAGGTTCAGAAGGCAACAGCCTCTTAAACAAAGAGGACCCCCCCCCACCCCCCCCACCCTCCTCCAGCGCAATCAGTTCTGCATCGCAGGAATTGTTTGTAATTTGTCGATTCTGGTAGAGTTTTATTGGTGGTTGCGTGTTGCTGGGTGAGCTGCTGTTAAAATGCTCTGGAGGTGGAACCAGCAGATGAATGAAAAGTTCTTGTTTGTTTGCACACTGTTTTTAACGCAGTGGATGTGTGTGGCGCTCTTTACAGCTTGTTGGCTTGTAAGATCCAGCAGCCTTTCCTTGTTTTGGATGCAACCTCACAGGTTGCATCCTTGAGTCTGAGCTCCAAGATCTGAAAGGAAGGCAAAGGTGATGTTATGGGGTTCATTGTACACACTCTGGTGTACTCACCCCTCTGGTTGCTTATACACAGAACAAAAAGCAGCATGAAGAGGACGCGTGCCCCGTTGGGACCCAGTGTTTTCTAGGGTTGGATAGGATGAGATCAGCTGGTGTTTGAGATGGAAACGAGACAGGAGTTCGTCTGCCAGGATGTGAGGTTGCAGTGTGCTGAAAGTGGAGCGGAATTTGGCAAACATCAGCCTGGCTGCTCGCCTTCAGTCTCTCCAAATCACGCCGGAGTGTGCTGGAGCAGCAATCATCTTTCTCCGTGTGAAACAGCCTGTGCTATTACCCAAAGGCTTTACCAAATTAGTTCAGTCGGCAAGGGGCTCTTTCCCCCTCATTTCTTTTAGGTTTCCACTAAAAGCTATGAATACATTGAACTGACAGAAGAGACCACACTTACCCGTTGCTCTCAATTTTGCATGCGAGGAAATGGAGCGTTTGCTGTACTTGAGGAAATGGAAAAAAAACAAGTGAGTTCCCCTCACAGGTTGCATCGCAGCTAAAACGCAGTATTAGCAAGACTGCTTGTGCATTTCCAGGATGGAACTTTGTTTGTGTTTTGGCAGAGAGAGAAAGAGAGAGAGAGAGAGAGAGAGAGAGAGACTGATAGAGCCATCACTCAAGTCTTTGACAGTGATATCTTGTTTCCCTCTCAAACTGGGCTAGATGTATCCGAGCCCCTTGTGTGTTATTGCCGGGCTGAGGCATTGGTTGTAGATCACTGTGAAAACTGTGAAGCGCATGGGGAAGATCGGTCTGCTGAATGACAGCGGCGGAGCTCATCGAGGAGAGAAATTGGTCCTTCGGCCTTTTTTTCCCGGGAGCTGCGCAGTCGAAGAAATAACAGCCCGAGATGTAAATGAACGGAGGACATTGGAACGGACAAACAGAACCCCCCCATAGCACCATCAAACGGGAACCACGCTCTGCAGGCCGCTTGGTTTCAGCCACATCTCACATGATAACAGTTATCTCACTTCCATATGTGTACTCGGCTACTCGCTGCAGGGTGGCAGAGCCGGAAGGGGCGTCCAACAGTCACCGATTCGTGTTGCACCTCAGGATCTACATTCAGTCGTTTCAAGAGCAAAGACAATGTTACCCTGGTCCCAGAGACGGCTAAGTGCTTGCGTGTCTCACCACCAGCCTGAGGTTAAGTCACACCAGACTGTCGTTCCTCGTGTCTCGCCTAATCAGTCTGCTGCAATACTATCCCACCTGCTGCATTAAAGAATTCAAAGTGAACGAACCAACTCTGAAATGAAGCCGGCAAAAGCTTCGCTAAACCTTGCTCCTGTGAATGTTTGAGGCATTAGCCGCCGTGGCATTAAACTGTCATGTCGGCACGCATTAGTATAATACCTGATCTATTAACAAATGAGTCATTACTTGGAGGTTCTGTGGCTTTGTTTGACAGCAGTGTGTTTATGTATTCATGCTCCCATCTATCACCGCCCGGATGCGCACTCACGTCTGTGTTTTTGCATCCATCCAAACACAAACACACCGTGTCAATGCTCGGCGCGCAAAAAACAAATTGGAGCACCGTTGTACAAGAAAAGCTTGCCCGGGGCTAGTCATTTTGAAATTAAAAGCATGTCTCTTTGTTCAGCCTCAGTTCCAGGAACGAGGGAGAGAACGTGAATGTGTCGCACTGGGGGGGAGGAGGAGGAGGGAGGGAGGGAGGGAGGGGGGAGAGAGAGGAACACTGAGCTGGCGCTGTGATTTTCACAGCCAGGGAATCACACACATCATTTTATCTATTCCTCTCGATCAGGAGACATCCGGCAGCAAAGGTATAGGAGGATTAGATTAGCCGGAGAGAGAGAAAGAGAGAGTGGGTTCTCTAATCCTGATGGGGTTTTCAGGACGTACACCCACCGCTGTGGAGAAACGGCACAGTGTGCAGTTGGGATCGGGAAGGGGCGGACCCGGGACGGTTTGCCTCGCTAAACCCTTCACACTTGCATGAAAGAGGTTCCGGCAAACGAGGGGATTAGTCTGAGTGTAATTACACTTAGAAGTAGCAAAGAACGTGCGTTGACTCAAACGCACCTCAGACAGAAAGCGGAAGAAGTCAGTAATGCCTGTTAAACGTGTTGCCAGTGTGTCTGTGAATTCTTCAACTGAATTAACGGCCTTTTAGTGAACACATCTGAGAGATCAAAGAAGTCTCTACGAGATGACTGTGGATCTGTCTGATCAACATAAGGACGTCTCTATCTTGTTCACCTTCAATGAGATGTTTATTCCAGTCATGTCTACTACTTGTTTGTTGTGTTTGTAGTAAAAGAATGTCTGCTTTTACATTCTGTAATTGTGCAGGGCCACAGCTCTCCATTACGCAGTGGTTGTCAAAAAGTACTTCCACTCACATCGCTGTAGTCGGGTTGCATTGTTATAAAAAAACTTGTTTCTGGTCTTGTCGTACAGCTCAGCCAGTCCTCCAGAGAGTCTTCCCCCCCTGAAAACTCCCATGAAATCAGGATTTCTCACCGTCCAACCAAACTGTAATTCTGCTGTTGGTATTTGTTACCAAACAGGAGAAAAACACAACATATATTGAGCCAACAGTGCAGTTGAAATGCCACTTAACAAATGCCTCACAAATCCCGGAGGAGCTCAATCACCCCACTATGATGATCCTCTTTCAGAATAGTGGAAAGAAAACTTTTATAAAATACATTCAGGTGTTTCTTTTACTACTTTGTCTATTTGTGTCTGTAGATTTCTCCTAAAGTCACCAAAAGCAAGCGTTAGATAACGCCTCATTTACATATTTTACACAAAGTGTATTGTCTTAATGTGAGAATCAGCTGGGGAAGTTTCATGGTGATATCTATGAGTTAAAGTTTGACTCTCTTCCCCCTCAGTATCTCTATACTATATGATAATACAGTTCTTTAAAGGATGCTTGTTTTCTCAGACTGAAATCTGCACTTCAGTAGCTCTTACGTACACCAAACTTTCCAGTTTCCTTCCTATCTATATTCTGAAAGTATGTACTGAGGGGTTTGTTTATATGTCATTCATAGTCTGATTTAAAGAACAATTTATTCCAAAAAAGATGTCAAATAATATAGTTTTGGACCTGGCTTCATCCCATGTTCAGATTTCTGGTATGGAAATAAAATAATCAACCAGAAATCTGTAACTAATCAACTGGGGAGTGTGTTCTATTTACATTTGTATGCACCCCATAGTATAGTATCCTCTCTTAAAAGATAAATAAGAATGGTCATTTTTGTTTTCATCATAAATCTCTTAGTGTAGCCTGGCTTTCTGCAAACTGTAGCATTGTCTATGTTCTTAAAATATTCATTTGAATCCATAAATTATTGTATTGCAATGCTGCGGCGGAGAATGGGCTGTGCGGACGGGCTGATGTTTTGTTGTGTTATTTCTCACGTTGTGCTCCAAAACAATTTGTTCCGAGGCAGACGTCGCTGTGAGGAGTAATGGCTGCTCGTTGAGGTCTGGTTGCAGGGGGAGAAGCGAGAGGGTGAGGGATGGTGGAAGCTGGGGGAAGTCGGAGAGTGAGCTAGCTTTGAGCTGTTTTTGTGTGTGTGTGCGTGTGCGTGTACGTGTGTGTGTGTCGAAAACAACATTCCACTGCAGGGTTACTTTGCAGGGAAGAAATCTGAGAGGGTTCGATTAATGATTTACACTTTTTCGATTCCATTTTGTCCAGACGTCATGCCGTTGGAGTTCTCATTTGAATTTCTCATTTTGCTGTTCAGGTCCCAGAGGTGAAGCCCCGCAGCATGGCCAGTCCGGGACACTTCCCCACTTCCTGGAGGAGCCCGACGACGCGTACATCGTCAAGAGCAACCCCATCAAGCTCCGGTGTCAAGCTCGGCCCGCTCTTCAGATCTTCTTCAAGTGCAACGGCGAATGGGTCCACCAGAGCCAGCACATGTCTCAGGAGCACACCGACCTGGGGACAGGTACAGCAAACACTGATTTAACAAACGCCTGTGTTTACAGACAAACATGTTGTGGACAGACAGAAATCTTAACGCTACTTAAACTCTATTTCCTTCCCGCAAGCCTTCTTCCTGTCACTTTTAAGTTACGAGGATGGCATTCACATTTCTGATAGCAAGGACGGAAGTCTTCAGGATGAACTTTGCAAATGGGTCTTTATGACAATGCCTGCGGCTGTGTCCAACCCTGCAAATGTATTTTCCTCACTGTTTTAGTGCATCACTGTGTGCCGCATTTGATCCAAACTGAATTGACAACTTTTAGACCATGTGGGCACCGACTTGTTCAATTTTAGGATTTGACTGTGAACTCTGAAGGGTGTCTTTTACTGATGAAACTCGCTGAAATGCAGTTGTTGTTGTTTTAACTTCGAATTCAAATCACAAAAGAAAAATGTCCTTTATTTTCTAAAGCCCCTTTATTGCATCATTTCACAATGGGTATACAAAACAAATACAAACACTGAATTATGCTTTCTTTTCTTCTTAAATTGAATTATTCTCAAGTACACATTGTGAAAAGTTTGGTTGAAAACATCGGGATAGTGAAGGTGCTCGTCTGATTTTTAAACTTTTGAAATATACTCGTGAGTGGATCCAAACAAAAATATTAACTACACTAATATAATTAGGCCTAGGTCTGCACTGAACATGAAGATGACCATCATTTAAGCAGATTATAACTTGCTGAAAAAGGTCAGGATGAAGGCTAAATATTTATGAGCCTGCCTCGGCTGCTATTAGTGCCACAGTGTTGATGCTTCACTTAACACACCGCACCAATCAATATCTCCCTCCAGAGGTAACAATGGACCTCTAAATTTTAACTGCCTCTAGTCTGGATTCATAGCACGGCTCCCATCTGGCTCCTTATCACCATTCATATCTGTTTCCTCTGGGAGAGACATGGGGAAGGAGAACTAGAGATGGGAAAGGACTGAGAAAGAGAATAAAAGTCGAAAAAAGGAGAGCATCTTAAAAGTCCACCTGTGCTGGTATCTCCTAAAGGAGAAAGATCTGTCCAGGCCCTGGCCTGTGTCTGTAGTTATTCCCCCATCCACCAGCTGCTGGGTGAGGCAACAAATGATTAATTAATGATCATTGTAACCTTGACCTTTGCTGAAAATGTAAAAGCAGCAAAAAAATGGACACAAAAAATAACCTTGTTGGATGTATTTTGTAAGAAAATGTCTGTTCCAAAAAGGTGGCAGTGGCCAGACTAGTGAGTTGTTTCCATGCATGAGCGTGACTCATCAACTGAATTGTTCTCCTGTCAAAGTTCTCGGTAAGTTGTGTGAATGCTATTCTCAGGGCTGCTTGCTGTCAATCAACACTTCTACTGTTGCGATAGCACCAGTGCTCAAAGCTGAGGTGACAATGTTGCTCAAAGACAGGAAACCTTTAATTGACTGAAGGCACACTAATATATATAGATAGTTGTGATATTTGTGGAGTGACTAGAAACTGCCTGTATGAACTCATGACTTGATCCTCATGCAATACAGTTTTTACTCTTTTCTTTATTATAAAAATGGATCAAATGAGTTTCTGTAATGTAATGTTTTTTTGCTTATTTTAGCCTTTTATTATTATATGTGCATGACCACAACTCATTGCAATGCCTTAACCGTTACGTTTGTGTATTTGTTTTACTGAAAACAGTCCCAGGTCAGCAAAATATTCTATGGCTCATTTCGGTTTATACTGACATCAAGCTTTTTCGCTGTGCAGGTACAGTTTAAGGCCGTTTGAATATTTCAGTCTGCACACATCTTAATTAAACACAAACTTAATTAAACCTAGAGGAGCAATGTCATGAATGCATTATGGAGCATTAAGTCTATACTTTATAGGCAGATGCTTCAGCCGTGGCTTTTGTTTTTTACCATCACAGTCGGCAAAACTTCTCACCAGGGTTCAGTGTTCATTAAGCAGATATTTGGTCTTGTCACTGATCGTCTCGGTGCTCAGCAGTGTAATCAGACACGGGATGGGGCAAATTGAAATTGGATGGAGAAGTTTAGTGCCTCAGTATACAAGAAGATAAACTACAAAAGTACACGAAGTAGATGCTCTCTGGCATGACATGAGAATATCTAGAAACTGTTACAGCTACTTTATTGGATCAAAAGGAATAAAAAAAATAATAAGTGGAGAACAAAATGTCCCTTAATTAATGCCAATATCATCAGATTTTGTCCAACAGTAGACCTGGCCATCTTTTACAGCCCACACTCCAACAGCCTCCCTCTGAAAGCCGTAACTAGCTTCAAATGGTAATGTTATCATTGCTGAGCGCATCATTTGTGCACGGCGGAGATGTCCTTTCAAACGTGGCATCATTTTTAGGACCAAAGTCCCTTGTTTCTCCATTACAATGTTGATTAGTTTTTTTTCAGGTAATTTGCGATGGTCTTTAAAACTAAAATGGAAAATGGAATAGCCGGTAGTAATACCGGCCGTCCTTTTATGGCCGTGCGGAAAAAGAATGATGCAAAACTGTCCACTTTTTAGTGGAATTGTATTAGACTTTTAGGAATCAGTAAAACCAATAATTCATGTCATTTCTAATTGCATTCTTTAATCTTCTTTTAGCATATCTGGCAAACAGAATACTAATACTAATTTCATACAAAAATTCATGGTTTCATTAATTTCCCCAAGAGGAACAATCCTTATGACTTGGTTATCCCCTGACTTGCACATTTTTATGCCGTGGCCGGAGGCCCCATTATAGATTTTAAGTCAAGTATTTAAGTAAAAATACTGTTCTCCAGTTCGGGGAAAAGGTTGCTATGACATATGCTGATAAAATGATACTATGTGTTCAGTTTTACGATCAGCCCTCCGACAAATAGGGTCTTTTATCTAGTTTGAGAGCAGATGATTTAATAAAATATAGAAATATTAATTAGAATTGTTTTTATTCATTAGAGTAAATCTGTATTTTTAATTGTTATATTAATTAGGAATTAAAAAAAATATTCTTAAGTTACTCATTACATAAATCAACTAATTGAAAACGTGATTAATGAATAAATAAAACAACAACTTGGTGCAGCCCTAGTTTGCATGTTGATGTTAGCATGCAGCTCATAGCACTGCTGTGCCTTAGTACAGCCTCACAGAGCCGCTAGTATGACTGTAGACCTTTAGTCTGGTTTGCTTATTGATTGTACATAACAGTCATTCTTATGGAGAGCAATGACAACTTTATTTTATTCATCTTCATGCATTCATTCACTCACTCTCCATTGCCTTTGGTCATTTTTTTAAAAATATCCTTGCTTTTTTTCCCCCTTAAGCACTTGAACGTAAACATATCTAAGCTTAAATGCATCTATAGTGTGACAATATACTCTAGTGTGCTCTGGTTGTAACCCCCTAGAAGGATGCTCTGTAGGATGATGTGTGGCTTTGCTGTGTGGACATGCTTTCGTATTCCCAGGTGTGAGTTACAGAGGATTTAGTGAGTGTTTCTGAACCGTGACTGGGCTGTATACACAGGCGAAAAGTGGGCAAACATGCTACATGTTGAGAAAATGAACACCCCGCCTCAGCACCTCTGGCTGTCCGTCCTGCTTCATCTGTAGGAGATACAACTGTATCTCGGTACAAGCTATTACAGTCCGACTAGAATGGCCCCTGGGTTCGGCAGCGAGCAGGGGGCTGTAGCTATTAAAGCTTGTAAGCTGTGAATTAAATGCAGACAGACTCAACAACACGTGCCCAAACGTTGTTTGACCAGGGGGCTTTGAGGCAGAGGACACAGGCGGTGTCTGTCCAGAGGCAGCTAGCTCGGCCAGGGAGATGTACTGTATTTTAGCTTCATGTTATGTTGTTTTTCTCAGATTCAGTCTCCGCTCTGATCGCCTTCCAGGAGACAGAGCGACAGACAAGGAAAAGAAATGTGGAAAATATCCATTACAGCTTCTGTGAATAGCTTCGACTGCTGTTGCCCTAAGCATGAGAAAAACACAACAAAATGGCACAATACACGGTCTATTCCGACTGGATGAATCGTGTTGTGTTTCTTGATCTGTAAGATGTGTAGCAGAGTAAAAAGATATTTTCAACACCATGTAATGCCTAAATATTTCATACCTGCAACTCATCTTCTCTGCGAGCTAATAACTGCGAAAGTTTCCATGACAATGTGTGAGCCGTAACCGTCTTGTGACTTCTTAAAGATTTATTGCAGAAGAAAATGCGATGTTCTTTCCCAAAATGTCAAATACGGGCTACTTAGTTTCGTGAAAGTCCTTGAAATGTAGAGATGTATCGCATGAAAGACCTTAAATAGAACTAAAAGAAATGAGTGCACAGTCAGTAAATGCACGCTGTGTCTGACGCATATTAAGTTTAAGCCTTATTATGTGTTAGACTTTAAAGATGTTTTTAATAATTCACAGCTAATACACAACCTTGTGCACTTGACAGCTGGCTGTTCTGGACAGACCGCTTTTATTTAGTGCAGGATGCCACAGAGCATGTAACTCTCACCACTTCTCTGAGACAGCAACCAATACAGCACTGTCAGGTTTTGAAAGAACTGTCTTTTTTCGACTTGTAGTTCATGTATCTCCTGCTGGAACTAAGATACTCACCATGAAGGTTAGCAGTGGAAAAAAAAAACTGCTTTCTGCCCGGAGACAAAAGAGCTCATCTGTTTATGACAACTCCACTGCCATCTATGCAATTTATACGTTCTCCACAGGCCAAGAGTTCATGAAATAATCACAATAACAGCATTTCTTGTCTTCTGAAGATTTAAACCAGACGCCGACGTCATGTATCACTGCAGGATATTGTGTAGGCTGTAATGAATGCTCATTTATTATCATTATGCACTTATTATGAATAATAACATTGTTGTGCTATTCAAGCCATTAGCTGGGCTTGCTGTCAACCTGAAATATATTGCATCCATCAATAAAGGAATGGTTTGTGAGATAAAAGAAGACACTGAATGTTGGACATCAAAACCGCTTCTCTCTCTTTGTTGCCACCATCAGTTTGAGTTCATTAGATGCGTTCTGTCTTGTGTTGTTTATCAGGTTTTTCTTTGAGTAATGTGGTTTGAAAGATGCTTCCTTTGTTGTACAGATTACATCGTGAGGACTGACTCTGTTATTGACAATTTACTGAAAATCATGGTCTCAGTCTTGTTGGATGCATGAATCAGTTATGAGTTTTTGCCACGTGTTGAGGGAAAAGTTTGGGAAATATGCTAATTCGATTTTTGGCCAAGAGTTAGATGAGGAGATCATTGGCCTACCGCTCTCATCTCTGCGGACTAAATGTGAAGCTAACAGCTGACACAGCTGAGCACAAAGACAGAACATATTTTGGCCAGAACTTTTCTGGCAACTGGCAGAGACTCCAGGAAGTTAGTGGTCTATAAATTGGCGTTAATAGAGGTTTTGATTACAACACGCATGGAGGGAGAGAGCGCCATCATCAGGTCCACATTGTAATTTGTCTTTGGTTTATGAAATCCCCATCATTCTCCACTGTGGAGCTGATTGATAGATGTTAGCGTGCTAACATACTAAGCTAAGATGGTGAACATCTTAAACACAATACCTACTTAAACATGTGCTAAATATGAGGTTAGGAGGATTTCTATTGCCTCTCAACAGATGGTTGAGACGGCGCCACGCGGCTAACTGTGCTAACAGGGTTAACAGTGCAAGAACATCAAAGTGCTAACAGAGCTAACGGTGTTTAGCGGTGACTGTGAGCTGAAAAGAAAATGGAGAAGCTCTGCTTTCTGTTACGTTTGGGCAGAGCCAGGCTACCTGTTTCCCTGTTTCCAGTCTTTGTGCTAAGCTAATCTGGTATTAGCTTCATATTTAGCGTACAGAGACCAAAGTAGTAATGACCAAATCAGTGTATTTTCCCAACACGACACACTTTCCCTTTAAATAAACAGATTATGTGGCTATTATTACTAAAAGACTCTTGAGAGATATTGTGGAGTTACAGGAAGGAAGCGCTTGGTGCGTTAATGAAAAACTCTGAAACAGTTGTGTAGCTAAAGCAGACGGAAGGCTGTGGTGATGCCATTAAACTTCTCAGCCATTCTCATTACTGGTCTCGTACCTTTTGAACAGCCGTGGCATTTTGAAAACAGCCCACTTAAAGGAGAGGAGTAGAAAAATAATGTCTGAATGATGCAGAGTTTGTAGACGGGAATATAATAAGGCACAACAACAGACGATGATGGTGCAGCATTTAATGAGGAATTATGGAGACATTGAAGGTGCAGAGTTAGAGATACGTCATGTGTTTCCTACATTGTCCAGAGACATTTTCCAACTTTCTAGTGACCCGTTGTGCTTAACCTACACACACTTTGTTCTCAGCTTCAATGAAATTTGTATAGTAACTATAGAAATAAATAATATAAACAGTTATAAGAGTTTTAAGCTGAGGTTTTGTCTGTGTCGCATCACATCACAGCTATAAATGCATTTCAGGACTTCAAATGAGATGACATTTTTGCCTGACAAAAAAGGAGGCCACGGCACGTGGGAATATCGCCTGATTGAAATACTGCGTTTTTTCCATGAGCGAGAGAGAGAATGAGTGATAATTGCATCAATGTTTGTGTCTAGTGCATTAACTGTCACATTAACTGTCACAAAACCAAACCGACCGGTTTGATGTGTACAGGAGTCTTGGTGGAAGTCTGCAGGAGCCCGGTGTTGTTTGCTCGGGACTTAATGTAAACACAGTGGATCAATGTGTGCTGTGCCTCGGCCGAGTTGGCAACTTCTCAAATTGGAGGATGCAGATTTATCACACACATCTGTCCTGCCGCCTTCCGATGCTTGCAGGGATTTAATTACAGTAACTGAAGGAGACGGATTTCATATTTTCAGTATAAAGCACCTGTTCTTTTTTCTGAAATCACATCTACTTGCTTGGGATTGTTTAATTAAAAGGTTACATTATTAGCATTGCTCTTGGAGTCGTTGCACATTTCCTCCGGAGGATTTAGCATGCGCTTATTGTCAGAATCGCCAAACTTTCAGCCGTGTGAGGCTGCACCACCCTAAAGAAAAACAAACCCGACGTTAGGATGTCTATTCTTACCACATAAATGATCCAGCTTTCACCAAAATACCAACACCTTGCTCTGTGCTGCCTCATTTGAATGAAACTACTGTCGGTGTGTGCCTCTCCTCCTCGCACCTTTGTGCCGAACGCTCGGGGTGTGAAAATACCAAACAGAAAAACACCAACGTGTCAAAGTGCTGCATCTGGAAGTCTTTGCACTGCTATGAAAATCAGGCGGTTGGTAGACGCTTCCCCCAAATATCGTTCCCTAATATAGACACAACACGGTAAATGGCTGCTATGCTAATGTATGCTAATAAGTGACAGAACAGCCGAGCGGTTTAATTTACCGTAACCATCTTTGGCTCGGTTTCCTCTATAACTGCACTTAGTCAAGACATAATGCTGAAATGGACAACTGTCATGGCCATGTCCAAGTATTGCAGCACTTGTCTGTGTATCACCAGGTGTTGTTTCTTATTCTGTTGGAGAAAAAACTTCTTCTTTGGCCTTCTGTATTGTCTTCTTGATGAAATGCAATCTGGGTGGATGAGTGGGCGGCTTTTACAGCCTGAAAATCTCAACAAACTAGAAACTTTTTAGCGATACACCATGAGATGCTGTCTCTGTTATGGGTGAGCAGATCAATATAAATCTGGTATGTTGTATATGCTAATGAGCATGCATGAGGAAGGTGAGTCAAATCTGAATGGTTTGTTGTATCATCTGACTGGGTTGTTTTATTTAACAGTTTGTGGATTGGTAGATACTCCAGAAACCCAAACGTATGTTGATGAGCACTGAAAAAGTGTTGTTTTTTTTATATGTCCCCTTTAACACAACTTTTCACTAGCTAAGAAGAACATCCTTACGTTTTATGACAATGCATTTTTTAGGATAATCCAGTAAAACAATTTTTTTTTTTCAGTTTATAAAGCAAACCTTAATCCTTCAGTTTATCGAAAACGAATGACCTCATTTGGAAATACACGGTTTTCAGTGAAAAACTGTGTTTTTACAAGCATGTACTAGAACAGTACAAATAAATGCTCGATGTCTGGCGAATCATTCAGTGACAATAAAATATGAATAATTAATCATGCATAAACCTCAACCATCATGACACTTGGCTCTGTGCCTTAACATATTTTAAGAAGAAAATGTATGGATTTGGGTGATTTTTGGCCCTTTTAGTACTTTGTATGGTATGAAAAACACCAGGTTTTATCACCAGCCGTTCTGGTGGATAATTAGGCCCAGTGAGGGTTCACTGCTTGAACAAAAGTGGGGAGAATGAGATCTGTGATGAAGACTACAGAGCACAAATGTTTATTTTTCTAACGTTGTCTATCTTCAGAGTGTAGGTTTGCTGTTTGATAGATCAGCCGCCTGTCATTGTTGTATTTTACTGAAAACAGACCTAAAGAGAGGACGGAGGGAAACAGAATGTAATAGTCGGCCAGTGGGAGGCTTATTGCTGCAGTCCACATCTGCTGAGTCAGAGTGGGAATTTCAGTAAGTAAGACGAATTGAATTTCCAGAATCTTATCAGTCTGAATGCAAGAAGATATTTTCCCACAGATTTTTAGAAGAAATGCTGAGCGTTCCTCGGGTGTTTACAAGTTTCCCTATGGGTACGCATAACTGTTTGAGAAAAAGAGTAAATCTGTATTTTGCACACGCGAGGGAGTGTTTCACCCATCCAGAGTAGACGTTATGATGTTGAGCAAACATAGTTTCTGGCTTTACGAGCATCAAAATCTGTCGTTAATGTTTGTGTGCTTCCGCTGCAGCACTAAAGGTAACAGGCCTAACGTGAACCATCAAACAGGAGACTGATCTGAAGTGACAGTAATGGCCAACCCCACATAAACACAAATGGAGAGATCTGTCTGTCGAGAGCATATTCAGGTCCATACTCCGATATTGTGAGGCACTTCCTGTGGCTGTGAAGGGTTGTCCGGGCTAATGCAAGACAATGCCTGAAACTGCACCCTGAGACAAAGAGAAATGCACCGTGGGAGAGAGAGAGAGAGGGAGAGAGGTAGAGAGAGAGAATGAAAGGTGCTCAATTATCACACAGAAAATGTAACATCCTAAATATTTAACTACGTTGTTATGTCGCTGATCTGAAACCGTGTATTTCCTTGTGTGCCTTCTTCATATTCAGCACGAAGATAATCTTTTAACCCAAAATTGGGATTTTGTCAAGATGAAGGCACAATGATCGGCACAGTTGTTGCTGCAGTGTTTATTTCCTTATCCCTCTGCAATGGTTACGCCTTTTGATATACTACAGGCAGACAAGGCTCAGCTGGATATTCCATGTAATCATCTCTACCCAACCTCCCTTCAGGAAAACAGCTTGCATCTATAAAGTCCTTCGAACGATTTTAGGAGGCTGTATCCGGTCTTTATTGACAGTAAATCACTCCGTTTCTGTTATCAATAGGGGAATAGGCTGAAAGTACAAAAACAAAATAAAAGAAGGTCAGTCGCTGTAAACAAAACATAGCAAACTGCACACGTTGACCTATCACAAGAAGACAACTTTACTTTTGCCTCTGTTGAAAAGAGGGGGGAAGAGATGGAGATGAGTGATAGAAGTCAGGAGATTATTGAAGGACGGGGTGAAAGAAGAGCAGAGAGGAAGGTGGAACAGAGGGGATATCTGTGCCGATAGACTTCGGCTGAAAGCATGATACCCTGATGGAGAGATAAGAGAAGGAGAGGATAAGGGAAAGAGAGAGGACGTTGGAAAGTGGAGAGGGCGACGGGAGAGTGAAAGAGAGCCTGAAAATGGATACCGCGTTGGCTGTCTCGAGAAGGAGGGGATAGCAGCTCCTGCAGATTCAGTGATGAAGAGATAGCGATTGAGGGAAAGCGTTTGAATGCAGGGAGGGATCGAGGAAGTATAGATATCTCTTCCTGTTGATGCTCTGTCGAGGACTGACTCCACTGTTGTGTATTATGATCCCGGCCCGGCTGAGAGATACCATCAGCCAGGCATGAACTCAGGACAAAAGGGAGAAAGGTGGCGACTACTTAGGGAAAGTGAGATGCCTCGGAGTCTCTCAGTGTCACCACGTATTAGTCAAGGAAATGGAAGTGGAACAAATGAAGTGGGCCCACAGAGTGAAAACCACTTGTGTATGCAAAACTGGCTCCTAATAAGCAGACATTTTTGAATGACTTTTGAATAAACATAAACAAGGCGACTCGGGTAATGACACAAATAAGGACTCGCAGCATTTTAATGGCTGAATTATCATGATTTTTTTATGCACGGAGTAATGCGTCTCTTTCGTTCCGGGATTAAGTATGACACACACACACACACACACACACACACACACACACACACAGCTGGGACCAGACCGAAGATGTTGCTGGGAGCATGTTCCGCTTGTCTAGCAGGGTTCGTCTGTGTCTGGCCCTCAGCCAGCCCTCACAAGCCCCCGCACGCCAAGCCGCACGCCGCAATGTCACATCACACAAGCATTTCCCCAAAGCTGCGTTCGCATCAGACGGACGCGCTCCCGAAGCTATACCCGTCCACCCTCAGCCCACAGCCCACGCCGTGTCACCCGCTATGTACAACAGCTGCCTCGCGAGGATCCCTGAGACAAACAAACTAGAGTTCTGTAAAATCCCCACACGAACGGAGAACCACGGAGACATCCCGTCCCTTGGTCGAGCCGAGCCGGACCAATCGGGTTTTTCCCGAGCTGCTTGGATCCGGAGCCACTTGTAGCTGGCAATCGCCTGGTTCCCATCGGGCCCTTTTCAGACTCCGCCAAGGCGAAACAATGGGCCAAAGCGGGGAGAAATCACACCACAGGGACCCGTGCCAGACGGACCAAAAGACAGACAAGAGAGAGAGAAGTGAGCGTCGGCACTGGTATATCTCTTCCTGACGCCTTTATAGAGGCTACGTTAGAGACATATTAAAGGACATGATTAAAGGGGCATGTGAAAGCTGCTCCACCTTGAGGGCCATTGTCAAGGCTTTGTGGTGCTCTGTCAGGAGCCACTGGCACGAGCATGAAGGAAAGAGAAGGCAACAAAGAAAACAGGTGGCTAGGGACAGGCTCGTGGAAGGGAGCTGAACGGTTGTTTGTGTTCGCGAACGCAGAGAAGTGGCCGCGTGTCATCGACATGACCGAGCAGTTATTGGATAATATCTCAAACGGAGTGTCATTCCAGGCTACTCTGGGAAAACGACTGAGCTCTTTGATGCCTGCCTAATGTGAGGGGACCTGGGAGTCCGAGTGTCTTTCTGATTTCTCTCTTTGTTAATCTCGCCTTCAGCAGGAGCACCATGGCCCTCACTCACACCAACAACCCCCCCCCCCCCACACCCGTCAGCCTGGGTTTGTATGTATTGGTGGTATTCCGTGCATTTGTGTTGGAATGTGAGTGTTTTGTTATTTCTTTCTATTTGATATCATTGTAATATGACACAGACGTTATCGTTTTTTGTTTTTCTTATTTCATTTTTCTTTAGTGATCAGAAATGTTCTCACTGTGTGCCAGAAGACAAAAAGAGCTTTTGGAGTCAAATCTGCAGCGCTGTGGCTCACTCCAGCCTCTATGAGTCAGTTGGTTTTTGTTTTGCTTTCAGCATAAAACGCTGCATCCGGAGCAGCAGACTGTTGTTTATGCATTAGTTTCTTCTGTTTTCTTGATCATTAATAAAGATGAGGAGGTCTGATTGTGAGAATCAAGAGACCACATAACGAAACCCATTCCCTAGTCTCCTCAGTGAGCTTTTGTCACAATCCAGCAGGGAAATTGCTCGTCAAAAAGCACTATTTGAAGTTTGGATGCAAGGTCACTGATTTCTTAAGAATGTTCAATTCAAAATTTACATATTTTAGACTCTACACACAGACCAGACCAGTTCTCCATTTATTTACCCACTGATCTGAGATAAAAATGCATGTTCTGTTAATATTAATTAAGCTAATGACTCTGTCTGAAGTCAAACTCAACCCGCTGCGCTTCCATGGAATAATGTCACCATTAAGTCGTCTAAAATACTGTCATTGAGCAGCAGAAGAGGAAATTACACCATCAGTGAAGCACCAGAATCACTGCACAGTAGAGGTGTAAAGCCAAGCTGCTCTCTGTGTCGGTTTCTGTCACACTATTTATACTCCTCATACGTATATGAACAGCTGTTAACAGAACATACAAAACAACATAACAATTGTCTCGAATAAAAGTCCGGGAAAGGGTGCGGGGTGGAAATATATTTGGAGATAGCCGTGCAAGTCCTAAATGCATTGTCATATTTCATGATTTCTCTCCCGTTCTTTGTTTGTAGGATAACAGAAGGGAGACCCAGGGGAATGATGTTTGAAGTGTTAAAGCTATTGAAAAGAAAGTCCTGAAAGCTGCTCTTTTGAAACGGTGCTTTGGCGTTGAGTTGCACACGGTACCGGGCTTCAATATATCTGATCATATGTTAAAAACAACAGCTGTGTAACATCCGTCGAGCTTCTTCCCGCCCTGTACAACTAATGTGATTAAAACTGTGGATGAATCTCTTCCTGAGCTTTTAGCACCTGACCTATTTGTTTGTATTTTGTGGAAATCTGCATCATGCAACATCACGCTGCCACGGCCAACTGCTGAAGCAGCTCCTATTCACAGCAATCACCCCAATTGCGCCGCTTCTCGAGTGAAATCTTGTGTTTTTATTTTCCTGTAGTTAAATCTGCCTCACTCTCACTTAATCAGGCATGTTGATTAAGGCTCTAATTTGTAGCGGTGGAAAGGGGGAGTAGATGGAGTGTGTGTGTGTGTGTGTGTTGTACGTAATATCAGTCAGTCACTGCAGAGGATTACAGTGTCTTCAGAGAACATTTCTGTTTTACATTACTTCATTAGGCTCCCTTTGATAACCTTTCATTTTGTATTATTAGTCTCCATTTAATCCCAGCCCCTGTCTGAGCTGTTTGCAATGTTCGGCATGACGGCAAAACGCTGTGGAGAGACAACTCCTCTAAGTGTAGAGCCGCGTAATTAAGCAATAAGCCACAAGAGGCTGAGCTTTACAGTGATTTCTGAACAGCTGCTGTGAGATGTGTTGTGAGGCATGACTTGTTAGCTGTACTAGAAATCAGTGTAAAGTACAGCCTTTATTGATTTACTGCCTTTGGAAAATAAGGTTTCAAAAGTAGAAGATTTAAATCTATTAATAAGAAGGAATTATTATTTAAATTCATATTATTTATTATAATCCTTTTGATACTTTTTGTGGTTGTCAATAGCCATCCAATGTCTGGAACAACCTCTCTATATATTTTTCATTGTTAGAGGCGGAGTCCGCCATCCCCGCTCAGGATTCAAACTGCCTACTTACACATGATGGATTCACAGAATAAGATGCGGCGCGTTATCTCACTAACGTCGCTATGCTGTCACTTTCCAACGACGGCACCAGAGCTCTGAGATACTTCTGGTGCTAACCACGCATGAGCCGCTGCTGCGAGCACATTAAAAGTATTCAACCGGCAAAAAAACACAAGGTTGCAGTCACAGGTGAGGTCGGTGCTGAAAACGACTGTTAAATCAAAAACACACCAACGAAACAAGACAACGTGAGTTTGTTGGGCTGCACTGCAAACAGTTGCACCGCTTGCTCCTCTGTTGTTTGTATTTGTATTCATTCTGACGAGCTCAAGAAGCATTTTAGCCATGAAATATAATGTTTTCTTTGACCCCATATGTAATAATAATTGGACACATTGTTGTGAGTTTTAGAGCCTTTACACACCGAGGTTTTCTTTTCTTATTTGCTCGTCAATGTATTTTTTTTGAGAGGTTGGGTATTTGTTATTGTGACTTCCCATTCCCCCTCTGTGCTCTCTTTAGAGACTAGACATATAAATGAGCTGTTCATAACTGTATTCATTTCATGATGTATGTGTTCATTTATGCATATATTAATACATCAATTACGGTTGGCTGACTGAGGTTTTAGGACATCATATGTTGGTTGAAAGCTGCAATTACCTAGATGCCCAATAGAGCCACCTCGATAATGCATTAATGGCCCGAGCCTGTCATCTTTTGTTCATCGTCTGGCATAATTGAAATACCAGGCTTTTAAATTCCCATCAGCGAGAAATGCTCGTTATGAGCTGGATCCCAGATAATAACGAAGGGCCGGTGTGACATTAAGTCACAGTTCTGCTGCAGAAATAGATGATTCCATCATCATAGAGAGTGTCGGTGTTCAGGTGAAGTATTTTATTGCATTGTTTTGCTTTTCTTTATTAGATTATAGATCTTTGAATGTTTTTTAGAGAGAAACAGAAAAAGAGAGCTCACGCTCTCCCTTAAAACAATAGCAGGCTGATGTGTTCCTCCTCTCACTTAATGCCTCCACTGGATAGCATTTAGTGTCACTTGTGTGTAAATGGATTATGTTTTAGAGAGACTGAAAGAGGATATTAGGGCTCACTAACAATCTCTGCTCCAAACAGCGTTTTCCATCGCCGGCCATCTGTTCCGCAAGACTGAAGTTTTAACAAGCATTTATCGAAAGACCGCTAATGACATAGATCTGAATATTCACTATGAAGTGGTGAGCGCCGTGCATTCCAACCAGATACAAGTATACCGTACGGCTAAAATTGTTGTCCACGATCCTTGAAATTACATTTCTGGAGTAGCATTTTCTCCTCCTGGCAAATGGTAGATCTGTTTACTGCTGATAATCTTATCATATTCAGATTTTAATCATCACTCTGTCCCCCGCAAACCTTCATCTCATTCATTGATCAGCCCTGTGGTACGACGCTAATCCACGCGGTCCTCTTCTTGTCTGCAGGGCTGAAGATCCGCGAGGTGATGATCAACGTGTCGCGTCAGCAGGTGGAGGACTTCCACGGCCCGGAGGACTACTGGTGCCTGTGCGTCGCCTGGAGTCACCTGGGAACCTCCAAGAGCCGCAAGGCAACTGTCCGCATCGCCTGTAAGCAGCACGTCACTTTTGATACCAGAATGACCTTATCATCCATGAAAAGGTTATTCTTCAAAACCGGTGGCGTGATTTTTGTAGTCGCCATCATTTCTTAAAGTTGCATGCGAGCGGGAAACGAGGTCACGCGTGAGAACACACTTCCTCCGTGCTGCTGCAGTTGTGCTTTAACACTGGTTGTTTATTCTCTTCCCCCAGACCTGAGGAAGAACTTCGAGCAGGACCCCCAAGGCACCGAGATGCCTCTGAATGGCATGATAGTGTTGCACTGTCGTCCCCCAGAGGGAGTGCCTGTGGCTGAGGTGAGGGCTTCTTGCACTTCAAACAAGTAACATTTTCTCCCTTGTTGCCTGGAGAGGAGCAGTCATCCGTCTGGTTTTCCTCGCAGTGCAACTCTGTATTCATGGTACAATATTGTGTTGCTCTCCGGCATCTGCACATCTCTGCAGTTTAGTAGAAGCCAGAACTTGCAGTTGATGAGCTGGAGATGCCGTTTGTTTATTTCCTCACACTCGCTCTGTTCAAGGGAGAGAGATTATTCATATACAGGGAGTAATATCTGTCCATCCATGTGCATCGCGAGGTTCTCTGTTTGCTGTTTTCTCTGGTAAAAGGCTGTACGACTATGACTTATTTAGATGTCATGTATTCATTTCACTCCCACTATCGTTCCCCTCTCTGCCTCCTCTGTGTGTGCAGGTGTGTGTGTCTGAAAGAGAGAACCCGTCAAAGCCATTTTAATTTTTACTATGAATATAAAATGAGGCTCTTGCGGACGGTCCTGTTGAGTGGTGAGTGTTGTGCCGCGCTTCTGATGTCGCGCGCCTTCATGTGAAGGCTCGGCAGGCAGATATGTCAATATCAAAGCCCGTGTGTGCCCAAGCATCTGGAGATTTGCATTTACTTAAAGGCACAGTCCGTGATCCATCGGCAAACAAAGTGACATCCCTACTAGCTCATTTCAAAGCACAGCGACTGGAACCCCTGCTATTATTCCCAAAGGGATTGACGGGTCTTTACATACACTGGCTAACAAGTTACTATTTATTTATGATGCTAATAGTTAAAGCTTTGTTTACATCGGTGATGTTTGTTTACGGCAATAAAACCGACAAAGGTCTCGTAATTTGGTTTCTTGCAGTCCCTTTAACTTTCAGCGTTGGTGCTTACCGATTAGAAATTAGTGAAATAAGTCAAACGCACACAAACACACCCTGTCAGAGTTAGCCAGCTAGCTCACTTAATCCCAACTGATTGTGGGAGACAGTCTGCATAATCCTGTTTTCCTGCCATTAATCTTAACTTCATGCATTGGAATAAACACAGTTGCACTAAAAGTAACACACATTTTGTTTCTTACCTTTAATTAAAAGAGTGTTTTGCTGCAGAATCCATAGCGAGGTACAATTTGATGCTGCGTCACAAGGTTTCATGACATGCAAACATCTAAGGTAAAAACACCCTCTGACAGAGTTATATTTTAGCTTTTCACTGGTTTTATCGTTATTTCTGTTTAAACAAATACACTGAAAACCTCACAAATCACATTGTCATATTAGACTAATGTATAAATCATCGACTGGATATAAAAAGTGCACGTAGTCAACGTGACATCAGTGATTTGCGGACTACAGTTTTGAAGACTCAAGTTTTGACCTTTGTCCGTTTTTAGTGGCAGACATCTTCTTCTTCTTTTTTGTCGAACCAGAAGTGACACAAGAGTGTGAAGCTAAATACAACTAAACACTAAACAAGACAATTCTAGACGACTGAAATGTCAAAATGAACTTCCGTGAACTGAAAACACACTGTTCATCTTATATTCAAGATGAAAGTCAGTACTAGTGTGTGAACATGTACCTGAAATGTATACAGCACACACATGTTCTCCAGCTGGCTGCATTGTAGGTTCTGTATTTCCATATTATTAAAACGTTGTTCACGAAAAAAAAATGTAGATGATGGCTTTAAGACTCCTTAAAGATGACCATGGACTCCCTCCACAGCACACAACTGTGTGTGTGTGTGAGTGTGTGTGTGTGTGTGTGTGTGTGGCGTGCAATGAATGATTCAGCTCTCACAAATGGAGCATCGATGTACCTCGATTCTCCCCATTGCATTGTGGTCATCAAATAGGCAACTCCTCATGCATTCATTAATGTGACCGGCTAACAAAGAGAATGGTAATAGTAAATAATGCAGGGACTAAATCCAGCTCCCTCTAGTGTGACTTGCACCACTCACATCAAAAGTTGTGGATGTGGCTGTTCTCTTCTTCTTCTTTTTTTTGTGACTTTAGACACTGCTGAGAGGTTAAAGCCTTTCTTGCAACCAGCGCTGTGAAATTTGGCTCAGAGAGAGAGAAGCTGTAGCTCAGCCACAGTTTGAGTTTAAGGAATTGAGGTCACGGTGCAGTGTGATCTGTTGAAAGGCATATTTTGAATAGCCATATTTATTTTGGTCTCGACATTTATTTGACTGTTTTCATTTTGCTGCAATCTGCAAACGCACCCTGGTGGAGATTAATATAACTGTTGCAATAATTGCTGAGTTGACCTGATGCAGATGAAATGAGTTCCGACTCTGCACGCTGTTTTAAGACATAAACGCCGTACAGACGACTTTACAGCTTGAAATCCCCTTATGTCGCCGCTCTCTCCATGTTCTCAGAAGCAACACTAACAGTGAGAGGGGGGGGGGGGACTTTATCCGCATCTCGCTGTAACTAAGCCACGCGTGAGTTTGCTGGGCTGCTGTGTAGGATGTTAATGAACATCAGAGAATGCCATATTATCTGTCCCAGCAGCGACAGAGGCAATCATCTGTGCACGCTGTTCGTCAGACCACAGAGAATGTATCATCGTCAAACAGCTTAAGTCTGCCTCAGTCTGCCTCAGAGTTGAGAAGGCCAAATCTTTTCACTTGGCTCCACTTTTCATAGACAGGGAGCAGTTTACAAAACAGATTATGTGCACTGTGATGTTGAAGCTATTACATTATTGGCTCTGTTTAGGGCATGATCATCTCATAATCAGCCAAACTGAAATTAAAATTCCCTTTTGCCAAGATGAAAAAGTCGATATATACTGTATATATACAGAAAAGCTCAGTGTTTGTTTTGACTTATTTTGTCAAAATGTATGTTCTGATCGACTTCTTCATCTTAGCAAAAGGGAATTTTAAAAGAAAAATGATTACTAGAAGGGAGCTGGATATATATGAAGCTTAAATACAATCACAACGAATAAGAAGCTACAGTCAGGCTACAAACAAACACCACGGTTAGCACCACTAAGCTAAAGCCCGACTAGTGTTCGGTTTGATGATGTTTTGTCGTCTCATTTAGCCACTTGTAAACAACCGCCTTTTTTAAGACACGTAAAAGCTTCAAAATTCATGAGAAGGGTTTCGAAATGAAGCATTAAAATCTCATTCCTGCAGCACGCTAACGCTAGTGAGCCAGGCTATTTATAGCATAGAAACAAGTTAGCCTAGCTTGCTAGCCTCCAGGAATACAATACTGAACACGTTGGAGGCATCCAAATGTTGAATGCTGTATAGTGACAGATGTCAAATCACTAACTGAGAGCTCACACATTTGTAATAAAACATCTGGGATCAACTTTAGTAGGATATATACACGAGTATGACGTCCTCCACAGTCACCACAGAAGCTCACAGAGTGTAGCAAATACTATAAACACCCACCCACAGGCCTGAACACAGTCTCCACAAATATGTTACAAAGACTGTTATATTCTCTGTTGTAGAATGTGCATAATAACCACAGTGTTGTCCTGTATAGTTTATATCCTTATACAAAAACTTTCAAAGTTCAGTCCGACTTGAAAACAATAAAAGGTCTGTGCTGAAGTCTAAATCCCCGGAGGATAAAGATCATGGCCATAATAATGACTGCATAATTAATGTTGCTCTAAGAAAACAATTAGGCCACCATCAGGGAACATAACTGTCACAGAAAATTGCAATTTTTTTATTTATTACTCAGGATTTTATAGCCTCACAAAGCGACAATACACATTCCAAACTCCGCTATCACAATGGAACATTAATATTTATTTTTTTAAATGACTAATGACTGATTAAGTGCAGGAGCTGAAAGCACAACCAATCCATATGGGACAGTTTGAAACGTCCAAAACTCATTAAAAGACATTTATAGTACATTTAGGTGTTGTAAATATACACTGAGGCGGGACTGTGGAACGACATGGTCTGCTTTCAGTCCTCCAGTGTACGGAGTAAGTCATTTAGGGGTTACTTGGCACAACCAGGAAGGTGATTCTTATATTCAAAACTGTCAAACCTTTATTATACAGCCTACTCAGGATAACATGTAAGCAAAGAGCTGTTTAGTCTTGCTCTAAACGAGTAAAGGGAGGCTGCCTTTTGTAAGTGTAAAAGTTTAGTGGTGGACATTAAAAAAAAAAAAAAGATCTCCAATAACTTTAGAAAAAAACTGTTTTACAATCATTAGCCGCACATTAACCGCCCAAGTATTCTATACCAAGTGTAATTAATCATCAAGCCTCTCATCCAAAGTCATTTGAAGTACTTAAAATGTAATTATTCAGTGATGAACATAACATTTCCAGAGACGGTGTGGAGATAAACCAAGGACACAACAAGGGTTTAGCCACCCCCGCCTCGAGAATATGCTGCTGTCAGATTCGGAGGGCTCATTTGTTTAATGTGATTTCGTGAAAGTCATTGTTGCATTGAGGGAAAAAAAAGGCCACACATGACTGAGGGAAGGCGGAGAGGGTGCGGCGCACGAGGGAAAGTGAGAGGAGGAGGAGGAGGAGGAGGAGGAGGGCGCTCGTTAATGAAACTCAACTCTAATTGAATCAGATGGAACAAAACCTACCGCAATGCTTTGTGATCGTCTTCATGTCGCTTTCACTTCCCATTTAAAGTGATTGTAAATGTAGGGCATTACATGTGCTTTCAGAATAATTGAGTGTTTAGGCCTGATGCAGGGAAGGAACTTGAAAGACTTGAACTGGACATTTTTCTATATGTGTCAAGTTTGAGATGATCGCTCTCGGCAGGTAAACACCAGATTGCTCCAGGCCTGTTGGCCGTCTCATCTCAACCTCTTCAAACAGCTGGGAGCGATCCGAAAAATGATACTCTGCTGCACGGTGCACGGAACCCCTGCTGACCATTTGATGCTGCTTTCACTATATCTTGAGTTTATTTCACTTTGCTCTCTCTCTCTCTGTGCTGGCTGGAAATGATCCGCTGCTAAACTAGACAAAAAGTTAGAGTGAAAACTTTCAGAGGGTGCGGATCAGTTTTTATCAGCTTGCTGTTTAACGATCAACGCGGGTGACCTTGACACCGCGTTACCTCGCCACCGGCCGACACCCGCAATGCCCGGTCGGCTGGGTTAGGTGTGGTGCAGTTCAACACTGGTTGCTGCTATCTAAGTGGAACAAATTTGCCAATTAAGCAAATCCGTTCCCTGTCCTCCCCAGGCAGTGGGCTTATCAGGCTCATTTGAGTCCGTCCTGTCCCTGCCTTCTCATCAGCATGTGCATCTCTCTATCGCTTTACCCCGAAGGAGAAACTCCAGGACCGACGCAGAATGCAAATCGCTCTCTGGGTTTATACTCTTCCTACAGCGAAACACTGAGTAAAGGAGGGGCAGAGAGAGATGGATAAATCAAAGCAAAAACATGGGACAGAAAAACCAACCGGAGTACAAGACGATTATTTTAATTTGCTTCAGCCTAAGAATTAGCTGAGATAAGGGACCCGGAGAATGAACCCTCGTCACCAAAGAGACTTTGCATGTATTCTACGATCACAGAGAGACGAGAGGGACAACAATGTGGTCAGTTACACTGAAGAAGACAGCGACTGAGGCTGTTCCTCCGCTGTCTACTTCCTCTTTGACAACACTTTGACAAATGCCTTTTATAGTTTAACGATCATGTACATACATTAACTGAATTACCATACTTTCGAAACATTTTGAGGTACTTTACTCGTGTTTTTCGGTGCAGTTTATGTTGTCATTAGTTGCACTAAAGACACGACACTGAAGATATATTGATGCGTATACTTTTAGTTTCGTTATGGGCTATTCAGAATGTTCTATTTTCCCTCTCTTTCATTCTAATTCAAAAACAGTATTTCTCCATAAACTTGAGTGTCTCAAATGTGATATAAGGCAGTCTATAAAAGCCCCCATATTTCTCTTTTGGAGTGGTGGCAGCCAAAGCCCTTCATCCTTCTATAAATGCATAAATACAGCCAACATTGGAAACAGGGACATAAGAGTGCCACAAACACGTATTATCTCAAACACTTCAACAGCACTGCAGAGAGGGGCGAGTGAGTGATGCTTGGTGAAGGGCAGGTCAATACCGCAGTAATCGATACTTCAACACACAAACACGGCTCACTTGTTATCGATACCAACTGAAAAGGATTGAATAGAAAGTCGTTGTCTTTTTTTAAGTGTGGTTACGAGGTTTCTGGCAGACAGGCGACTTAAACAGTTGCATGTTTGTGCAACTGAACAGACTCTGGTGACACAAGAGTCCCAGAAGTCCACAGCACAGCCGTCCTCCGTCGCTCTGTTTCTGTAAACATTGTTCTGTGAACATCAGCTGTTTTCAGAGATGTGGATGAATCAGCTACCCTACTGCACGGCGCACTGCTTAATATGTAGACATTACTGTACAGTATCCTGCCTTTAAATGATCTGGACACTTAAAGCTAATAAATATAAATATTTGAAAACCAGTGGTGAAAGAGGTGTTCACATGTTTTATTTAAGCAGTAAGTAGCAATACCACAGTGTAGAAATACTCTTTAATGGTTGTTTATTCCAATTGTATACTCATGTAAAAGTACAGTATTAGCATCATAATATACTTAACAAACAAAAGTTAAAGGACTCATTACAATGAGCCATTTGTTGACATTAATGTAGCAGCTGGTAAAAGTAGGGCTACTTTCAATAAAGGAGCTTTATATTGAATTCAAAGCAAGCTAACCGTGCTTACAGCGCTAACAGTGCAAACAACAGCAGCAGTGCAGACAGAGCTAACAGTGCAAACAGCTGCAGCAGTGCAGACAGAGCTAACAGTGCAAACAGCTGCAGCAGTGCAGACAGAGCTAACAGTGCAAACAGCTGCAGCAGTGCAGACAGAGCTAACCGTGCAAACAGCAGCAGCATTGCAGACAGAGCTAACCGTGCAAACAACAGCAGCAGCAGTGCAGACAGAGCTAACAGTGCAAACAGCTGCAGCAGTGCAGACAGAGCTAACCGTGCAAACAGCAGCAGCATTGCAGACAGAGCTAACCGTGCAAACAACAGCAGCAGCAGTGCAGACAGAGCTAACAGTGCAAACAGCAGCAGCAATGCAGACAGAGCTATCAGTGCAAACAGCTGCAGCAGTGCAGACAGAGCTAACCGTGCAAACAACAGCAGCAGTGCAGACAGAGCTAACAGTGCAAACAGCAGCAGCAGTGCAGACAGAGCTAACCGTGTTCACCTGGAGGGGAACCGTCTGTTGGGACGACGTTATCTGCCGTTAACTGCCGTACTGGAGCAGAGCAGAGCGGCGGTAGACATTACTCCACGTAGTTAATACTTGTTTTTATAGAGAACATTTAATATGCTGCTGGGTACCTTTATCCATGATAACACATGGTCATTCATGAGTAGATTACATTTTGTATTAATAACCTGAATCTGTAAAGAATCTAGCCACTAAAGCTGTCAAATAAATGTAGCGGCATACATTTACTGAAAATAGCATAAAATGTTCCATATAAGTACCTGAAAAATTGTATGTAAATGTTCAGTTCGTTACAGTCCACCACTGATGAGAACACACTCGTGCAGGAAGAGATGAGCCAAACGCTCTCGTCCCCATGCATCCTTGAATCTTTATTTTGCAAATAGAGTGGCAGAGTCGGTCCTGTCAGAGGGCTCTCCGCCGTGTTCCAGACACTTTACTGTCAGGTCTGTGTGCCGCGGCCGCTCTCCAAGGCGCTGATCCTGCATCTGGTAGCAGCTAGAGCGCTACTCTCTCTCTCGCTTCATAGCAGTGGGAAGGCTTCTGCCAGCGGGAACTTCCATCCAATATCTTCCTGCTTTAATCACTGCCTTCACCTGCTTCTTTGTTGTTGTTTTTCTTCGCAAGTGGTAGTAAAGAAAAACCCTGTTGGCTGTTTTTTTTTGGGTTTTCTTTGCTCGAAAACACCAGTCTGTGGTCTCTTACTGCATATGGATCCTCACTACACTCTTACAATTTACAGTGGTAGCAATTAGGGCTCGGCCATATATTCGTTATTGATATTGTGACATGAGACTAGATTAGATTTTGTATATCCTGATATGGCATGAGTGTCTTCTCCTGTTTTTAAACGCCACATTACAGTAAAGTGATGAACTTACGAGACTGTTCTAGCTGCTCTAGTAGTTACTTTACCCAGTTAGTCATTATATCCACATTACTGAAGACCAGTATTAACCCAACAATACTGTTGCAATATTTGATATCAAGGTATTTGGTCAAAAATATATAGATTTTTGATTTTCTCCATATTGCCCAGCCCTAGTTGCAATAATGGTAAGCAAGTGGCACAAATGCTGAAGTAATGTTAAACGTTAACATTAACAAAGAGCCTATAAACCATATAAAGCAGATTGGGCACCATGATGTAAATGATCCAACTGATAAATGCAGTTTCTTTATTTTCTTTATGAAATAGATAGTTTGTCCACTGTCGGTTACATCCGTTCATGAATCCATTCATAAAAGCTTGTAATTGTTGGCCGAGCTTGTCGCCTCGTGTCATATTATTGGCATATGTTACAACAGATGCGACTGACAGAGATTGTCAATATAGTATCAGGGCCTGAGCCAAGGTTTACAGTGAGACACAAAACCGCAACTTTAGAGGATGTACTAGCAGACAGACCATCTCTACACCTATATTAAACATGTATACTGTTTATACGGTACCTGCAGAATGCAGCTTTATATCGTGTTTCTTTACCGTAGGGAGGTGGAGAACCCTACACCTACAATATCATCTAACACAACTCATCTCATCTGCAATAAAACTACCATGAAGAAGTTCATAAAGTTCAGTTTCTGTTGTCGGATATCTTATAATAAGTGCACTAAAGTAATGCATTAATTGTATTAGTGTCCCTGTTATTTTGTTCACCACCATTAGCTTGCTCACTTATAACGGAAATGAAAGCACACCAACGACCTCGCCTTTGTGGGTCATTGTAAATGAGGGGGAAAAAGAGAGACTTCTCTGCATTGCTTAAATAAACTGATTAATGATGCAAAATAGACCGTAGCTGGACATTTATCCAACTCATTGTTTTTTTTACTCGCTCCATTGTGATGGAAAATGAGATTTGTCATTGAGAGAAACGTTCATAATGTAATACAGCGGAGCACGTCTCGTAATGTCTCGCTGTAGGCGATGCATTTAGTTTTACTCAGTGTTTCCTGAGGTGACACATTATCCACTAAATGTTGAAATATATTTAAATCACACAACGTAATGGTTAAATCTCGGTACCTGTCGGGAACGATTTTGACACTGCTCCATAAATATGCGTCCCATCTGAGTGCGTGTCGGGAGAGAACAAAGGGCTCGGGGTTAATTTTCAATTCAGTGAATCCTCAGCGTATTTCTCAAACACACTTGTTTAAAGCCGCCTGGAGGAAAATAGTTTGATAGTTTTACTTGTGTTTAATTTTTCCCTGAAATAAATGAAAATGTATTTTCAAGTAATTTTGAACATAATGTGCAAAGTAGAGATAACAATTTATGCTTCGTGCTTGTATTGGCACAACTGACCTTATGACACTAAACTTCGCATAATTATATAAGTTCCTCTTATCAAGCAGTTGGTGGCCAATAGCTTCATCCCAGTTTAATTAGTGTGTCCTTTAACTCACGCATGCTGTAATTGGAAATAGTTTGCAGTGAAGATATGAAAATATAAGTAATATAAGACTGGAGCTGCTCAACCCTGGTTTTAAAAAGCCTTCACGTTGCCTCTCTGTGACACCAGAGATTCCTTTTTAGGGAGAGTCTCTTTGAATACTGTGGACTAATACACAGACGGTGTATGATGTGACCCTGGTGCAAAAAATAAATAAAGATAAAAATAACAGAGCTCACCTCTGTCATCCTTTCGTGAAAGAGGCTGCAGCATTTGCAGGGAATGTGATAAAGTGCAAACCTCCCACTTGTCAAGGTTAATTCCCTACTTCCCAGATACTAGACAGGCCCGCAATGAAATACAGAAGGCAGGAAGAACAACAGTGTACCACACTTTACTCTATATTTGTATAGATGGATAGATAAGTGGGTCTGTGCTTGAAGAAAAATACAAGATTGTCATGTGATTGCAGAAATAATTCTTTTAAATTACCTAAAAGCATGATTTTATTTATGATTGAAATGGAAATGTACTATTTTTTCACCGTGACAGGTTGAAACAGACCGCTGAGTAGATTGATGGCGGCAGCTGTGCAGAATTTCGCACGGCATGGACGGCGACACAAGAGGTTGATTAGACATTTAAGGTGTGAAATAGTGAAAGGCAAAGAACATAAAGGCCAGGGTTGATAGAATGACCGACGCAGCCCACCAGTGTGGCTGCTTTGTTCGTCTTGAAGGCTGTGGAGCCAAATGATGAAAAGAGTTAAATTAAAGGCACATGATGAAAGACTTCTTCGGCCATCAAAAGGAGAAAAAAAACGTTTGTGACAACATGGCTCGTGATTTATTGATTTCCCAGCTCAATTTTTTTCCATCCAGGGTGTTTTTCGAAAGAGCAAAGCAATCTCTGAGTTTGTTGTGCCGTTGTTATATTCCCCCGGCAAATAGACACTCTCCACGAGCGCGCACGCAAACGCACACACTGGAGTGCGACCCCCATGCACAAATACACGGCGCTCCCAGTGGGGCGGAGTTTTTTAATCCTCAAATACACTGCCATAAATCAAACCCCCAGCTCGTCTCTCTCAATGAAAAGCTCAAGCCAGTGGCACATTAATAGCAATTTACAGGACCAGTCATGCAAGCAGAGTAGTATCAACAGAGCGTCCTTTTATTTTGTAATTCCTTTATTACCTTCACTCACTACATGGACACTGAATTGGAGGAAAAGTAGAAGATGTGACCTACCTGCTGCGGGCCCGCCCTCTGTGTGGATGTCATCCATGTTGTGCCTTTACGACAAACCCCTCACCTTACAATCGGGATGATAAACTATAGCAAGGAAATGTCACAGGGAATAATATTTCACACTACATATTCTGTGGTATTGTCTTTGGAAAACCCCTAGAAAGGAGTGTATTTAGCTTTTAAGTATTTAACTGAATGTATGCTACTGAATGGAGCCCTCCCACTCTCTGTAAACAGCCTAAAGTCTCGGATAAATGGCTGCAATAGTTTAAAGTCATGGATACGCATTTTAAATCAAATTCAACCCACTTTCAATTCATTTTATACGTATAGCCCAAAATCATTTGCTTCAGTGGGCTTTACAATCTGTGCAGCATGCAACATCATCTGTCCTCACATTGGAAAAGGAACAACTGCCCATTTCCATGCTTTAGGGCTCATTCCTGCAGCATTCTACGTGCTTATGTGCTCCTGTGTGCTTTATTTCATGCCATCAATCTGGCAGACGGGACTGCAGACGGGAAAATTAGCCTGTATGGCTAAGTCTGAAACATTTACATGATGGCTCATGTTAATTAATGTGCAGTGTCCCCTCCTAAATAAAATAGACATGATGGGAGATCTAAAAAAAGTTATATTCAGTGTTTAGGAATGACACACTTTGCTCAGATCATGTCTGTAGTGATGATGGGAAGAGAGCAGCCCAAAGCTACACACACACTCACCTCTGCATGTATCAGCAAGTCATTATCACCTTACACTGTAATAAAACGAATGTATTCTATCAGACCTCGGAAACGTTTGGTCTATTTTAGCACTGATCACATTATTATCACATATAAGTGACTCATGCAAATACTGTTTTCAGGTGGAATGGCTGAAAAATGAAGAACCTCTAAACTCCGAAGGCGCCAGCGATTCAAGAGGCGACCACAACCTGATCGTCTCCGAAGCCCGACTCTCTGATTCCGGAAACTACACCTGCGTTGCCAGCAACATCGTGGCCAAGAGACGCAGCGCCACAGCTACTGTCGTGGTCTATGGTGAGACGTGATTTTCCAGAGACAACGTGTTGGAAGATTTTGATTCGGTCTCAGCCAAATACGCACGATGGGCTTTCTTTGGGGTTTGCAGTACAGGTGGTAAAAAACAGTGTCAAACAGGTTTCTTGTCTCTATCCAAATATCAATTTTCCCTCCAGAAGGAGGCTGTCAATTTGGCCCCTCTAAATTCCCCAAAGTCATTAATATCAAAATCACCGCTCAACCACAGCGAGCGGTCTTTTTTTTTCACACGGGTCTAATGAGCAGTTAATGGGCAAGTGATCTCTCATGTGTAAAAAAACACGAAGACACCGGGACAATATTTACAATCACTTTATTTTACAAGAAGGGCAGACACTGTTTCCAGCCTGTTTTTAAAGCCCCGCAGAGAGCTCGGCAGAGACAAAAGGAGAATAAGTGAAATTATAATGTCATAATAGTGTCCCCTTATTTCACACCAGAGGAATACCTCGTTAATTGGAGTGTTTCTGTGCTCATTTCACTGACCTGTCATCCGGTTATTTTAATTTTTTTGCAGGGAGACATTTAGCTGCTGCAGGAATTCATCTAATCCTTTCTGACACCCTGTTGTTGAGTCCCATCAATCATTACTTTCCTTAACGCTAATGAACTCCAGACAGGCTTTTCTACTCCCAATAGCCTCTGACAGATGTACAATGGTGGAATACTAGCATTTCTTCACGTCGTCCTGCATTATTTAAGGAAACAAATCAAAGGAAAAAATAGACAGAAGGGACGACACCATTCATCATCTCTGTAAAGACACCTCAGGTTTTTTTTTTCCCGGATGAGTCGTTCATTGTCACTTTTGAGTGAAGCCCTGTGATGCAGAAAATACAACACAGAATGTGGGCCAGTTTTCATTATCGTAGAATCTGCTCATCCCTTTCCTTTCATCCTTTTGGCACAAAAACAGTGAACGGGGGCTGGTCGTCGTGGACGGACTGGTCTCCCTGTAACGTGCGCTGCGGTCGCGGCGTGCAGAAACGCTCTCGCACCTGCACAAATCCAGCTCCTCTCAACGGGGGAGCCTTCTGTGAGGGCATGTCGGTACAGAAGAGCACCTGCAACACGCTGTGTCCAGGTGAGCACAAGGACGTGGTCTTCATGCTGTTAGTGTCTGTGCATGCGCTTCAAGGCACCCTGAGGGTTGCATGTAAGGACATGCTGAGATTTAGGGGGCTTGAAAGCATTGCATGCACGAGATATGTCGTGAGATTCATTGTTTCTTGCATTAAAGGAATAGTGCGGAATTTTTGGCAAAATATTGATAATTATCACTCTTACTGTATATCTGCTTGTTAAATATTAAACTATAGCCAGCAGCCGCTTAACTTAGCTTAGCATACTGACTGGAAACGGGGGTAAACAGCTAGCATGGCTCCGTCCAAAGGTCACAAAATTGACTTACCGGTACTAAAGTTCACACATTAAAATCTTGTTTGATACATTGCACTGATTCTGTCTTCCTTGTCAAGTCTTTGCACGATAACGTACAGCGATATTGCACATATTGTACATGTTCTTTTGTGTATATACATATACTGTACATGTATTGGCCATGTAGTAGTACACATTTACTCGGAATTCAACTCTCTCATTGTACATACAGTACACAGAAATAGAGATACACCTTAAAACAAGGACTGACAACAAAGCTCATCGAGACTAAACATAAACATTAATGTACATACATTTATGTTATTATGTAGATACCAGTAGGTAAAAGAAGATAAATATATATATATATATAAACAATGCAATAAGGAGCAACAATATACAATGTCTAAAATTCTGAATGTTTCTATAAATTATCAACAATAATACAGTAATATACTGCAATGGTGCAGAGTGCAAATGCTGGAATAAATATTGAATGACTAATGTGTTTATTTCTTCATTTAGTGCTGCTTTATTCTACTTATTGACAATTTGATTGATTTCCAATTTAGAACATTTAACTGTTTTAATATACTTTCTGTTTGTGGAGCTGGCTACGCTGTATTGTATAATAACAATTAAGAGCCACCTTGAAACCTAGAATCCTATTTGTTTCATTTGTACAAAAACATAGTTTTACAGGGAGTTTTGCGCTGGAACTATTTATTTGAGGAACGCAGTCACTTTCTGGAATTTTGTCATCAACATTTCTAAGCTTGACCAAAAGAAAAGTGCGGCGCACAAACCCCCACAAGACCCCAACGTGTTGAATTTAGACCTCGGCCGTCGTGCAGAGTTGAGATGTTCAAAGCTGAGCTTTGGATCTGCTCGTAGTTAATCGTCTGCTGGCTCGAGCTTCATAACTCTTTGACAAGAAAGCAAATAAGCAAAACAGTGTATTCTTAAAGACTGTTTGGCAGCCCAACTCTCGGAATGTCAGCATGTCCTTGAATGCATCAGCGTGGAGACGTTTCTCTCTGCACCACAAATGCATCACCCAACAAGTATACAGGAAATGTAACAAAACATCCCGGCATCAAAATGGTGTCTGTGGCTGATTACTCAGGAGCGTTTAATGCCTCTGTAAGTAGATTTTAATACCTGCAATTAACAGAGAACAATGTTGTTCTTGAAGCTAGGAAATCAGTCTAAAAGCTTGAGGGACACTTTGCAGTTAGTGGACGTCTCCTTTCAACCGGTTACATTTCACCTGGAATGCATTGCACGTCTCCGCTGCTGATCATGACCGTCGTTTGTATCTGAAATCTAATGCGGTGGACCTTTTTAAAAAAAAAAAAATCAGCAAATGAAGAGAAAATGTACGGGAAATGGAGAGAGGCAAACAAACAGAAGAAGCTTAGGATGTGAGAGAAAGAGCAGAGCAGCAGTTCCAGTTATCAAAACTTCCGTGTAATCTCCTCTGCCTTTTTTTCGAGACAAGCCTAAATTTATGATTTCAACCACAGCATCAGCATAAAGGGAAATGCTCATCAGGTTTAAGAAGGGAAAAGTTATCAGTGGAAGCCAGTGCACTCCTCCAAACATTATCTCCTGGCTCCTTCTGAAGGATTCTCTTCTCCCGCATCTGAGTTTGAACATAAACAGGGAGCATTTGCGTTCAGATTAGCAGGAAGAAGGAAACCTTTAGAGTGTTTGGAGGTGGAAAGGAGGCTTGATGGAGTGTGGCATAAGCAGAGTGTCTTTGTGCTTCAAGTCAGCAAGGCGGCTCAACATTTTTTGGCACCCTGAGGTGGAAAAATGTTTTCGTGAAGTTAGCAGTGCAGCTGTTACCTTGGAAGTGTTTTCCCCATAAAGTTAGAGAACTGTTAAATGCATCAACACTTGCTCTTACTCACTAATTTGTGCACAGAAATGTTTTCACCTTTCGCCCCAAATCTTGTTGCCACCTCCGTGCATATGTTAGTGAATCAGAATCCTTCCTGTATATAAGGTGTAACATGGAGAACGCTGTGATGTTGTTGTGAGTAAAAAGGCACAATCATTCTCATTGGGTACATTTCCACAATCTCATGGCACATGAAATTGGTGGCAGTAGTCGGTCATTATAGGCCGGGGAGAGGCAACACGTGCCGCTAATAACAACCCAGCACGAGAGCTTTTCTTGGAAATTTTGAAGTACCCTCTCATCGGCCCGCCAAATTACCTCTTTCCCAGAACCCGACCCAGATTTCTTTCCCCACTCGCATTCTGCCGCACTACTCTGCCTCTGATTGGCTCGTACTTGTTGCCTTCTTCACAGAACGATGTCAACTCAGATGTGGATGGCAGCTTTCATATATATTATAACGTCCTGATTGTGGGAGGAAAAATATTCCTGTTTTTTCTTTTTTTAAATGTTGCTGTGCAGGTTGCTTTTATGGATGGAATAAATGTACAAATGGTGTCATGGTTCAACTTGATGTTAACCTTGTTGATGCACACAGATTAACAAGAACGTGTTTAAAAAATAGCACTTCATATTAAAAGGTTGCCGACAATAAAAACAATGACAACCAAAACTGTGACATTTCAATATGTACATTGTCAGATACTCCATTGTAAGCTCGGGGGTGTGACACTTTAATTCTTCTAATAAATGAGGACGAAACCTCCATAATTTCAACGTTGTTAATGAATGTAGTTTTACTATGCCAGGCACATGTGTGTGTTTACATTTTATAAGACAGTAGGGCGCTCATCATGTGTGCGTACGCATGCTCTGAGGAATTTCTACATATATTCCCGAACTTGTGCATAAAACATTCGAACACACTGTCTGTGAATGATGCTCAGTGTTTGATTCTTTTAGAAGTGTGAGCATCTTTGTCATATCAGATGAAGTGCTTCACCGCTGCATCTTCTTTATTCTTTTGTTCTTTGCCCGTGTGTTCGTTCCCACGTCGACGAGATGACAGCGTACTCCGACTGTGCTTTATGCACTTCAAGTATTTGTATGTGCAACCTCGTGTTCCTCACGTGCATCCTTTATGTTCTCAAACATCTGCGTCTGATCCCCCTCAGTGGACGGCGGCTGGGGAGAGTGGAGCGAGTGGTCGGTGTGCAGCTCGGACTGCGAGAGGCAGCGCAGCAGAGAGTGCACGGCTCCGGAGCCCAAACACGGAGGACGGCTGTGTGACGGGGTGGCGCTGGCTACGGACAACTGCACCGGCGGCCTCTGCACACAGAGTGGGTGACATCACCAAAGCATCTCCCTCCGCTCGCTTAGCGAGCAGAAAGAAAAACAAAAAGTTCAGCATCATTACTGTTCAGGCAACTGTGTCATTATAGATGTACTGTTCATAACTTTTGGCAGTGTGGGCTAGATCATGATCGTCATTATAATCATGCTCATTACCAGCTCCCTCATCCATCTTCATATTCAATCCACTCCACACACGTAACACGCTGTGCACAGGCATGGATGCGTGCGCACGTAGCAATTAAATCAGCGAAGACTAGCGGTTCAAAGTGGTCAAAGAGAAACTCTCAAATTCTGATGTTTCTCTGTCTTTGCAGATCGAAAGTTGCTACATGATGCTAAGCCACAGGGTGAGTTCCTCCTCAGCGTCCATTACTTGCTGTTATGTTGTTTTAACGATATCACTGTCTGCAGCCACGGCCAGGGAGAGTAATTCAGTTTAGGAAAATGACCGGATAATACTTGATATTGATTGGCTGGAAGATGTTCACTGTTTTCATATATCCTCACTGCTCTCATTTAGCATCCTCCTTATACATTACTTAATACCTTTCAGCCGTCATCGTCCAATATTAGCGGGAGTTGTAAAGTAACACGAAGTCCATGTCTGTGTGACAGCACAATGTTTTTATTGAGGACCCTCACACACTAATACTGTGGCAGGAAGCGAGAGCAATGTGTCCGAATGGTGCTTCAGCCGAGCATATCGGTCATTTTACCCAAACAGGGCAGATCGCCACGAAATAGGAAACAATACTTTGTATTTTGATAAGTGGAAAGCAGCCATGGATAAATCTCTCTGCCAGCTGTGGTTATGAAAACCAACACACTCCGCGTGACTCATTGCACTTAGAATAGAGGCGAGTGTTATTTCAGATACAGATGTTCTGACGGACAAGTAATATACGAGATGTATGAATAATAAGTAGGAAATACAATATAGCATATGTGTTGTGACTGTTGTGTCATGTAGAGTACACGTTTCTGAACCGAAGCGATGGTTAGCGAGTGTTTTCTTCACCCTTGGCGACCATTTTCACTCCATTTACAATAACATCTCGTATGTTGGATCATATCACTTGAAGCTGCAGCTTGTAACTTTTACGAAAATAACTTTTTGTCACCATATCCTGACAGCTCTACATGAGACACATCATCAGTATAAGAACCAGGTTCCTCTGCCTCCCCTCAGGGCCCTTAGGGCCCCTCGTGGCATTGTCAAGATTCCACCGACAACCGATAGGATCCGAGCCGTGTCTGACGCCGCCGTCAATCACCGCTCGTGAATTCTGATCAATCTGTCAAACTAGGCGGCGCTGATCAAATATGAATCAAGATAAAAATACATTTACTCCTGTATTGTTGAAACAAACATTGTGCGGTTAAATTGTATTGTGTAGGCACAATTATTATGAAGAACAGTTTAAACAGTTTCTAACTTTATATATATATATATATATCCTAACTTTTTAATACGTATGTCCGAATGTACCGTACATTTCCACTAATACCTTTAAAGAATGAATACACCAGGTAGAGCTTTGTGTCTGTGACTCAATGGCTTCATGCATTATTGCTCTCTAGGGTTAAGGGGCCGTTTATGTGTGTTACTGCCGCGTACTCTGCACCTACAGAGCCACATGCACATTTCGTCCTTACTTGTCCTTTAACTCAAGTTACGTATATTTGTTTGTCAGAAACGGGGGAAAGAATGCAACCACGCTGCCAAAACTTCCCAAGCCCCCAATTAACCTGCTACTGGAGCAGTTAATGCCGCTTTGCATATTTTGTCAATTCCTCCTCATTTGAGCTTCGGGCTACTTAGAGGATTTCTCAGCATGTCCTGTTTTCAGCGCAGATCTCATTATCTTTCGAGAACATGCTAGCAGCCCCCTTTATTTTACCGCTCGTTCTTCTTCCTCTTCGAGGAGTCGGACGCCGCTGCACTGGTGGGACAGTAATCATTGCCGATGAGCTAATTTAATGAATTGGTTTTGTCACATTATCCCAGTGGAACGCGCAGAGCGCCTCCAACACCAGAGCCAAGCAGTGTTTGAAATGACAGTCAGGTGCTGGGTTGATTATAATCGCCTTCCTTCCGAGGTTCCTCATTAGTGGCTTTAACGCTACACGATGGAACAATGAAGCTGTGCATCAGGAAGCACGGCAGACGAGGAAAAGGTGCTGAAGTAGTTTTCAACCAGGGGTAGACTTGCCTCCTGTGAAAGACTCTCATAACTTCAACTCAGCTGATGTTCCTCAGCAACACAGATTTTCACTTTATTCTGGGAGGAAATGTCTCCCTGCTTTCCTAATTACACACAGTTACACACTTAGACAGCAAAAATCTCTCTCTCTCTCTCTTACTCTCTCTCTTACTCTCACTCTTATTTTTCCAAGGTGTGGAGAGCAGCAGTGACGTGGCCTTGTACTCGGGCCTTGCTGCGGGGGTGGTGACAGTGGTGCTGCTGATCATCGCCGTCACTCTCTACCGACGGAGCCAGAGTGAGTACGGCGTCGACGTCATCGACTCCTCCGCCCTCACCGGGGGCTTCCAGTCCTTCAGCTTCAAGACCTCTCGTCAAGGTGAGCCACTGAGTGTCTTGCAGATCCAATTTACACCCACACGTTGTGCCTTGCGATGCTAAATCCTTCGGCGCACATTGCTTCCGACCGTCGGCGGAGGTTTCAGGGTGGCGGGGGGGGAGAGGGGGGGAACGATGGAAAGCCGGCACAAAGTAATGTTTGGCAGCACACATATCAGTCCGGCTTGCTTGATTTATGGTTGTGTTGTTTAAGCACAATGCTGCAGACAGAATTAAGTAAGTAGGTTTTAATCAAATGGAGATGTTTTAATTATATCTTTCAACGGTAAAGGTAAATAAGAAAACGTCTAGTTTAAAGGAGCAGTGTGTAGGATTTAAAAAAAAAAACAGTCAATCAGCCTCGGCATCCAGACAGCTGGCTGTGTTTACCTTTGTGTTTTGGCACAATTATATAAAGCGTATTATACAACGACTTCCAGCCGACGCTTTGAAGCACTGGTCGTATTCATTCGATCACACAATACAGCAGTGTTCGTTGCAGACACACCTGGTGGAGATCTTTCCTCTTATATTCTGCAAATAAATCCCACTTAATCCTACACACCGTCCCTTTAAGGAGTGGACACGTTTGTTTTGAAAGTAACGGCAACTGTTGGTTTCTTTAAAAATGATCAACCGGACTCATTTTACTGTCAGTGTCAAAAACGTTACTGTGTACTCTTTTTACTTTTACTAAAACAAAACTGGGCTCCAAAGAAAACAAAGCAAAGTGAGTTTGAAATAAAAAAGAGGAAAAGAGTGAGACTTCCTGTGGGGTAAAGAACTTTCCCATCTTTTCCATCCACCCTCAGTTATTCAAACCACTGCTAACATAATGATGCGATATTTAACGGAGGTTCCTCAATGCTTCCTGTAATATTCCCCACTGATAATCTGATAGAGGTTGGAACGTATCCTGAGGAGGACATCTTTGATATTTCACTGCATACATTCTGAATATGCAGCGTATTAAGTTGTGTGGATAATTTGCCTGGTGCCATGTTGGCTGATTTGATTTATTCATTAGCATATGCACGCTGTTTGACTCATGCATAATCACACTCAGCACACCCCCGTAAATTAGAGAGTCGGGTTGATACGTTTCAATACAAACACTTTACGGCTCGCTTGCATGTTAACACCTGTCACTCCTGCTGCTGTATGATAGCTGCAGGTATTTAATAAGGCCTGACAGCTGTGGGTGATAACATTGGTTCAGTTATTTTTGCTCAGCAGAAACTCGTGTGTTTTGATTTGCATTGAAAAGAAATGTTTTTATTAAATAGCTCAACATACATGAAAGGAGTGTATGTGATTTAGAAGAGCCTCTTCACCATCTAAAGGTAAAGAAAAGGATTCTTTGCACTTGACTTTGCAATAAGAGGTTGTTAAAGAGCAGTTAAAAACAGGTACTGAAATTGCTCTCCGCCACGTAATTTGCATAAATATAACCCCAGCTGCGGCGCTACATCCACCTTGACACAAGGGGGTCCATTTGGATTCCCGAAATGACCAAACAGGCTCAAGCACACAAAAAAAGCGGTCCTGCTTCCAATAAAAATGGCATTTAAAAACTTTAAACTTTAAAACAGTTGGATGATGAAAACAGTCCCCCATTCCTCTTTAAGAGCACGCAGCTCTTTTAGCGGCGCAGCAAACCAAATGAAGGTTGCCACATCTGTCCAGAAACACACATGAAAATCGACCTCTGCATCTAACCCGTTAGTAGCGGAGCACCTCGGGGTTAAACGGGGACTGAATCGCCAACCGTCTAGTGAAATGACACCATTCCACGGACCGCCCCCATTTGGATCACATTCGCCATGAACATGCAGCATTAAGTGTCTTTGCATAAGTTATTCATTTCTTTATCCATCTACCTTTGTTGTGTATTGACTGTGTTATTAATACGTCAGTCTGGTGATCGAAGTCAAGAATATGAGGATGAGGTTGATTTGATCTTCATAGAACAACAAAATGAAAAGTGGCTTTCTGTCTGCAATCATGCTATTCTAATTATTGTGATGATTCAAAGGACCCTGAAAACCCGTTGAAATTCAAATCAGGTCTGCAGTTTTTCCTGGTATTACAGTGAGTTGGCATTATAATATAAATGAAGTGTCAGTCTCCTCCAAACGCAAGAACTACGCACGAATGCAGAAGGGAGACCGGGTCTCATTTTTCACAGATGAAAAGAAATATACAGCAAACAGCCACACTTTAACACACGGAGACCAGAAGATACAAGATGTTGTTCTGCTCCTATTCCACTCAAATACTGTAGATGTGCTCACATATTAATGACATTTCATGTAGTGTAAAATACCGAACATGCATGCAAGCCATACCGTCTTTTGTTTATTTGCATTAATTTGTATACATGCGTGAATTATGCATACATTTCCTTGTAAGTTGAGATAACTACATCAATTATTAAAATGCTTTAGGGCCCAAAGTGACTGGATTTAATTTTTATGTTTGTTTACTTGAGCCTTCTGGAGATTCGTACTGTCTGTGCTGTAGTGCAGTACATTTCTATTTATTTATTTAACCTTTATTTAACCAGGAGAGTCCCATTGAGATTAAAAATCTCTTTTTCAAGGGAGACCTGGCCAAGACGGGCAGCAGCATCAGAGACACATAGTTACAGACAGAAAACACAGAACAAGACAAGTTAAAAGAAACTAAAAGTTAAGAGAGTAACGAAACCGAAGTTTATTTAAAAAACATTTACATTTTTGGGAACCTGCCTCTATTGCTTTCAATTTTGATTTAAAAGCAGTAAATGGTATCAGTTCTTTAAGTTTTAAGTCATTTTGCAACATATTCCATTTGCATACATGTCCAATAGCATACAGTCTTCATCTATGAAGCACAACGTGCATTTATTACTTTATTTCAAACATCAGTATAAATAAAGCAACAAACCTTCCCTGGAAACGTATAGGCACACTTTGGGCTCTAAACCATTTAAAAATGTAACTCTTCTCTATTATTACTCTGACCTTCTGTGGTGCCATAACTTTAGCAAAATATTAACCAAGAGGTGCGTCATCGGGGTATTGAGTCAGTTTGTGGCGTTATCGGTTGTTTTTGGCATTATCTCGCATTCAACAAAACTCCAATTAATTATTCACGATTCAAAATTAAAAATGTAATTTACTAGTGTTTGATTTCTTTTTATTGTTGTTTCAGCCGGCTCCCGAATGGAGCATTTGTGGCCCCGTGTTTCCAAAAAGCTCCGAAGCGTGGTGTGTTTTTCGCCCAACAGATTGAGGCATATTTTTACAAGGCTGGCATTATGGGTCGCCACAGCAACAGCTCTCAGCAGGGCATAATAAAGTTCATTTTGATAACACAGCAGGAGCCGGGGAACGCTTTAATCTTGGTCCCCGTTCTCCTTGATGGAGGGGGGCAAAAAAAAAAATCAGCCGAACCCCCCCGTCGAATCCAACGCGCCCTCCCCTCCTCTACGCTGCAGCCTTGCTCCAGTACACACCGCTACAGACGTTAGACACAGATTTTCATTTCTCTGCTCTCTTGCAATCACGTCCTTGATCATGAGTCACTCCGACAGCAGCTCGCCCAATTCCCAGCAAAATAAATCGTCAATGAGCGTTGCTTTGCTCATTAAGAGAATCCACGCTGTTTACTTAACCGTGTATATTCCGTCGTCATTTCATGCTCGCTGAAACAGCTGTCAACAAGTCATTCATTACGGACGTATTTCACCTCACAATAAACAGATTTGTCTTCTCTATAATAGCTTGTCTTTGTTTCTTTCTGTGTTTCCTAATTGATCCACAAGGTATACAGTGATTTTATATCAGTACAATGTACATTTTCTTTACTTAAAATTGAGTTGAACCTTTATTTACTCACGATAAATTGTCCCATTGAGATTCATTTGTTTTCTGTTTTCCAAGGGAGTCCCGGCCAAGACGGCAGCACAAAATGTGGCGGTTACACTCGTCTCTTCAATGCAACTTTTGTCATCCGATCATTGCCAGGACACATTAATAACTGCCAAGTCCGTAAGCTCCGAGATCGGATCTCGCTTGCATTGGGGATCCGATCAGCCGGACCACGTGCTGAGGTGTTTTTTATGACTACAAAATATATTCATCCGGCAGGGCGCCACGAGCGGAACAGAGTTCCCATCTGGCGCGTCCGATCACAAAAGTCGCATTGAAAAAGACAAGTGTAACCAGGGCCAATGTTTCACACGTTAAAGCACAACGAAGAGACTCAATTCAAAAACCAGAGGAAACAGACTTAAAAACAAAACGGAAAACAACATAGAAGTTCCACATAAAAGAGGAAAACAACTTTAAACAGCTAATTGAATCCACCAGTGAACCGTTCACGAACAGGGAAAGTACAATCAAGTGTTCGAACAGTCCTTAATCCTGTTTTTAAAATCGTGCGTGCTTATTTAATAATCTACTTTAAAGTGTCTCCGTGGCTTAAATCAAGATGAGGGTGCAAAAAAAACAGTGCGGGTTCAAGGAATGACCATCATTCGTCCGCATGACGGAAGGTCGCAGTTACTGATAGTTTCGGGAGTCGGTGGAGAACACAGATAAGGAGGCGGTTTGTGTAATATATTACCTCATAAAGAAAAATGCACCGGTGTTCCATTCTAATGGTTGAACAAGGAAGACAAACCAACGTTCTCATATAAACAGCAATGATGTGAGACACTGAATCTAACATTTTCAAGAAAGATGAACATGCATACGTACAAATGGCCACAGCGTGTGACTGATTCAGTGATGTGGTGCACCGGCTGTAGCATAGCAACACCCTCACATCCGCCTGCACCTCCTGGAGTTGGAAATGTAAAGAAAACTGTGACTATTAATATAATAAACTCTGACCATGAATCTGCAATCAAATTCAGTGGTGATATTCCAGATACAACCCAGGTGTTGATATGTGCCAGTTGTCACATTTAATTGAGACATTGGCACGATAAAGTGTTTGCCACACCTGTTTCCAAGGTGTTAATGTTACAGCTAAAGTCACAGGTGGATGAAAACGACGTGCCGTGACATGTTTTAGGTTGAATTGTTGCTGATTGAGGCAAATTTAGTGGATTGCAAACTGCAGCCTCGACGCTATAAGTCGTAAAATCCTTCACACGGCACCTTTTAAAGATGTGTAATTATTGACAGTAATATGCGTTTTTCTCTTTTTGTGTGTTTTTCAGCAAACCCCCTGCTTATTAATTCATCCATGCAGCCCGATCTGACAGTGTCGCGTACCTACACCAGCCCCATGTGTTTTCAGGACTCCATTGACAAGGAGCTGATGGCCGAGCGCTCCCTCCTTGACCCGTTGCCTGATCTCAAAGTCAAAGGTCAGACAATAGAAGTGTCTTGAAAGCGTGTGGTGGTCAACTACTTTTGGAAAGGCAAGAATTACAGAGCAGTGTAGAGTTCCTGCTGTTGCAGTCAGGAGGATAATCCATCTTGCTTTGAACCTGCTTCGAGGCAAATCTCTAAGACAGCCGCCACACAAAGAGAAATGGTCATCCCCCTTGAAGGGCATCGCGAATTGACCATTCGCTAAGCCGCGTCCTCCGTAGTTACTGTTGCAACGCTTGTCAAGCTTTCCGTTGTTGCGCAGGCACATCGAGTTTACAGTGATAGAGATTTGCCGCTCTAAACGGGTCCTTGACAGAGACAAAGGTACACAAAAAGCAGCCTTCTCGTCTCCGGCAGCCATCTGTTCGGCTTGCTGAAATATCAACTGTAAAAAAAAGAAAACGTTTAGAAAAGTCAAAAATTTCAATGCGACAAACTTTAATCGAGTTGAACTTAATTCCTCATGTTTGGGCTTTGAGTTCATCCAGCTTAGAATTTGTTCTCATGAGTACTCCAGTTAAAGTCGCTCCATTCTCTTAACGTAATGGATGTTTGTGCTGTATGCACTTGGTGTTTTCAGTAAGTTATTGAATTTCATTTCGTTTGATGTGTTTGCAGGTGATTTGTGAGAATAATCGGCTTTCATACAACTCAAATCAGGAAGTGCACACCGATCTCCATCCCTGTTTTCATTTTGATCAGAGAGAAGACCGTTTAACTCCTCTGAGTTTGTATTGTATAATTGGTCTAATGTTTATGATCTGAGTTATTTCCTTGTGTCTCTAGGGGTGGCAGAAAGGGCAGAGTACCACGTCATGTCCCACCCGCAGACATTTCCACGGGGCCTGGCTCCAGACTACAGAGGGGTTGCAGTCGGGACGACGCTGGGCCGAAGAGGCAACAACCTCTTCACTCCGCAGGTCTCTCTGACTCCCAGCAGGCCTCTCCACAGAGCGACCGCGGTGTTTGGTCACGCGGGAGGCCGACTGGTGGTACCGAACACAGGTGAGCGACGGGGCAAATCGAATTTGATACGTTCCCCGTGTGCGAACTGAAACTCATTCGACGTAAAACTAGAAATCACGGAGAAGCTGAAATTACCACATTTTCGAAACTAGAGCAAAGCTGATACAGGGAATGTTATATTAAATTTTCATGCTGTTTGACCTTGTCAGCATTGGCCTACAGCGAATGTGTGGAAATGTCTTTGATCGACCAAGTAACACGAACATGAATATACTCTTTACTGAAGTAAGAAACCGACCTCTGCGTCCTGACAAACCCTTCAACATGTCTCAGCGTATGGAAGCTTTCTCTCGCCCTAGTAAATCCAAAATTGTTTGGGTTTTAATGGATGAATTAATTTAAAAAGCATTTTCAGCTTTAGCATTTTAAAGAACACACTGTACGCTATGAAGATAATGTTAACGAGCGCATGTGATGTCAGCCCGTGATGCTCCATCTACCACATTATTCAGGCAGCTCTTTTTCGTGGCCTACATTCATCATCCTGTCCCCCGAGGGCCTTTAAACTGCAGTGTAGATTGGCAGTAATTGTTTATCATACAGTACAATATTGTGTACGTGTGTGTGTGTATCTAAGAAACGGACCGTGTAGGTGTGTGTGTGTGTCTGCGACAAAGAGACTGCTGGCAGCATTGATTCACAAGGCCTTCGGGACTTGCTTCCATCACCTCTCTGGCTGTCACCTTTAGTAAAGACGCCCGACAGCCGGGCAGCTGTATGTGTGTGTGTGTGTGTGTGTGTGTGTGTGTGTGTGTGTGTGTGTGTCTGGCTGTTGGTTGATCAGTTTTTGCATGCCTGCTCTTCTCTGCAGGTATAAGCCTGTTGGTGCCGCACGGGGGGATCGCAGAAGACACTACCTGGGAAACGTACATGATCATCAACCAGGAGGACAGCAGGTGAGGGACTCTCACCGAGGCGGCGCAGTCTGCTTCATAGGCCGCTCTCTTTTAATCTTCCAACCCGTCACGCCGCATCTCTCATCTCTCTTCTCCCACGACACGCCGTCGCCACCTCTCTTTGTCAAACATGCACTACAAACAGACACACACGCACACGCTGATCCTTTCACACGGAGAATGCGCGGGCCCCGTGTACAGTACACATACAGACATGCACCCGCCCCGGCATGGGGTCCTTGCTCATCTCGCAGTCACTGCAGGGGAGGACACGACGTGTCGCGAATACATCGGCAGCTGCAAACAGATTGCATCGCTGCCTTAAGCAACTGTCTCGGCAGAGACGGATAACACTCCGTGACTCTGCTAGCCTGTTTTGTGTTTTTTAAGAGGCACCTGTTACAATATCGCTCCTCCGTCGTGACTGGTTGGAGAGGTGAATATTGCGAACTCTGTAAAGTCATAGTGATACTGACAAGGCATTTGGCTGTCGCCTGCCGGCGGCGGGATTCTATTTCTGTAACGTTGACGTCGAGATTTTCCCACAAAGCTATTACTTGAGGAGAAAAATGGCGTGATAGATAAGAAACGTTTGAAAAGGGGGTGTAATACCTTTGACTTCAGCGCCTCAAAGGGTATCTGACAACCAGAAGTCAGTTTTTTGGACGTGTTCTTGATTTATGGCAGACAGTATCAATGTGTCAGCTTGTCTGTGTGAAAAGCCCCGCGAGCGAGATATTGCCTCAACAACACGGCTAACGCCTGTGCCTCTAAAATAAATTTGATTTCTGCTTCTGAGGGAGAATCAAAAGTGACATTTATTGGCATATGAAATCCGACCGTCAGCTCAGCACACCTCCGCTCACCCCTTAAGTGCCGAGGGTCATCGAGGTAAAGATACAGATCAGAGGTCACCTCTAGGTTGTGGCTCGGAGCCCGGTTAGCGGGCCGGTTATACACTCCCCTGCCTCCGAGTCTCCCCCGATTCAGCCAAGCTGCTGCCCTCCAGCCTGCTGCTCTGCTCTGATAAGCCTGATGCTGTTTACTTCTCTGGCTGCCGTTTAAGAAGCCGCGGGATTGCCGTACACCGCTGAGCTGTCACTCAAAGCCTATCTTCTGACAGCCACAGAGTCCGGGGGAGAAATTGGATCCTTTCTTCCCATTCAAACTCGGCCATCTACATAAGACGACGCTTTCCTCGCGCAAAGAATTGGAATCGATCAGCTCTGGCTCGGATTCAGGTGTTTGCGAGAGCTCTCGTCCGTCCGTCCGTCCGTCCTCTGGGCTTTTTACGAGGTTGTTCTGTGGGGGATCTTCTCCAGCTCAGCGGCGAGCAGTATCAGCCTCATTTCTTTTTTGAATCATACTTTGCAGGGAAGCACCAATTACTAGTGCCTCAAACTTTTCTTCCTTTTAATATTTTGGTTGGTGGCTGCTTTTGAAGTCACGCTATATGTACCGTCCTGTTACTATCAACTGAGTTGACCAACTTTATTTAGTTTGAATACTTTACAAAGCCTCTTGAAGCCACATACTCCACCTAAAGCTTCTCTATTCGACATTCAGAGCATGAATATAGCAGCAAACAGCGATTTTCAATCTTTAAGATATAGTGGAATAATGTTTACCTGAGCAGAGAATGAAGACGCTCTCCGTTGTTTACTTTTCTTTTAGTGCATTTTAAGGGCCTTTTCACACAGAAAGCGTCGACACTGCGCTCTGAAACCCATTATTTCCGATGACTTGTGCGGCACCACAATGGCGTTTTGTTCTTGTTTTTATTTTGGTGAACTGACCCTTTAAGTATAAATATGAACTTCACTATAAGATTCCAACTTAGTTTGCAATGTTTTCAAACCCTGACTTCATACTTCAGTGAAAGCCTGAGAGACCGACTGTCGAACACTAATGAGGCGTTTGTCAAAATGAATGTCACGCTGGATGCTTGTATGTTCTGCACAAATGAGTCAAGACTTAACTAATAGCCGCGGCCTATTATCTAAACATTAACCGTCATCCTGGAGAGATCCTTCTTTGTTCTCATAACCACAATCAGAGATGCTAAATATCCATCTTTAATCTGTGCTCACAGGCAATCTGGCTAATTATCATCGTCTCAGCAGCAGGTAACCTTGGTTTCCTCTGAGCCCGGGGCTGATTAGCACAAAAGTGCAGCTGCAGGGCCACGGCGCTGTCTGGATGCGTGATATTATTTTTAGACAGCAGATCTTGAACTCTTAATTATTTTGATTTGGTAACATTACAATAACAAAGTTTCACACAATTCTCTGCACCACAAACTGTTAACACAGCTGGAGCCAAAAGCAACTCAACAACACTGCGTGGGAGCGTTACCCTGCACACACACACACACACACACACACGCACACACATACACACACGCACGCTCGTACAGCAACCCTCACCTTTCAACCTCCGTGTTATTCCTAAAACAGCAGCCATTCATCTTACAGGTTATTGTTTCAAGGATGGAAACAACTTGAAAATCCTCCAGTAGAAATGGTGTTTTATGAGTTTGAAGATTTAAAAAAATAACTAAAATAAATAGAATCAAAATGAATATTGGGAAATTAATTGGAATTAGAATGGTATTGAGACACAGCTCTATACTTGGTCATACACAGTGGAACTGTGTTTACGTGTCAACATGAGAAGTGTGACCTATAAAAATGATACTTCTCACTCTGTTGGTGTTTCCTGTGTTCGTGTGCACACTCGTGTGGGTCCACGCACACTTTATACATCCGTGATGCATCTGTGCCTGCATGTCAGACTGTGTCCCCGCTGCAATGGCGTTAATGACGTTTGAGAAATATCCACGCTGCCCCAGTGACAACAGCAGCAGCAGCATCGTGTCCCGTATATGTGAGGTGTCCAGCCGGGCCAGCTGCATGACTGATGGTGGTCCCATTGATTGCTCTCAGTCTTCAGGGCTTCCAGCCAAGATTGGGCCCCTGGCCAAGAGCAGCTTGGCCCAGCTAATCTGTCACCGGGCCCGGCCAGAGCAGGCTTCATAAGCTCCATCGACCCACAAAGCTCACACGCTGTGTGCTAAAGCCTGTCCTCCCTAGCCCCACTGTCCATTAGTCTTGGTGCTTTAATCTTCCTCTATCTGTGTGTCTGTGTGTCAGCTAGTCAGGGATTGATTCATTATGCGTGTCCAAGGATTTGAGTTGACTTTGTTCATAGGCAAAGGGTCCTGCACCCTGCTAGCTGAATGCTTGTTTAAGCAGTGATTCATTAGCTGTGATGTTTGTGGTCTTCATTTTCATACTGTCTTGAAACCCTTTTTTGGTGTTTTTAAACCCAGAGAAATATAAATTAGCTTTTTTTTCTCATACATGTTTGTGGTTTCATGATATTTGTCATTTTAGTTTGAGCCTTCACTTCACCTCTGTGTGTGCAGTACTGTGTCCGAGGACGGGCCGGAGATCTTCTTGAGCCCCGCGGTCACGTATGGCCCACCGGGCCTCGACCTGTCCTGTCCCGTAGCCATGACCGTGGCCCATTGTGCGGAGGTTGCCGCCGATAATTGGACCATCCGGCTAAAGAGACAAATGCAGGACAACAAGTGGGAGGTGAGCAATTCTCTATTAAACTTCAGCTGTTGTTATCGGGGCCCCAAGTTCTCTGCTGTAACATCAGTGCAGAATGTTAACAAGTGTGAACACACAACTTTCACCAGCGGCCAGAATATCAAAAACGATCTGATAAAGCTGCTCCCACTTACTTTGATGGAAATGTTCATCCTGTAGTGTAGTCATGCAAGCACGGAGCCGATTTCAGGGTTGCCAGCTCAGATTCATCATTTCTGTGTAAAAATTCAGCCTTTCAAGCTCTACCTCATGCTGTCATACATCCAAAAGAAATGTCAGACCAAATGCAAATGGCGGCTGTTAGTCATTGAAACGTTCATTTCTTTTCCCCCCAGTTTAATGATAATGGTGTTTCAAAGCATTCCTCTTTCACGAGTCTGTGAATTCTGCATTGCAGCTGTTCATAAAATATCACGCAACGGGCACAAATTACATCGCAATAATGTGTGTACATACTGCACATTCTGTATATCTGTTTGTCTTTTGTTGTTTATTATAAAGAAAAATAGTAGATAAAGCCACAAGGGCGTATTTATCGTCTCAATTATTCTTGAAAAACAATTATCATACTCACCGGTACCACCATGACTATGACTGATTTAGATTTGGATTCCTGTGAAAAACAGAAAACACCATCCGCCAAATACATCTAGCTGCTTTAAAATGATTATTTTCATCCTAATCAAATATAATAAACCATTATGTTTATCAAATGGCAACAAATAACCACTTCCTGGCAACAGTCAGTTGTAGCCAGAGACGGAATAAACGACTGAAACAGAATCCACTAGAGCGACTCTCTGAAAGACGAAAAGCTTGAGTTAAAATATGCCGCTGTATGGAAAATAAAATATATATACATATATATTTAAACTGCTAAAAAGTGCATGAACCGAGTTCAGGCTGACACTTCAGCGTGAGGTCAAAAACAGACAAAAAAACTGGCAAGTGAGCTTTTTTGAAATATTCAAGAGACCACAGCTCTAAATACAGCATAGTGCTATTTCTGCTGTGATTTCTTTTCTCACGTCACTTTCAGTAAAATAACACCTCGGAAAAGTCCTTCAAACTCTGTCCTGTCGAGCTGCTGCACAGTCTTGCAGAGACTTGTTCAGGCGTCAATCCAAACACCCTCCGTCCATTTTCTTGTGCCGCCTCGGTAGAGTACACACATATATATATATATATATATATATATATAAGATGCTCTTTTAATGTTTAACTAACCTCATCAAAAAGCTTCGCGGACCTCATCGAGGCAGGGTGACCCCCCGAGAGCCGCCGGGTTTGCGTGACCTCGGAGGGCCCGTGGCTCTCGCTCGCCGGCGGGGTCCTTTCACTCCGAGTGACATTTACACAGACGTAATTTGCCGGCAGACGTGTTGCACAAAAGGGAAGCTTATCAAAAGAGCCGTCACTGATGTTAGCTATATGCCATCGGAGAGGAGAGAATATGAGAGAGAGAGAGAGAGAGAGAGAGAGGAAGAGACAGACGCAGACAGGTTCAGAGACAGAAGGGAAGATGTTCTCCAAGAAAATGTAACGGCGTGACCCGTCTCTGTCACTGTGAAATAATGAGCCCTTTATCTCAGGAAGGGTGCTTACTCAAAACCTAATCTCTGGAATTAGTAATATAATGGGAGACGGAGGTCTCTCTCCCCCTCCCGTCTGTCTCTCTCCCCTTCTCCCTCGCTGCCTCTCAGTGCCATTCCCATTAAAGCTTGCACTTTTGTACTGCTAGAGTTTGACTCCATCATTTCTCCCCAGCTGCCTGGCGGGGATGAGCTATGTAGTGGAGATCCTTCATGTCTGCTGCAGCGCTAATGGGGCAGGTTTAGGAAGCTGTGGGCCACTAAATTACCCTACATTGCTTAATATGGCTCAGCCAGGCCATATGCAGAGGGGACCTGTGGGTCACGGTGATGTTTCAAAGGTGATTTAGGGAGGATTGAGCACAAGATGAGGAGCAATTGGCCATCGGATACAACTGCACCCCGCTAATGCGTTTTGTCAGTGTTACTGTATCCCCATCTGTTTAGTTGCTGTGTCGTTATTCATTTGGCCAACGTTCAGTTCTGCACAGTTCCTGATTCTGAGTCTGAGTGTATGAGGGAAGGCTTCCAGTTTATAGTCTGTGAAGTGTCTTAATAACAACTCGGGCACCTCTTGATTGTGAACGGCTGCTCTCATGGTCTGTTGTTGGTGTTTTTATTCTCTTCTATTTTTTCACATGGTAATAACTTCATAGATAATAGAGAATTATAGATCAACCATCTTTGCAATTATTGGGGCAGAAACATCCCAGCAAGTACGCAGACGCTTCAAGCTACGCAAGATCAATTTCATACGTCGTTGCATTCTGGGGATGTGTCGTTTGAAAATTGTAACGCTGTCTGTAACATCAAACAACTGAAAGCTGACTCCTTCTGCTCCCCTTTGACGTAGCTCTATCTGAGCATTTATCATTTATTTATAACATTTTGTCACCTGTTTATTTGAACACATGGTTTTATTTTTTTTTCTTCTTTATGTGCTTTAAGTACGTCAGCACACGTTCCACTCGTGGAATGTACATAAGAAGTGACGACACCAATTGGTTTGTGGACTGACGTTTTGTAGACTCGAGTTCGGCGATTTGTCCGTCGCCATCTTGGAATACGGCTGTCGCCATCTTCGCTTTTTTGCAGCCGATGAACAGACTTTACAATATTTGGTATATGGCGTCTCTACGCCGTATACGGCTCTGGTAGCGGCAGCGACCTGTCAATCACAGTGAGCCCCGCCCTAAAGCATACCCTGCTTTATGGTCTGTCTGAGTCTAAATGGACCATAATTTACTAAATGAACATCATGCTGTATTGAAGAAGACTTGAAACTAGAGATTGAGACCATAAACTCATGTTTACAATGTTTACTGAGAGAATAAATCAAGTGACAATTCGAGTCATTTTCTCATAGACTTCTATACAATTCCGGAGGAGTCGCCCCCTGCTGGTCAGGACAGAGAATGCAAGTTTTAAGACAGTTAGTGTTAGGCTTCACTCGGCAGAACTGGAGGTTGCCGCCTGGTTCCTCCGCAGACGCCACATTTGTTTACTGCTGTGGTCACGGAAATGTTCTGATTAGCTCTATATCGCCCCATTGAGGAATAACGTTTATTACCACCAAGAGCGCACATTGAGTATGTTCATCGGTGTCACACGTTTGTGCCATTTAAAGCGAGGCGTTCATCATTAGCGTGGGACCGTGTAGGACCATGTGTCTGCCCTCAGTGTTGCTCACATAGCACTGGGCTGAATGCCTGGTGTTCAGCTTTCACTTTGATGGTTAACTTAAAGCCTCTTTCTGCCTCTGCAAACAAATTCTTGGCAGTAATTGAAATGTTAATCATCATGAATCAGTATTCTCACCCCGCACTGTATAAAGGTGGGTGCTGGATACTCAAAAAGCCCTTCAGGGAGACAGCATTACATTATTGAGCTTGTCTCATGATTAACCCTCAAATGAACTATTAATGGCTCGAATATGTGTTTAATGCATCAGAACTAAATCTGGTCTCTCTGCTGATCCTCCCTCCAAAGGAAGTGATGTCTGTGGACGAGGAGAGCACGTCCTGCTACTGCCTGCTGGAGACCCAGAGGTGCCATGTGCTGTTGGAGCATCCGGGTCGCTACGCTCTGGTGGGCGAGCCGCTGAACCAGGACGCGGCCAAGCGTCTGAGGCTGGCTGTGTTTGGTAGTCCCGATACCAGCAACTCCCTGGGCTTCACCCTCAGGGTCTACTGTGTGGACGACACGCCTCACGCTTTTCAGGTACGAGGGGAGAGAGGGAGGATGTAGAAGGAAACGAGGAAGAACCAGGGATGATTCAATGTGATGAGAAAGTTATTTGCTTAGAATTGAATATATTTGTCTTGTCAAAATTTCAAAAATGATTGTATTCAGGATAGATCATGTTAAAGTCAATTAAATTTTATTCATGTAGCTCAATAACAGATCACAAATTCTCCTCAAGGGGGGTTTACGATCTTTGGATGAGGGAAAAACTCCCCAAACAAAACAAACATAAAAGAGTACGCAGTTTTTGAGTTTGGATTTAAACAGATTATTCCAGAGGAATGGGGTTTTATGCAGATATGATTCCTGTATTCTGAGAGCGCAGAGTCCTGATTGGAGTATAAGGTTTAAGGAGATCAGACAGGTTCCATTTACAATGTTTGGGTCAATGGCTGACCAGGAAATGTTACAATAATTCAGTCTGGCATGAATATGCCTCAACCATGGATAAAAGAGAGATGTTTTTTTACAGGTGAAAGAAGGCTTTCATGAAGCACTCTGTTGTACACGACAGGAGAACCAAAAAAATAAATCACAAAAACCCGCCCTGGCTCTGTGGCACAGTGGTGCTTTAAGCTAAATGCTAATGTCACAATGCATTTACTGTTGACACCGTTGTAGCCTAAGGTGTTAGCATGCTAACGCTTTGCCATTTAGCACCACTAACAAAGTACAGCTGAGGCTGAATTGATGTATCTTCAGAACTTCATGGCAATCCTTTTAATAATTCTCGAGATGCTTCAGTCCTCTAGTGTGGCAAGAATGTAACAGAATTCCACTATAACATTGTATAAATATTTGATTTAATACATTTGAATTGCACTGGTTTGGTCGTTTTGCCTGGGAGAATTGCTGTCTGGGTTGTTGTTTTTGTGCTCCACTGAAGATCTGCCTGCTCGGTGACATTGCCACTGGGAGATGCTTGATGACTAGCAGACAAAGAGGGACTTTTAATTACAAAGACAACAGATGCTCCAAGGTTGCCTCTCTGCCCTTTGCGTAATTTAATTTGCTCTCTGTTAATTAAAGGTGTTTCAACATTGCTTTTCACGTGACGGAGTATTTGAACACGTTCAAATGAGACGCTTTTTTGCGAATGCAGCGCCGGTTCGTCGCCGTTGCTGGCGAAACGGTGCTTTGAGGAAAGTTTCTGACACCAAAACATACTTTTTTTTGTCTCCTATCTTAATTAAACACTCACATACTGCTTAACTACTTCTAAAGTAGTGCTGGTGGTTGTCCTGTCCAGCCACCAGACTTACTTTTACTTTTGGCTTCATTCAAGATGTAGAATTGCATGTGGTCAAAGTTTAATTAAATGTAGGGGCCAAGAGGCAGTCCAGCCCCACCAGTCAGACATTTGTTTTTCGTTGGCTTTTGTTTGAGCTTCATAGGACAATTAATTTCCCCTGTGAGCCTGAAGCAGGAATTGATCAGGTTGAAGTCAGCCAGTATGCTTTGCATTCCCCTTCTCTGTCTCTGAGCTGTGTGAGTGAGAGGAAAGGCACCGTGCATACCGGACTCACTGCCTCATGCTGAACGGGGCTGTTAGGTTCAGACCCAGGAGCCCAAAGCCCCACTACAGAAACACAAAATCATGCCAAGTGTATTTGTCGAATAACGAGTCAAAATATCTCATAACGCTCAATATAACACACAATCACCTATCGAGGCTTGTTTTAAGACAGTGCATCTTTAAATATTACTCTCAAAGAGACTAAAATGAGCAAAAAGGAAAAAAACTGACGAATACAGAGAAATACAAAAAGAGAGCGAAGCAATTACAAAGATGTGCGAAACAGCTAGGGACTCACAATGAAAAGGGACAAAACAACCACAATGAGACTCAAAGAGACACAAAGCAACTACAAAAAAGGCTCAAAACGACTACAAAGAAACACAAAATCACCACTAAGAGACACAAAACCACAGAGACGCGTAATGACAACAAACAGAGGCTAAACAACTTTAAAGTCCGTGTGTTTTGCTCCTATGTGGTCGGAACTTTTGCATGTCTGTGCTCAGGGGCCCGGTCTCATAATCCGCCCATGAAAGATCCCAAGACACAGAAAATGTAAACACAAAACATGCAAGTACATAACACATGCACACCGATGCTATTTTTCTCCATAGATCCCTGGAAGAAAATACAATATCACAAGTCCAGAAAGAAGACGTATAATATTGACAAAAGACTTTTGTTTTGATCTTTATGTCTCGTCTTTGTGCGTAACCAATATCTTTGACTAACAATCGGGCCGCTCCATTTATCAGATTTTTAGGCTCTTGCTGCTTCTGCTCGTCGGTTTCATCCGTCTTGTGTCAGGCTGCGTGTTGTGAGCAGCTGTGGCTCTGGAGGGCCAAACGTCCGGGGGCCAATCACTCCGGATGCATTTTCAAGCTTAAAATTGAGTCGATGTTTCTACATAATGATCATGGCGTTTCTCCAAATAGGATCAAATATAACTAAGAAGAATTCATTCTGGGAGGAATTTGTTGAAAATATGGTGTAAATCCCCCAAAATATGTAATAGTAACAAAGCCATAATCAGTATGGATCATAAACAGGTTAACGGTAGGGATCAGTGAGAGTTGCATATAGACATATGTATAAGTATGTATACTTCAGTGTAAGATGTAAATGCTCAAAGGTTACCAACATATACAAGTTGAGTTGTGTGCTGTACCTGAGTCCTGGCTTGGTGCGCTGACTCTATCAACCAAATAAGATATCTAACCTTTTTTTTTTCTCCACCCCCCCCAACTCCCGCCCCACCCCCCCGAAAAAAACCCGACCCACACTTTTCCTTATCAGGAGGTGGCAGTTGGCGAGCGCAGCAGGGGCGGGCGGCTGCTGGAGGAGCCGAAAATGATGCTGTTCCGGGGGAACACGTTCAGCCTCCAGGTGTCCATCCAGGACGTCCCACAGTTACTCTGGAGCATCAAGCCTTTCACCACCTGCCAGGTAGGCAGTTTATAAAGTCCTGCTAAAACCTGGAAATGTGAGTTTGTGAGAACAGAAGCTTAAGAGAGTTGAACGTCGTGTTCGGTTGTATCCTGATCGTTAGCTTTTTACCTTTTGGCGAATGCAGTCACGCTCAAAAGTATTAAAGGTGGTGTTCATTTGTGAACAAAATGTAAAAAGTATCATTTATTTTCTGCAATAATCCAAAATCCAGTGGTTCAATCCCATCGGCTTTTTGGCAAGAGAACCAGTGCGATGCTAACTTTTGGCTAACAATGTTGGCCTTAAAAAAAACCCGTCAGGGTAACAGAGAGAAGCTGTGCACCTTCATCTCCTCAGCTTCCTCTGTTCCTCCATAAGAACGGTCGACCAGTTTCCCCCCTTTTCTTCCTCGGTCACATCAAAGCAAAAGGGCAGCAGCAAGGACACAGCAGGAGCTCACTAAGGCTAGATATCCCCCCCCCACGCACACACACACACACACAAACTTACAAAATTAATTATGACTGCCAGGCACACGCACACACGTCTCCTAGTTATCTTCATAGGGGTCTTACATGCCGCATGTTGTGCTCTGCCCTGTGATGTTTATCCCACCAGTGACATCCTATTAGCAGGATTAGCCCATCGCGGTGCGTCCAGAATACCAACAAGGTGGTCTTGGAGAGAGAAGAGCCACTATGTGAGGGTCCTACAGGGAAGATGGGCCGTAGGCTTTCATTCAGACACCACTCTCGTCTGAAGGAGGCTTTCACAAGTAGCCGCCCTCCCGTCTGATGGATCTGAAGAGAGGATGATTCATCCATAAAACACTGTTTTTGACCCGTTCTCACTGCGCCACTGTCTGGGTCACACAGTAGTTAGTAATGGAAGTCGAAATTGGCTTTCTCGATTCCATTTACTCCGAATGCTCTGATACTTTTGGTTTTTTCAGCTGCCACTATTCGTGGGGAGACGTAGCGCAAACTGGGTAAATCAAGGCATCGCTGTCCTAATTCCATAATCACATTACAGTTCCTGATCTAACAGATTGCTGTTTACGAGAATATTCAAGGCGTATTATAATAATTTAGGAAAGAAAACATAACACACCAACAAAGAGGTGAATATGGCTTGGGGAGTCTGAAGCTAATGCTATGGGCTGTACGCTTATTTAGAAAGTCTTCACCGGATTATTTTATGTATTTACGGAGACTATTTATGCTAATGATGTGAGCTTATGTCTGTAATATTTATTGACCTCATGACTTCATGTTCGAATAGCCACCCTGTTGGTTGTAAATCAAGTAACTTTGTATTACTTTTGCATTATAACCAACGATTATTTTCGTTGTTGATTAAACTGTCGATTACTTTCTGGATTAATCAATTAGGTGTTTTAGTCCAAAAAATCTAAGAAATCAGTTTCTCCCAAATCCCAAGATGACACCCTCAAATGTAGTTTTGTGTCCACAACATTTAGAAAACCTAGAATCTTTTTTTTTTTTTATAAATCAAACCATTTAATCAAATATACATTTCACAGTTTACATTTAATTGATTAATCGTAGTTTTAGCTCTAACTTGATTATTTCTCCCAGGCAGCACTCAGTTTGTGTATAATGTATAATTTATGACGTTTCTGCACTAATGACTGCAGCTCCCTCAGATGTTAGCGGGATACGTTTCCATCCCTTGGGCTCTAAATGCCTGTTGGTGTTCTGTCTGACGGGTAAACTGCTTGATTAGGTAACGTCATTGATTGGCTAAAGAGGCCACTCATTTGGGCTTAATTAATCACGTAGACAGCAAAGTGGGTGACAAAGCGGGACTCAAATAACTAATGTATTTTTGATTTAATGAGTTTGTTCCACTGTTTTAATCCTTTCCTTGTCCTCCCATGCACGTCCGTCCCCGCTCCGCAGGAGTTCTCCTTTTCTCAGGTGTGGGCCAGTAACCAGCGTCCCCTGCAGTGTGCCTTCTCTCTGGAGCGATACAGCCACTCCTCGTCGCAGCTCTCCTGCAAGATCGGCATCAGACAGGTCAAAGGCGAGGAGCAGATACTCCAGGTCTACACGTCGGTGGTGGAGGTGAGCGAGCGCTTGCGGGAAAAAAAACGGACGCCGTGTCCTCGGCGTGCGGTCAAGCGGGCTTGTTAATAGGTTCTTTTATTACACTGGATGACTCTTGATTTGATTTAAGGGCTTGCTTAATGAGCCTCTCAGGGAGCTTTTCATGTATAGATTGCAAATTGTCTTGCTAAGTCCTTGTCCTTGTGTTCATATTGAGAATTTCAGCCGCGGTATGAAAATCACCCTGACACCTCCTCTTCTTTCCTCTTTTTTTTTCTTCTCTCCTCGCTGGCAGAATGAAAAGGGGGTGGTTCCCTTTTTCACTCAGTCGGACTGCACCATCACCTCTCAGACAGGGTCAAGGGCCTTTAAAATCCCCCCGTCCATCCGTCAGCGGATCAGCGCCACCTTTGACACCGCTAACGCCAAGGGGAAGGACTGGCAGCTCTTGGCTCAAAAGCTCCACATAGACAGGTATCAGAGGGTGTCCGACTTCCAGAAAACCTGCATTGTCATCCTCATTCTTTATTGCATGCAGTTGTCAATTTACCTCTCGATGAGTCACGGCAGCTCCGATACAAATTAGCTGCTATAGGTTTTTGTCCAGGTGTTGTTGCAGAATGATGAAATGCAGCATTCACGGGTCTCTCCTCTGTGTAAACGCCGTTCCCTCTTTTGAATACTATTTTTAATCTGGAATTTAGGCACCGTGTCAGCCCTAATCTTCCATCACCAACCAGCCTTCAGTAACACGCCACGCTGCTGATTTCATTATAGATCTGGAAACACATGCACACAGAGATAGAAAGAGATGAAGAGGGAGACAGGGAGGAGGGGGGGGGGGGGGGGGAAGGGCCAACTTTAGCACAGTCAGAACAACTGGAGATAAGACGCCGCGTTTTTGCAGAAAGAAGAAGGAAGGAAGGGCCCGCTGACAGGCCCGGCCCTCTGGCAGCAAAATGGCTTCATGTTAGCGCTCATCATTAGCAGCATCTCTGCATGAGCGCCTCCTCAACTTCCCCGGAGGTTGTGCCAGGTCAGTATTTGCGTAGGCTGTGGAGAATTTCAGTTGTTTGGAATGGGTTGATCTCTATTTGTGCTTCAGAAGAGAAGTCAATAAGATAATCTTCAAGAGGAAGATTAGATCTGTGCAGCCGGCTCCATCGGGCAGTTGAGGGAAGAAAAAAAGTACTGGAAATGAGTATTCTCTCTTGCTTGCCAGTTGGAGAAACATGAGAGGGAAAAAGTTAACGAAGAAACTGTGACAGAAACTATGTGATTTAAGGAATTTCACTTAAACCGAGGCTGAAAACAAACATCTGTGACTGAGGGACAGGAAAGGCTTTTCCTCTCCAGCCCAGTCGAACACACCAATACGCCTGTAATGGGGATGTCGCCACGTAGTTAAGCTGATTTTTGTCATTCTTTCTCTGAATATTGGGGGAACATCGGAGGGAATGTGGGATGAAGAGGAAAAGAGGGTTGAAGGCGACAAAGGAAATCCCATCGCAATGAAACAGTGCACTCTGTTGGATGGGCGTTATAACAGCAAGCGGGAAGAGAATCAATGCAAAGGAAAAGCTGCTTTTCTAATAAACCATGTGTTCACTGAATTTCACTGTAGCCAAACTGTTGTTGACCTGAAGTTAAACCAGTCATGGGAAATGTAGGATCCAGTGTTTCTTGGCGTTTGACCGACACCAGAGGGTGAAAGTCAGGATATTTCGGCCTCTGCAGCTTTAAATTAGCTCATTCTATTATGAGGTACCCATGTGTATGAAAGCGCGATAATAAATCACTGGAGTGCGCCTTTTAAAAATGTCTTTGCACCGGCCGTCTTATCATAATTAGTGCACGGCAATCACTGCTGAGCCACTATTAACCGGCACTTTCATTTGTTCTCAGCATTTACTCCTGGCCACGTGAGCCGCTCTAATGTAGTATTCTGTTTTCCCTGTTTCTGTAGGAACCTGTGCTACTTTGCATGTCAGGAGAGCCCATCATCAGTGATTCTGAGCCTGTGGGAAGCCCAGCACCAGGACTCGGGGGACCTGGACTCTCTGGCCAGCGCCCTTGAGGAAATCAGCAAGGTCCAGTCCCCGAGGACCGCCACTCTGGGCTGCAGCAGAGAAGAACGGGACTCAGAATTCACTAAACTTGGGTAGGGGCGGGTCTGCGGCAGGTCAAAAATAATGATGAACCTTTTACTGCATGAACACGGATGATCAGGTGTACTAGCTAACCTGTGGTGAGGAGGAGGAGGAGGAGGAGAGACAAAGGAGGACAGCAGGGGAACTCTGTTTTTGGACTGTTACTAAAGGAACACCTCTGCTAAACCAAATAGCACATGCAGACAGACGGGACAAAGGAAATGAGTGGGCAAGTATTTGTGTTACTGAGAAACATTTAAAGAGATATATAAGTATCCCACACCCATCTGTGATTGAGAAATGTCAACTCCTGACAAGTTTGATAACCTGTATTGGAGGATTATGGGTATCTGTGTGAGGAGGACTTTCCGCGTAGGACGGAGTGTGTTTTAGACAGACTGCCAATCAAGGCTGGAGTTGTTGACCTTCCCAGGATCGGATGTGCTGACACTTGGCCCCCAAAACAGTCCTCTGGGCTGTCAAAAAATGTTTGGTGTAATGTCATTTTGTTGTCGTTCATTTTCCAGATCTCCTAATGCTTCTTTTGTTTTGCTTTCTGCAGCGTGTCTCTGATGTTAGCGCAGGAGTTAGAGGAGAAAAACAGACCGTAGGGAATATTGGATATACAGAAACTGACACTGATTAGAATTTAAAATGTCCACATGCTGGATAAGAGGCGACCTTAAAAAACAGTGCTAAATTGGCAGTGATCCCATGGATAACAGTCATTTTAAGAAACGCCCACGTGTAGAACACTTTCAACCCCACTCGCAGAACCACATTGTCAAAGCAACGGGCTGCAGAGGAGGATAGGTTATCCCAATGTAAATGCAATGCAGTTAGAGATGCACCGGCTCCCATTATCTCTAATGATCAACTTCTGCTTCACTCTCTGTGTCAGCAGTGACTCGGTACCAGAAGAGACAGTGGGAGCATTAAATACTCTACTAAATTCTTGGCGCTGGTTTAAGTGGTGTGTGCTTTCAAAGACCCTCTGGGACTTCCTTTTATTTCCCAGATTTTTTTTTTATTTGATGTGTGGCTTCATTTTGAGCTGCCTATTTTTGGATCATACCTGGATGTCATTATTTGGAGACACTTAGCGGACTCCCACCCCACTCCTCTGTCCTCTGCTCCCAGCTAGATTTGCTCCACCTGCCCCCCCCCCCCCCCCCCCCTCTAACATGATAAAGTGACTTTGTGTTGAACTCTGTGTTGGCTCTCTCTTTTCCTCTACTTGATGAATTCAATTCCTGAGAAAAACTGTACGGTAGAAAAATCGGCTACAGTAAATCTTCAAAAACTGTATTCAGCAGAGAGATGAGACATTTCGATATAAAATCCAGCTTTTAGAAAGATGTAAAAGAACCACGTAAGCACTCTTTAAGTTTGACTGGCAGATCCTTGCTGTCATTCCTTCTTAGAAATATTTAAAGTCATATCTCAGCATGGAAATAAGCTATTCACTTTCCTGCATAGAGTTAAATGAAACGATTGATGCCACTCTGGGAACATTTCAGATTTTTGGCACAAAAGCAAATAAGCTAATTCCCCAAAATCTCAAGCAATTCCTTTGATTAACTAAGAATCCCAGTTTCATATTAAAGCTCTACAGTGGAAAAGCAAATACCGGCTGATTTGTGTAATAATGGAAATATTATGATATTGAATCACAGAGATATGAATCTAATTTGGATAGTCTGATATCCTGAAAATCTGTTTTCAATGAGCCACAAATGCCAAATAATCAAACTAGTGTATCAGCAAGCCATCTGTACGGATCACAGAGCACCACATGTACAGACAAACCTCTGTGAGGAAGGACTCGTTCTCCGCTATCGGCTGAAAAGGTCACAGTGTAAAAAGGCTTGGAATGCATTTACACCTGGAAGAAACCGGCTCACAAGGAGGCCACTGAGACGATGAATACAAACAGGATGCAAAACCCTGAACTAAGCATGTAGAATACAGTAGAGTGAAGTCTCGTCTCTCTGCTTTGTGTATTATAAAGTGGTTGAAGTATGGAGTTACTTTGTGTCTTTAGTTTCAAAGAGAATAGGTTTGACAGCAAAAGGAAGTCAAATCAATTTGTGATTTAATTTTTTTTTTTATGTGAAGCCAAAAGTTTTGTTTGCGAGTCCAAGAATTTAGTTTGTGAATCCAAAGGTTTTGTAAAATGTAAAACACGTCTCTATTGGCCAGTCCCCAGTGAACGCTTGGCAACTTCCACTGTTCTCATCAACAATCTCATGCAGGCTAACAGGCAGCTTGTTCTATTAGCCTCGTCTTTTTTTTAACCCGTTACAATTACACGTATCATTGAACAAATCTACATGGAGTTAAAACATGATGTAATTGCTACTATAATACAGAAGTTATGTGTAAATATGCATTGAGTAACTGGGGGGTCAGCAGATGATTATTTTCATTATCGATAATATCGGTTTGGTCTGTAAATTGCCCAAGTTGACATATTTTCATGTCTGGTTTGTTACCACCAACAGTCCAAACCCCAAAGATAGTTAGTTTGGTATCAGAAAAAAAGCAAATATTCACACTTTAGAAGCTTGAACCAGTCATTTTGTTGCCATTTTAGCTTCATTTTCTGTTGATTGACTAACAGATGAATCACTAATCATTACAGCTTTAAATGCTGTTCATGTGCTCTAATTTACAGATCGTTTAAACTCATCAATTAAGAAATCACACGTTTCAGTTAGATCATATTGTCTTCACCATCCTCACTGAAGGTAATCTACTGTAACCTCTCGATGTTACTGGTCGCTAGCATTAGCATATTTCAGTGGTTACAATGTGCAGTGATTGGGACCAGCTTGTTTCATCATTAGCCCTTAATATAGGACACCAGCATGTGTTACTCCCATACTGAGGACTACACCGACATTTTTCTCCAGCAAGCGGATTTTCCTGATACTTTATTTCTTCCTCCTTTGATCAACGGCTCCTTTTTTTCTCAGTCACACGTGGATTTTCTGCTAAGTTCTTCCAACGCGCTGACATCCCGTGGATGAATGTCTCCCACGGTGCCGCCTGGAAGAGCAATCCCACCTATTCAAAGCCTGGTGCGGTACATGGGACCTCCTGCGGAGCTGCAGCTAATGGCGCCAGACGTACCGCTTTTTTTTCTTGGAGAAATATTATCACTGTAGCCGCTCTCAAAAGAGAAAAGAATCATCCGAGTTGAGAGACGGTGATACATCCCACTGATGTATCATTACTAAAAAGAGCTGAGTCCGGCTGAATCAGGAGTCTGGTCTTTCTGCTGAAGCACATTTATGGCAAGCTCAGATTCTGAGGTATCTGAGCTTGGGATGGGATCAGTCAGGTCGCTGTGTAGAGAGAGATTTTTTGGGGCAGGTAGTGGAGTTAAAATAAAGCACAGCCAGCACAAAAGGGAGACAAGAGGGGACGTAGAAATATCTATCTGTAAGCAGCAGTTGGACAGGAGCTCATGTCCTGCTCCTCCGTCCTGCACACTTCAGGAAAATATAAAAACTTCCCCCAACAACTGAGTAAAAACGCAAATGATTCCAGTAGACAGAAAGCTTGAAAAAGCTAATTTGTCTTGACAGCCACCCTTTTTACAAAGTTGATGGTCTACTGAACACGTTAGGAGTTGCATGTGAAGAATCGGACCGTGAGGCTCGATGCAAATGTTGTCCTGTAGAGAAGGGACACAGCCAAGACCTTATGGGCCCTGAGGAGGGACACAGCCAAGACCTTATGGGCCCTGAGAAGGGACACAGCCAAGACCTTATGGGCCCTGAGAAGGGACACAGCCAAGACCTTATGGGCCCTGAGCGGCGCCCGTCTCTACACGTCACACTCCAAAGTTGTACTTCAGTCGTTACACCACACTCCCTAATTGTTAGTGATTTCCAGCCGCGCTTTGCAGATCCATAACGAACGGTGACAACGTTGTGATTCATGCCACCTCGTAAAGATTTTATGGACGCCGCTGGAGTGATGATGACTTTGGGCTTTGTTGGAACTCTTTTTTGGCAGAAGGCCTTGAAACTTCACTGGAATTGATTTTAATTTTTTTTTTGGTTGAAGGCTGCCAAAGCTCACTTACAAAAACGGTTTGTTTTTTAGTTGTTGTCAATGTATGTGCCCTCTTAAAAATCTCACACATCCTGAGTTTTCTTATATTGATTGAATGTCAATCAATTTTTTCATCAACGTTGCCGCGTCAAGGCCCCCCTTTCTCTCACATGCAGACATATTTACATACACGAGCGAAATATAAAAAGAAAACCGATAAAGTGTTAAGCTCCATGTGTTGTGAGCATTAAAAAATCCCAGTTTTCTAACTCATTGTGCCTCCATGTGGGTTTGTCATCACAGAGTCTGACCAGAATGTTTTGTTTATTTTATGCACCATATCAGAAGACTAGTGTTATATGCAAGCTGTAATAATGTTCATAGCCATGCACGGTGCCCACATTTCACACACGGCAGAGGTGTTTCCTAACAACGCTGAAGCGTTTAAACCCGTTATCTCCGATGCCAGGAACTCACAGCGACGACGAGGCTGACTAAAAAACGATTTGACCATCTGTCACCTGAGGATGCTCAGTGTGCCAGTCAGCGTCCTTTCCACATAGACTCGATGACCCAGAGAGTGTGCGAGAAGGGAAAGTGGTGTGTAACTTTTAACAAAGCTGTATTTTGTGCGTCTTTGGAACAATCCAGCCTACTGTAGAGCTATTTCAGCTTATTCAGACGTGTGATGTAACGTGTTTTTCTCACAGCCTCCTATCTTGAGATCTGCATTGCTTTGGGGAAAACCGAAAACAATGCTAAGTTGAGTAACTGTATCAATTCATCAAACGTGTTGAAAGATTCATTCTGTCGTTGTTTCTTTTTCTTTGCTTTTCTTTCCAGGACGAAAATCTGCTGCCTTTTAAATCTCACACCCCTCTACTTATCAAATGAAACTGCTGGAAGTAATTATTACTTAATTTGTCATGGGTTATGTAAACAGTGCTATGCATTTAAAAACTTATGTTTGATTTGAGACATCTCGATACATTTTCTGTACTTTGTGCGAACATGAATGTTTGTGTTCAGAAGGTGAAAAGCGTCACGCTGCTCATCATCATACAACTTCTTTTTTCTCTTTTCTTGTTCAAAGATTTGCAATTTTGAAACTGTATATACTGTATTGTGTTGAAATAAATATGCAGTGACAGCATATATAGGATGCACTGTGTATCTGTGGTTTATACATCTTAGTTTCCGTTCATCTTCGTTTTGGTAACCAGACTTGGGTTTTGTCTATTCTGGCCAACTGTCATTTAAATTTACTCCCAAGATTTTTTCTAACCCAAAAAAAATACATTTTGAAGATTTGAGTCTACAGCGACTGTGAGGCTGTACTTAATAACACACGAGGCTTAATAATACGGCAAAAAGGAAAAACAAGAAGAATATTTATCTGATATACATCACAGAAAATATGCTTCTTGTTTTTCCTTTTTGCCGTATTATTAATCCCTGTAATATATATACGTAATAATGTGTGTGAAGCCAATAGATATATTTGTGCAGCACTAACAGTATAAGGGTTAAGAGTTTTATATCCCACATGGTTCACCCGTGCGTTCGTGTTATGGTGATACTTGATAAAAGTGTCAAATAGCAAGTGGTATAAATGAGGTATTTCAAGTGTTTTACTACAGTAATAAAGGTCACTTCCATGATAAATCTACAGTATCACTCACTGGCTTGAGAGCTGCGGGCAACAACAAGGGCTCCATTCAAATAGAAGCTGCCCTTATGTAAGATGAGCTTGTTCCTTATTTTTAGATACTGAAAAGCAATTCATTAAGATTTATATCCTCCAGTGATACACCGAATACATAGAATGCAAATGTTGTTCTGCTTGAACTTCTATTTTTTTTTACTCCACCTTCTGTGTGTGAAAAATAAAGTTGAAAATTGCTGTTTAATGCGCCAGTATAATTGCATAACATGTCTTGTGTAAAGCATCTAACACTCATAGTAATAATAATCCTTTTTTTGCATCAAACTACTTTAAACTTAAATAATGATATAAGTCTTTTTTATTAGATTAAGAACATTGTTACTTAAACTGAGAGATGACATGTATGAATCTACATATCAAAAGAGTCCACCAGCATTATAAATAACTGATCTCTCTCACTCTATATATATATATATATATATATATATATATATATATATATATATATATATATATCTGTGAAGATAGCAGCATTTCCTCTAACCAAACTGACAGAAACAATTAAACCCCAACAGCAGATGGCACTGTATGCTCCTTTGCTATGAGGGGTTATCTTGTCTAGGCATGTCTTGACATTTGATGTGCGCATGTGCACACACACACACACACACACACACACAGACACACACACACACACAAGCGGCTGTAGGTTGTTTTCATGACATGAGGCAGTCACACAGGCGTGCATGTGTGCCCCCTTCACAGTGTGGGCAGGGTCTAGTCAGGCCTGGCACTCTGCAGCCTGCTACACCCTGTCTGACAACGCCACGAGGCTGCAGGGGCTGCGAGGTTCCCATTCCATTTCTCTTACAGTGTGCCACACAATCGGCGTTTTGTCACAGCAAAACCTTTGCCTGGTTCACGTGCGTTATATCGAGCCTTCTTCCCCTCCACAGTAGAGTATGAGTGCTTTAGTTCATATTTTCTCTATTCTACCAGCTCTAATTTAGCGTGGTCACTTAGCTGTGCAAACCCCACGTCCCAGCCGGATGTAATCTGTCCCGGGCAGGCTGCAGGCTTTCCCAGCAGGCCCCTCTCTTCCCCTCCAGACGCTACAGACACACACACACAAACACACACACACACACACAACCAGAGCCCTCTCAACCCATCTAACACACCCCACCCCGCTCGCCTCTGGACAACTGCTCCGACTCAAACGGATTAAAGATGACTCTCTTCTCTCACTTTCTTTTTTTTTTTTTTTTTCACCCTCTCTCTTGACTTCTCTTTTTCTTTCCATGCCGGATGAAAGGCCTCCCAGACACCCACTCCATGCACATACCATTCAGGCCAGGACACACAGGAAGTCTATGTGCTGCGCGGAGAGGAGGAGGAGGAGGAGGAGGGGGGACAGCGGGGTGGGAAGTGGCGGAGGAAAGGAGGGAGGGAGGGCACTCAGTGCAGAGGGAGTAAGGGGGGAATAAAAAGAGGTGGGGGGGCGAGAGAGAAGGGCTAAATGCAAGTCATGTGAAGCTCATGAGAACTAACCTACAAAAGTTGGACTCTTGTTTTCCTCTCACCAACTCTTTACTCTCATTCTTTTGTTTCCTTCTCTCTGTCTTCGCGCTGTTGATCTTTGATCTGTTTCTTTCCTTGTTACCATGGCATCTTCACTTTAATCTTTAACACGTATCAGAATTTCGACTTGGTGCAGTTGACGAGAACAAAAAACGTCTCTGTGCCGATGACTCTGAAACAGAAGCTTAGTTATGTCGCGGGTCTAACACTAATGGATTGGGGCGTTAAATCTCTTTGCACACCACTGACTGTAAGTGCGATTGCGTACTGAAGTTGTTGTCCTCTTTCTCCGACAAACTCTGGATGAAGTAAAGTTAAGCTACTGACACCAGGAAGTTAAATTCCTTACAGTTGTTTGGATGATCTGTCTCTTTCAAGAGGCGCCATGCCATTTAGTTATGAGATTAGCTGCAGCCCAAATTGGCTGGAACTGTGAATAATTGCATCACGTGGAATAGAGCATTTGTGACTTTTTACTAGGTGTATTGCTGCAGTGTGTGTGTGTGTGTGTGTGTGGGTGTGTGACTGCGGCCTCAGCTCACAGGGAACGGCGTCACGTCGCATGCTTTGAATTACTGTACTTTCGCGGCTGGTAGGCCGCCTACTGCCAACTGTCTCTCAGTGGATCAGACAGCTAACATCAGCACTGTGGGTTCTACCACAAGTCCTCCTTTAATTCCCACTCACTGTCTTTTTTCCAACACACTTTTTCTATTTTGGATTTCTCTCACTACCACCGTCTCTCACTTCCTATCCATCACACACACACACACACACATATGCAAACACAGCTCACTATTTCCATTTTTAATGATCTCCACTCACTCAAACGTATCTGTCTTTTTTTTATAAATATATTCACGCCTTTTTTTCCACTAAATCACACAGTGTATATATACAAGGGGAGAACAGACAGCGACACCCACACACATTCCTGCATGCAGCTCACACAAACACGCAGATTTGTCAGTGTGTTTACACAGTTCACCGGGCAGCTAATCTTTATGGCACTGCTGAGTGAAGCCTGTCTTTTGTCGAAAAAAAAAACGCTTTTGAAAAAGCAGAGTCAGGTGACTATAATCAGGCCACATTGCAACATCTCGATCGCTGCCTTAAACTGCGTGGCCTCTCCTGTGACTCCAGGCCAGGTGGTGCCAAGGAAAGTACTGATGACATCACCGCAAAAGGTTTCAAACAAAGACAAGCATTCCTCACTCAATCGTAATCCACTTTGTTAATATACAGCCCGACTTCAACCAGACAAAACCAGTCGAGAGGCTTTTCTCCTCCCTGCCACGGCCTCACTTTTAACCCTTTTTTTTCTCCGAGCTCACAAACAAACACCTTCCTCGATCCTCCGACTGTGCGTGTGAGGAAGTGTGAGCTGATCTGACAATAAGACACTTGACAATGTATTTCCAGTGTATTTTGCCAGGAACTCCCACACTAATTGTCCTCTGCTTTTGTCAAATGGCTTTAGGAACATGACATGAGCTGCATTTTTTCCTATTGGTACTAAGAGGTCATTGTTTTAAAGACACACAAAAGGTGCTCTTCAAAGGTTCTCTGTCCTTTATTATTCAATTTGTCGGTGCAGATGTTTGCCTTATTCAGTCTTTTTTTTCCACATAAAATGTAAAGAATGGACTTGCTTTAACAAATCTAATTCTTGAAGGCAGAATACAAGTATGGGACTTGTAACAGCAGTGTATATAATAAATTAGCATTTTCAATGTTAGCCTGTTAGCAGGCTGACATCAGCATTTAGCTCGAAGCACACACACGGAGCCGCTAACGTGGCTGTACACACTTAATTAATTGTCTGGGGCCAGCCGAACCAAGATGTAAATACAGCTCTGACATATTATTTTATCACCCTTAAAGTTGATATGACAAACTTGTTCGCAAACATTTGTCTATTTCACACATCCAGCGGATATGGAGAAACATTAGCATTCATTTGGAGTTGTGTTTGGAAATGTAAGTCTGAAATGTAATTTTTCTTTGCTCCAATTTTGGTCTCCACAGGGAAACATCTGGCTCTTAAGAGTCTAAATGTTCCACCATGTTCATCGGCTAGTCGTTTACTTTGGTGCTGAGTAGGTAGTGTACAGTGGGTTTTTAGACTTTTTAGACACGGAAATGTTGAGATGTTGAGACAAATATTGGATCGATCACCATGAATCTGGTACAGACCTCATAAAAATAAGTGATCAACTGACTTGTCATCGCGAAACACTTCTGTTTTGAACAATATGTTCACAGACCAAATACTTGCAGAACTAATGACATTCCCATCAGCCCCTGTTGGACTTTGAATTTAGTGCTAATTAGCAAATGTGTGCATGCTAACATGCTAAACTAAGATGGGGAACATGGTAAACACTATACCCTTTAAACATCAGCATGTTAGCATGCTGACATTAGCATTTAGCTCAAAGTGCTGCTGTGCCTATCATAGACCGTGTATAAGAAGTGAACGTAGAGTCACTGTGACGTCCCCCATTGTTTGTTTTTTTACTAGAAATGACACGAGAGGGCGGAGCTAAGTACATCTAATCGCTGAATAAGACATTTATAGGCGACCAAAATGTTAGAATCAACTTTTGTGACCTGAAAACACTGTGAAAGGGTTCAAGTTCTAAGACAAAAACACGGACAACCTGTCAATCACAAGGTAGCCACGCCCTGAAGCATACCAAGCTTTATGGGTCATGGGACCATAATTTACTAAATGAACATCATGCTGTATTGAAGAAGACTTAAAACTAGAGATTGAGACCATGAACTCATGTTTACCATGTTTATCAAGTGAAAAGTACTCTCCAGTCTTGTTTTCAACAGAAAAGAGTGAAACAACATATTTAGCGCTGGGCCGTAAAAACCATAACAATGAGACGAAAGAGGCTAAAATGCTCCGTAGAGATGAGGAGAATTGCAGAGTCGGGTGATAATTCCCCGTGGGGTCGCCCATGTGATCCATTGTTAATAGATAAGTTCCATCCATTTCTCGGAGTCATTTATAGCACCGCACATGTTGATGCCTTTTCACTCTACTTGTGATCACTCCATGCATGAGAAGGAAGAGCGTGAATGTCATGCACAGACAAAAACAACATCTCCATCTCCTGTGTCAGACCGCGGCCTCTCATCGCAGCAAAACATTCACACCGTGACCTTTCACTGTTGACTGAGAACAGGCTGTCGTGACCCCTCTGGCTGTTGATGTTGTTCGTTGTTGTCATTGTCGAGAGCTCTCGCAGAAACTAATGTGCACAGGGGCACAATCGCATTAGCTCCTCTTTACAAATATGGCCGCCGTCGGGAGCGTAAATGCCACGGATAGAAAAGATTAAGAGCGAAGTTTAATGACCCGCATGTCTTATCTCAGACAGAGACGTCGAGGTGATGAGAGGCCGCTGTCCTCGTCGTGTCCCTGCTGTTCAAAGAATGTGGATTTATTCTTTTACACAATGTCCTGTTTTCTGCCATTAATGCAGACCATGGTGTCACTGCTATGCATTTTTCTTTTCATTGCGTAACAAAATCAAATCAAAAATAAATTATGGGAAGTATGCGACAGTCAGAGTGTAGTGAAATAAGGGACTTTTTTTTTGTGCTTCCGTTTATACAAATAGCCCTAAATAAGAAACCCGCTTCGTGGCTTTTTGTCTTGCATTCAGTTTTTCAGCTCCTTGTCGTTGTGTTTTTCTTGTCTTTTTCAACCTTCCTAAACAGCAAGTGAAACAATACCCAGCAGGCGTCACAAGATAAGTCACTGACGCTCAGGAAGGTTTCCCTTCCCTTTATTTTCTCTGCCTTTTCCTCCGCAGGTCACTTCTGTGAAAAAAAAACTCTCCAACTCGCCACCATCTGCTGTACACACACCTACAGACACACACACACACACACACATACACACACACACACACAGCCATCACACTGCTCCCACACAGGATATGCAAATTACTCCCGAGCAACTAACTTCCTTCGTCGGCAAAGTCAAACATTCTCCCTCAAATCGCACATGATGAATTTTAGAGTTTTCGCTGATATTTGTTATTGCACAAGTGTGCTATCTGAACCAATCAACCCAGCGGCCATAAATACTGACTTGCTCAGGATGAGCCCGCAAATAACTCAATCATACGCTTCCTGTTTTTGAGCACGTAGTCGGTGACCTCAGGAGTAAGGAGCACAGGATGTGCTCCAAAGTGGAAGATACAGATTTCCTAGATAGTTTTAATTGGGACACGTTCAACTTTGTGAGGAGGAGACGAGATGCATCTGCTGTGGAGCTGGATGCTGTGTTGTTTGTTCCAGAAATGATGTGTGTTAAGTCGGATTGATCACCCTCTTCCAATGCACACATCTGAATATCTTCACTATTTGTGTTATTCCCTGCTTCCTTTTTTAGCTCCAAAAAAAGCTCCTAACTTTTCTTTTCCTCTGACTTGCCCCACTTTTCGGAGCTTAAACTCTGACGGCCTTGTTTGCACTCTGCAGTTTGCTCCGAGTAAACAACAACACGGTCGTGTGAGAAACTGCCGCATAAGTATTTCTCCTCGGATGTTTAGCTGCCGGGCCAACAGAGGTCGTCTCTTATTTTTAGGTGCCCAACGATGAGCAGCATCTCCGACGTGACCGGATCACACACTTTTCATCAACATTCTCCTCACCAAGGCATTTATTCCACACTAACTGGCACACTGATTGTAATAGTATTACCTCACCTCACTATCAGGACTTTGGTCACAAGATATTTAAGGAATCGGCAAAATGAGAAGTGAGACACATACCAGACTAAATGTGTCCAGATATTGAGTAATCCTTCTTTCATCACAACACTGTCTGACTAAGTGGTCAGTCCTAGCATCTTTCTATCTGCACTAGTTCTTTAGGCTCTGGTTGTTTACTTGTTTGTTTGTTTTGCTAATTATCCTGGAATGGTCTGGTGAAGGTTCGCCCAAACCATCTTCCTGCTTTCTCCTCCCTAGACAGACGTGCCCGAGACCCACTTTAGATAAGATTTTGTCAGCAGGAACCACATTTGGGAGGATGTTTGATGTTTGATATAGGCGAGTACAAACAGTGGAATCATGTTATGGTGTCATTAAATGGTAGTTTATGTGCTCTTTGTGAACTGCAAAGTTCTTAAAGTGCAGAAACTAAATTGTTCCTTTTCTCACTGGGTTCAACTTAAAGCTATTCCCATAAAGTGTCTGCAAATGTGTGCAGAAAGTCATTCATTCATTCAGTGGTGCTTCGGCTTGTTGCACATTAGTTAGTTATTACTAGTAAGTTACACATCACAGCGGCTGGTTAATGGCCGCAGTGGTTGTGGTGAGTTACTCATCATGGAGATCAAAGCACCGTTTGAGTTGTGAGTCAAATGTAGATGAAATCAGTGCTGCATGTTTTACTCCACAGAAATAGCTTCAAACTGTAAAGTAACAGAAATGATGTTGTTTTTGTTTTTTAAACTAGTGATGTACTGTGACTATGTATAGTTTATAGGTACTTACTTTACTTGAGTATTTCCATCTTCTGCTTCTTTATACTTCTACTCCTCATCCATTATTATTGTGGGTCTACTTTTTACTCTACATTTACTTTTTAACTTGAGTTACTTTGCAGATTCAAATCGATAATACAAAATACTATCAACAAATGAAGACAAGAGGTCATTGATCCTCTCAAAACGAGCCCCTCTACTACAGCTGCAACATTAACGTGATTCATGCATCAATTAATTCAATGAATATTATTCTGAAATTGAACCTTCTGGATAGTGAATACTTATACTTTAAGTATATTTGATGCTCATACTTTTTTCTTTTACTTAAGTAAAATATCTATACACTGTGGTATGCAGTGGTAGAGGAAGTACTCAGATTTCACTCAAGTAAAAGTACTAAAAAGTACTAATTCCACACTTTGAAAAATACACCACAACAAGTAAAAGTCCAGCATTAGGAACCTTACGTACTAACAAAAAGTGTGTAAGTATTATCAGCAAAATGTGCTCAAATTAAAAGTAAAAGTACTCACTGTGCAGTAAAATGTTCCCTGTCAGTGTTTTACTATATCTGATGTTTCTCATTTCATATTACTGCTGTAGATGGAAGAAGTATAAAGTTAAATAAAATCAAAATACTCAAGTAAAGTACCTCAAAATGCTACTCGAGTAGCCTACAGTACTGTAGTAATTGTAGGCTACTTAGTTACATTCCAGGTATTAGTACTTCTTCCACCTCTGTTTAACAACCTCATTATTATTCAGTTTGAAGCACTGTGATTGGCTCCTGGGTCAAGTCTGACGTCACGCGCAGCTCCAAGGCGAGAAAAAACAAAAAGTCTTCAGTGGTGTTCTGGCTGTGAGTCTCTCAGCTCTCCGGAAAAACGCGTTAAAAGTTGTGTCAGTGGCTACAAAACTCATGAGAGAAACCGGGCGACGGATAGTGTTACGGCTGGACTTGCGCGCGTGGTTTTGTTTTGTTTGTGTGTTTTGTTAAAAAGACTTTAAAACCTGGTTTGGGTTGGTGACGCGCACTCGCCGGGATTTCCTCTCTCCTCTCGAAGTTCCCAAGATGAACTTCGATCCGGTGGTCGGGAAAACTTCTGTAAGTAAACACGACAATAACACACCAAGAATACCCACGCGTGTGTATTTGACTCACCTGTATTACACTGGCAGTCTGTCACAGTATTGTTATTAAAGTGTTAATGATGGTTTAACTTCGGATATAGCTACTTATCGTGTACGCGCTCGAGGCGCTTCAGCGGGACAGTAACATGATTTAGCTGTTAATACAAATAACTTGTTGTTTTCAAAGTGTCGCTGGGAGGCCAGAAGAGCTCTGATACATAAAATAAAATACCAAAATGCCTCATAAAGTTGAGGCTTAAACCAGACAAACATTGCCTCTTTATTTATTATACTGTTGGGAAGCTGCGCTGTTAACATGGGAACAGAAATCACGGCCAGGCCTGTGAACTTGGAGAAGATGAGACAAGCCCGTTCATTGTCCTCACACACACACACACGCACACAAGAAGTAACATTGTGTTTGTTTGTGTTGCTGATTTAAAGTGTTTATTTACGTGGAGAAGAAGGCTCATCCGGAGCTTATTGGCTCCTGTTTTTCTTTTTGGATTTGAAGTACATGTGCTTGTATCATTCACTCCCCCCCCCCCCCCCCCCCCCCCCCAAAAAAAAGCCTCAATGTTACAGCCACCATCTGTGTTGAACATCATGTGGTCATATTGTACAGACAGGCAGCATACGATGGCTCCTGGTCCGTCACAGCGGATGTATCTGGCCCTATAGGGCCTATTAATAAGCAGCACTGCAGCTATGGCCCCAGCTGTGTGTGTGTGTGTGTGTGTGTGTGTGTGTGTGTGTGTGTGTGTGTGTGTGTGTGTGTGTGTGTGTGTGTGTGTGTGTGTGTGTGTGTGTGTGTGTGTGTGTGTGTGTGTGTGTGTGTGTGTGGAAGTTGCGTGTTGAGATTTAAGTAACACGTCTGAAGCTGTGAATATCAGCTTGACCCCCAGAAAACGAAAAGCCAAGAATTCACCTCGCCAGCTTAGTCAATTAAAGCCACAGACGTCCTCTCGGCGCTTTTCCACTTTCTTCCGCTCTCGGACGCTCACAGAGACGTCTTTTCATTCCCCCGCTGTTGTTTTTTCCATCTGTGCAGCACCAAAAGCCTGACACTATAAATACCGTGTGCTCACTGTGAGGCCTTCACGTGTAGCCAATCCATTAACGGCCCTTTTGGCTTAATGATATGTGAGTAAATTGCATGTGAGACACTATGAAGGCTCCCTTCAAACGCTCTTTAAGTTGACTGGTTTACATTGCAGCGTGAGAGAGGAAACGGGAAAAAGAAATCAGAGCAAGTTACAGTGTTGGTCATTAAGCTGCGACGTCGTGGGATTTCCGAACATTCGGCTACCGCGGCTCCGCTCTAATTGAGTCGTTGAAGTGAACATAACGTCTGCCGCGGTGCCCCGGAGCCTTCCTGTTTGCTTTCCGCGTTGTCTGATCTGTGTTTTAAGTCGTGCAGTGTTCCATCACTGGAATCACATTTACTTCTCCGGGTGGCAAAGTCAATGTTTATCTCTTCTGTAAACCGCAGTACATTCTGGAGGCCTCGCCAGAGAGCCTTGTTGCTAAGGGACTATGGGGAAACTTCACCCCCCTTCCCCTCCACCCCCCTTCTCTAATCCCCCCCCTTCCCCCCCCAACACACACACACACACACCACTCCACTCCAAATTGCCCGAGTGTACGTGCCTGGCCGTCCAGTAAACTTCCTGCCTAGAATACACAGATATGCTGATATTAGTGGCATCGATTTACTTCTGAGAACTGTCCTGCCCGATGAGAACGCACTCCGGATTCCTATCTGCGATGGCTTTGCTGTGTGCGTCTGGGTGTTGGTTCACACAGGAAATGTCCCTCCGTGTCTCTGTGGACGGCACAGACAAGGAGGAGAGGGGGGGAGGGGGGGCAGGATGGACCTCTGGGACAGGCGGCTGGGCCAAATCTGTGCCGCTGGGGGGGAACCGAGCAGTGGTCAACAAAAAGTGTTCCAGCCTAGAGTAGAACTGTAACCGCCGCTTAGTGCTGCTTTGAGTGGCGACCATGTGAACGGTCACAGTGGAGACCGAGGAGGGGGGGGGGGGGGCTTAGAGAGGCTGCATGGACCCTGAATGACGCAATGGGGTGCAACAAAACTCACTGTCAGACACCAGGTTTGGCCCGTCACAGTGTGAAAGCCAGGTATTTATCCTTGAGAGCGGATGTTGATAAGAAGATATTGCTCTGAAGGAACCCGCCGCCGCTACCGCTGCTGCTGCTGCTGCTGTTACTGTTGTTTTTCACCATCGTTAAAGTGAATCCTTCTTTGGTTATCAGTGACCCGCTGACTCATGTAGGGAGTGCCACCTGTGCTCAGGTGCGGCCTGCATACCAACGGAGGCAAGTCATTGCCCACACGTGAACGGCCCAACTTTGGAGGGAAGTGGGGGAGAATCTCACCGTGTGTCAAACAGATTAACTTGCCTCAGTCTGATTAGCAACTAATTCCATACCCGCACGCACGCACACACACACACACACACAGCGTCTAACTGCTTTGAGGTGAAATACACTCATAGCTTTCCCATGTGTCATCTGACGAGTCAAATCACATGAGTTTACTATCCCGCTCGAGGACATTGTAGCAGGAATGGACACTGCAGAGTTATTTGTTGGTCTTTTTCTACATGTTATCTAAATGTAATTTAGTGTGTACCTATTTGAAGGCATTCTAGTCACACTATACTCTCCCAAATGCTGCTTGAGCTGAAACAATAAGTCAATGACTCGTCTTTTAATTCGATTTATCCGTTCAGTCACTTTTCAAACTGACGTCTTGTGTCTGGGACCAGCTGCTCCGCTGGGAGGTTCTGCTGCCGTTCGGTGTTTTACGTCGTTGTTAAACTGAATATCTGTGAGTTTTTGACAGTCGGTTGGAGAAAGAAGCTATTTCCAGATGTCACTTTGGGCTGTGAGAAACTATTTCTTGGACATTAAATAGACATTCTGGTCATATCTATGTATGTATGTATGTATTTTTAGTTGCAGCCTGATTGGACTTTTTTTGAAAGGATTCTATCCATCCTGTGTTAAATGAAGGAAATCTAATCTAATCTAATTGAAATGCTGTTTTATATGTCACAATAGATAACACATCGATAAGTCAACTGACAATAAAATAATCATCTACTATTTTAATAATGGATTCACGGTTTAGATCATTTGTCAAGCAAAAGTTCTAAGTTCTAAATCATGAGGATTTTCTGCTTTTTGTGTTGTATTCTACATTTACACTGAACCTCTTTGAGGGTGTGACTGTTGGTTTAACAAACAAGCTTATTTGATGCACATTTTAAAACTATTATTAGACCATTTGTAAAGCCAACAATCAATTAACCAAGAACGTAATCAGCTGATAATGAAAATAATAATAATCAGTTAGTCGAGCCCTACAACAGCTAAAAACAATTGCATTGCAAAGAGTGTTTATTCTTTCATTATCAATCACTCAATGGGTCTATTAAGTGCAATTTACCAAAGTTTAAGTATTTAAATAGTTTTTGCTTTGTGCCAACCAAAAGTCCAAAACCCCAAAACATTCAATTTTACTCAAATATTCACATTTGAGAAGCAGCAATCTGAATTTCGGGGCATTTTTACTTAAAAATGTTTAAGTTTTTATAAATGTTCTAAATAGTAATTAATAATCTGTGGACTTTGTAAATGTGACAGAATACTGAAGCAGAGTGGCTTGATGTTCCTCTGACTTCCTGCTCTCCTGGATGAATGGACAGATTATGACAAAAGTTTAAAGACTTAGAACAAACTCAACCTTTGTCCGGAGTTTAGAATGGACTTCTGTTTACAAAGACACACATCCAACATAAATTCCAGCTATTGATGGTCACTTAGGTCCTCGCTGAGCCGCTGCAGCAGCCACATAACTCTACATTTCTGCTGCGATGTGTTTATAAAGACGGCTGTAAACTGCCACCGCTTGATGGGCTTTTTCTTCCTTTTAGCACAAAGAGGAGCTTTAATGGACTGATGTGATTGTGTCGAGCACGGTGATGGATTCCTGCACATACTTGAGTCTTTTAGTCATCCGTTCTTGGTCTTTTTCATTCTCGCCCTCCTGGTGCTGTGAAGGGGCCTGATCACAATTTGAAAAGGGTTAACAAATAGCCCGCCGCACACACAAATATCAAAATTCAATTTGTTGCGTTGAAGTTGAAGTTTGATTTCCCATGAATAACGTGAAGCGTGACGCACGGTGGTTGTAATAAGTGTGCTTTGTGACGTGTGCGAGTAGAGCAGTCAGCCTTTAGAAAACCACACTGGAGACGCACTCGACCTCAAGAACGCAAACAGATTGAAACATGTGTGATGCTGCACCTGCTCACAACAGTGTGAACCCTCCAAACCTTCAACGGCCCCTCTCTCTCTCTCTCAGCCATCAAAACAATGCGACGGTTTTCATGTGGTCAGCGTCAGTGCGTCAGTCATTTCTCCCACTTGTGGTTGCAGATTGACTGCCAGTAAAATTCATTAAGACTGTCGTCATCGCAGATTGTTTTCCCCTTCTTCTTTTCTTCTCTCTTGATTCGAAAGGTGAATGTCACCTAACCTGCTTACGACACACCGTCGCGCTCCGTCTAATCAGCTCACCTCCTGAGGAAGCTCAAGAATCCATGTTGCGGAGCTGCAGCTTCCCCGAGTTTATAAATATCCAGCCGTATAGCGGATGTGTCGCGGGTCCAATCGGGTGCCCGGGCCCTGCTCTGAGGCGGGCCGCTGTGGAGCTGAACCCTGCATGAAGCCTCCGTATTGTCTCGAGCTTCCTGTGCTCCCTGAGAGGAGGGGGCCGCCGCTTTTCACACGCTCCCACACATAAACCGCACAGTGTGCTCGTGTATCGTACGCGCATGTGTGTGTGTGTGTGTGCGCAGCTTTTGCGGTTTTCACACTGTGTGCACTTTCACTCGCACTTTCTTGTCTTTAACTGCTTCAGATTTGAGGCGGGAGTCGCTCTCTCTTCATTTTCTATCATTTAGCTTTATTATGACGAATGTGCCCCGAGCTCGGCTGGACTTTGGATTTGTTTGCGGCGCCTCAGCGGGTGTCGTACATGTCCTCCGTCGTCTGAGACAGGATGCCGGTGTAATTCATCACTTAAGGAGAGTCGTGCATGGTCACCCCCCTCCGCGGGGCATGCCGGGCCTTATCCGTGAGGCAGAGAGCCCTCACTGTCCTGTCAAGCTCGGCCTGGAGGGATTTGAGTTGAACATGAGTACAAGAGTTGGCGTATGTTAAAAAAAGAAATGATGCCAAACTAATATTGGACATGAAGACATTACAGGACAGTGTTTCTGTGTTTTTCTGTTGACTCTCTGTTGTTCCTTTTTTTGTCAAAGAGCCATCCAAATACTACCCGACAGTATAAATACTACTAATTCAATTAGACAAGACAAATCAGCAGTGAAGGTTTCTAGTCGATACCATTAAAAAATCTGCACTCATTTACATTTTTCGCTTGACAGAAAACTCATCAACCACTTTCATAATCAGTTAATCGTTTCAGTCATTTTTCCAGCTAAAATGTTAAACATTCTCTGGTTCCAGAGAACCCGCAAACGTGAGGGTTTGCTGCTTATTGTGCAACAAAATAACTTTCTGCATTTTTGAATTGACGAAGAGAGCAGCTGATCGCCGAGGATTTCACCGCTTCACTGTTTACACTCTTGACACCAGTTGTGCCTCTGAACAGCTGTGGTGCCGACGGCGGCGTCACCTCCTCTGTTATGAGACGCGGTGGATGTCTCTCCTTCCTGTGGTGGTGGGAGGTCGCGGTGTTTCATAAAGAAGACGCATGTCGTAGTCGACTGAGCTGAAAGCAAACGTGTCATACTTAGGTCATTCATGGCGTGTTGCAAAATGAACAGCAGTGGGAAAAAAAACAACACGTTTGTTCCATCCTCCAGTCCGTCATGTGCTTGTGGCCTTAAATATCATCAGTTGTAATAAAGCAGTAACGGTTCATAATCAGTGTTAGTCCACTCGACTGCTGACCTCGCCCCCCCCCCCCCCCCCCCCCCCAGCTGCTGACCATCTATAATCCGATGAACTGATTAAGTCGTTGTCAGATCAACAAATCAGCGTGCAGTTTGGGTTCCGCTCACAAACTGGATTTCATGGATTGCATGAACTACAAAGTGACCACTCTTTAGTTGGTGTTCTATGGACCGCATGAGGAAGCTGAGAAAATTTGTTTTTATTTATTTGTTATTTCTAATTTCACATCCTCAGCACTTATACCTAGAAATATCTTGAGTCTAATAGTCGTGATGTCTCACAGTATCGATACAATATCGTAAGGATCACAGATGTTAAATTGATTAAATTGTCTCATAAGGAAAGCGTGATGGAGCGTTCTCAGTTAGAACACAGCGGTATAATGAGCGACATCATGTTGTTCCTTATCAGTTGGCTACGATTGAAATCATCCTTCCAATATGAAATGAAGAACCTCCCCTCGTTCATGTATGTGTGTTGCGTTTGTGCGTGCAAGAGTTCACTGCGTTTCTTTTCTTTTTTCATAATGGAGGTCACTGATTCCCTCGGGGATGTGGAGCTATCAGCCCCTCTAAAAGGCCCATTGATACCATAAGTCGGCTGAAAGGATGTCCTGTCGTTTAGTCACTTCTCAGTGTACATGTGGCATGTGTTGCGTTTGTGCCAAGGCAATTTGTGGAAGAACCCAGAGTGTTTAGAGGAAGCGAAGGGAAGCTAACTGTTGTCAGATAAACAGAGGGTCCCGTCATTATTTTATTGTAACTTTTTATTAGTTTAACTTGCATCCACACAAGCGTGGTACTAACCCATCGTACACACACACCGGAAGCCTGACAATGGGACTCTGTTTTAACCCAGTAATCTGCAGCCGAGCCCACTCGTGGTGCAGAGGATAGAGAGCACTGTGGAGTGGACTGAAGTGCTTCAGCCGGGCGCTGGGAGGTTTTCCAGGGATTGTGGGTTTGGAGGGCTTTCGACACTGAGGTTATGGTCACTCTGGTCTTCCTCCTCGCTCGGTCGTAGAGGTAAAGCCAAGCCACTTTGCGGCTGCCCAAAGTGTTTGTGTAAACAGCACATTTGCTCTGTTGTAGTTTAGCAGACGTCAGCGTGGACACATGTTCCCTTTTCCTCGTCTGCCAGCAGACTGTGTTCAAGAAATACCACACGGCGAGGTTTCCCTCAGGCTTGTTGGGACTCTTATTTCAAAATAAAAGCTGAACAGAGATGGTTCTTGATTCCCACATTCACCTCGGGCTTTCACGTTTAATAAGCCAAAAGATTCATCGATCGCAGGACTCGTAGATAATGAAAATAGTGAAGCCGTGCTTGAACCGGATGTTCTGTGTAGCGAACCCTTCAGCTGCTGCTGCAGCAGGTTAGCTGTCGAGGGCAGCTGCACCGCTGCGAGTGTTTTAGAATCACAGGCCCGGAATTGACCAAAGACTGGAAGTGACGTCATCTCTGTGCTGTCTGTGCATCCTCACTGTCAAAGAGACACCTGAGTCTCAACTTCTGATTGGCCGTGGGATTTCCTAGCTTCTTACTCGGCTGGACAAACTGCACATTCAATGCAATTTGACTTGAGCCCTGTAGAAGTGTAGGATTACCTTTTAGTGCAGCTCATTCCCAGTTGTCTTTTCTTCTCATCTTTCCTTTCCACTGTGTTTGCCGTGCACGCGTGCTTGTGCGCAGATTTTCGCTCTCTTGCCTTTTCACGCGGCCTTCTACTTACTCTTTCCCTAAGTCCTCGTCTCTGCATCCCCCCACCCTGCAGTCACACACACACGGCGTGTTCAAGTCTAAAGACTCACCCTGTGGCATTAAAGCTGTTAGTGCCCCCCCCCCCTCTCTCTAATTTTATCTCCCTCCCCTTTTCCTTCTCTCCCCTGTCTCTCCCCCTCCCAGAGAATGTTTGGATAGATCTAAATGGTGTGATTGTGACTGCTCTGCCGGCCGTCTGCCCCTCCACGTCTGCCTCTCAGCGTCTTTGGAAAGTCTGACGTGAGCAGAGAGAGAGGAAGAAGGGGAAAGGCAGAGAGAGAGAGAGAGGAAAGTTCTTTTGAACAACAAGGCATGGCGGCCCTCCAGAGAGCCAAGTCTTTAGCGTCAGGAGTCATTCGCAGCTCCGGCCTGTCCCTCTTTCTCTACCTCTTGTTTATCCGTCTTTATTCCCCTCATTCTCCCACACTGTCTTTTTTAGAAAACCTATTCCCTGCAGAACGTCCCATCCTCAACTCGCTGTCTACAATTTCTCACTTTCAATCGACCCCCCCTCCCCCTCCCTCTCAACCTTGCCACCTCTCCACCCCCTAACCTGTTCCTTTTCTCTCCTGGTCTGGCGTAGGTGGAGGTGGAGGGGGGGGTTGGGGGGGGGGCGGTAGCACAGGAGAGACAAAAACCTCCAAATCTTAGGCCTCTCACTTTACCCGGGAGGTGTCGCGTTGCGTTCGGGGGCGCCGGACGGCGGTGTCACATGTCGCGGCATTCAAAGAGCCGAGGGTTTAAGAATGTGGGTCATTTGAAGTAGAGGCACTAAAGTGCGTTGTTTGCCAGTGAATGGGGCCTTCTCACGTTGACATGGTGAAAAGCGTGTGAATAAACACCAGCGCCCGGGGGCCACGCTAAAGCGTTTCGGCCGTATTCTTCTCGGTACCCCACCTATACAAGCCCTGTTATTATCCAGCACATGAATGGCTCTCTGGAGTCACATTCGATACGGGCACCGCGGTGGCGTTAGCCGGGATATCTTATCAGACCCTGTCTGTTACTCCCACAGCAGAGACTCTTCCCTTTTTAAAAAGAAAACCAGATCAATTGGAGGAATTAAGTTCGGTCACCTGTTGCGCCGCATGTCGTCAGTGTGTAGCTTTGTGTCCGTGCACACACACACACACGGGGTTGTTTTTGCTTCTACTTCAGACCAGCTGGATGGCTCCCATAATTGCTTTCCCACGGCAGATGCTCAGATCAGATGGTTCAAATTAAGTCGTAGATTGCTCACACACGGTTCCCTATGAAGATAGACTCTCCTCTTTACTGTCATGTAATGAGTCTGAGTGGGCGAGTTTGGATACTGTGTGTATGCAAAACTAATGCAAAGCTTTTGTCTTCTCTCTCCCTCCCTGACCTCAATGATCCAGGTGTTTGTGGCCGTGCTCCTCGTCGGGCTGTTGTGTCACGCAGCCGAACCTCCAGCGTCTCAGTGGTCCAGCGACGAATACAAAAACCTCACCCTGCGGCGTCACAGAACATGTGTGGAGAACGAGCAGTACCTCCACCAGGGACTCTGCTGCCACAATTGCAAGGCTGGTAAGGGGGAACCACGTTAAGTCGAATATTCAGTAGCAATTACAGCTCCAGTTCCAACCAAACATATGAGGAATGTGGGCCTGAATAAGTACGCCCGCTGCCACATTTCAACCTGAAACTCCCTCCGATCAACAAATAGTGGCGTCAAGGACTGAGCGCAGATTTAAAAGACGGCATTTTGTGTGAAAAGACTTGAGTCAAACGTTGAACCCGTAACCTGAACTGTGTCCCAAATGAATTCGGCAAATATTCCCTGCATTGTCTGGAAAGAATGCATGATGGCTAGAAGCAGGAGGCAAACTGCTCCAAGTCACAGAGGGAAAGGGGAAAGTGCAGAATGTGCAGTGGAGGTTATTTAAGTTTCAGTAATTGAAAGTACCAGCCATATTCATTTATTATGTGAAGAACTTTAGACTGTTTCCTTTAGCGCAGTACATGTTTAGCATGTAGTTGCTAGCTGTTTTGAATTATTCAATTTGCTATTCTGAATTCTAAGAAGTAATTTGTATTTGATCAGTAACTAGTTTTGGTTCACGTTCACTTGAAACCACATGGTGTCAATATGAGCTTTTATGTAACCAGACTGTTTCACCCCTGAACCGACCACAACACCGATCCTCTATTTACTGAATGAGTTCAACCAAAGATGTCTTTGCCCTCTGTTGCATGTTTCCTATTCTCCACTGTGTCTTTCTTTAATCCGCGCATCAGATAAACACATGAAAATCAAGTGGTTTTATTCCAAGCACGCCTCAACTGAGTACACAAATCCTGAGCACGACAGCCGCCCAGAAGTTCAGTGAATCGGTTCCTGTCTTTCCTCTAGTCCCTGTGAAATGTGGGCATTAACTTCAAGTAAAGAAAAACTCTAAAGTCCCACACATGAACCTGACCTTCTCTTCTTAGCTGCTATCCCATTGGCTTACGGTTTGGAAGCTCAGTGTGACCCCCTGTGGTATGGAAACCCATCACAGTAAAGAAGCGAATAACCTGTAATGTGTGTGTTTTGTGTCGTTTGCAGGAACCTTTGTGCTGAAGGGATGCGAAAGAGACCAAGAACACGGGACCTGTCTGCCCTGCGAGCATGGCCAGACCTACACAGAGCACTCCAACGGGATGAACCGCTGTCTGCCCTGCACTCACTGCCGCTCAGGTAACCACGTCGTCCGCATCGCTGAGTCAGTGGGAACGAGTTGGCTCTTTAGCTTAGCGTGAACATACTTTACAATGATCGGTGAGAGTGGTCAGACCGTGATGCTTTCTGCCACCCATTTAAACCATACTAACATTTATTTATCTTTGATCTATAAAGTGTCAGCTAACAGCAAAAAAAGCCCAAAGATGCTGAACTTTCTAAAGAAAACCTGAAACCAATTTGGAATTTCTTTTTTCAAAAACACTGAAAATGAGTCCCAGAAAAATAAAGCACTTAACTGCCTTTCCTTTGATTTCCAAAGTGGAGTTTTCTGAAGTCCAGTGTGTCAGAGATATATTGTTTGGGAAAGCGAATACCTTTTTGTCTGTGTGCCCCCCCCGCCTCTCAGATCCTCTCCTGAAAATGTGATCTTGTGATGTTACAGAGTCGCAGGGCGTGTCTTTGTTGTTTTGTTTCGTGGGCTGAATGTGAGCATGTTGCCCGTCTCTGGAGAGCTGCTTGTGTGTCTGTCCTACCTGGCTGAACTGGGTGTGTCTGTGTCTCATTGTGTCCCGCACTGGGGCGTCTTTGTGTCCAATGAAAGGCTGGAGCTACAGAAAAGAGACTACTGTTACATGGGATGTGTTTTGAGCTCAGTCATCTCGGTTTTTTTAAGAAAGAGCTTTGTGTGCTGTTTGCTCTAGTTTTAACTTATTTACGACCGTGTAATAATTAATAGGTCACCGGCAAAGGAAATGTGAATTAGACTTTAGAAAGGTTTCCCTTGTTGTAGACTACGTTCACTTAAAGTAAACTATCTGCACCACAGTACCTCCTGTTGGGAAATACCTTATCAAGGCTCCAGTTTAAGCCCTCGTTTTGCATGTTGTCTCCATACGATGAGCGTTGCGGAGGCGCTCCACCCTCAGAACAGACTTATACAAAGCACCTGCCAGTTTATAGAATAACGTAATCAAGGAATCAAAGTAGGACCTGTCACCATGACTCTGCATGTTTTACATTCTAATTATCACCGGGCAGACTGACAAGACTGAAAGCTGCGATGTGTCACACTCGCTTCGGGAATCTGTTTTCCATTCTCGGTGTAACGGCTGCTTCTCTCGCGCCGCGTATGAAGTGGCTCCACTGTTAACAGAGCTGAACACACAACAACAGAACATGATTTCTAGCCTGATGGAATGAACGAAATGGTTACAAACACAATGTGACAAACTGAAGCAGAGTCAGCTTTGTTTAACTACTATTTAACTCTTTGTAGAACGTTTTTAAATCAAAAGGATTAATGAGAAAAAACCTCCCAATATTCCAACCATCCAAGATTTTTAAACATTATTTATGACCTATTTTTATAGTTGTTTTCAAACCTGTGTGTGTGTGCGTGTGTGTGCGCGCTACAATCATTAAGCGATGAAAGTGCTCTTCGGGGCCGAGCGTTTAACAGCCGAGCAATAAACCAGAATGTCCCCGAGTGTCTTCGCTCCGTCTTTAGAAAACGAACAAAACAACCTCCGAAGGAAATTGTTTCGTATTGGAAAGTTGCCATTGCTGCATGTTGATTGTTGTATAACGTTTACATCATAACAATCAAACCCATTGTCCCGATAGCTCGGCAGAGGAACCAGTTAAGGACTGTTTTGATAAACCCGGTAGCGGTCTCTGTGTGAGAGCAGACACAACCCGGCTCACACTGCAAGAACACGGACATCAGGCAGGGACCCAAGAGTGTATGATATCTACCGATACACACTGTGTGTGTCAATACTTGTGCCTCTTAAGACTTCTGAGATGTTAGCTGAACTTTATTGGTATAGCACCTTTCGTACAGGTTAGTGCAGTTCAAAGTAAACTAGGACAGAACACAGAAAAGACCAAAACAATTTGAGACCGAGAAAATAAAACAAATGGTGAAAAATGTGGTGGATTAGATTTAAGAGCTATGATAACGGTAACATTAGTAAAACAATGTGAAATAATAAAAAAGCTGAATACAATTGTACAGCTTAAAAACACAAATATAAGTGATTTAATAACAAAACAATAAAATAGAAAAAACAGTGTTTAATGTATATTACCATTCTGAATATGTAGGTTTTGAGTTTACATTAAAAAAAGAATGAAGCTCTTCCAGCTGCTCTCAGGTCCTCAGGCAGACTGTTCCAGCAGCTAAAAGCCTGAATCTACCAGATAGAAGAGCATTGAGCTCACTTCTGAGCCGTACATGAGTCTGCTTGGGGACAAACCCCTGCTCTGTTTATGTTCATACAATCCAAGTTGTTGCTGCGAGCCGTCAGGTCGTTCCATATATAGTCCTGCATAGCTTAGCTTAAGTCACAGCTGTGCTATCCGCGGGCCCGTTCTACCCAGCAACATTTAGGCTATCATGATCATCACAATGATGGTCACATAAAGGATGAAGGTAGACCGAGAGCTGGCTGGGATCAGTAAACTCCCATTTAATACTCGCCTTCACATGTAGAAAGCATTTCACCTGATGAAAAACACACATACTGTATATTCTCAGCTCATGAACAGCACAGCTGATGCGCCTTCTCGTTTCCTTATGAAGGTGACAAAGTGTTTTTTAGGGCAAGTGACTAATTGTGGACTTTGTAATTGTCACAAGTTGACAAAACATGAGTCTCATGTAGGTGAACTGGGTCATAAATTAGCTCTAGATATGAATATCTAAAAACCTACTTCACATTTTTACCTCAGAATTTGCTACAAAATGAGCTGAGTTGTCTGAATACAACCAAATCAAGCTGCCGCTGTACTTTTTCCTTAATTGGCCTGCACATCAAACCTCTGTGGCGGGTCATCCCGTGGAGGTGGACCGCTGGTTTGTTATTCATTTTGATCTTATCTCAAAGGCCGGGGGGGTTACGGTCTCTTCATGTCTCCATGTAATAAATGAACCATGCCGGATTCTCCGTCCTCATTATCCTGTTAAAATGAGGCACATTCCATCAAACAGGGAGTCAGACTTGGAAACGCAATCTTCTAACTTTGCAAAAAAAAAAACGACCACATCGTTTCTAAAGGCCAACGAATTACCTGAGACGTCCTTCTTCTTGTTCTCTCTCGTTTAATGGAAGTCGGTGGTCACAAGTTTATTACGAGACCGCTTGTGCAGCTCTGTCTGCACACGCTTCACAAAGTCCTTTAAAGACTCCTGTCTGTCCGTGCATCATTGTCTGGCATCGTGTATTGTTTTATGTGCGTTTGTGTATTTGATGTGGGAACATGCTGTAACATGTGTATCTGTCTATCTCTGTATGGATTTCATCTATTTAATATGGCTGGATTTAGGTCCTTCATTATTGGGCCCCCGTCTGCCACGTCTTCATCTCTTCTCGCTACTTTGCTCTCCACAGATGAGATTCAGACTGCATCCTGCACCACAACCACAGACACCAGTTGCCAGTGCAGACCAGGTACCTTCTGTGTCCCAGATCAGGCCTGCGAAGTCTGCAAACGCTGTGCCAAGTAAGTGCCCTCTACTTCTTTTTCGGAAATAGTTTTCAGTTCTGCGGATCAATGTTATCCAATTTTGAATGTAATTCTAGCATAATGGGCTGATTCTTAAAGCATCCACGGCATTGTTGAGTTTCCATCTTTTAACAACTAGCTAATTTCACTTATCCTCGCTTAATTCAAATTCAGTCCCAGACTGGCAGAAAACAAATAGCATGAAGTTCCTGGTAGTTTTAGTCCCGGGATTACTTTTCAAGGAACTCCAAAAGGTCGCAGCGTGCAGTTCAGGGGTTCCCACCAGTTTCATCCGAAAGACACATAGAGAAAATAAATCTTGTGTTTTGTCTCACTGCAACAACATTTACTGCTGCATAGTATTTACGAAAGCACGTTGGATGTGTTTTAGAACGTTAACGGTCCTAAATCGATACAAGAGTACGTCCTTGTTTGGGTCATAAGGGGGCTTTGGTCTTGAGGACCAGCTTGAAGCTCAAAGGGTTCTGAAGTTATTTTTATTGTATGTTTTATTGTTAATGGAAATACATTTGTATTACAGGTGTAAATCGGGGGAGGAGGAGGTGAAGAAGTGCACCCCATTTTCTAACACCGAGTGTCGCAAACGGGATCTGTCGCCGACGGAAACCTCGTCAGCCCTCACCACACCGACCCCCACTTCTCCAGCCGACATCGGTAACCCCGCCGCTTCACGCAAAGCCTCCTGCTTAACATCGTAGGTTGTTCCCGTGCTTGATTGTTCATCTTCACTGATTTTATTTTTTCCAGTTACGCCGATCTGCATTTCCCTGGTCGTCATCGTCATCTTCATCGTTATTGGACTGGCTTTGTGGTGGTTCGTAATCAGGCGGCGTTCATGTGAAGTACCATGTGAGTTGACATCGAGTGCACCTTTGCGTTGCTGTTTTGCTTATTAAGTGTGTATTCTTAATGCCGTTTGTCTGCTGTTGAACAGGTTCAAGGAGCCGTTGTGATTCCAGTGAGATTGTGAAGATTCCTATCGTAAGTTGTTGTGTTTGATTTCGCACACGTTGTGCACCTTTTCAGCGGCTTTATGATATTAGTTATTGTTGTGTAGCCGTCACAGTTAAGATACAGAATCTCTGGTACAATATGTCACCTTTCTCCATCCTCCACTGTTTTGTTGTGGTCAGGACGAGAGTGGAGCCACGGCCGAGGAGAGACAGAATAATCAGAACGCAGGTCTGGAGGGCGAGGAGTCCCGTCCCGAGTCACGGCCCCTGCTGCAGGAGACCGGGATGACCAAGGCCTCCCCTCCGCTCGAAGATGAGGACCGGGGTCTCGGAGACAGTTTGCCCAACACCACTAGTTCTTCTCAGACTAGCCTGTCAGCCCCGCCCATCGCAGCCTCCCCCGACAGTAACCCCCCGAACACCCCGCAGCAGAGCCCCGCCGCCATCCGACTGCCACCTGCAGACATGGTGCGCTTCTCACACATTCAAAACATTTGTGTTTTAATAACCACCTGTGCCACTGTCGCTTACATTTGTGTTTTTATGTTGTAGGATGATCCTCTGCAGCATCGATTGGTGCCTCTACAAGGTGAGATTTCCGATTCCAGCAGTGGGAGGGGGAGGTTTCCCCTCTACCAAGCTCTTTTAATGCCACTTGATTTGAGCTAACAGGCAGTCTAATAAACAGGATCTCCTCAAGAGCTCACATTATCTGCTTGATAGATTAACGATCTCATGACAGTCAGGCAGTGTCTGAGCCTTTCGGGGGTTGTGACACGCCGCCGTTTTTTTTTCTCATGCTAAGTTAAAAGAGGACATGACTTAACAGATTCATTTGATCGTGTATTAAAATGTTCAAATGTGTGCATCCCCTGAAGGAAAATGGGTGAAATGACAATCAAGATAAACGCTTCAGTTTGCACACACAGACTTTCTGTGTTTCTGCAGCTTTATGTGCCTTTTTGTGTCTCTCAATCTACATTTTGTTCTCTTTTAAAGGGTCAGAAAAATCCCTAAAGAAGAGCTTCGATTTGTTCGAAGAGTGCCTGGACGTGCGGATCCATAACAAGTTCTTCAGAATGATCGGGGTCAGTGACAACCACATTCGGATCGCGGAGAACGGCGCCCAAAGTGACAAAGTGTATGAACTGCTGAAGAACTGGATGCAGCGGCAGGGACTAAAAGCGGACATCAACGACCTGTTAGACGCTTTGCTAAGTATGGACCAGCGGCGCTCGGCTGAGAGCATCGCCTCTGCGGCCCTGCGGAGAGGCTACTACAAGCACGCAGACGCACCCTGAAAGCTGAAGTAACGGGGACTGCGAATGAAGTAACCACAAAGTACTTAATGCAAGAAAAAAAATTCAAAGCACACAGACACTGTCGGTGGACATTGTGTCTCACGAACAGGCTTACCTCTTTGTGGCTGACCAGCCATGTACTCATAAAGCCAGTAGTTTAAAAAACACAAAAAGGGGAAAGTCGAGCCATATTTATCAGAGCTCTGAAGATGTTGACTACTCGCCAAATGCGGAGGTGTAATACAGAAAAATGAAGAAAGAGTCGCGTGGTCAAATTTGAACAACATCACCGGCAAAGACAACAATGAAATTGTGTTTAAAAAAAAAAAGAAAAAGAGCAGATTAATGCGAAAGGTGTCCGCTTCCACAGGCGTAAATGACTGCATGTTTTAGGCTCTAATGGAGCAACATGCGTCCAAATACTGAAACGTCTCTGGGCGTGTGTGTGTGCGTGTGCGTGCGTGTGTGTGTGTGTGTCACGCATCTGGCCCTCAGATCACAAAACACTACCTGGAGACAAGGATATACACTGGTTTGTAGGAGTGGCATTAGCTATGTCACTAATACTGTGCCTCTTTGATGCACTGACCTCTGGCACATGTAGGATTTTCAAACTAAAATCATGCTATATTTGTTGTTTTGTAGATTTTAAGAATATGGACGGTTAGCTTTACTAATCATACCTTTTGCCTCTTCAGTGCCATTTGATCATCATACATTTATTTAGGGATGCTGATGTCATTATGTTCATAGAGCGTAGAGATACAAAAATAGATTTTGAACAATCGAGTGACGTTGGAGTCTTTCAGTCTTGTGTCGTCCGGTCTTTTATATGCTCAGTGTTGCTCCGCACACGACATCGTAGAAGGAATTTCACCAGCTGTTTCTGTCGGAGCAGCTGTTTCCATAATGTTTCCATGCAACTTGGACAACTTCAAAGGTCATTTTATTTATTGACGTATTTATTGTAATGAATAATAATTAACTTTGAATATTTATACCGTTTTTCAAAACAAACGACCCTGGAAAACATGACGTTCAGCTTTCGGGGCAAAATGACTGACATCCGACTTTTCAAAGGTGTGATTGAAGCTCCGTAGCGCTCAGTCCAAACTCTGTCCCTGCTCGCCGTGTTAAGTGTAGCACTCTGGTCCACACTGTCAATGTGTCAATGTTACATGTAGCCATTTCCTCTCGAGAGACCACGTTCGTGGAAGCTTTCGCGATGCCAAACGCAGAGCGTGTTATTTCAAATTGGAGTTGAGGCGGCGACGTCCAATGTTAGAAAAAAGAGAACTGACCTGCTGAGCCCGACCGTTGAACAGTCCTCCTGTACATGTCAGCGGTCACGTGGCAGACGTGGATTGTTTCGTCTTTGGTTAGACTCAAAACAAGATGAAGGAAACTATTTTTTTTTTCTGGATTTTAAAAAGAAGCTGAAATGTATTTTTCCCCTCATTCTGTCACATGTACATACGAAGGTCCAGAGCGCCTCACAACGTGTACATGTGTGTGTGTGTGTATATATGCAGCTCTATTAACAAACCAACATGAATATAGTGAGGTGTGGCGTTATTCAGAGCAACCGGAGCAGTTGGCTGTCGAGGTTGTGACATTTTAAACTAGATTTAGGCCCATTTTTCTGCAGCATGTATAAAGGAAAGAGTTACAGAGTTATATATTATTGCTGAAGAGTGATGCTACAGTGCTGGCACTGCCATCTATTGACAGACAATGAAAATACAGCCGGCATCAATTTCTCGGGGTCTGAACACCTCTCTCACTGAACATTCTCCCTCTTTAACTCCTTTTTAAAGTAAACTCTTTGTCTTGTTTCTGAAGATTCCTCTTGGCCTTTGAAGTAGCAGCATGCATGTTTTGTTCACTCTGTGGCACTTCACGTGGATGACGTCTTTTTTTTCTGAAATAGTTTCTGTGTTTTGACTTTTACATATCTTATTAGTCCTAAGCTGTTCAATTAACTTCCTCTTGTGTAAAGAAACGTTCTGTCCAGCGTTGCCGCAAAGCCATTTTCCCCCTTAGTTATTGTTTGCTTGTCATGAATTTCAGATATAAATTATGCAAATACATCAAAGCTGTTTTTATGTCAATTTCAAATAAATGTTTTGTACAGATGAGCCGTCTTTTGAATTGTTTTGTTACATTGAGAAATGAATCGCCTGTTTGTTCTCCGGGGTTGTGCAGATCAAACATTAATATCAACCATTGCTCTGCCACATAACTTCTCTTATTGTTTCATAAACACATCTGTTGCATCACAAGATGGAAGAAGAGAAGCACAAATGTTCTAAATCCTCAAGACAGAATTCTCTCGGGTCAGAAGGGTCATTATCCGTTACATGAATATTATATTAACTTATGCAGCCAAGAGGTGTTCAATAGTCAGATGATGCTATATGAATGCTACATCAAAATATCTGCTGTGAAAAACATTTATTAAAGCCGCCACGTTCTTCATCAAAGTAGAAATGACAAACATATCCTGCTGTCCTGGCAGGAAGTGTTTCTTCCTGACATCCTAACATGACAGGCTCAGCTCTCCAATCACAAGATATTGCATTTCATTTACTGGCCAGCAGGTAAGAATTAGTGCTTAAATGTGTTTCTTTGTGATGCAGTTTTGATTGTTTTTTTTGCAAGGTTCAGATTCCTCCAGTCACCGCGTGTATTTAATCATCTTCAGTGGCGGCTCATTTTAAGTGACTGGCCTTATTCTCTGAAGTAAGACGTCGGATATAAGTGAGGAAATTTTCCTGAGTGTCTCCTTTGTTCCTCACTCTGAGAGCACTGTTCTCTGTGTTACCAGGGATCCCTTTTTGCCGCCTTTGTCTCTTGTAATTGGGGTAAAAATTATTTCTCACTCTTCTCAGCACGCCATCAAAGTAATAGAAATGCTCGTATTCGTCATCATTGGGGAGATTGACGTCCTGGTCTCTGATGTGCTCCTTCTCCCGCTCTCCTGTATCCTTAAGTGCATCCGTGGAAAACCTCTTTGATCCGGTTCCTGCGGATCTCTCGGCACAGTGTTTCCACCCAGCCTCGGTGCGATGCACTAAACCTCTGCAGAGCGGCGCGTTGTCATCCGTAGTCTGTGGAGGAGAACGTTCATCATCAGTACATTCACTGCTGAGAAATGTGAACAATGTAACGTGACTCACTTCCTCTTACGGTACATTCCCTTTTTGAATTAGTCAATGAGGATTTGAACTAATAATGTAATATATCTAGGGGCCCATTATTTGCAATGCAACATTTTTTTGCTCCCAAAGATCAATAATTTATTGGGTAAAAAAGTATTTCCAATAATTTGCCTGTTTCCCCTGTTGGATGACATTGTTTTCTCATCCATTCCCCCTCCTGTTGGATAGATTCATCTCTGCTTTATATTTTTGCACATTTCTGTGTAATTAAACCCCAATTTGCGTCTGTTTTTCATGCAACACTTTATCTACCTGAAAGCAAAAGCTCAGCATTTTGAGGAAATACAATTATCCGCTCTCTGATTGAGACTGAGAAGAATTGATTGGTGCCTGTCCGTTAAATGTGAGGCTTCTGACAGCAGCCAATTAGCTTAGCTTAGTTTAGCAGACTGGAAACTGGAAAAATCCAGCAACCAGCCACTCTAAAAGCTCACAGCGTTTTATGGGGGGTGGTATGTGCCAAACTCTTTCTTGGCTCTGAGCAGCGGAGCCCAGAGGGAGTTAATGTGTCTGTTTCTACACTTTGTTTTTCATAGAGATTAAACAATTAAGATATAAAATGGTAATTACTTAAATGTGCTGGCTGTTTCCACTCTTTGTGCTAAGCTAAGCTTATCGGTTGTTAGCCGTAGCCTTACACTTAGCGTGCAGATATGAGAGAGGTATCGATATCTTACACTCTGGCCAGTGTATTTCCCAAAATGACAAACCATTCCTTTAATTAGACCAGGATTCTCATAGAAACTGGTAATGCGTCTTGGCTCACTTTTTGAAGCGTGTCTGTAGCTTGTTCGTGGATTGTTGGTAAAGGTTTTGCAAATGTAAACGACTTCACTTTTGGATCATTTTGGAATGCTTTCCTGTCCGATTCGGGCCCATTTGTCTCTTCACGGGGTTTGAGTGTCTCTGCCGGGACGTCCTGTCTCATCCTGAGGCCTGAGAAGGACATTTCAATCGGAGCTTCTGTATTTCCAGTTTTACTTTTTATAAAACCAGCATAAAAACCGCCAGTCTGGGTTTTTGCTGTCCCTGCGGTCTCTGTTCTCGGCAGTGTGTCTGCTTTGTGTGTGCCGCCTTGATTGAAGACTTCAGTACTTGATGTTGTCTCTTTTATCTCCATGTGTACTGTACTTGTCTCTGCCGTGTGCTCTGTTCTTGCAGTTTCTCGCTCAGTCACTTTGAGTGAGGGAGGTGAAGTTGTGACTGATTCTTCTGATGTCACATTTTCCTCCTGTTCAGTATGATTTATGCCCATATTTTCACGAGGCGACTTATTAGTCTCTGTGTGCGCTGTTGTCTGTGTTGTTTCTTTGACCTGTTCCTCGGTGTAAACAGACGCTGTAGTTACTTTAGCTCTTCTCTCTGCTGGTTTTATATCTATTCTCTCTGTTCTATCCAGCACGTACATTTCTAATGAAAACAGACTAACTTTCAAGCTCCCTGGTTCAATAAAAAAGCTCTGCTTCATAACTTTAGTCACGGTTTGGGGGTCATACAGCAACTTCATTGGAGTTCTGACTGTTTCCCACCCAGTGTCTGTGTTCAGACACGATGATGGGTCTGTTTGTGTCTCCCTCTCTGTGTCTGGAAGGAATAACATGATTAAGACTTCTTCTCCCGCCTCAGTAAGCACTTGTTTGGCATCAACATCGTTATCATCTGTCTTATGTGTAAAGTCTGCCTGGAGGATGTGTGCTAATCTTTTGTGGTTCCCATTTGCATCAGTATTTGTTTGCGATCGTTGTGTTTCACTTTCTCCCTCTTGGCGTCGCGACTCTGCTCTTTGTGTGATTATCTCCTCATTGGAATCCACTTTATTACCACCCTGAGTAGCCTTTATCTTGGACTGCGGCCTATGTATGGATCCCGTCCTCTCTCTGGATACCGAGAGTCTCCTCTCAACATAAAATCCATCATCATCATACACACTAGACGCAGCTTTTAAAGGATGCTGCTTCTGAGTTCTTTTTAGCAACAACTTCAAGTTCAAATGTTCATTTGTCTTTATAGTTCTGGCTGAATTTCTCTGTATCTCTAACTGTGATTCATTTGAGGTTTTCATCGCAGAGCTGCCAGAGTGCAGAGCAGCAGCTTGGAAAACGTCGTGTTGACGGACCGCAGCCCGTCTGTTGTACTTCATGTGAACTTTAATGTCCGTCGCCCGGCGTGCGCTCTCTTTTTGTCTCCTTTGTGCAATCTGCTGTTTGGGTAGTTTCTCGATGTTCATTGCTGATCTCATTTCGCCCGCTTTGAAACAGCAGGAAATAATCACTGTTGTGGCAGCGCAGTATCTCTTTGTCAGCATTTTCTGCATTTGAAAAATGGTGTCGTTGGCCCGGCTCTTGGATTTCTCCAGTAGGAAAGCCTGAAAATTGTGGCCAGAGGCAGCCGCGTGATGATGCAGAGTCCATGAATCAGGGCGACCTTTTATTATGTCCATGGCAATACGGCTGGTTTCACTAATAACATGCAGCGCTGGTGGAGTGTCTGACCTCAGCAGAAATACTGGAAGTCCTTTTCTCTTTCCATGAAGGAGAGAAACAACCTGGAGTGAAAGGAGAGGAAGATAGAGTTGGTTATAAAACAGTCAAATGCATGAGCCGTGAGATTAAAAAAAACTGCCATTTAAAGCACACTACTTCATTCATGTGGACATTTTTAGCCACGCCTGCAGCACGGCTCTAGGGACGATAATGTCATTCAGTCGATCCATCACTTACTTTGGTACAGACTGACAGAACTTAACTGCTTGATGAGCTTTTCATCTGGCGCCATCATCAGGTCAAAGTTTTAGCTCCTCCAAAACTCTGGTTTATGACCAAATATCTGCAAAACTAATCACATTCCCATCAGCCTCAGCTGCACTTTATGTTTGAAGCTAAGTAGCAAATGTGAATATGCTATGACACTGAACTAACAGGATGACTATGGTGAACATTAAACCTGTAGCATTGTTATTGTGAGCGTATCAGCGTGCTGACGTTAGCATTTAGCTCAAAGAGCTGCTAGCATGGCTGCAGACTGGTTTCTAAAGCATGGCGTGACATTTTTAAACTTTTAAGTGTTCTTTTTTTAGTGCTTTGGTGCTTCTCTGCCCGTGTGCAACTTTCTACTTTAATGGCATGTGGTTCCCTTTGGCACACTACTTAACTGCACACACTGTCGACCATGCGGCACTCATTGATATCTGGGTTTAATGGTAGGGAAATCTCAGAGCGAGTTATTCACATTTCTGCAACTGTTGCAGTTGCTCTTTCAGTAACTTTAATCCTTTATGTCTGTCGAACCATGAGATTTATAATCTGCTTTTCCATTCTTAGTATTCCTCTTTCTAAGGGCTCCAAGTCCTCCAAGGTCTTTTCTGCCCTAAAGCTCGAGAAAGGGAGTTTCACAGTATCTCCTCGCTCTCGCATAAATATTCTGAACAGGTGCGGGAACATGCTGCAGGTCAGATATTCTTATTATCAACAGCGTTTAATTGGCACTAAAATAAACCTGGCTGTTATTGTTTGTGCAACGATCAGCTTCTTGCTTTCAGGTAGTGTAAATTCGAGCACACTTGATTGTGACAATCCAACCTGCTGATAATTCATGCACACGGCCGGGAGTAGCACAACAGAGAAAATAAGAAAAATAAATATTGTGCTCGCTGAAGATGCGGAATGCAGCAGCTGTAAACATAATTCAGTACTTCAGCAGGGTATGCAATAAGGAAAAGGCCATTTTGTTGATAAAGTTCAGAAATAAAGTAGCATTATAGACCACCAATACTGAAATGAGCATACCAGAGCTGGAATATGATTCCTACGGATTATTCCTGTAAATTCCTGAAGAGACAAACTGCATCCATTATCATCACGGATGTGCGTCCAGTAAAAGAGGGAGGTCCTCAGGCTGTGCTGCACGCACACACACTTTCTCCAGACGCATTGATGTTTAGTTTGGGTCTGAAGTATCTCCAGTCCTAGAGGAGTCATCTGAAGCAGTTTTCTGCACAAACACCAGCGGTAGTAATCCATGGCCCAGTCCCCGTCTCCAGGGGGACTCAGGTCAGAGACAAGCAGGGACACGAGCAGCAGCCACGGCCTCATTGTGCTGAGAATGAGCGCTGGGAAGGCGACATGAACCCGACAGTAATGCTGTTATCTTTACTGCAGCTTCCTCGTCTCACTTTGAATATGCAAACCATGCAGCAAATGACGGCTCTGCTCTATCTCACAGGTGACAGTTTATTACAAAGAGGCAACTTTCTATCACTTTCACAAGGAAAGTATCATTTTCTTTCTCGTGAGTTATGTAGCTTCTCCTCAGATTTAACCTGTCGTAATACTTGTCCTGTCATACCACTGCCATTTCACATTTCAGTGTCAAAGATACATTTATTTATATTCTTCTTGCTGTCTACAAATCCCATGAAAACACCCAAAACCAACAATGACTTGATCCCACAAACCAAAGCCTGATATGTCTATATATATAATCCTCTGTGCCACAGCGCTACATTGTTGTCCCAACACAACCTTCATTACAATGAGCATGGGCACTGTATTTTATTTTGAGCTGATCCCACATGCATCATCCTGCTGCCAGAAATTCTCATTAGAACCCCAAATGTGTATTAATCCGCGACTAAAAATAGTCCCCAACAAATGCATTGTTTACTCCTGTTTGAGTAACTTTTGCTAAAAACGAGAAAGCCCAGCTGTTTAAGTCTTGTGAATGGGATATACTGTATATAAGGAACGTTTGGAGGGAATTTTCTCAAATTTGGCACAAATGTCCTCTTGGATTTAAGGATGAATGGATTCGAATTTGGTTGTTGATTTATTGACAAGGAGAACAACACCAGCCTTAAGCCCTAATGGACTGCAGGATACCGAAACACCTGGATCAGACAAAACTGTTTACAAAAACAGAGTGTGCGAATACCTACAAACCAATTTCCCTTTAATAATGGCATTAATATAACTATTCGTGGATCTTCACTGACAAAAAAAATGTGTGTTGCCAGTAAAAGGGACGCTAGTTATAAAAGACAGCACATTGGCCCTGCTCTTTTGAAGCAGGTGCGTGTATATACAGTATATTGCCCTGCCCTATTGTGGTCAAGGTTTTTGCATGTTATCAGATTTTGTCCATAAGACACCCTCTGCTGAGCTCAGGAGGACAGCCACAGTGCATTATTGTCTCCTTGCCTTCGGTGAAGTAGCAGGTAAGAATATATTCTTTATTTATATCCAAACTAGACATTAAGAAAAGACTAAAATGATAACTAAACCTGTTTTGTTATCTGATTTGTATTCGAGTCTCCATGTAGAGAAGAAATAATGTCATTCTCTCAGAAAGTATACACTTTGAACGGCTTACATAAAACTAAGAGAACAGGTAGATGCATTAACTATTGTAGCCAATGTCTTTTATTTCATGGACAGTATAAATCTATTGGCGATTAGAGTAAAAATAAGAATTATTAGAAATATGAAAAATTCAAAGCTAAAAGAATGAATAGTAAAGCATTAGAATGTGGGGGGAAGTGTAAATTGGCCTTGGGGAGTTGTATTTTTAGTACATAAAATTGTCATATCTCCTTTTTTTTTTATTACAGCCTTAAGCAAAACCTGCAGTCCCGACCAATCGTAGCAGTCGCAACAGTCGTAACAAAATGGGAAACATCATCAACACTGCGTGCCAGATGAGCAACTACAGCAACAGGAATGTTCGAGTGTTCGTCATGGAGAAGGCTCTGGAGCTCGACGCCTTCATCGCCTCCGAGGCTGGAGGCGAGGATGAGATCTCGCCCGAGCTCCCCGGAGACAAGAAGTTCAGCTTCAAGAAGGACGTCGAATGCGTCCGCGTGTTGGCCTCTCAGACTCAGCAAGTGCCCTGGGACGCCGATCGCTTTCTGTCTGTCTTCGTAGAGGACGAAGAAGATGAAAACATTTGCTCCAAACAAATCATGCACAACATGGCGCTGAGTGCCCCGGTTACCGTGCTGCTCTACAACGTGTAGATGAACCGCCATTGTCCACGTGTTCGCCGCTCTCTGCTTAAGAAGAAGATTGCATTGTGTTGTAGCTGTCACAAGAAGGTCTAAATAAAGTTGTTGATCTAACTACACATCGAATGTTTCATGGATTTCTGTTAACATCACATAATCATCATCCCGTTGTCATCACAAGGTGAAATAGAAGTTACACAGTCGTGTTTGGCGTCACCGTCCTTGCGTGACTGGCCCTCTGTGATCATCTGCTCTGGTCCAGATCTCAGGAACAGTGGAGGCTTTATTCCTGCTGGAGGTCTGTGCTATATTAGATGACATGCTAAGAGGTCCCTCGCACCCACATGGTTGTTTTGAAAAAAGGAAATAATTCATATTCTTGCAAAACAATGCATGTGATCCAGCATGTTGTATCTGGCTGAGAGGAAGTCATTTCACACATGTTTGTGATGGCTCACGCTTATTACACGTCATCTTTGAATCATTGTTTAGTTTTGAAAAAGCAAATGCCACTTTAAAATAAATAACAATATGGTGGAGTTTAATATGTAAGTATATAAGTTTGACATCACTTGACCTCTTTCTTAACTCTGTGCTATATATTAATATGTCTTACAAATGTTACATTCAGGCTGCTTTGTGATAAATATCCAGAGTCTGTGACGAATCAACATGACCGAGCGAAAAGCTGATTTTGTAATTGTTTCAGTTTTCTTAGTCACAAGCCTCCAGACCACCAGACTCTTTCACCGAAATGCGGACCAACGAGAGATTTGATGGTACGGTTATGTTTTGGGAGGGACCATCTTAAGGTACAAAGCGAGTAAAGAAACAGGGTGAGCATGAGGAGAGAGGCTCACGAAATGGACAGTTTGGTTCTTAAAAGCTAGTTTCAGAGGAAGAACATGTAATTGTAAAGTCTGTTTTTTTAATTACATTTTTCTGTTGTGTATTGAGGAGTGGTGGAATAAGTAGTAAACTTATGCAAGTACTGTACTTAAGAACAAGTTACAGGTACTTACTGTACTTTCATTTCACTCGTCTTCATACTTCTACTTCAATCCAGAGGTAAATATCATTCTTATCACTGCATGACTTTTAGTTACAATTATTATAATTGTCGTTATAAGATTGGGGCTTTTGTTAGTGTTAGAGACTAAACTGCTCATCAGTATGTATAGTTGTTCAAATCAGTAACAATAATCCAGTAATATCATCTTTTCTTCAGTCATTTTGATACATCTATATTTTCATTTCAGTGGGATTCATGATTTAATTTACTATTTTCTACTCATGACATTATATAAACTCACAGATATGAGTCCGTCGGTGTTTTTCTGGCTCACCTACGTGCCGTGCCTGTGTCTGGGCCTGCTCTGTCTGCTCTTTGTGAGCTTCTGGAGCTCCTACTGGCACGGTGGCTTCTCCTGGGACGGTTCAGATCTGCAGTTCAACTGGCATCCTGTCCTCATGGTGGCCGGGCTGGTGGTTCTGTATGGCTATGGTAAGTTACTGCGCAGTAATAATGAGTTCTTTTTATTCAACACTGCAGTACATGTTTACACTCGGTGCACACATTCGACACACCTAGAACTAAAACACTACCATCATGAAGGTTATAATGTTGTTGTTGAAAGTGTTTTAGAGAGGTGATGAGTCAGTTGTTTTGGAGGATGCAGTTTGGTGCTTTTGAACTGGATTGCATTATACAGAGAGGGGTTTCTGTTATTTCGCCTGCCTTCAGTGATATAAATGAGGTGGACTGCAATATGGCCGTTGACTATTGATTTTTACCACAATATCTAGGGTATAATATAATATAATGGTGTTGCTGTTATTGGTGTACCTCTGACCATACAATTACAATATATTGGCCCTTAAAGGGACAGTTCACCCTAGATTTATAACCAGCACTACAGATAAGAGGAGAAATAGGTATTTTTACATTTTACTCTATATTTTAGATTTAAGGGGGGGGGGGGGGGGGGGCTGACCCTTTAAAGGAGCACTCCACCAATTAGACTGCTTCCTTCGTAGGGTGGCTGGACTCAGCCTTAGAGACGAGGTTTGAGGAGCTCAGACATCCGGAGGGAGCTCATCAGGATCCCTCCCGGTCGCCTCCCTTTAGAGATTTTCCGAGCACGTCCAACCGGTAAAGAGGCCTCCGGGGTGAACCCCAGAACACGCTGGAGGGATTATGCATCTTGTCTGGGCTGGGAACGTCTCAGGGTCTCCCCCAGGAGGAGCTCTGGAATAGCCTGTAAGCCTGCTGCTCCCAGCGACCCAGCCCCAGAGCAAGAGGAGGAAAATGAAGGGATGGATTATTACAGTGACATGCATAACAAACTTGAGGTGTGGAGATTGAAAAAAAATGGGAGCGTTTTCCATGCAGCAGAGTCTAACAAAGGATGCCTTTGTTTTGTTTGGGGTGGGCCCGATACACATCATATAATGGGGTCCATCACTACATTACATATTGTACTAAAACAATTCTGAATGATAAGAGAGTTCCAGAAATGTATCTACTTTTTGTTTAATGAAATCAAATCGTTTTCTTATGGTCGTCTCAGCTGAAATTGTTTTTCACTGCGGCTGACTGAGCTCGGAGGTATTTTCTCTCTGTGAAATCGATTAAGCCTATAGTGGATTTTGTTATTGTTTTAATTAGACATCATAATACCCAGAAAGCTGAAATTGAAGACATTGAACTCAATAAATTCTTCACTTGAGTGCATCAACTGAATGACTGAAACATGACAAAATAACATCTCACTCTTTATTTAAACTAAAATGAGAATATCATGTCAATTTTAAATTTTAAATGAAAAGCAGATGATGTAAAACTATTAATAAATGCATCATCATTTATTCTTCAACTGTGTGTGTGTGTGTGTGTGTGTGTGTGTGTGTGTGTGTGCGCGTGCAGCGGTGGTTCTGTACCGTATGCCGTTCACCTGGAAGCAGAAGAAGCACACCTGGAAGCTGGTGCACGCCGGCCTGATGCTCCTGGTTCTGCTCCTGTCTGTCCTGGGCCTGTGTGCTGTGTTTGACAACCACAGATCCTTAAAAATCCCTGACGTGTACTCTATACACAGCTGGGTGGGCATCTGTACCGTGGTAATGTTTGCATTCCAGGTGAGGGTATTATAAGCGAATGAACTGCTAAAGGTACTGGAGGAAACTGTGAGAAAACACTAAGCCGTCCCTTTTCTGTCATTTCCCCCGTGATGCTCGTAGTGGCTCCTCGGTCTGGCCGGCTTCCTGCTTCCTTGTTCTCCGCTGCGGTTCCGCAGCAACCTGAAACCTGTCCACGTCTGGATGGGTAAAGCAATCTTGATCCTCACTGTGGCCTCCTGCATCAGCGGTATCGACGAGCAGCTGTTCTTTACCCTGTGAGTGCTCAGACATCCAGCAGATGGCGACACGATGTCTTTCCAACAGGAAAACAGCCAGAATCACACAGCAATCTGACATTAACATTAACAAAAGCATGAGTTGTTGCACTATAAATCAGTATTCAAACATGAAACAAGAAAGTTAACTGGCTAAACCTAATTTCTCCATAGAGATGGAATCAGTGGTAAATCTTACAGCTCACTACCTGCGGAGGCAAAGTTTGCCAATTCCCTCGGCCTCCTCATTGTGGCCTTCGTCTTGGTCGTCTTCGGCATCCTGTCCAACAACAACTGGCAGCGGCCGGAAACAGATACCGAAAGTGTTCCCGTGAGTATGGGTGACATAACGGGGATCATATTGCTGTCGATCAATACCACAGAAATCTTTTTGCTTTGAGTTTACAGAGACGTGAATCACACGTTGACATACATTGCTGGAGTCAAAGGCTAACATGTCACTGGGATCATTGTTTGGTTCCGCCAATATTCAGTCATATTAATTGTACTTCCAGTGTTCATGATTGATTCATTCTGTGTCAGTGCTTTGACTCTCTGGGTGAGATAATAATCTTACATGTCATTTTAATTACAGCTCATGCTCGAGGAAAACAGCACATGAGGACACTGCAGGAAGACACCCACGTGCCACGGAGAGCACACAGTACGCAGCGTTTCATTCCAACCAGATAATAAACGGCATTGTGTTCCTCACATAGTATTTCTTGTTCAATAACTGATTGATGACTTTCCATGTTGTTTTAATGTTGTTTTTTGTTTAAGTACCAGCATTCCTAGAGTCCTTGTAGTTTGCAGTATTCAAGGTAGAATTCTTATGATGCCCTATGTTTAACATTTAGTGCGTCTTTATGTTCTCTCATACAGAGCTAGTTAAGCTAAGTAAGTTAAGTAAGCATGTTCATCTCTTTGTGACAGCTTCACAAAAAGGTACTGTACTGTATTGTATTTCTAATGTTCACACACTCTACCTTATGATTTGTTTTAAAGGTTGAAACAATATAAAAGTCTGGAGAATGTGAAATGAATAAACTGAGGAGTAATAACCACAGGAGGGGATTTAAAGGACAATTCATTTGGTCTGGTCAACACCGTCTTCTTCTTCAGCATCTTCCCTTTTGATTTGGTTCAGGAGATTCTTCAGCAGCTCATTCAACAAAACAAAGACAACAAGCACACATTAAAATATTACAAACCCTTAAAAAGTATGATGCTTCAAAAAGCAATAAAAGAAAGTAATACACTCAGACTTTGCTGAGATGTTACACTATTTGACCTCCTGCTGAGCTCTCTGGATCCTGATTTGATTGTTTTTGGATGAGGCAATGTTAAGAATGTCAATTTCAATCCGATGGATTAATTTGGTAATATAGTTATTGTGGTATTTTATTAACAATGTATAGATGTTTAGGAGACACAGCAGCTTCTTTTAGAAGTTTTCTTGTAGTCACTTATGTTATTAAACTCATGAACTTAAGCAGCAGTGTTGTTACAGCCGAATGTATTCCAGACCCAGACCACTAGAGGTCAACGCAGCACAGCAGTAACTCTTCAGGCTGTGTCTGTCTATGGGGGAGGTTTGCCTTCAGGGCTTTCTGCCAGACATCTCCTTAAGTTTAGGCAAAATATTAAAATGAAAATATCAAGGTTTGGATTAAAATTAACTCTTTCTGTCAAAACTGGATGGCAAACTTCTCAGGTTTGCTTATTAAAGTACCATGTAGATTCAGACGGGGTGTGAAGAGCAAAAACACTATGCAGGGGAAACTTATAAACAATAACGAGGAGCGTTAGATAATATGTATAGGAAGTAACAGTATTCCCCCCACACAGCACAACCAGAAGCTTTTAGCTGCACAGCCTGACATATTCTCAACAATTACATATTACAAAAATAGTACAGTTGATGCTTTTTACATTCCTGCTGACGGTCAAGGCCACTTTCTATATTGTAATACATAATATAAATGGTGTAAACGTGCCTGGTGTGGGACTGAGATGTGGAGAAAGAAAAGAAACAAAGACATTAAATATTCTCTGTTGTTGTAAGACCCAGAGCTTTCATATGTCGTTTCAATTCATTTATCAGAATCAGAATCAGCTGTATTTTCACTTTGCTCTCAACGTACATACACAAGTTTACAAATAAACAAGAAAAATATAAAAAACAAACATTTAACGACTATTTACAATATAAATAATACTTTTGGATATATATATGAACATGAACCTTTACAACAACAATGACAATGGAATTGAGGTGATAGTGCAGTATGACTGATTAATTGTTCATCAGGGTGACGGCCACTAATTTGCAAAAATCGCAGTTCTCTGTCTCTGTATGAACCCATTTCTACCGATATCTTATTATTCAAATTACCCGCCAAATACTTCCTGGCGTTATGAATCACGTGACGATCAGGCGTCTTTTTTTTTTTTTTTTACTTCCGTTGACGCGACTCTCTCTATATACGGCTCCGTGCCCGCAGCTTCTTTTTTTTTCAGCTTGTTGCGAAAACGGATGTGACTGCTGTAACAGGCCCATGTCTGAGAACCCAGACGGACGGTCACATTTCAGAAGACAGTCCGCTTCACCCTCGAACACGGTCGGCCAAGTCGAGACGGGTAAAAACGCAATTTTCTATACCTAAAAAACGAGTTTACGTGTCGAAGACAGGGTCGCGTTAACGCGCTCGTGTCTGTCTCGAGAGGTTAGCCGTTGGAGAGTCGTTGGAAGACAAATCCTCTTGTGTTAGCTGTAATGTTATGTCTTTATCCGCAGCAGCAGCAGAGCAAGATGGAGTGCGAGTGGAAGCCAGACGAGCAAGGACTTCAACAGATCTTACAGCTGCTGAAAGAGTCTCAGTCGCCAGATACGTCCACGCAGAGATCCGTCCAGCAAGTATCCTTTCGACGTGGATCGTGATATGTGTGTTAGTTGTTACTGTCAGGTGGACTCAACAGGCTAGCGGTAGCTAACACGCTAGCCTGGGTGGGTTACCGTTATAAGCAGGTAACGACACGCAGGTGCAAAGCATGTCGTGTCGTGCTGAATGACTCATATCTGGGTATTTATAGCATTAGAGATTGATGTATTAATGCTTGGTGTATTGTAATATAACGTCTATAAACGTTGTCATGATGGCTTGATCCAGCAGTTAATCGCCCCCATATTCACCCTCACTTTGCATTAGACCCGCAGAAAAACAAACAAACAGCTGTATATATCAACCACAACCTAACAATGGACTCAGTTTTCTTCAGCTAAAAGCGAAATAATCCATTCATTTTAGACTTTAATCAAAAATCCTGTGTATTGTAATAATCCTGTAATGGTGATTTGTATTAATGATGATGTTGTGATTCATACAATCATAACATCAGGCTCCAAAAGATATGTCAGGGTGTTGCATATGTGCAAAGGCCTATATATATATATATATATATATAATATATATCCATATCTAGATATAGATATATATATATGTTTTATAATGTCTGGTTTTCATAAATGCACCAGGGTCCAAAAAGGTGCAATTCTCTCGTCACAGGACAATGGAGGGGCTGGTAGATGCGTGATGCATTACTACATACTTTTATATTGGAGAACAATGAAGGTCAACTGCTCCATGCTGCTTGTCTTATGTCTTTTGTCTGGTTGCACGCTGATCCCAAATGGTTTGCTTATGTAACGCTTCATATATGTGCGCTGCATCATTAACTCATAGACGACCTGCTGTCATAGCCCTAAACAAGCCATCTGTCTATGTAAGTCTGGGTACTTACAGTGTTCAGTCCCGTCATGTGACACATTTATGACCCCCCCCCCCCCCCCCCCCCCCCCCCTACGACCATACACCCACTCCCCTCACACACACATATCTTCAGGTGAAAGCAATCAGTTATTACCATGTAATAGATTGCAGTGCTAACATGCTCCTAACCTTTTAACATGCCGTACGTACAGTTAGTCTTCCTCAACCACTGATCCCAGAGACTCGAGCAGCTGAACCAGTATCCAGACTTCAACAACTATTTGATATTTGTTTTGACAAAGTTAAAATCAGAAGGTAAGCTCTCTGTCTGTCTGTGTCGGTGTGTCGTTCACTATCTGCACTGCGTTCCTAGATCACCCGATGGTTCTGGTCTGGACGGAGTGAACGTCAGACATGTCCCTTTTATGTAACTGCTGACAGACGGGTTTGTTTGGCCCTGACTCGGGTGACCCAATGGCATCTTTGCCACAGATGATGTGGCACTCTGAATATGGGTCACTCTAATTTTAAACCTAGTTCCTGGCACCGCTCAACTCTTGGCTCGACTGCCTGCACAGTAGATGACCGAAATGTTAAGTGGTGTTAAGACATTTTAGGATGCTGTTGCTCTTAGTTAAAATGCAACAAGGCACACATGTTTAGAGATGAGTAGAATAATAAGTCCAGTTATCAGTTAGTTACCAATTTACGCAATCTTTTAATTGTGTTGGTTTACAATCTGTCTCTTCTCCACCTCGCCCCCAAGACGAACCAACGCGCTCCCTGAGTGGGCTGATACTGAAGAACAATGTGAAAGCCCACTATCAGAACTTCCCCAATGGCGTGTCTGATTTCATCAAGAGCGAGTGCCTCCAAAACATCGGAGACTCGTCTCCCCTCATCCGGGCCACTGTAGGTAAGTGGAATGTGATTGCTTTCTTTTTAAAGATCATGTGTTCATATCCACAAAGGAAAAATATCCACGCTCGTACTGTAGTGTGGGACTGTTAAAAGCAGTTTATCCAGAGTGTGGCTTGCCTTATTTGTCCCTCGTAGTTCCCTGTAGATTTGATTAGTTGTTGACACAACACACTGTCACGTTGAACCTACAGCTCTATGTCCATTATTCACACTAGACGTAGACAAAGCAGGTTAAAGGAATGTGAGTATACCGGTTGAATAAATGACTTATTAGCTTATTAGTCATGAATACTAACTTGAGATGGAGTTTCCCTTTGATATATAATAATATTATATATATATATATTAGATGTAATTGCATTTTTTTGTAGGACAGGAATAGCATTGAACCCAGCACCTCGTTTATTAAGCTATGCTAAACAGCCTTATTAGCACAGAGCACGTTTAAACCAGCTTTTGAAGTTCACAGATGAATCACGTTGTTTTCGATGGTCTCTGTTTGATGAACAATGCAGAAACATGCTGATATCTACACATGTTTAACTAGCAGCCACACAGCCATTCAACTTAAAGCTTTTCATTTGCTATATTGTACTTGGTGACAATGCTAACTCAATGCATATTTATATGGAGCATATCCCCACACATGGATTACAGAGAGGGATTATTTCTTATATTCCTGGATTTGTTTTAATCACTAAGCTTATTTTTATTTAGCTACTTCATAACTAAGGTAGGTAAGGTACTAAGAGTACCTTTGTCCTTTTACCAGGTATCCTCATCACCACCATCGCCTCAAAGGGGGAGCTGCAGAACTGGCCGGGGCTTCTACCTAAGCTCTGCCTGCTGTTGGATTCTGAGGACTACAACACGTGTGAGGTGAGGACAAACACGGGAGATCTAGGTCGGATCTGGTGACTGTGGGAACTGATTGTCTGCTCATCAGTCAGGGCTTACCTCATATGTATCTTTTAATCACTACACTGTAGTGATGATGGCAACAAAAGATGTTCCTTATACAGACGGTCTATGTGGTAGAAAAGAGCATGAAAATGAGAGGAACCACCTGCATAAATAGGATGTATTAGATGTGTCCTGACAACTCCGTTAGCATTAAGTATGGACACATTCATTCATTATTTTCCCACTCGACAGGGATCTGTCAGGATTTGTCCACATACTAAAATGAAGCATGTTTGACATGCTGTGATTCTCCCCCCGGCAGCTTAATCAGGCAGAACTAGTATCCACATGGCGGTATATTTTAGAGCTTAAACCTGTCAATATTTGGATAAACTGGTGATATAGTTGTTGTATCTTTGGGTTTCTTCTTTTTGTCACAACTGTGTGTGAGGTAGGATTAAGTGTATGCACATTTGTGGTCATGTGGTCCGGCACACTTGCTATAAGTAGGCCGCTGCCTGTTTGTTTATTTGTTTATCTGTTTATTGTGGAGAGGGAATAGAGCTGGGTCAGCTATAAAGCAGCATCTGGATCGCATCCTGCTGGCCAGATGAGCTCAAGGCAGTCTCACAGCTGGAGCCGCAGCCACAACTGCAGATTATTCAACATGGAATCGTTGATTCTCTTCCTATGCTTTTGACCAGAAAACCACTATGACCCCGTTTCCTGACTTGGCGCACATCGTCACCCAGAATAGCTCTCATATCAGCAAAGACAATGCAGTGTGGCTCTCTTTATACTGCAAGTTTTCTTCTTCAGTCCACTATTATCCAATTCTTTGCATTTTGCAAAAATAAATCTTTGCTTATTATCACGTCTTGATTGCATCGAGCAGAAGTGCTCAATGTTCTGAGCCGTTGGTCGTATCAGCTACTGTAACTGCATCACAATACAGTAGCTCGTATTGGATGTTGGATCATCTGATCAGGTGCCGCGCCCATACGTCGGCTCACATAAACTCGCTGGTCATTAATATGCTGTCAGCTGCATGTGCTGGTGATATCAGCCACTGGAGAACACGCACAAATTAGGCGACATGTTAAATTGCCGTGTAAATGCAGTCTTGTTGTTGGGCAGGAAAATGTATCCGGGCAGGATTACTCGTCCCTTACAGCAGGAATATATATATATTTCCCCGTACTCTCTGAAATTTCATGTGATGTCTCTCCTTGTGGCACCACAGCCGGCCTCTCTCTCTATAAAGCTCATTCAGAAGCTGAGATTTAGGTCAGCTATTTACCGCAGAGGATCTTGAAGTGTATGTGTGTACAAGGCTTAACAGCGAACAGCGACCAAATGAAGCGGCTCCTCATAAGGCTCACTATGATTTTGAAAAGCAGCTTGGAGGCTGGAAAGCTTCTTAATGTCTGATGTTGAAGATGGTTAAGTTGCTGCTGGAGGGGGAAAAAAGAGCTCTTCTAATCCTGTGATTAAAGATGCAAAATATATATTTAAAAGCTTCAAGTTGTTTTGGGCTATTCTGTCATCATGGTGGGTAAACAAAGGTACTCTTTTGCTCTGCTACTGATCTTTTGTTATAAGTTATAAGTGTTATTAGTACCTTTACAGCTTGACAGAGCCACCAGTGTGGCTCTAAAATGGCATAATGAGTGTGCTGAATGTTTCAATGATGATGCTTATGAATTGATTTAAACTTGCAGGTTTTAGATTTAATGCAGCAATAAATCAAAGCTAATGCCACAGCAGACGTGTTTTGTGAAGCTGAGCTTGTCTTATAATGTATGAAGTGGACAATGTTAGACTTAGAAAACATGGAGCTACCATCATATCCCCTACGGTCATATGGTTTTTATAAGGAAAGCTTGTGTTTCACTACACTGAGCCTGGAACCTCGTGGCATTTGTGTCAGGTGGAACATGGGCTGCTCCTTGATCTACTGCGCCCTGTGTTGGACCTCTGTTCTACGCTGCTTCGGACAAAAGACACATTCATAAATGCACATATTTTATTCAGAAAGAGTTTAAATGTATCTCAGAGTCTGCCGGTGTGGGGAAAACCAGGCTGGACACATCGCGTTTACTCAGACCTCGTAAATGTAGGGACAGCAAATAACCACGGCATGCCAAATGCATTTTTGAAGGCGTTGGCTGTTGCCAGAGACGATCCCCTAAACTATCCACACCATTACTGCCACCAGCACTTTGATTTCTATTTTGGGAGTATGTTTGGCGGCCGCCAGTGTACGGTTTCAGAACAGTGTGCACTTTGTAGTCCGAGCGACGAGGAAACGTGTGCACGCATGTTGGCCTCGGGCCATTTGATCAATAGAACATAGCCTGTGCATTTACAGCGCATGTATACATGCTCATCACTCTGTTATTGAATCATCCTCGCTGTGAGTGGACAACAGTCTGAGGTCACGTCTGCTAACGGGCTGATGGAGTTTCTTTATCCAGTGCTCAGCTCATGGTGGGAATTTCTGTCAACGATATTATAAAGATCACAGTCTGGACGTGCTCTTTATGAGAAGTGCCCTGAGATAACGTCTGTTGTTATTTGCTGTTATTTAAATCTGATTGAATCGATGTTGGGAGCAGAGAGAGTTAGATGCACGGTGTAAATGAGGCGTGTGGCTTTGTTATCTTAATTCTGGGGTTTATTTCTGGCATTATTGGGGGGGAAATCCATAATAATCTTTCAGCATATTGGAATTCAAGTGGTACGCCAGAGTCAGCAGCTTTCTGGCAAGGCATTAATAAAATAAATAAATCTAAAAGCACAGCCCCCCCCCTGTGTCCTAAACCCCGACCACCAGATGACCACACGCTTCATCTCATACGTCATGCTTCATACAGTAACCTGTACTAGTCTTTCAGTCGTTTTCTTTGCAAACTTGTTGTAAAAACTGTGAGCTATCTGTAACATTTTCTCTCCATCTCTGAAACGCGTCGCCGATATTGCAGCCACTGGAGCCTTGAATCCCAGTGTGTCGTCTCAAAGGGCTTTACAGACCCACATGTTTGCATAGAAAAAAGGATTACAGAACTTTCCTTTTCTCTGAAATGACCTGTGATTGGCCAAAGTCTCCAGTCACGGGCTAGATTCTCTAAAGCCTGAAAACAAGAGCCAGGAGGAGGTGCAGAAGTCTAGTTTTCTCTCCGACTGCCTGAGGTACAACAGGCTCAAAGGTTATTGTGGAATGTTTGCCCAGTGACACCAAAAATAAACTGTCTACCCCAGCTTTAAGTTGAAGTATTGCATCTCATCGGGGTCTTCTTTATATAATAAAAAAAAAGAAAATGAACCCCAGCTCCTCTCCTTGGTCTCATCAGCAGTCACAGCTGGCCCATAGGTCCTGTCCTGTTTGTGGTTACAGAGCAGCAGTTGTAGGAAAAGCCCCCTGTGGCACCCCACTGTGCCCCTCTCTGCTCCACCCTCTACATGCTCTACCAAAAGGACAGCAGCAGGTGTGTTGGATGCCGAGTGTAGCGCTGGTGGGTGGCTTTATATAGGTTTGCCTGAGAGCAGTTTTACTGCGGTGATTAATGGCAGCAATGGAGGGCAGTCGCGACGGTGTTGTGAGGATGAAGTTGACGAACACGCTTTGTCACCTCAGCGCTCGTTTGTACCGGGACATTCTTCAAAGTTCCAGAGCTGGAGCTGTTTGGTTGTGTAAACGCGTACTTCTCTGTTCCCTGGCTAGCTGTCATCTGCATGACTTACATTCTCGCATTTAATGACCGGCCATAACAGGACTTGAAGGGAGGGTTGACGCTTCAGCTTCAGTGAAATGCCATTTCTTTGCCCTTCTCTGTCGACACACAGGCACAGAAACACCCACATTACATGTTGATGCCGTTGGGAGGGGCCTTGTGTCCGGTTCCACACATTTTCACATGGGATGAGTTACATCAGAGCTGCATTTCAGTGTATTCGTGTTTCCAGAGCTCAAAAACTGAACTATCATAGCATTCTGCTCTTCTGAATAGACTGAAACATTTCGAGATGATTCTGTTTATGATGCTTGGTGCTCAAACAGTCAACAGACGACGTTTCCCTGATGTCAAATTTGTAACGTTAAGATGTCGGCCGTATTATCTGCTCAGAGAATAGTTTTATTGCTGCTGTTTTCATTGCTCCTGATGAACATTTAAATAACGCCCGACAGGAATGCACTCCTGTGTTGATTGTCGTGGTTGTTCTTGTGTAGCAAATAGGCTACAACGGCATTTCGTTGTGCAACCCTGTGTTGCATAATAACAATGAATTAACCTTAAATCTTTGATTCTTTCAATAACTCTTTACTTCCACTGAGGGCAGCAACCAACATGATTGATGACTCGTGTCTATCAAATGTAAAATGTTGTTCATAATTACCGATAAATGCAGTGTGACATCTTCAGATATCGTTTTGTTTCATTAACAGTCCAACATATTCAGTATGCAGTGAAATAAAATGGAGAAAAGCTGCAAATGTTCACATTTTAGTGCAGTGGAACTAGTCCTGTTCCTTTTTGCACACTACCCTGCAAGATGAAATGAGATAAATCTGTCTGCTAATGAGGGAAATGTCTGCGGTGACATCGACACATATTGTCTCCTCGCCGTAGACTCCTCGTCTTATTTCATCCGCATTGTATTTGAGGCCGCTCGGTGTCTGTCATCGGAGAGGAATGCCGACATGGGAACGGTTTCCATGGAAACTCATTCCAGACACCGTCGGTGTGCCGGCGCTGTTTCTGTTCCTCGTATCAGATCCTCAGGCTGCGATTTGGTGAGGGACAGAGGAGGCTGCAGCATATTGTGAACATGCATACTAACCATCAGTCAAGCAGCTAGTATTAAGAGAGAGAGTGTGTGTGTGTGTGTGTGTGTGTGTGTGTGTGTGTGTGTGGGGAGATAATTGTGACTGCTTCCCAACTGTTTGAAGGTTATTAGAGCAGAAGGGGATGAATCCTTTTGAAGATCGTGGATGAGGGAGGAGGCTGAACACATTTTTGAGCTCTCGCTCTGTGCAAAAAAACTAGAACAAGATCCTTTAAATGTTCTATACTTATGTAAACACATTATGATCTGACATTTGTACAATGTGGAGCCAATCAAATATAAAAAGAATTATCATTTTGTTGAGATTGACGAGCAAATGACGGTAAACAGAAAGCTAAATCCCTTGCCCGTCCACACACGCTTGTCTGTAGCTGCAGTGTAAGCTGCCTCCATGTTGGCGGTCTTAACAGTGGACGTTTCATAACATTCTCTGTTGTTTTTCCCTCCTTTGTGTTCTATCCCTCAGGGAGCGTTTGGAGCGCTGCAGAAGATCTGCGAGGACTCTGCTGAGATCCTGGACAGTGACATACTGGATCGTCCTCTGAACATCATGATCCCAAAGTTCCTGCAGTTCTTTAAGCACAGCAGTCCTAAAATTAGGTATCAAGCTTTCTTCCTAAACCTTCTGTTTTATTGACGATAAAGCAGAATATCCATCGTGAGCCAGCATCAAACGAGTTTGTCTCCAACTTGTAAATGTGTTACTGCTGCATCGTTGGTTTGGAGGATCTAAAGCAATTAAAAGTGTTCATAAATTCTGTTAACTATCTTTACATATTCATGATACATGTCCATCAGTTTATCACATAGATTTTTCTAGAGGTAAACCGATATCAGTATCGGAAATGCCTCGGAACCAGCCTTCAATGCTGGATCGGGTATCGTCGAGTACGCTATGCACCGATCCCATATCACGTCACATCATTTATCAGCTCACGTACGCTACACAAGAACAACAACACGCATCCTTTCTTTCTCATCTCTGTTGAGAGTTGCACACCGATATTTAGCATAGAGTGTAAAACGTCTCCAATTTGGCAATATTTTACACTGGAAAATCTGTCAAACTATTTAAATAGAGAAAGTTCTATGGCATTTATTCACTGGAAGTATTTGTTTATGTTCAGGGTTTAACCTGAGTCATATCACATGCATACACTGTTCGCAGTATACAGCTGTTAAGAAATTATATACATATATATATATAAACTCACCGTCACTGGATCGGTCCTCAATCTTGGCCGATGTGCTAGTTCAGGTATCAGAATCTGTATTGGAAGGAAAAAATGGTCTCGGAACATCTCTGGGTTTTAGATGTCTTCGCACGCATACAATGTATTTACAGGACAGACTGAAGGTCTATATGATTGTACAGTTGAAGTCTCAGCCTGTGGTAATGCAACAGAAGAAAACACTCCCTCATATTTGGAGGTTAAATCAGCGGAGACAGACAGAAGAAGAAGACAGCGGCTGCATTCATAGTGTGCGATGCGTGAGTAAAGCGTGTTGGAGTGGTTCTGAAGTGCTGCTTGTTGTGTTGCAGGTCTCATGCCATCGCCTGCGTTAATCAGTTCATCATCAGCAGGACTCAGGCTCTTATGCTGCACATCGACCCTTTCATTGAGGCAAGTCCGACTGTAATGCGTCTGTGCACTCTGTCGTCCTTTTTGTGTCTCCGCGTAAAGATACACAAATGCACGCACACATGATTGAGTTTAACTTCTCACTTTATGTAGTCTTTTTCCTGGCCTTTTAAATTGATTTTATGATTCTTAACGTATTGACTGTATTGCTGAATGTGCTATTCCTATAGGGGTTGGAAGCAGAGATACAGAACATTAACTTCTAATAAAGTGCTAGCTTAATATGTTGCTAATATATTAATATATTGTTATTGTTTGATGTAGTAGTTGTTGTTTCACACTATGCATAGTGTGCACAGATATGTGACCCTGGTGTTATTCTATCCTTTGTAGAACCTGTTTGCACTGGCGACAGATGAGGAACCAGAAGTGAGGAAGAACGTGTGCAGAGCTCTGGTCATGCTGCTGGAGGTTCGCCTGGACCGTCTCCTGCCACACATGCACAACATCGTAGAGGTGAGTGTTAAGAGAGAAAGAGAGAGCAGTAAGAGCAGGATAAACACGTGGATTTCTAGGATAAGTGCGGATTTTCTATATTATATATATACCATATTTCTCACAGCTCATTCCTTAATGCCACAGACCTCCACTGAAACTAAAAGACGTCAGTGAGCCGCTCTATTGCACTGGCTGTCATGTCCCTTATGATAAACGCAGTCAGTGTAGTTCAAGTTGAGTCCACCCTGTAAACACTAGGGTTCCAAAAATACTTGCTTGCGCACAAGACTCAAACAGCTTTACTCCGTTTCAGTTGTTTAAGGAGATCAATTAGCCTTTTTAAAACAAGGACATCTTCAGGAGGCTTTGGGATAAGTGTCACAGACAGGGTAGGAAACATGGAAAGCATTGAGTGACGAATGCACTCGGTGCTCCGACTGATCGGTCGTAACAGGACGATATAGTTCTATAGTAGGCCGTTGGATGTGTTGATAATAACAAAAATAGAATCCCGCCCCTCTTATTCTTTTAATGACGCGCTCCTGATGGCTCCCCGTTGGACAGACGTGCTTGTTTTAGGCTACGGATGTATTTATAATCAGCATTTTCAGAATGAAATATTGTGTTTTGTAAATATAAAATACATACGATTACATTTCCCGTTATTTCATTGCAGTACATGCTGCTGAGGACTCAGGACCAGGATGAAAATGTTGCCTTGGAGGCCTGTGAGTTCTGGCTTACTCTGGCGGAGCAGCCCGTGTGTAAGGAAGTGCTGTGTGGACACCTCTCCCAGTAAGAAAACTCTCTCACACACACACACACACACACACACACACACACACACACACACACACACACACACACACACACACACACACACACACACACACACTCACTCCAGTGGTCATATTGCAAGCTGTTGATTCATAGCAACCTTGCCAGTAAGTTAGTGAAGACCTCGTGCTGGGATGATATCTCTCTTCTGATTAAGAACCCTGACTGTTGACCTCAGTTGTAACATCTTTCAACGCGCTGTCACATTACCCTGCTCCAGCAGCAGGACTCACGTGTGAGTGATTGCTGCTGGGCTCCGACCTATCCTTGCCCTTTGTTCTCATCTTTGCCCCTTTGGCCCTCTGCTCCAGGCTCATTCCAGTGCTTGTCAACGGGATGAAGTACTCTGAGATTGACATAATCCTGCTCAAGGTCAGTTTATATAGCCTAATATTTGTACCTGTAGGTAGGAGGATGAATTGCCCTGTGACATGCAGTTAAGTTAAGTGGTTTCGTGTGACTGTTTTATACATTTTAACGCAAAGATTTGCAGATGTTGGTGTAACTTTAATGGCAACGCGATTGTGCGTTACATTCTTCTTTGTTTAAAACGCCGTGGCAGCAACTAACGTGACTTTATTTCATCCCGTACGTTTGTCACCAAGGGGGACATCGAGGAGGAGGACGAGGCCATTCCGGACAACGAGCAGGACATCCGGCCGCGCTTCCATCGCTCCCGCACTGTTGCCCAGCAGCACGAGGGTGATGGCATCGAGGACGACGATGACGAGGACGATGACCTGGACGACGATGATGATACGATCTCTGATTGGAACCTGCGTGAGTTCAGTGCCTGTGTGAATGGAGCTGTGTCCCTCCAACGTTTGATGATATGAATCGTCCCGTTCTCTTTACACCGTGTATTGATCACTTCTTCTTCTTTGTGTCTGCTGTACCTGTGACGTCTGTACGATGTTTGTCCGCACACTTCTATGTCTGCACGTGTGTCCCCCTACTTTTCACCAAACACTAGGGAAGTGTTCAGCTGCAGCGTTGGACGTGTTGGCCAACGTGTTCAGGGACGATCTGTTGCTGCACATTCTGCCCCTTCTCAAGGAGCTGCTCTTCCATCCAGAGTGGGTAGTGAAAGAGTCTGGCATCCTCGTGCTGGGGGCTATAGCTGAAGGTGAGAAGGGAAAGAGGAAGAGAGCAAACATGGGGTGTCACAATCAGAAGAGATGACACTGTTCTCATCCCTGTCCCCAGGCTGCATGCAGGGCATGATCCCGTACCTGCCGGAGCTCATTCCCCATCTCGTGCTGTGTCTGGCTGACAAGAAGGCCCTGGTTCGTTCCATCACCTGTTGGACACTGAGCCGTTATGCTCACTGGGTCGTCAGCCAGCCTCCGGATACTTACCTGAAGCCTTTAATGACGGAGCTGCTCAAACGTATTCTGGACAGCAACAAGCGTGTGCAGGAGGCTGCGTGCAGGTGAGTCCTGAGAGAACCCTGCACCCCCTTTGGACCGGTCATACCCACACATTCTCCCTCAGATGTTGTGATGCATCCCGATTTCTTAAAGATCCCCTCCACTCAAAAATGAGTTTTTCTTGTATGTTAAAAAACCCAAGTCACGTGACATGTTGGATGACTTTACACAACGTTGCTTTGTTCCCTGTTTTAAACGGTTGAATAATGCCGGCAAAGGTTTACGGTTTGTGATTCAAGTCTGGCCGGGAGTAATGATTTTAAATCTGTGCTGGGCGTTGCTGAGAGAGTTGGATATTAGTACCTTCTTACTTCCCTAGAATTGTCTCTTCAAACGTCTTTTATATCAGACTTCCACAGAGAGGAACATATTATTGTAAGGTGCGATTCCTGTCTGTCACACCAGCTAGATCGTCAATGAAAATGTCCTGAGAAATGATTTTTAGAACAGACTGAGAACCCTGAACATGAGGCTTCACGGTCCTCTGCTGAAGCAGGAGATGTCTGTGCACTTCCGTAAAATGTTAAAGTCGTTTCGAGGTAATAGTGACAAAGTGCTTCCTGTATGATGATTTCTTCCCTCGCTTGTTTTTAGTGCCTTTGCCACTTTGGAGGAGGAGGCTTGTACAGAGCTGGTTCCCTACCTGGCATTCATCCTGGACACGCTGGTGTTCGCTTTCAGCAAGTACCAGCACAAAAATCTGCTCATTCTTTACGACGCCATCGGAACACTCGCAGACTCCGTGGGGCATCATCTCAATAAACCGGTATGCAGAACAGAAATATGGGCTCAGTTTCATGTGAATATAAAGTCAGCACACTTCCTCATTTCACTTTTCTAGTGGTAGGTGTACTTTCTGATGGTATAGCATAGACATCATGAAGATAAACAAGCATCAATAAATCCTACTGTGTTTGTGTAAAGACTCTTTTAATCTGTGTGATTTCTCAGGAATACATCGAGATGTTGATGCCTCCACTGATCCAGAAATGGAACCAGCTGAAAGATGAAGACAAGGATCTCTTCCCTTTATTAGAAGTCAGTCGCTGATGTGAAGTTACTGCCCGCACAAGTTGTTTAGTTGATAGTGAGTCACTTCCCAGATGATAGCGGTGTATAAACAGGCCACTGACTGTGTCTTCCTCCTGCCTGCCTTCCTCAGTGTCTGTCGTCTGTAGCCACTGCCCTGCAGAGCGGCTTCCTGCCCTACTGTGAGCCTGTGTACCAACGCTGTGTCAACCTGGTGCAGAAGACGCTCGCTCAGGCCATGGTGAGTGTGTACACACACACACACACACACTCTCTAAGGTCACTGGTTTGGTTTTGTAATGGTTGATAATGGGCCCTGTTGTAATGATCTGTACTGCTTGGTCTAAAGGTGCATTTAGGGAGTGACCAACTCCACTTTTCCTGGTTAAAGGGCGCATAAACTAGGCACAAAGTAAGGCACAAGGGGCAAAGGGATCGGATTAGGTCTCTTAATCATTGGTGTGTTTTGGGCGTAACAAGAATTAAACCAATTGCCATGTCATATTGTGTCTGTGTGAGCAAATGCACCGATAACCTGTTTTACTCAGGAGTAAATCTACTGTGTGTGTTTCCGGTAGTAAGCGTGTACACACGTTATGACCCCGCCCATGTAGGCCTATCCTACTCTCTGTATGATAAGCCCTTTAAATAGCATAAATTCTGCACTTTTGACCCGGTTGGACCACACCTCTGTTTAAGACCGACACGCCCACAGATGTGTACATTTGATACTCACACACACAGTGTGAGTGTGAAGCTGACAACTGCCTCTGCTCTGGGTGTAAGATGGGGCCCAATATGTCTTTGTTGTGCTTACAGCTTGTTGCACTGCCCCCAAGTGGCCAAGTAGAATAAATGATGTGCAGGTTTAATGTACAGACATACAGTTAAACTTCCTTTAATCAATAACAGTGGATGAAACATGTAGTTTTAGGATCGAGAGCTGACTTCATAACTGGAATTCAGGTTTTATAAGTAATTATGATTTGATTATATCCTCTTTTCTACCATCCTTCCCTCTTCTAGCTTTATCAGTCACAGCCGGACCAGTATGAAGCCCCGGACAAAGACTTCATGATCGTGGCTTTGGATCTTCTGAGTGGCCTGGCGGAGGGTTTGGGAGGCACCATTGAGGAGCTGGTGGCCCGCAGCAACATCCTCACCCTCATGTACCAGTGCATGCAGGTGAAGAAAGTGAATAACGTGACGCTTACCTGATAAACCGATGGAGAAACTCGCATTGTTGACTTTTTTTTGTTGTTGCTCAGGACAAAATGCCAGAAGTGCGTCAGAGTTCCTTTGCTCTGCTGGGGGATCTGACCAAGGCTTGTTTCCAGCACGTCAAACCCTGCATCGGTATGTTCTGTGCACTTCACCTCAAACACTGTTTGGAAACATCTTGTTGGCCTGTTGCTAAGTTGACTCGCTTTCCTTCTTCCAGCTGATTTCATGCCCATACTGGGTACTAATTTAAACCCAGAATTAATATCAGTGTGCAACAATGCAACATGGGCAATTGGAGAGATATCTATACAAATGGGTGAGTGCCTCCATTTCAACAAACTCCCACAATATGTCACCGTTTCCAGTCGCCCAGAGTAAACATGTTTGTCTCCACCGTTTCCCACTGTTCCTCCGCCCGTAGGGTCTGAGATGCAGCCGTACATTGCCATGGTGCTGCACCAGCTGGTGGAGATCATTAACAGGCCAAATACCCCAAAGACTCTACTGGAGAACACAGGTACCACTCGGTGGCAGTGCTGAGCCAGCCAGCCAGGTCACCACACAGGGAGGTGCTCCGAAAACATTCAGGCCCATTCAGCCAGGGAGTCAGCACACTCACTAGAGCGCCTGTCCCGCCCCTTTAATCTCTATCTAAAGAACCCTTCCCAAGCCGTGGGCCGTACAGGTTTGGCCGGTTTTACCAAAGTATGCCAAATATTCCAGCTAATTCGACGTGGCAGTGTGGCCCGTAAATGGAGAGATAAAAGCAAACTAGCAGGTCCTGCTGGGACATTCCTGACGCTTGAATCGAGCGAGCCATGTAAAGTGCCCAGTCTTGGGATTTAACTAATGTGGACTGACTGTATACATACAGTACAGAAGCATAACGAACCGCAAAGCACAGGCAGTGTGAGGGATAGATCGGTGAGTTCACAGCCCCACGTAGTTAACTGTTCCCACGAGGCAGACATTTTCTAAACACTCCAACACTAACTAGAGAGAACTCCTAGTGTGACTAAACCCCTAGCCTAGAGCATTTGTACAAACAATAAGGTTACACTGTGCTCTTGTTTTTTACAAATTGGATTTGAAATGATTATTTGTTGATCTCATTATAAAGCGGCTTTCAAGGGTGCGGTGTAACCTGCCTTAATTCAAACTAATCTAGGGACTCTGTAGATGTGTTCCTGTTTGTTTGCTGTCAGTTTATTTGTTGCTTTAATTTACTGTTCTTTAAATGTGGATGCATATCTGCCAATAGATGTTAAATGTTGTTAAGAATGGCCAATGTTTGATGCAGGATACATGATAATTATAACTGTGTCATAACATTCGAGAATTTAGTATTTGCGTGTGTTGCATGTTTTCAAAGTGTTAACTGAAAACACGACAGAATAACTTGACAAGTGTGAATCTTAAATGTCTGTCGTAGAGATTTCCCAAAGAACCACTTTGTTACTGGAACTAAATTTAAATGCGCGGCCGCGTAACGCCACGGTCGGTCAACAGGTGGGTGTGGCTGCAGAGTGCACGGTGGCACTGTTCCCTTTGTCTCCGATCAGCTTATCCTGCACTGAACTTTATTCTAATGAGCATACCATCTGCTTTCTGCATGTGTCATTGGACTGTTCATAAATGCCTGTTTGTTTTAATGAGAATGTTGCATAGTTTTGTGTCTCTTAAACTTAGGTCCTCCCTCCTCTCTGCCTCATAAGAAAGCTGCTGTGCTGGATACTAGTCTCCCTCCATGTAGTTGGCTTGGAGTAATCTCTCATTGTTTCTTTTCAAAAGAACAAAAAAAAACCCATTTCTGTTTGTTATGGAAAAATAACTTTTTGTGAGTTTAAGGGAGAAATCTCTTAAGTGAACTTGTTTAGGCCAGTCACCCACACACACCCACACACACACACACACACACACACACACACTAGTCTTTACATTGAGACATTTTAAATCAAGCTAACTTTAAATCCTCATAGATCCATATGATTTGTGAAAGCAGATTGCCATTGTTTGCCTTTTTTCTATGAATGTCCTGTCAAAGTTGTCAATGTGTTCTCCCTTAAACGTGTTGTATGTTTTTTTGAATAGAGTGTCATATTTTACATCCCGCCCCCCCGTGACCGAAGGGGGCAGCAATAATCAACACTAGTGAAATCTTCTGTTTATTATCATACACAGATTCTGTTGATTTATGTCTCTGAGTTGTTTGTTTTTTCTTTATTTTTTTCTCCTCCCCCTCCTCATTGCTCATGTCTTGGTTGGCGTTTGGTGGTGTGTAACCGTGATTGCGTTACCTTAGCAATAACAATTGGTCGTCTTGGTTACGTTTGTCCTCAAGAGGTGGCACCCATGCTACAGCAGTTTATAAGACCCTGGTGTGTATTATTCAATCTTTTATTTAATTCATCTCCTCTCTGCTTTCTCTCCTGTGGCTCTCCTCTCCTCTCTCCTTCCCTTTCCTTCTCAAAAGAAGTCTTTTCAGTTTGTTTTCTTTTTTCTTATCAGTTTGTAATCATTGCCAACCATGTGACTAACCCTGTCCTCTTTTAGGTCCTACTTGTGATTTTTTATTTTTGCCTCAGTAGCACCTTCATGTATTTATACATTGATTTGTTTAATTTCTAGTTTCGTTGTCATTGTTAACTGTCGCTAACCCTAAAAGATGCATGGGATCCGATTTTGTCACATGCCTGCTGGTTCAACAGCAGAGAACAGCATTCCTAAAGCCCTTTCTCATACAGTACTCCCCCAGCTGCATGTGCCCGTCCCCCAAAAACAACTAAACATAAGAACCCCAACCTCCTCTAGTCCATCTAAAAAATAAAGTAATGCTATTTTCAAGGTGCTATCCGTGAGGTTTTTAAGAAACACGCTGCTCATAGTGGCGTTATTAGAGCTCAAAGTAGTTTGTTTTATTTGAATCTGTTTTGTGTGCATGCTTGACTTGTTGTGGTTTACCTCTTAGGTCATGATAGACACTCACATAGATGTAGGCATACAGACTCATATGCATTATGATAATAAGAAAACACCTAAACATTTGTATTAAGGATGGAAATAGGCTATATTTGTGTATAGTTAGTGTATTCGTAGGTGTTTGCAGTTGTCATGCATAGCGGCAGTTGTCTGCTCTGTGATATGTCTGATGGTAAATGTGGTCGTCCGTGTTGTCAGGTGCACCTCTCTACGAAACATAAGAGACAACGAGGAGAAAGACTCTGCGTTCAGAGGAATTTGCACGATGATCAGTGTAAACCCGGGAGGCGTAGTGCAGGTGAGGTCCGGCGAACACGACGACAGCGTGGTTCAATATGTTGCCCAGTTGAAATGTTGCCTCACCTCTCTTCTCTGGAACAGGATTTTATATTCTTCTGCGACGCGGTGGCCTCCTGGGTGAATCCAAAGGACGATCTCAGAGACATGTTCTACAAGGTAAAAGCAGGAAAACATGCTCAGTGTTCAAACGCATTTAAATCACAAGTGGAATTGCTAATCTAATGGAGTGGAAATCAAAGATGAACTCAGTCCCCCCTGCCTGCCCCCCAGTGGCCACATGGGTTGGATTGCAGTGTCTACAGTTAGCCCACTGATAATAAAACCCCCCTCAAGATCTATTTTGAAAGGCAGCGTTTCTGTACTACTCGGTGTGAACTTCTCCTGGTGTTTGATTTCAGATCCTTCACGGGTTCAAGAACCAGGTGGGCGAGGAAAACTGGATGCGCTTCTCCGATCAGTTCCCCATGCCGCTGAAGGAACGGCTGGCAACCTTTTACGGGGTGTAACTGTTTCCACGGCAGTGTGCCTCGTCGCTGGGGTCAGTTTCCTCTCCGGTATCTCAGATAAACACATTCAGAAACATATTTGATATGAAAGACATGTTGCTGTTGGTTTTGTCCTAATGAGGCCTCTCTTTCTCTGTGCAGGTCATTCACTATGGGAGACAATATAGGGAACCTCTTTTACCCAGGGAACATGTTACCCTTTACTGGGGGGAAGGGTCTGCCTGCTGAGGGGAGGGAAGGGGGGTGCGTACCCCTCCCCGACCTGAAGGGCGGGGTGGGAGGGAGGTGGTAGCTGCAGTGCCCAGTGCCCCCATGCACAGGCAAGGGGGTGGGGGGGGGGAGGGACTGCCAGAAAAACCTTATCATGGGAGGAAAATTCATGTTATCACATCTTAATCAGAAGTAATGAAATCGATCACCCTTTTCCCCCAAAACGTCTGTTATTTTCCGTTAGCTGAACTACTGAGAAGAAATGTAAGCAACACTCTGTGAAGCATTTTGCTCTTTTAATTGTTGGTTAGAGGAGTTCGCCCGTTGTAAGGTGCAGAAAATGCTCTTCAGAGCCAGATCCGCTTTCATTAACATGTCAGACTGATAAACGGTGTGTTAGCTCTCAACACCACTGAATTCTACCAGTAGAGTAGAAACACTGTTCATTTAAAATGCAGTTCAGTTGATGGTTCCTCGAGGACAGCTTAAAGCTAAGGAATAGCAGCTGATGCTAAGAAAGCATCGTATTGGATCCGACTCGTAATCATAGAATGCTGCATATCACCAAGTATAAATCATCACCTCGATAGCTATCAGTTTATTTCCGTGTTTCTTTTCTTTATCAGGGCAAAAGCTGTTGATTATGTCACTGGAGAGCACGAGGTTTTCTTTTCAGAGCAGCTTTTCTGGGAATAGGTAGCATGCTTGTGTCATTGTGAAAAGCTGTGGAACATTAGTGGTGTGTGTGTTGCGTTCGACAGCAGTCATTGCCCTGTGATGAGGTTCTCCTTTGGGCCTTGTGATTTATCTATTTACAGTACTTTTTGTTTCGGTTTCCTCTACCTGAGAATTACGGCGATCAGCCGTAACGTAGCATGACTGGGTTTACACTCACCGGATTTAGGAGACGTGTCAAAACGTCGGCCGCGTGACGTTGGACGTTCACAGGCGAAGCAGAGCAAAGCTTTGGATGCTTGCAATCCTTTATAGTGTCTGAGCCTCGTGGAGGGAAATGAAGGAGACACCACAGCGACACCAATACCGTCTTAGTGATTTTGTTTTTGTGACTCTCTGGCTGTCAGAACCACGCAGTCCATCGGATGAATGTTTAACCTTGTTCATTTCTCAATGTACTGACGTTTTCTTCTTGGTTGTTTGGCTTCGTGTGCGTAAAGCATGATCTCGAGGATGACCGTGTAATTGTTTCGGGTGGTTGTGTTTTGTGGGGTGCTTTCATCTCTTGCATGTTGGTGGCCCCTCACAGCCCGACGTATAGTGGGAGGGGGATTACGGGAGGGAGGGGAGCTTTAATTAAAGTTTTTTTTAAAAGTACATAGTAGCCATGTATGTATCGCAACACTGGGACTTTTATAACTTCACCCGGAGCTTGCTGGAGTGTTCTCCCTAAACGTTGACCCCCCCCATAGCTGGATGTATAGTTTTTAAATACTGTGAAACTACAACAATGTTTTCGTCTCTGGTTGTTTTGCGCTGTTCTATTTTATAAAGTGTGTAAGTGTTTGAGTTACAAATAGCCTGAATGTATTCCATGATGGGTTGGAGAGTTTAATCCAGTTCTTTTTTTTAGTTTTTTTAATGCCCTGCCAGTCATTCTTCCTCTGCTGGCCAGAGTAATAACTGCAGTATTTTAACCCTTTGCGATGCACGTGACATGCACTTAAAAGTTTAAATGGCGAGTGCTTGAAATTAATGATGTAGCCAAACCCTTCAGAACATGACCTTAGTTGTAACGGGTCATTAAGTATTGCTGCTAAAATGTATTTACTTAATGCAATAAGTATCTCGACTATAATAGTATCTCTATTAGAATGTGAAAGTACTTTAGTGTCTTAGATACACTTTCCCAGTACAACGATATATAAATGATCTCTTAGATGTGTCATTAAGGAGGCAAACAGTGATATATAATGCATCATGGAATACAGAGGCAAATACTTGTATGTGCCACATCATTTTGTGTTTTGAAGTGATTTTGTCTGTCACATTCCAGCTGTTTGGCATGCAAAAAACATGGAGTAATCATGGCTTGATAGGGTGTGTGTGTATGTGTGTGTGTGTGTGTGTGTGTGTGTCTGTACGCAAACAGTCCTGTTATTCTTTCATTGAAAGAGAGTAGGTCTATAAAACACACGCGAAACAATCCCCACCATTACTGTGCTGTATTTCCGACTCGACTGCTGCTATACATTGTAGTTGTGTTTCACTACTTGAATACGTGTTTTCTATGTGTTTACCTCAGGTTGTCTGTGTTTCAGTGTTACTCGTTATGATTTCCCCTACATGTACGCCTTCATGCATCTCCTCTCAACAACTAAAGATTCGTAAAACTCTCGCCCTTCATATTTAAAGTGGGTAGCCATGGGTGTTAATTAACATCAATGTTTATGTGTGTGCAACACTGCTAGCTGTCAAATGTGAATACAGTCGCAAGGCAGGGGGGGGGAGAATAAAATGGTAACTTGCACATTCTTCATGTACTTTTCGTCAACAGTGATTGTTATCATACTACGGTAAATATTTAGTGTGATGTGTACACAATGCCTTGAGAGCAAGTACTTTGAGGTTGTGTTGGTGTTTTTTGCAGTAGATATGCAGTATACTGTATCTAAAGAAACAGGTGACGACTCAAAGATAATGTTGTGAACATAATTTGCAAGTTTGACTTTCTACGAAGCTTTACTGAAAAAAAAGAAATTGTATTTTCTAAAGCGCCCACCAGTTTTAAGGAATGTCTAGTCAAAGAACTCCCGTATTCTCATCTAGCCTTCAAACTTGATTAGACTATCTGCCTTCATCTTTTTTGATAGACATGGTTTGAATTCTTTTTTTTTTTTTTAATAAGCTGCTGAATTAAAAAAAAAAAAAAAAAAAGTAATAATTTTTGGGGCCACCAAATATTTTGGATCATGCAAAGAATCTATATTGTATTGTAGTAATTTTGTAATATTTGTAAGATGATATAGTGGATGTGACTGGTTACCATTGCTTGATTCTGTACAATGTTCCAATAAATTGTTTACATTACGTCTTGGCCTTTGTCTTGTATATGTTCTCATTGTTCCTGCTGCAGCTGCACGATATGTACACACAAGGAAACACGGAGGAGGTAGAAACGTGGATGTTGAGGAGCACATCTGCCATATCTTGTATCAGTTCGGGCATTCGCTCAGGGTTTAACAGATTCCAGCTTTAGATTTTAGTGCTGCGTTTCACTTTGCGTGCAGGTTCGGTTTCACAACGTGGGTGTAGTATGTGATTGTAATCAAGTGTTCCGTGATAGGTCTTAAAAAGCTTGGTATCAAGTGCTTCTTGTATCCTGAGACAACATTACTCCTCACCCACATAAGGTATTTATGAGGAAACATATGTTTTCCCCTCTTATTTCTTAAGATGCATGGCAGTTATCAGACATCACAGGATGGGCCCATGGAAGGTTGTGCAGAGGAAATATGAAATATGATATAAAATAATAATAAAGTACAGCAACACAAATGCAGCACATCACACTGAAGTTACTCTAGCGTCTAGATGTCTGCTACTCGTTATATTATACAATATAATAATTAATGTAACGCACAACACCTGCATTAGAGATAGATAGATAGACAGATAGATAGGTAATTTACACTACAACATATTTCAGCCTTGTTGTCCGCCACGGGTAGCGCTGTTTCGCTCTCCGAAAATCTGCATTTCTACGGGAAGAAACCAGAGGGGAGAGACGCAGAGAGTGGAGGTGGAGTCTCTACATGGGGAGGGAGAAGAAAGGGGAGAGGAGCGGAGCGAAAACGGGGAAAGGCAGATACAACTGAAACTGGGGGGAGGACGGTGGATGAATTTCGCTGTAAAAGTTGCATTAAAACCAATTTTAAGAGTTGCGGCGAAGAGGAATAAAACAAGATGATAACGCCCTACTTCCTAGAGAATTTCTGGGTAGGTGGTGCTTTTTATTCACGGGTGTTTACACCGGTTGCTATTCCTTATTATTATTATTCTCCTGCTGTGTTTCCCTTCCCTGCCATGTTCATGTCAGCCAAGTAGTATTGACGTTACAGAGGTAGCCGTCATGGCTCACATAGGCTTTGAACCGGCGGTGTCCGGTGCCGCCGGACTCTCTGGTCAGCAGCCTCCCCGGCCATCGTTACTCTTCCTCGGCGTTTATTATTTTGCCACCCCGGGGGTTTGGGCCTCTGAACCCATCTAACTTGAAACCTCACAGAGCCCCCCTCCTCCCCCCTTTGCTCCCCGCTAATTGGCTCTCCCGGGCTTCCTTGGAATGTTTATGGTCAGTTCCATGAATGCCATTGGACGCCTCGGCTGTCAGTCATAGCCGTTGGCCGTTGGCTTAATTTTTTCTTCCGTAACAAAGTTTCAGTGAGAGGCCAGATGTTTAGTAAGTTAAAGAACAGCCTTAAAATCACCCTCTCGCTGTTTTGGATATTTAGCTCATATATGTGTACACAGCCAGCGCTGTACTGCGTGTATTACTACTACTACTCTGTGTACTATGTTGTGTATTTACTTCCCGAAAGGTCATTTCTCTTCCGTTTTGACGTGGCCACGGTAGTCTATGTCACAGCAGGTTGAATAATAAAACCCCGTGTCCTCTACTGTACTGATATTTAACTCCAACCTGTCTGTCTTTTTCGTTATATTATTGCTTTTGGCGAAACATTAAACCAATACAGGCTGTTATTAAAAGTCAAAAACACTACTTTCTTTAGGGCTATTGCTATTTAGGGTCATGTTTTTACCACTGTTGCAAGTGTGAGCCATGTTTTGGACGTTTTTATAGTCTCATATGTGATCTGAACTGTTATACTTTGGTCTCTTTGGTCGGTTAACTACAGCCATAGGTAAATGTCATGACTATATATGGGAGATCTTTTTTAATACAGGTGTTATTGCTTTGCTCTGTTAATAATCTCTGAGCATGTGTCCTTGCACCTCTTGGAAATGTAGTGCTTAGATTATATATATATATATATATATATATATATATATATATATATATATATATATATATACATAGTATGGTTTTAGTGCTGCTGTGTCGAATGAGAATTTGACACGTGTGTATTGTTTTAGGCTGTTGCAATAGTATAAAGTGCTGTCAAATAGCCACCATTCCTATTGCATTCCTGTCTTCCCTCAGGTGGGAAACACAGCTCTTACTTTTTGTTTTAGCCTCGGTTGACCTCAGCTCCAGGGTGGCAAAGAGTTATAAAACTGGGCTGATAAAACCAAACTTTGTTACTGAAAATTGTCTGTCAACTGTCAACCTCCCCCCAAAGCCATTTTCTCCTGAAAGGAGACTTCATCATTAACTAAATGGGAAAAGAGAGGCGAGCCGAGACGCTCTTGATTCTTCAATCTGCCCTTTGTGCCCTGCAGTGGGACACAAGAGAATCCAGTGATGGGGAAAGATCAGCTGTGTTTTTAACATGCAGGACACACACACACACACACTTGGCATTAGAGGATGCATCCATTTCGCTTTGACTTGACTACAAATCATCACCACAAGTGGACACACACACAAACACACACACATTAGGCTTCACTTTTGCCCAGAATGCCGCAGTATACACCTGTCTCCTCTCTCTCACTCTGTGGAGACATTTCTGTTGGTTTCTTGTGATCCTGGCGTGAATCTCTGAGGTAGACGACATCCAACCCTCCGCTGAATAACAGAGCTCTTTAGGCATTGGCAGACACACACACTCGGCACCGCCATGTCGTCTTGTCTCTCTGTCAGATTTAAGCTGCAGCTACTTGATTGGTCACTGGCTGCAACATTTCCGCTCACAAGATTTATTTGCAAGTCTCAAATGTCCATTTCCCCTTTTTTATTGTCTGTGTGTCTGTGTGTGTGTGTGTGTAATGTGTACGAGTAAGGAAGCTCGATGTGGCCCGTTGATGAAAGTTTGAACGTGTGACTGTCCCCACATGTGCTGAAGTGTCTCCGTCAGTGGATTAGTTCCAACGAGCTTAGTTCAGTTTCTGTAACAAAGCTTTCACAAAACACAGAGTGACTTAAAAATGGTAACCGCATAGTCAGCTTCGGCAGCCAGAAGCTCATGACTGTGAAGAGCTTATGTTTAATGTGGAGTCTGTTCGCCTCCAGCATGTCATGGGAAAATAAGATGGCAGTGAGATAAGCAAACAGTGTCGATGCAGCCAACAGCCCCGGGATGGCCTTCTTCTCCCTGGTGTTTGTATTGTGTCTGTCTGTGTGTGTGTGTGTGTGTGTGTGTGTGTGTGGGGTCTGACGGCTCCACTGTGTGCAGATTTCACAGTCGCACTCCCACGGATTATTGTCTTGACATGCAAAGTGTCGCAATAACACAGCAAAGCGTGAAGTAAGAAGAGGAGATGGACAATGGCGACGCGTTTTCCTTCAGCTCAGACAAGCTGCCGTACATGTTGCTCTCCATCTTTGCCTTTTTACAGGAAGGTCTTGCTGAGCTTTTGCAATGGGGCGGAAAAGACTTTTGGTCAACATTGACTTTATGTTTTTTGCTTGAAACAGAAATCTTATGTTTTGATTCCACTCCTTTGTGTGTCTTAAACTCCTCCATGTGCTCCAGGGTTTAGAGGTGATTAAGTGGCTCGTGTGTGTAACCTGTTCTGTGTTTATCCGGTAGCCACACACCTGATGTCACATCCCAGACTGTAGGTTGCGGTCAAGTTCCTCTATGTTTACGTTCATACCACTAACAAAGCCCGGGCTTGTGCACACACACAGCTCCCGGACCTCTCCGGTCACATGACCCGAGGGGCAGACGCTCTGATGTCATGCTGCTGTCTGCCCTCCTCTGTGCTCCAGGGCCGGGGTTTTACGGCCCGTCTGGAGACAGGGAGGCTTGTTCAGCGTCTCTTGAGTCCCTCAAGTGAGCCGTGTGCGGTCACTCTTCTTTCCGCTGCTCTCACCTGAACGTGCAGGAGTCTCGTCTGCTGCACTCTTGATCCTGGTTCTTGTTTCCCGTTGAACCGAGTTGCTGGTGGAAATTTATCGACCAAGACTTCCCAAAGCACACTTAGGCTGTGATATATTTTGCACCATTATGTGATGAATGCACAAACCATTAACCCTACAGCAGTGACTTTCACTGACACGTCCAATATTTATTTTTATTAGCTATATTATAGATTTGTTGGTAGTTCCACTTTGCAGCTTGCGTACCGATATGTTTAATTCAACAGTGACATGTTTGTGATATTTTATCTTCTGCAGAAACAAGTTGACTTTATGTACTGAATGCATCATTTTTTACATGCATATATATAAGAAATATAGGTTACTTTACGTCAGTGCTGTTTACTGTAAGAAAACCAAGCAATTTTCAAACAATACTTCCTAATATGCTGCAGGTCCAGCTCCTAATAGTGAGAACTTGCAGCTTTTCTTTGTCTTCTATGATGGTGGACTGAATGTTTTTAAGGTTTCAGACTTAAAACGTTACGTGGTAAACAGCACACACAGACGTTTTGAGAGACTCGAGCTTCGTTCACCTTGTTATTGTGAGAAGAAGAAGAAGAAGAAGCCGGCTGTATAATATTGAAAGATGAACCAGCTCTCTCTGTCCCGGGTTGCATTACTGCCTGTCAGGCATTAACACTTGATTCCTTCACACAGGATGTTAAACCTGGTCTTCTACTCTAACACAGAGAGCATTCCTGTCCTCCTCTGCCCGGCAGATGTTACAGGATGAACTGCAGCGCTGTGGTTTTGTTTATCAGGCCTCTAAGGTCACAGGTCAGCCATGTAACTGCTTCTTATTGTGTGTGTTCTGCTGTGTAATGACAGTTATTGTTGTGTGTGCGTTTTCTGGCTTCACGGTACACAGACTTGAGCCGAGTCATGCGGTTATAAAACCTCCTGCGTCTCCTACTTTGTTTATTATTAAAATCACATATTGATATAAGAGTGTTTGCTCTTATATCAATATGATATAAGAGCAATTTGTCTTGCAGACAAAAGACGAGACAGGAGATCAACATGACGAACTCTGAAACTCTCGTTTTCGTTGTGAATTAGTCGTTTGTTCCTTAAACATACCAGAGAAAAGTGAAACATTCCCCGAGAGCTTCCTGTAGCCAGACGTCAGCATCGTAAAGACTTTCAGGTTTACTGTCGCAGGAGTCAGACGAGCTGCACATCCTCCCATTGGAGAAGCTGAACAAGGGAACATTTTGTGCTTTTGCTTGAAAAAAGGACAAATGTTTTATTGATTATCAACAAAGTCATTTGATCGACTAATGGATGAATCAACTAAACAACAACACCAGTGGTGTGACCCTGTAGTGTGTTTTAGTGTTCACGGTGGCTGATTTAGGCTAAAGTTATACCGTTTCTTTAACTTGCTTTACACCTTACAGCCTGTTCTCTGGTTTTCCCAACTGACTATCTTGAGGTGCTGATATTGCTCATGAACCTGAAGAGGAATTATTAGTAATTAAAGGGTTAATTTGACATTCCGCACCGAAATCAAACGTACACACGTGTCCTCTTACATGTAGTGCTATTTACCGATCGAGATTGTTTTAGTGCGACCTAGTTTTGGAGATATTGTCCGTAGACATGTCTGCCTTCTCTCCAATATAATGAGACTATATGACACAAAATAAACATTTGAAAAAGACGACAGCAATGTTTCCAGACATCCTGACCTGGTTACTCAAAAGAAACGGCTTAATTTAAGGAACTATAGTTCCTGAACTGTCCCTTCAGGAAAGAGGTGGAAGCAACGAGAGTCAAATCTATTCCGAGAAGCTTTTGTTTGCTTAATAATTCATTAATCCAGTTTAGAGTTCCATGAACCCTGAACACACCAGCTCCAGTCTAAACAGCACGACGACACAACCTGGAGTCATAATATATTGCTGCCGCCTTCTCTTCCATCCGAGCTCCCCTCCTCCGTGCTTATGAGTGAAGCCACTCTTCCCAGCAAAAAGCATTAGTGCACATTCAACCGTGACGCGAGCCGTCTGGTTGCCTGGCTGTTACCTCCGTCTGTATCCAGGGGACCGAGCACACAAAGACGCTCAGTCCCCTGAGAGTCTGTGCAGCAGACACAGCGGCCGGGGATCTGAGTTCATCTTCTGTTTCTGCCAGCGGTGCTGTTGGCACATGGCTCTGCTCACTCGCTTCCTTTTTTTTTTTTTTAATGTTGGACGCTGTCTCCGCTGCAAACTGTGCTTTTTGCTCGAAACAAAGTGTGATTGACATGTGTGCTAACCTCTGGGCATGTTGTCCTCCCTTTGGGGCGGGGCCGGGAGTTAAGAAAAACAACACAACCCTCCGTCTAAATCCATCTAAATCCGAGCATAATGAGCACCTCTGAATCTCACAATGTGTGGTTGTAATATTAAACAGGGAGCACGCAGGCTTTCATCAATGAGTGTCCAGAGGAGGACATTGAGTATCACCCCCCCCCCCCCATGCTGCTGCTCATGTAGATGCAGCCGTACAACCCTGAACTAGCTGCTGGAGCGATAAGAGATTAATTATGAATCTCAGATATTTCAGGTTATGTTCCCGGCGACGTCTTCGTGCTTCGTATAGGATTCAGTTCACTGTAACCTGCTGAAAAGCCGGCCCTGAGCTGCTTCCTGTGTTTGTTGTTATTATTTTTCTTTTCTTTTGTGTTCATTGTTATCACATTCCACACGAGCCGCACGGTCTTTGCACGGAACGCAGCCTCTTCCTGTTCTGCTCCGCTCGGAGCCGGGTGTTTGGTCACTTCCCTGTTTTTTGTGGAGCGGTTGGCCAACAGTCGACGAGGAGCGTCCCCCTCTGTGTTCCCTCAGTGTAGACGTCGTGTCAGGTTTACTGTCATGGTTTGTCTTAACGCAGCAGTTTGCATGTTATGCTGTTTGCTGCAGGCGGGGTGACTGCTAAACCTTTTGTTATCTTGTTGCAACAGGAAGTACATCTCAGTGGTCTGCTCGCTGGGACGGACTGCAGGCTGCAGAGAGACGCTTCCCTTTATTATAACGTCTGTTTGCTCTGTCAATAAAGAGCTACCTCTGAGCTTCAGTGTGACACAAACCTCCTGACCTTTCATCTCTTGTCAAAGTGGAAAAACAAGGATTCAGTTCTGACTCTGTGGAACAATGTTGGCTACCAAACTGCTGACGGCGGATCGCTCCAGGAACCAGGAAGCATCCGGTTCAGTCTCGGGTTTGAGGTGAAACACAGTTGGCCTGCAGATTCAGACAAGAATGAGGATGATCTGCCGTGAACGGCGGCGCTATCATGCTGACGCCCGCCTGCTTTTTCTTAGTGACAGTATGAGTTTCCTGGTTTGTCTTTATTTGCGTCAGTCCTCTTCATGCTGATTAGCACAATTCATGATAACTATTACAACCAAAGCCTTTGATTCAGCGGCTTTTACTGTAATCTGTGGGACAGTAGCTCAGTCATGTTGTGGTCTGTCTGTCCTCTCAGTTAATCTGTGAACCTCTGAGCTTCAAGCCATGACTTCTGTGTCCTCCTCCCTCACTGAAGAAGGCCGACGAGGAAGTCAAAAGGGCATTTTTTGTTGTTGAAGGAGCGTCAACATTAACGTGTCGAGCGGAGGCCACGTCTTGCTGCTCAACACGGTGCAGCTGACCTGTCGACTGCACTGAGGTCAGCTCTATGTAGCTGGAATACAAACCCAGAACCCAACAAAGTCATGTGAACAAAGAAGGTCATGAGTAGAGTTAATTGTGTGATTCTGTGTCTGATGGATTCCCTCACACACTTAGAGTTCAGACAGGATGGAGCTCGGCCCACACCGGATGCTTGAAGCTCATACTTTGTGTGCATATTTGGGAGTTTTGAGAAATAAATTGATAACAAGATTTCTGCCAATAGTCCCCTTTGTTTTGTTTTTGTGTTTTTAATTCTACAGCTTGTCAGCGCTTTCTAGTGGACAAACTATTTAATGTTTCTAAATTTCCTCAAACCCACTTTCTTGTTCTGCAATTTCTTGTTGCTAGTCGGCATAGAAAGCTGTATGTCTGCTGTAAGCTGTAGTGAGCTTTATCGGCCTGTTGCTGATACAGGAAGAAGCTTAGAATAAGAGAGAGAGAAGGATCTCTTTATTTGGTTGTGATGTCCTTTGAATGAGTTCATGAATGTGTGTGCTGTTTACCATGTAAACCATCATTTAGTATTTAAATAATCAGCAGTAATAGCAGGCTGCCACAACGTAAACCCAACGTTTTTCATTCTTATAAATTATTCAGAGCTACCTGCATGTTTTAGAAGCATCAGTGCAACTGGACTCCTGTCGGCATGGTCACGGCCACACAGACGCACCTCTTCACATCTTCTATTGTACGCTCGATCCGTGGATCTCCTCTGCCACCGTTTTTTTATTAATTACCCGTTCCTCTCGAACATGGCAAAGATGAGTATGGTTGACCAGAGGCTGCTGCAGAAGCAGCTGGGAGCCATGCAGACGATGAGGATGCTGCTCGTAGAAAAAGCCCTCTCGGTATTTGATGTGCTGTTTTTTTTGTTTGTTCGGCTCGGTGCTTCCTCCTTTGACTGATCTGTCTGCATCCCCCTTTTTTTCTTTTGTCTCTGAAATGCAGGGCGACAAAAACAATGGCTTTGATGTGCTCTACCATAACATGAAGCATGGCCAGATTTCCTCCAAGGAGTTGACGGACTTCATCAGAGAAAGGTAAGGCCCGGTAGTCTGGTGGGTATTCTGAAGAGGGCGGCCATTTCTAAATAGTTATCACGTTAATCAGTGCGTAGAAGGCAGGACTCATGAACCCATTAGAAGGTGTCTGCTTCTTCAATACGTGTCTGACCTGTTTCCTGCTGTTTAGATGTACTTCAAAGTTGGCACAGGGAGTTCCTTGTGTTGTGCCTTTTAGTAAGTAACACCCAAGTACTTATCTGAGACTGCAACTAAAATCCACTCTGACCTTTCCTGATCACCACAGACCACAAGGGTTTGATTTAACACTCACTATGACGTCATGTATCTCCTGTTTTTGTTGCTATTAGTCGATTTAATGGTTTAGTCGGTGAAACAGTACGATACCAGTACCCTTAAATCAGCCTATGTGTGTTTGTTTCATACGTGTATCTCTACCGGTAGAGGACTTCACCTGATACCTTCCGGGTTTGTGCTTCATTCGACACCCGTCATGTGAACGGAGGCATTCGGTGGAGTCAAACATTCATTTTTAACAGATTTAAGAATGTGAAACTACAGAGTGTTTAGTATGTTTAAGCAGCTATTGCTTTCAAAAGTAGGAGTAAAAACTAGTTTTCTTTTGTTGATAGACTAATCAATTAATGGGCTTATCCTTTCAGCTCTAGCTCCAGCATCAAGATGAATATCTTTTGAGGAGATCCTCCATATTCATCAAAGAGTAAACAGTGGTTATAGTTAATAAGTGCAACGTTGTGGCTACAGGTAGTGGGAGAGGAGTGAGGATGTTTTGCAAACTTAACCTCTTTGTGAACGAAGCTTAGACCTGTAACCACACCGTCAGTGTCTGCAGCTGGATAATACCATAATAACAGCTTCCTGTCAAATGCCTCCATAGAGATGAGCTTCACTGTGTCAGAGGTGTGTGTGTTCATAACCTGCCACATGACAGACGGTCGACCGCTGGAATTCAGTGGATTGCTCTGCTCTCAGTCACTCAGACTCTTGGTGAAGGATTCCCTGCGCTTGATCAACCGTGTTTATTAAAAGATGGAAAGTCTTGTTAATGATGAATGATGACGATTCAAAGGTTATTTCATGTTAACATTATGGCTCGATCCGAAAGATAATAATTTTCAAGAGTTTCTATGTTTGCAGCGGGCTCCAAAAGTACTTTTTGAAGAGTTTCTGTAGCTCATGATGCTTATGATGCAACGCCTACCGTCGCTGTTCAAACCGTTCGGACTCATGTTGATGTAATGAATCACCTTTTAGCGTTTCACTTTGCTTAAATATTAACAACCGCTGCTGTCTGCAGGAATGTTGTTGTTTATACTGTAAATGAATCAACACATCATTCATGAAGGAGACGGATGAATTCATTGTGTTGTAACATCATTTCTTATATTGCTTCGAGGCGTCTTTACTCTGATTCACACAGGCTGGTTTGGGGGTTTTAAGTTCATGGACTGATGGTATGTTTCTTTTCTTCTGGAAAACTGCACTCTGGCTCCCTCTGGTGGAGAAAGAAGCTCTGTGCACTGAGTTAATATGCTCCCAGTATCTGTGACATTCTGCCCACCAGGGCCCCTTCTCCCAAAATCAATTTCAAGCTAAAACGATGTTAGAAATCTCAAAGAGACAAACTCACGACGGTGAAATCTTCTTGAAGCTCTTTGTCACAGTTATCTGCACTAAAAGATGGAGAAATACCAGCACGCTGCCCTTTCACTTTCAGTTCTTCTTTTATTCTAAGTGGACGTTACTCAACAACTTTTAGACCACAAATGATCTTCTCCAGTTTATAAAAACGTGACCCAAAGAAGACATAAAAAATAATCTTAACTTCAAGGTTCACATACTTTCACCTCACACAGCGTGTCCAAAATCCATACGACAAACCAACTCTACACTGTTTGCACTACACACTAATCATCAAAGTCTACCATTAGAGCAGATAGTATACGAAAAAAGAAAAACACTTCACCGCGTTACAGGACGTATTGCAATACATGCCACGTCAGACGTCCATCAAACCGCAACTTTGGACTCTCGTGGCCAATTCAGCTTTTCAAAGAGACAGTTAATGGTGATTAAAATATATTTAATACTAGTTTGTTTTGCCATCAAAGCTCTTTGCAGCAGCTCCATTTCTTTTGTGCAGTGCATTGTGGGAGGATTGTGTCCGTTTTGGATATTCCTTATTTTTGTCACTATTCCCATGTGAGCACACAACATACATGAACCTAAAATCTGCTTTGGATTCATACTATATACAAATTCTAAGTTTACCTGGTTTGTAAGTATGAACTTTGAGTATTTTTAAGATTTATTTCTTAAAGAATATCTTGGGTCAAACTACTGTCTCCAAGCTCCAAAGACCTTCACCGTCAAGACCACGTGTGGTTAAAATACAGTTAACCCTGTCAGTCATATCCACATAGAATAAAAGAGGTTCTGTAATTAATGCGATCTGTGGTCACAGAACTACAATCAGTCTGAGATCATCTCAAATCACGTCATCTGAAGTCAGGTCTCAGAAGCTTTGTGTGTCTTAATATTATAGAAGAGCAACAATCTGCAGCTCACTACACACAGTTTAAACCTCAGCATCAACACGAGCAGAGTTCTCTGCTGGCACTTCGTCCGTATTTGAAATATGCTCATAAAAATAAAGTGCACAAAGATGTGGAAGTGTGACTGTACCATATGATGCATTTCTAGCTTGTCCCATCCTCCGTGCTACGATGGATGTTTGCCCGTGTGCACCTGTGTGTGTGTGTGTGTGTGTGTGCGTGCGTGTGTGCACGTTTGTCCTGTTTCCCCCTGGCTGACCTTGCTCCTGTGACGTGACTGCAGAGAAAGGCTGGCTAAATGAGTCATGCATAATTCAGGCTTCCACTATAACACTGCTGCAAGTTTTTCTTTCTTTCCTTTTTTCTGTTTTTCACTCCTGTCACTTTGCTGCAGAATGAAGGAATAAAAAAGGGAATTTGAGCAGAAGCAGGGCGTTCAAAACACTACAGCGTTCATACTCTTGTCAGCTTCGACGTGTGGTTTGTGAACAAATCACAAGCCAAGCCGCACGTGTTTGCCCGCACACGGTGCGTGTGGTCAAACATTTCTGTTGCAAGTTCTAAGTGGGTGTTTTTGGCTTCGCTTGCCCTGTTTGAGCCTCAGCCTAGTTGCAAATACTTTGGAAAAACTTGGTCACGCCATAAATGTCTTTTATCATTATTGAAGTATGACACTGTTAAGTTGAAGTGCTGTCTGTGATCATTTATAATGAAGTGTGTGTGTGTTTGTGCTCTGTCCTAGGAGCACTATTGAAGAAGCCTATGCCAGGTCCATGACCAAACTAGCCAAGTCAGCTGGCAACTTTTCTCAGCTTGGGTGAGTGTAAAACCGCTTTTCCAGTTTTCTGAAGAACAGAGCAGAATGAACGCATGCATGTAAGAGGGGAGCTGCCGTGTCCTGGCCTCTGAAGTGTCGTCTTCCCCTCCAGGACTTTTGCTCCGGTGTGGGATGTGTTCAAGACCTCGACGGAGAAGCTGGCCAGCTGTCACATGGAGCTGGTGAGGAAACTACAGGAACTCATTAAAGAGGTCCAGAAGTACGTGGAGGAGCAGGCCAAAGCACACAAAAAGGTAAGGAGATGGAGAGTCACATGTTTAACGTTGTCTTAACACACGCAGCTTTTGACAACTTGACAGGACCCCAAAAAAAAACCCCTCCAATCTGTCACTCCTTCCCATGAACTACCAATTATCATGAGGTTTGCTGCTCCAGTGTTGCCAGAAGTTCATCCTCATTGAGGAAAATGAACCGTTTAAATGTAGATCCATTCTCACCTCTTTGTTGTTTTACACTCTAGTTATTGTCCCTGGGAAAGCTGTCGGGAAAGGAAGTTGTTAAATAGTTGATTCCATCCTGAGTAAACGTAGCGTGCCGTGTTATTCTAACCCTTTTTTTTTACACTTCACTCCTCTATATATCTCCTCTCTGCTGAGACGCCATCAGCTCGTATCTCATGCATGAAGCCACAGAACACAAAGTGAAAGAGGAGCTTGGAATCAGTGGAGTTGTGTTGGTGCTCTCAGCCTGACAAAAAGGCTTGTCACAGTGTCTCTCCGTCACTTCCCTTCACTCCCTTTTTCCTCTCCGCTCTGTGTTTCTTGGCTGACTTGCAGACCCGGCGCTTGCCGTAAGTGAAAGCGGTGTGAGTAACACAAAGTAAACACCCGTCTCGGAGTGGGTGCTCAGAATGTGTACATGATTTCCTTTCGCTCACTCCACTGATGTTCGACCATAAATGTGTCAGAATGAGGAACGAAAGGGGTTCAGAGACGATGAGGAGTAAAACAAACGACCAAGCTGACTGTCGTTACCCCTCGAGTCTATTTCTCTTTTTATTCCTACAACATAAAAACACAGATGAGATAAGATGAGATAGAACGTTATTATAAAAGGGAATTCTTGTGCCAGAGAGTCATCCAAGATTACAACAGAAGAAGAAGAAAAACAACGGAGTCAAAATCTAAACATGAATGAATGATTCAATGAGCAGGAAGTGAACAAGAAGTAACGCTGACACCAGTGCAAAATAGAAACGCAACAAGAGTAAGGTAATGATATTATAAAAAGTCTTCTACAACACAAGAATAAGCATATAAAGTGTATTTAGGTAATACTAACACCCGTGCCTAATAGAAGCTCAAATAGGAGACGTATATTGAGCATGATATTGAGAGTAATAAGATTCCCAACAATGTTGGAAAAGTAATTTTGCACATGATACAGAATATTATTGTTCTCCGTGTCCGATGTTCCAGCTGTAAGTCGGTGTGAAGAGCGATACAGATGGAACAAATCTATTCAGAACTAATCCAGAGTTTTATGCATTTTTTTACAACAGCCGCCAAATACCTTTTTAACAGCTTCCTCATGTGCAACAGTTGTGTGTCACATGCTGGAGAATGAAACCGAGGGACTGCAATAGTGTTTTATAAGAGCAATAAAGGACCTTCTGTCTACGCTGACACTGTGTCTGTTATTTCATCATTAAGTCATAATGAACAAGAGGATTCCAGGACAAGTGTTGTGCTCCGTTTAACGTCAAACTACACAAGAGTCGACTCCACGGCTAGCAGAGCAATGAGTGGCACTCGTATTATTCAGCCTGTCGGCGGCGGAGTCACTGTACCGGGCGTTTGTGTGTGTTGTCAGACAAAAGAAGAGGTGGCGTCCACCCTGGAGGCCGTGCAGAACATCCAGACCACCTCGCAGGCCCTGCTGAAGTCCAAGGAGATCTACAACGCCAAAACTGTGGAGCAGGAGCGCCTCCGCAAAGAGGGGGCCACCCAGAGAGATGTGGACAAGGTGGGAGGTCACATTCGCACGTACACACACACACATAGTCGTGGTATGGTAATAAGGCATGATGAAGTGCCGTAACACTCCAGTCTATACAGAAACTTTAACCCCGAAAGCTTCTCAGCCTTCACATGTTAAGTGGAGCTCGGTTTCTCGTCTGATTTGTCAGTTGATCCGGGAAAAACAAAAGCGCCAGTGTGCACGGCGCGTAAACTGACGATAGCCATTTATCTTGTCTGTTTTGTGTGTTTTTTTCGCAGGCTGGAGTGAAAGCCAAAAAAGCCACAGAGACCTACAAGTCCTATGTGGAGAAATACGCTGCAGCCAAGTCCGAGTTTGAACAGAAGATGACAGAAACTGCACAGGTATCGCGATGACCGATTTTTCTCTCTTCCGTGTGGATGTGCTTCGATGAAAGTACGCGAAAGTGTGCAACACTTTCATTCAGTCCGTCAGCCCTCTGTGTGTGTGTGTGTGTGTGTGTGTGTGTGTGTGTGTGTGTGTGTGTGTGTGTTCCACGCTTCGTGCCCTGTATCGTCTCCAGATTGTGTTTTTTCCTCTGTAACGGAATCGTTGTGGAAAGCCCTGATTGGATCCATCTGAAGGCCTGATTAGATAAACTCCAAATTAAAATCAGATCAACAGAATTTGGCCTCCATATCCTCCCGAGCCGCAGCAGCCCCGCCACCAGAAATGGTTCCAGTTAGCCCAGCGTTTGTTTTTGTTCCCCCCCCCCCCCACCTCCCCCACCCCCACCCCCTGAGAGAAAGCGGAGTTGCAGCACCACTTCCCCGGGACATCACCGTCTACGGCTCGTCTCAAACGCGGCACATGTGGACATGAGTTATAAACACTGAACACATGTGCTCTCTGACATCACCGCGGCTCCCACATGTGTGTTCCCTTTGTCCCGAGTGTGTCTGTGTGTGAATATGACAAGTCTCATTTGTGTGCACGTCTCTGTAGTGCAGACGCAGCAGTGAGTGGCTCTTTACCCCGTGTGCTTGCGGTGAGATCTTCCCCTCTGCATCCTCTCTTTGATTTTCCAGTTTGTGGTTATTCATGCTCCTTCTCCTCGGTTAACCCCAGAAGCCCAGAGTCAGACTTAAGTGGAAGTAAACACTAGCATTTTAAGTTGTGATCTACACCATACTACTGCTCAAAGCCAAAGTGAACCTCCGTCAATGTATCTCACGAATAGAATCATTGTGTGTGTGTGTGTCTGAGCGGGATAGACCACCCAAACAGACACACAGGAAGTGGCTGGGACAGAATAAGGAAGTGAAGTTTTCCCTCGGCGGCCGAGCTCTAAGTATTCATGCCTGTTTAATGACACGTGACACCACGGATTGCAGGTTTGTTTTGCACACGAATACATTTGTTGCATCGCTGCGTCGTAACCGCCTTCGCCCCTGTGTTCCAGAAATTCCAAGACATTGAAGAAAACCACATTCTCCACATGAAGGAGATCATTCAGTCGTACTCGCAGTCCGTCGACGAAACGCACATGCAGATAGGAGAGGTGAGTGTGAACACACACACACACACACACACACACACACACACACATACGTGCTCTCGAACATTCCTGTGGGTGGAGTAGGTGTCTTGTTGACCTGAGGCTCCGCTCATTGGGTTCACTGTGTGTCATATCAATTAGTGTCGTCTTTGATCTCGCTAATCGTTTAACTGAGAACCAGGAAATGGTCCATTCAGCCTTTTATGCCGAGCAATTAAAAGCTGATCAAAACTCCCTTTCAGCCGATCTAAAAACACCTCCAGAAGTCGAAAACACTTGCCAAATAGCTGCGTCTGATAGCCGAACGTGCTGCACGGGTGTGTTTTTGTTTCTGGGAGAGAGTGTGTTTAGGTTTTGGGGAAGTGGCATCAAGTTCGATCAAGTCCCAACTGTGAAGGCTTTCAAACATCATTCACGACCGTATTAATCGGTATTCAAGGTTAACCAGAGATTTCCTCTTCATTTATTTATTCAGCAATCATACTTACCAGCGCCACACAGAATAAGTCAAGACTAACTACAGTCTGCTGCTCCGTCCTCATTCGTCTGCTGTGCTCCCGATGGAGCTGCAGTTCTCTTACTGCCCGCAGAGGGCGACGCAGCTCCACCGACGGGGACCTCGAGCCGGCCTGCAGCTCGTGCGGCAAGTTGGAAAGAATGTGTAGCGACAGACTACCGCAGGTTATTCAGCCCCACGGTTCCTGCTTCTGAGCAGGAGACGGCGGGCAGTGCTGCTGCTGCCTGTTGCTGAGCCAAAAAGACGACATTGTAGACCAGAAGAACCTGAGCAGACCCGAGAAATTGTGATTTGGTTGATAAATACTCTTCAAGCCAGATTGTGAGGGACCTTGAATTTTATAATCGCATCAGGGTCAGGCAAGAGGGGGAGGGAGGGACTAGTTTGTATCTCTGCAACATTGTGCTTAGTCACTGAGCCCACAGGCATTCATGCTGACAAGCAAACACAAGCAAAATCATACATTTGCATGTTCATGCATTTCAAATATGGAATATTGTGAGTGCGGTTTTAGTTAGGCGCACACACACACACACACACACACACTCGGTAAACTTTGTGGTGCCGTTTACTTTTAAACTGTTTGAATATTAACCTTCAAAACACAGTATCTATTCCTGCATTTTGTCCAACTGTATTTCTTCAATAATAATTATTATTTATTGACGAGCACTGAGACTCTTGATAAAGTTAAGTCACACGTGTATCAGCTGTGTTCAGATTAGAGTGGATACATGCAACACTAGAGACAAAGAAATGTAAACAAGCTGCCCTCCTATGGTTGAATAAGATATGTGTGCTGAGGGAGTGCAGATAAGATACGCTACAATCATCAAAGCAGGTCACTGAACTATAATAATATTACAATATGCACCGGCACAACAATATTTTACTATCTCTCTTAAATTCCTTTTTGTAGTGAATAAAGTTGTTGAGATTTAAGGATTTATTAGAAAAAGTTAATCTCATGTGTTCCAACAAATTCACAAAATGAATATACAATACTTGGGATATATTATATATATATATATATATATATATATATTATATATATATATTTGCTCATCCTCATCTCTGATTGAGGCTAGCCGCTGCTAGCGTAGCACAGCCGAATCCCTGAGTGAGAGTTGAATTGTGGGAAATGTAGGCGGCAGGTTATGACAACGGAAGCTGAATGTGTGAAATATAAAGTGCGACATCTTTGGATCTGCTGCATCAAATTTGCATCAAATTTGAATCAAAGATGTCCTAAAATGCTCTTAAAGTTAATTAAATTGAATCTACGACTGTTAAAGCATTAATCAGCAATTTGTCAGGAGCTCTTCTTCTTCTTCCATTTAGTAACTGAGGTAGAAAGTCAGTCATGTTATCAGTAACATTACTTAAATAAATGTTTTTCTTCATATAACATCAAATATATGTGTGTAGATGTGATTAAAATATGTTATTGCCCCTTGGTGATAGCTAGCTGGTCATAACTCAACACAACTGCCGGTGTTCGTTGGTGGGAAGTCTGTGAGGGATGATGTCTTTGTAGCAGCGTTAGTAGCTTCTATTGACGCTCAAAGCGACCTGCAAAGAGGCCTGCTCGTCTGCGGTGCGATAGCGTGAAGCTCCTCTCCGGCAGGTGAATAAGGAAACCGGCCGAGGACTCCACACGCGTCGCTTTATCAGAGGAGACGTGGCCGTCTACGCTCCCGCCACGTCAACGCTGGAGTCAGCAGCGAGTTTGACTGTTTGTACGAAGGATCTGCTTCTCAATAGCAGAGTCAAGTGTTGGTGCTGCTGTCAGGCCAGCAGGGTCAAACTACCAGAGACACATAATTGCAGGGAAGTGCGATGCAATGGAACTGAAGCACAGGGAGGGAGGAGGGAGGAGGGGGGAGGGGGAGGGGGAGGTTGGTGTCACTAAAATAAGTGATCATGTCAACCTCGCAGGTATTTTCAGACGAAGCTCAGGCAGCATCAGCTCAGTGGGCATGAAGGATAAGAGGGTTAGGAAAGGATGAGAGGATGAGAGGGAGAAAGTGAGCGGCGTAAGGAAAAGAGGAAATACCTTAAATAGATATAAGTTCAATAGGAAGACGTAGCAGAGAGTCTTTAAACTCGCACGATGGGCAGGTGTGGCTGTTAGGTTTGCGTGCTGTGTTTGTTTTTGTAAGTGTGTGTGTGTGTGTGTGTGAGGATCCCTTGAAGGCAGAAGCATGTTTCCAGCATGTGGTCGAATGTCTCCATGGTACGAGGTGTGTGTGTGTGTGTGTGTGTGTGTGTGTGTGTGTGTGTGTGTGTGTGTGTGTGTGTGTGTGTGTGTGTGTGTGTGTGTGTGTGTGTGTGTGTGTGTGTGTGTGTGTGTGTGTGTGTGTGTGTGTGTGTGTGTGAGAGAGGCGAGGAGGGCACGCAGGTTGATGACATTACTGCCCTCCGTCAGGGCAACAGCACCTGACTGATCGCGTGTGCTGCTCTGAGCATACTTCCTCAACCGCAGCAACCTCCCCTCTGCCCTCTGGCCCCCCCACCCACCTACATCACCCCCCCCCCCCGCCCCCCCCGCCCCCACAACATCCTCTCCTGCCAGGGCACAGAAGGCTAATGCACTCCACCTCGCCACAGGGGCCGGGGGTGGGGGGGAGTGGGGGGGGGCAGACATATTGTATGTGTTTGCGTGTGTGTTTGTTTGATAGCGGAGCCACTCTGCGCTTACAGTATCACGCACGTCTAAATGGTTTCGGTGGGATGGCACAGTCGGCCACTGTTCCTCATCCCGGCGTCTATACATCGCGTTCGCTTCCCCCTCAGTGCACACACAAGCACACATGCACATCTCCAAAGCAAACAAGCAAACAAACACTACGCTTCCTCTGATACCGCCCAAAGGGCATCGGCAGTAGCCGCAGTGCCAACAACAATGATTCGCCTCGACACAATAGAATCACTCACAGTGAAGTACAGTATGTCTGCACAGGCCACTTACTAAATAAATGTTATTAATATCAACTCACGGCAAAGTGCCGGGGAGAATTAATAGCAACAGACGGCGTTTGTCTCCCTGGATATCTTAACACTCGACACGTGAGGCTAATCTTTACACGTATGATCTGACGTAACAGAAGACGTAAAAGTCAACAGTTACTGAGCTGCAGTTCCCCCAGTTAAGGACGAGCATTTCATGTATTTAATCGCATCACTTACGATGAAAGAAAATACTTACTAGTGCACCAAAGAAAGACTGACGTGTACAGTAAAGACTATTGCAACACTTCTGATAAACTTTGTTTTGTGCATCTCCTGGAGCTCAAAGGATTTCTCTCAGTGCAGCTTTAAATTGTCCATCAACACATTATGTAATCTATGTAGCTGACAGGATTCAGTCTGTGCAACTAATAATAAACATTTTTTTGCGGTAACAAAACTTTTATTTCACTTTCACCTTGGCCTGGGAAGAGAAAATCAAATATCACGATATTGTTTAACCGAACACAATGAAATGTATTATAAAGAATCGATGAGTATATATGAGGGTAAAGAACATTACATCCCTGTAATGCAGCCTTTACAACCAGGAAAAGACAACACTTATGCCATATTACCATATCCAAAATCAAAGATAATGTCCAGTCTAATATCCTGATATTGAAATAATAATGACGTACGGCCCAGCTCTACTTTCACTTCACAAACGAGGCTAGAACTCAGCAACAAACTCGTTCTTCTCGTCGGGCTGAGAGCACGGCGAGCCGCAATACAATATTTACTCGCTGTTGTTCCGTCTGTGCTGGGGAGTTCTGGGATATGTAGTTAATCCCACTTGGTTAAACACCTCTGTCAAGTTATAGAGTGCCGGCAACCAGAACACTTTCTGTTTCACGGTAAACGACCCAAAATAAACGTTTTCATTTATTGATTGCGGGGAATATAAATGATGAATAAATCAAAACAACTAAAAAACTAAATGGATCAAAATGTTTCACCTGATTCTGCTGCTGTTGAACTTGTGCTTTCTCAGGCTTAAATGTATGTTTTTTTTATTCTTTTTTTTTTAGGTCCACACCGAATTTGTGAGGAACATTGAGAACACCTCAGTGGAGAACTTGATACACAAGCTGGCAGAGAGCAAAGGAACGGGCAAAGAGAGACCAGGTATGCACACAAGAGTCGCACACGTTTTAATGCTAATAACGATTGTTTGGGGGGGGGGGGGCTCCAGGTTTGTGGTGTGAGTAAATAAATGAGGTGAGCGGGGCCCTTCCTTGTGAGGGGGAGGGGAGGGGAGGGCCGTATCGAGAGGGGCAATTAGAAGTAAGAGAGGGCCATCAGAGTCAATCATAGTAATCTGCTGTAAAGGTAGGCAGGCTTGGCATTCCAGTGAGCATGTGACACACGGGGGGCTTTGCTGTGCTCGCAGACTAAGCAGGCAGAACCAACCTTTTCAGGAGGTCAGAGCTCAACAATGACTCTTGTGTAAACTTTGCCATGCCACAATAATCAAGGGAATACTCCTCAGACCCTTTTTGGCTCTACTCCCCCCCCCCCCCCCCCCCCCACCTCCCTCTTTCTCACACACACACACACTCGCAGCTCCTTCATTGTTCGTTAGATACTCTTGCAGCAACTGTAGTAGCTCCGTTTTTTTCTAACTATTTTTAACTTTTTCTGATATGAATCGGTGTGTAAAAGTGGAATGCACAGTTTAAATCCTCCAGTGACTCCGCTCGTCCGTCCCCCCCCCCCGTACTTGTGCAACATTACGTCAGGGGGTCGCAGACACAAAGGGTTCACCTCTGCTGTGTTTGTGTGTACACAAACGGTGACCCCTGCATGCAGACGCTGCGTCCGAGGAGTGGTGGCCTTCATTTGTTTGGACAGCAGAATTAATTGAGGCTAAAAAAACGGTCAGAAAAATTCCCTCTTTGTATCAAGCTGTTCATTAGGGATTGCGCAGCAGCCCCGGCCCTGTCAGAAAAATAACCTGTCGGTCCCCTGATTAAATAGCTGAACGGATGGCCGGTCCAGTGCCTTTAGAGAGAGAGAGGTTGAATAAACTTTCTATTGCGGAAACAATCCCAAAGTGACACGCTGCGAGGCGGGGGGGTTCGGAGTGTTCAACGATATCCAGCTGAGCTGTCAACTGGCGGTGGGCCAGACACGCAAACCCCCCCCCCCCCGCCCCTCCGCCCCTCTCCCACTCCCAGTGCCATGTGAAGCATATGCAATTTAAGAAAAAGAAGAAAAAAAAAAACATTCTCCGCTCATGCGTGACTGCATGCTTCCCTCACAGAGAGTAGAAAGAAAAGAAACATCTTCCCCCTGTATAAACAGAGTCGTCCGTCTGTTTGGGAGATGTTTAAACAGTTCGTACTGTCTGCCCAGGTTTAGGTAATATTCATGTGTCTGGTGTTTGGAGTTGGTGCGCATAAATATTGTCAGATGCAATCGCAGGATGCTCGCGGCAAAGAGTTCCTGCTCTGCCGGGGTCTTACGTAGATCCACACAGCATTTGTTAAACATCCCAGAGAGCTGGAATAAAGAACGCCATGTGTCATTCTCCGGTAATTTCACCCCTTTTTCTGGGGTCCTTTTTCATCGCCTTTGTTTGACAATACCTCCAACTAATGCATTTAAATACAGATGATGTCAATTGAGATAATGATTACGAGCGTCCTCTGCAGGAAACGAACCTGATTGCGACGACATCACCGACTCTCCCGCCGCTTCCTCCCCACGAGAAGAAGTTCTACGACCGAGCGTGGCAATTTTGTTTTGATTGGCATTAAACTCTCTTGTCGCGCTCGCGCACGCGCACACAAACGCTTCGTGCTGTCGTTTGTGTTTTTCGCCCGGCGGTGCAGAGGCCCTGATATTGCACAGTAGAGTAGATCGGTCATTGGTGTACTTTATCCACTTCACTTGGCGTGATGCATGCCTCTCGTGACTCGCCGCTTCCCTGCGCTTCACTCGGCGCTGCACACGCCAAACAAAGCGTCGATTCCGCTCGCGACCGGCGTCCTCTGGGGGGGGGGGGGGGGGGGGGGGGGGGGCGTTGGTCTGCTGCTACTGTATACATTTTGAGTTAAAATATCATTAGCTTTGTTGTTTTCAGGTCATGGCATGTTAGTGTATCAGAGATATTGCCAGAGGGTCACTGCTCCATCCCTCTCTCTCATCTTGCAAGCTATTAAGCTTTCCAGTCATATCTATCGGCTCTGATGGCGAACACAGACGTCGTGCATTTTAAGAAGAAATAGTCGTACAAAAATGACTAAAATACGCCGTAACGTGTGTTTTAAAGTCACAGTTAACCGTGTGGACTAATGCAGATGTTACACAGTTTGTTTCATCATGTAGCTGAGGTGTCACCCTTTCTAATAGATATTAACATCACACAGCACCAACAGCCCAAACTCCCGGATCTCTCTGATTGACGTGCACACTCATTGCATGCTCTGCCTCTGGTTTTTCTACAGCCTTCAGCGTGTGTGTGTGTGTGTGTGTGTGTGTGTGTGTGTGTGTGTGTGTGTGTGTGTGTGTGTGTGTGTGTGTGTGTGTGTGTGTGTGTGTGTGTGTGTGTGTGTGTGTGTGTGTGTGTGTGTGTGTGTGTGTGTGTGTGTGTGAGCATGTGTATGTTAAAGCGCCGTCCCTTTTGAAAAGCCTCCATAAATGTTTCTGGAGGCACACTTGGAGCGTGACAGTCCGAGTGCAGGGCCTCGGAGGTAAATGTGTATAATGGATGAGCATTAAATTAAGTGTGAACTCTGTTGTTTTTCGCGGTTTGTGTTTTCCATCATCATTAGAATGATGGATCTGAAGAACCAACAGCGATGTTATTTTTTTGTTACTATGACCGTTGGCTGGAATCAATGCGACAGTTTGTTAGTTCAATCTATTAATCGAGGTTGCCACGATTCTGTGAGCGGCGTCGTGTGTTCGCGTGTGCTCGGTGACGTTTGTTGGTTCATATATATGGTCTGTTCTTCTTCATACTTGTGCATGTCAGAGAGAGAGAAGGAGAGAAGGGCATGTTTCAAGCATGAGAGCAGATGTGTCCGTGTGGCGTTAAACACCTCCCTGCATGCGATCTCGGACTTCTCTGTCTTATTATAATAGGGTTTGCACCTTTTGCGTGGGAGGTTTAGTTTCATCTCACTTTAGTGTTCAGACCTGCTGTTCGCTGTGAGCGCAGAGAAGTTTTTATAGAATTGGTTTACGATGGTGGTGGTTCTTATGTCCCAGGTGGGGCTTAACAGGAAGACTCTGTGCTCGTAGAGCGGTGCTTCGTGTCCCCAGGAGGGAGTGTCACATCTCCGTGAGGGCCACCAGACACACAGTTGACTCCGCTATTGACCCCGTCTGCCCTGTGGGACCAGCCTAGCCCTGTTTGTGTACTCACTGTGTATGGCACGCCAGACTGCATGTTGTGTATGTGCCAAAGTGTGTGTGTGTGTGTGAATATTGCGTGATGTACATTCACAGCATTCACAGCAGTGGGTCGTTGACCCTTTCCGCGCCAAATGAACCTAAAAGATTTTTTTGTCTCATTAGGACCCATTGAGTTTGAGGAGTGCAACGCAGCTATTGCCACTGAAGGTAAGTGTTGTTATAAAATTAAACGTTTTAACAGAAATATTTATGACAAATACACTGCCAGTTGCATTTCAGTAAAGCAAGTTAAAACCCTTATTTTAGATATTGGGATCAAGAGCAGATTTATGGGTTTGTTTTTGATTTATGGTTTAAAAATGTTTTGTTTTTTGTGTTTAGGTGCCAAACCCAGAAAGAGAAAACCATTTGGCATCCCGGGACGAAGGAAAGACAAGGACACAGACTCCACGTGAGTGAAGAGTTGTGCGTCTTAAATCCACCGACACAATTTCTGAAACGTTCTCATCATGATGTGACAATTTTGTTGTTTCAGGGAGTCGACAGAAGTCGAAGCTGCTGTGAGTATAAGTTTCACCAAAACTACCATTTATACCTCAACTTTGAGCTTTGTGTGTTATATTGATTTCAAACAGGAGGAGGTGGAAAAGATCCTCAGATTCTCATTTCTCTCTCTCTCTCTCTCTCTCTCCTCTCTCCTCTCTCCTCTCTCTCTCTCTCTCTCTCTCTCTCGCTGTGTCTCTCTCTCTCTCTCGCTATCTGTGTTCCCTCCCTCATGTTTGCTTTATAGATTTGCTCATTCATTCATTCATTTCTCTCTGTTTGTGCTTGTAGAACACTGCCAACGGCGCTCCCCCTGGATACTACGGCGCCATAGACATCCAGAATGCTGTAAGCAAGCTCATATACACACACACACACACACACACACACACACACACACACACACACAATACGTATTCATATCCAGACCTGTTTTTGTGAATCACATTCTATGAATGATTTTTTTCTAAACGTATAGAAAAACAAATCGAACGAAATCGAATCTTAATGTAACGATCCAAGTAGTAAAGCTGTGAGCGAGCAGCCTTCAGCTCTCGGTGCTGCTCAGATGTGTTTCAGACAAATATTATGTGTGAAAGTTAAATGTGTGAAAACAGTTTTCCAGCACTTTCTCTTCGGCGCTGTGTCCCGGTTTCCATCTGTAGTAGAACTTTCCACGTAAACGCCACACATGATGCACGAGTCAGCTTTGATGACAGTGAGACAAATGTAGATACAAAGAAGAAGAAGAAGAAATTCTGCAGTTAGACTAAGTTTGAAAGTTTTGACTTAAGTTAAAATTTCAACAGCTACTATTAAACAGTTAATTGTCCTGTTTGGAATTGTATAATATTACATGTACTGATTTAAAGAATGTATTGTCTATGAGTGTTACATTTTGTGTATCATTTAGCTGCTTTAAAACGTGTTTATAAAGGATACACATACATTTATTTGAACTTTGTGTTAATTGAAAAGTGCAACAAAGATTTTAAATGTGATTTTTTTTTTTCTGTTTCTTTTTCGTAGAATGTTCCCCAAGTTGATGCTGAAGGTTTCTGTATCCGACCGGAAGGAAATGAAAACGATATCCTTTGCATTTGTCTTCACACTCCAGCTTATAAGAAATCTATGACTGTTTGTTTTTCCGTTCCCTCGGTCTGCAGCGGGAGGTCAGAGCTGAATAAAACCAAACCGTTTTAAACTCTTCTGTGCCTGTCGTCGTCCTCGTCGTCGTTGTCGCCTTAACTTGTTTGTGTCTGCTCACATGCCAAAGAGAACTCCTTCTACTCGTCCAGCGACTCGGAGGATGAAGACGAACCCAGGAAGTTCCACGTGGAAATCAAGCCCGTCCAGCCAAACAACGGCACGCATCAGAACCGAGCCACCATCGACGAGCTCAAAGCCTCCATCGGAAACATCATCCTGTCGCCCTCGACCTCGGTACGGAAAAACACACCAAATGCTCAAATCTCCCAAACACATCCTGCTCTGCTGCAGCAACACTAGAGGGCAACAGGGGGATACGTAACCTCCGTGAGGGAACGCCATTTAACCAAGCGATCCCTCTTCTAGATGCCATTAGTCACTCTTTCTTGGAGCGTATTTATTTACATTGGAAAGACATGTATATATATATATATTACATTTAACATTTCACAGTTTATCTGTACTTTGCAAATTCAGTTTCATGTCAAACAACTTTGGGATGTTTTTCTTTTGTAAGAAATATACTAAGAACTCAGAAACTCATTTCTGAGATTGTTGGTTACTGCAGACTCACACACACACGCATGCACACTGTCCTCCTTGTAGGCACTCAAGGGAATGCTTTGCGGCAGTGGCCGGCAGGCTACACACACACACACACACACACTGTGTCTGATCCGTGACCTCAGTCATGGAGCCCTTCATTCAGCTCCTCGTCCCTCACCATCACTCAATCTCTGCCTCCCTCTCTCCGCCGCTCTATGAAAATAGCCTCTCTGCCATTAAACTTTAAAAACCCCACGACCGCTCGTGTGCAAACGTGCAGCGTGTGCGCACCGAGCTGCTGCTGCTGCTGCTGTTGTTGTTGTTGTTAACGTCGTCGTGGAGCGGCTGAAAGGGCACGCTCAGAGGTCCGGTGGGCTTCACCGGCTGCACGTTTGAGCCGGATGTCTCCGTTCTCTCTCTCTCCTTCAGCTCTGACCTCGGTTTGTGTTGTATCTCACTCTTTTTATTTTCACTCCCGTCTTTGTTTGCTTTCCCTCTTTTCGGGTTTTATTGGGGCCCACTTGTTCTAGACGGGACTCTGTTGTGGTTATTTATGAATTCTTTACGGGGTTAGTTCCCTCGTTTTTACAAATTTATTTTCTTTTTTTCCACCCTAGAAATGAATGAAACGTTTTTGTAACAGAATTCAGGAGGAACGATGTTGTCTTCTGAACCTTTTTCACTTTGTTCGTTGCGCTTTGGTTTTGGGTTGTTGTCGAGACTCAAACCCACAATTACTTTCTCGTCCTGAAAAGTATAAAAAAAAACACGGACCGCTGTTTGTGTGCGCTGACTCTGATTTGCATTTAAATACCAGAAGTCATTAGATTGTAGCTGCTTTTTAAGTTTTCTGTTCCGCACCTTTTTCCTATTTCCCATTTTACCGAAAAGTTAAAACATACGTCCGAGGTGATGACGAACGTTGCATCATCTGGTGTGAATTATTGAGAGATTTCCTTCTCGCTCGCTCTCTCTCTCTCTTTTTTTTTTCCTCCTCAGTGCTCATTTTTCTGTCTTTTTCATTTCTCCTCCTGTTTGGTTCCCCCTCTGCGGTGTTCCCTTTATTGAAATAGCGATGGAAGTCGTGTGTGTGTGGCCAGCAAGAGCCGTAATTGAACCCATTTGCCGCTTAGCGCCTGTGGGACTAAACCCTGGCCTCACAGCTCGACGGTGGTTAAATGCTTTTGCTGTGTTCCTTTAAACCCATTTTGTTTCTCTTCCTCCCCTCCTCCCTTGACAATCTCCCCCCCCCCCCCCCCCCCCACCACCACCACCACCACCACCACCTTTCCCCTTGTGCGAATACATTCTTTATTGAAATTGATGCTCTTAAGCTTCCATTGGGGTTGGTGACCCTCAAGAGCGTATCTTGCATACAGTATCTTGTGTTGCGCAGCGTGACGCGGCAGATTTATGTCCAGAGAAAAAAAAAAAAGCCTCTGCAAAGGAAGTCGTTGAAGTGTCGGGGGCACGCTCTCTCCGTTGTCCCTGACCGATGCGCTTAGATGCGCGGTTTGTTGCGCCGCTGAATACTTCACCCTAGGTTTAACGTCTGGTATGTGTGAGCGGAGGAGCAGCCCTGGGATTTACTGTCTTTAACTCCGAAGTGGAAAATTCCCTTTTCCTCTGGGAATAATTAATAATATAGTTTCAACCCTTTTTTTGTTTTTCTCTCCCGGTTTTACATGTTTGAATTCTCATATATCGTTACATAAACACTATCAAAGGCTTAAGGTTTCAAACTACTTGACGTGTGTAAAGGAGCGTAGAAGTTTGAGTTCCCAAAACGTTGCACATGTTGACTCTTAAAATACTTTGTTTCACTTTTGTTGATCTGTTTTGTGTTTTCCTGCACGGAGAACGATCAGTTTCGTCTTACTTGTGATTTGTTTCTTAACAAACTGAGCGAACTTCTGGCAAGTAACAGTTGAAAGTCCGTGGTGGGTCGCATGCGTCTTTGATGAATTGATGTCTGTTTTTGTTTTCAGGGACAGATGCGGAGGAACCAGTCCAGTGAGTATTTTCTCTGCCTGACCTCTCTGTATCTGTGAGTTGCGGTGATGACTGTGAAAGGAGGGTTCGACTGTACAACGTCTCCTCTACATTTCTCTTGGCACAAGTTGTTTTTTAAAGAGGTTTGTCTGGAAACAAAAGAAAGTCCAGAAACTGAGCCAAAACCAACATATCTGGAGAAAAAGTAAATCACTGTTCGTTCCTGTGAATGTGAGCTTGAGGGATGTTTTCCTCCCGTGGTACAAATAAGATGAATTGCTTTATTGGCTGTTTATGTTTGGACATGTCAGAAGTTATCTTTTCCATTCTGCACACCGGCACAGTTTGAATCTTGAGAAAATATACCAGTTGCTCATTTATCCAAAAGAATATTAATCCAGTTAAAAGTTAAAAAGTAAAAGTTGCTTTCACATATTGTGTTTGCAGGTAACTCTAAATGGTTATAATAGTTACATTCTGCAGCTGAAAACACAAGGTATTGCATTGATAGATGTATACTCTACACACGCTTAGGGATCACAGGAGTTTCTTCGTTAAGCTCTAAGGCTCAGGGTCGTGGTGAGTATGTTTTCTCTACAGTAGTAAGCCTACAAACCTGCCTTCCCCATCCGCTCCAAACATCCACCACTGCCCTCCTCCTCTGTCCCCTGCAGCCAGCTGACACAAGCTAACACCGCTGACTCTGCGTTCTTCTCGCTGCAAACTTTCAGTTCTCGTATTAAGAATTCACAAACGTGTCTGGTTTTATTCCCGGGTCTCCTCTTACCTCTGGTGCTGCTTCAGGTCGCTTCTACGGATCTTTTGCATTGTAACACTTTAGAGAGGGGCACACAATAACAAAGCAAGGCCTGATTTTATTTTTAGTTTGCAAAATCACTCCATCCCCTGTTTTTAAAGTGTTACCATCAAACTACAAAACATGGTTAAAGTTGCAGTATTTGGGTAAGATTTTAAGGTTTTACTGTGTTTGGCAGAAATAAGAGAAATAATCTTATCCAACCGAAATCTTACTGCAAATAGACGTCTGTGGCTTTTCACGGCAGATTCTCATTTGTTCAGTCAGAACCTCAGTTTATATTTCTGGTTTAAGGTGTGATGTGGTTTAAACATGACTTTTTGGCAAATTGAAATAGCAGCCGCCGGTGAGAAGCTCTTGTGTTGGGTTTTTCCTTGCTGTCATCACTCCGTGCAGGTCTGTGGGGCTTCATTTGGTTTTCTCTCCCTGCAGGTGACGAGCTAGGAAAACCCAGAGTGCCAACACCGTACGAGTACGTATGAAAGAGCTCACGACCGCCACCATTTCCATCATCACAGGATCTATAACGTTTAGTGAAGTTGTGACGCTTTTTGCTTGAAACGCTGCTGTAAGTTTGACTCGTCTCTCTCTCTCTCTCTCTCTCTCTGCTCCGGCAGACTGACGAACAACGACCTTCTGTCTCTGGACCCCTTCGGCCCGTCTCTGGCAGCAGGCTCCTCTTCCTCTGTGTCCTCTTCAACAGGTGATCCCCAAAGCCTCATTGCACTGCACGTATATATTCCTCAACAACGTCAGACTTTGTTGTTTTATCCTACAGTGTCCCTCGACAAAATGTGTTGCACCAATAACAGGTTTCTGTAGTTCCTTTAAAGTTTTTATTCCTAAGATTTCAGTCCTGGTTAATTTGACCACACCTGTGGTTACAGGTGGAAATGACAAGTGCAGCTTTAGTAGAAGAACTGTTGTGTGTTTACAGTGCAGCCGAACTAACTCACCTTGTTTTAGTAAAGAAATCAGAGATCTGACTGCATGCTGCACGCACAGTAAATTGTGCAGCTCTTTACTGCTTTGGTAAAAAATGATCCGCTGACAGATAAATGCAGAAATGATATAAAGCTGCTGTATAGAGAGGTAATTACAGAATGTAAAGGCGTTGAGTGGCTCGTACAGAAAAAGAAAACGGGGTTTGATTTCATGAAAACCTGAAGGATCATAAGTTTAATTTAAACTTTGGCAACGAGCGTTCTGGTCTTTACTCACAGGTTTGAGGTGATCGGGTCCCTTGTTTTTGCTCTTTCTGGTCCTTGATCTCGTCTTCTCTCGATGCATTATGTAGTCGCTTCTTCCCTCGCTTTCTTTTTCTGAGCTGCTCAGTTGGGAGCCTTTTGGTCTCGGGGGCAAGCCCCAAACAGAGGAACTGACCCCATGAGGTTAACAGAATATTCAACCTGAGGGAATTAAAACAGCAGCTTTTTCCATCTCAGTTTGTCTTCTCAGTAATTCTTCCGATCTTGCACTCCTCCTGTTTCATAAAGTGTTTGTTTTACTTAACTTTTAAGCGTCGACGGAGTGAATCTCACGGCTTTACGTGCATGACACCAGTGTTTAAAGAGAGTGACATTAGCGCTGACCCATTGCCTAGGCTAAGCGTAATCCACAGTTAATTGGCACCTCGTTGAGGTCAGAGGGCCGGCTATAAAGCCCACTGGCACGTATGTTGTCAAACATTGTCTCGTTACTGTCAAAGGTCTCGGCTTAAATGTCAAAAGAGCATCGCAGAGTGCCCTGATTAGGATACGGTGATGGGAATTAACAGCCTGTTAAATCTCTCTGTGTACAGTGAAGCAGTATCACAAAGTGGAGTCTGTGAGCTATTAAAGCGATTAAACTCTCCAGAATGAAGCGAAGATCGTAAAAATGTGTGGAATTCCTTTTGTCATTTGTTTAATTTATTGATTTGTTTTGTACATTTTCATCTGTTTGACGTATTGTTTTTGCTTTTTTTTTGTTTCATGACGATGTCGCTGAGTTGAAATGATGTTGATGTTTTATTGTTTTTATTTATTTACATGGACTCCTCTCGTTAGACCTTGCCTCTATCTTCCTTTCAATCCCTCCGTCTCCATCTTTTCTGAAGAATGACTCAGACGTCTTTCTGCCAGAGGCCTCAGGTAAAATGTGTGTGCGCCCCGATTATCAGACAGTGATCTGAATGAACACTCGTTCGGACAACTTGAAGCATTCATCAACTGTTTGGCATGGGATTCATGTTTCTGACTTTTGTTCAGATGCATGTGAACGTGTGAGATTCAGGCCGACTTCTACTTTAACTATCAGGAAGTGTGTCCTTATCTGTAAAGATATTATACCAAAACTATGGTTCTGCAGAGTTTGCATGTAGTTTAAGGTCTGTGTGAGAGAAATGTGTAGTAATTGTAGACACTAACTGAAGATTTAATATTGTGTATGTATGTAAGTTTAACTCTAAGGTCCATGCTTGGCGTGCTGTGTGTGCAACGATTAAATGGACAAAACAACATAATGTAAACACTATAACTTATTATAACTCTTGTTTCATATTTGGTTAAATGCCAGTTTGCAGAATTTGTTGCTCAATAAGATCTGGCAATCAGCAAAGCAATGTGTATGATTTCAAAAACAACTTGAGACAATTGTAATATTTCCAAACAGGCCAAATTGTCTTGTGTTCAGATTAATGTTAAAGCAATACTGCAGAATCTTTTTGATTTGTCTGAAAGATCATGATAAAATGCTTGACATTACATAATGTTATTTTGTTGCGTACTCAATGCAGATTACATTACTACGTAACAAACAAACGTATTTTAAACCCCAAAACCAAGATCTTCTCCTAAAGTTGTTTTCTTGCCTAAACCAAGTTGATTACTTTGAAAACAAACAGAAATGTGTCGTAGAGGGCCGTAGATGATGGGTACCCTGTTTGCCAAACTCTCACAAAATGGTTACGGTTCGGATCGGTTGTCGGGCAGTTTTGAGACGGGAGTAAGAACAATACCTCCCACCTCACATGATATTCCTGTGTGTGTGAGAGTGTGTGCGAATGCAGACGCACTATTGTTATGTGACGTGACGACCCGGTGACTCGTCGCTAACACTGAACATTACCCGGTGATGTGAAAATCATCAGTATCATGCTAAAGGGATGTTTGACTCATCTGGGTTCAAAGCGATTACTCAGCGGTTCAGAAACCAGATTGTATCAGAAAGCTTCAGCTATGACATCACTGTGTGAGTGCTTATGCCAGCAGGTACATTGTTATATGTTGGGCAACAATACTAATGTACTAACTGGTAGAAAATGTGTTCCAGGTAAAAGCAATGATGGTATGTTGCCGCTACCTGTTTTTAATATGCTTGTATTGCCCCGTGTCTGATCTTCTATACTTTGTTCTGCATTTGTCAAATTTATCGCCTCTTGTCGATCACATCGCCCCCTCCCCCCCCCCCCCCCTCCCCCCCCGTCCCCCCGCCCCCCGTCAGCTGAGGCGGTGACCCAACGGGAACGCTCTCCTCCCCTGGCAGAGAGCCAACAGTCCAAAGATGCCTCCTCTTTCTCCTCGCCCACGTCCTCTCCCTGGGACTCGCCAGAAAACCCCTTCCAAGCACTCAAGCCCGCCCCAGCGAGGGCCCAGAGCGCCCCCATGACCCTGCCCACCGAGCCCATCGACCCCATCAAAAGCCCGGCCTCCGCCGCCGCCGCCGCCGGCCCTCCAAAGAGCGGCGACGCCTTCTCCTCCGTGTCCTGGTCCCAGAGCCAGTGGATCGCCTTCAGCGATAATTTCGCCCCGGCTCGCCGTCAGGGCCCGGGGCCGTCCGTGAAGGAGCTCCAGAGGCCTCGGTCCGGCTCCGGCAGGGCGTGTCGCTTCCTCTCCGATGAGTCCGCCGAGGCCTTCTGCAAAGCGCCGGGCGGCGGAGAAGACGGCTTCCCCTGTTTCTCTGACGTCTTCTCTGGGATTACTGATAGGGCGATGGCAGCAGCTCCATCAAGCAAAGTATTCAATGGTAACATTATTACCGACGCTAGAGACGTGTCTTATGCCTGAGGTTTGGAGTTTTATATTTTGTTTTATTTTAACTGTTATGTTTTCATTTTGTGCTTTTGTTTCGTATTTGAAGTTGACAATTCTGTTGTTTTTTTGTTTTTGTTTTCTTTATTTTTCAGACAAAATGCTTCTCTAACTCACCGCCTGGTTTGCGACATGTTTCTTTTTCAGTTTCTTTTCATGACATTCATTTTGGAATGTGTTTTTCTTCTTTGTTGTACCTGTTTTTGCTATTATGGTTTTCAAACTAGAGGTCTTAATGCATGGTGCTTTTTTGCGTTCACTTCAATGAAGCCCAGTGTGCACATGGTGTGTTTGTACCCGATGCTCGCGCCGTTTACTGCCACTAACCAGTAGAACTTGTTTCTCCCGTGCAGTGCCAGCACCAAACCGACCGACGACCCCGCTGACAGCCGGAGCCCTGGTGCCCCCACCTCGACCCTCCTCCAGGCCCAAACTCCCCACAGGGAAACTCACCGGAATCAATGAGATTGTGAGTACTTGCAGCAAAACATCCCCACAGAATACCTGCAACACAACAAAGTCACATTTCTGGTTAACGTTTATGACCCCGCTCCGCTCAGGTACGGCCGTTCACCCCGCCCAAGACGTCCAACGCCAGCCCTCCTCCCGCTGCGCCTCTCGCCCGGGCGGAGAGCTCCTCCTCCTTGTCCTCGAATGCCTCGCTCAGCGCCGGCAACACCCCCACCGTTGGTACGCCTCCTCCGTGACTCATTACAACTGTTTCGTCTCCTTTTTTTTCTTCAACTCTTCACCTTGCCACATACCTTTTTTTTGTCTTTGCAACACAATGTGCTGTGTTTCCTCCTCTCTCTCACTCCTTCCTTCCTTCCTTCCTCCCTTGACTCCTCTGCTTACAGGAGCTGCGCACACCTTTGCTCTCCTCCTCTCCTCCCCAGAGCCAGAGCTGCTCTCCCTCTCTCCTTTCTTTCTGCTTAGCCAAAGTGAGTCTGCGTTCTCCAAACTCTCGTTTTCCTCCTTCATCGTCTCCACCCTTCATGCATTTCACTGATGTCCTCATTAGGGCCTGTTAGCTCGTCCTCCATCTCTGTGCACTCATATCAGCCTCATCAGCTCAGGGCTCACCTGCCACAAAACGCATTTACAGAACTGTGCTCAGCATCGCCTCGCCCCTCACATGTGTGCTCTCTGGCTCTGTTTATCTCCTCCTCTCTTCTTTATGCCTTTTAATTTGGGCGTAAAAGAGGAAGATGTGTTCATAGCGAAGCTGCCTACCTTTGAGAAGCGGTGTGAAACACCAGCAGGTAACGGTGGAAGTTCATACAAGAGGACTCTCCTCTGTATTTAACTCAAACTAACACCAGTCTGTTTGACGGGCTGGATGGTCAACTGGTTACCTTGCTTTGCAGTGATTGCATTTCTCTGTTTGCTCCCCCACATTCACCTTTTCAGCACCGTGAGCTCCTAACATTATAAAGATTTGATCGTATAAATAATGACGTCGTGAATGGGTACGTCTTTTGTTGACTTTCATTTTAATACGCTGTGTGAGGTAATCCTGCCTGTCTAGTATTACTGAATTTGAACTAAAGCAGCTGCAGCATGATCTAAAAAAACCTAGCTTATTTTTCTTTATTTGAAAAATAACACTGCACTGATTTGCAACGTGTGAATGGCTGACTTTATGAAATGCAATAATACAAAATGTTCTAAATTACATAATGCATCTTTGCATGATCAAGCCTTCCTAATTCAGATGTGAGCTTTGGACCCCGCAGTCGTAAAAGTCTGATCCGCAGCTGAGTCAACAGACCTCAAACTCTGCTCCTTTCTCATTCTCAGGGACGTCTCGCGGTCCCAGCCCTGTGACCTTGGCATCCCTAGATGCTTTGCCCATTGCCGTGGCCTTCACAGAATCGGTTAATGCTTACTTCAAAGGAGCTGATCCCACTAAGTGAGTCTCACATGACCTCCTGCTGCTCAAAGGCCCCCGACATGGACCTGCACGCATACACATTTTTGTCCATATTTGATCTTAAACTACAGCACATATGACGTTATGAGCATCGCAGTCCGTGGCGCTACACTCAGACCTTTTGGTTTGTGTGTGTGTGTGTGTGTGTGTGTGTGTGTGTGTGTGTGTGTGTGTGTGTGTGTCCCTCCCTCTCGCTCTGCATGTGTGGAATGTTTTTGCGTTAGTCTGACACCATTCTTTCAGAGTGGATAACCTACGCGGGGCAGATTATAGTCTGGGGCAGAGAAAACATACAGCCAGTTTATTGGTTAACTGCTGTTAAATTGCTGCTGTGCAAAAGGCTTATTTTTGCAGGGATTAGTAAATGGAACATTTCATAAGCAATGCAGCGGAGACGCGGTGCGAGGTCGAGGCCCGCTGTGGGCCGTTACCACCACAGCTAAGGCTAACCCCAACTGAATGAAGAAACGTGATTTATATTAGACTGTAAAAGCATACAGATGTATATTCAGAAAGCGGGGGATGGAGATGTGTAACACCTGCAACCTAAAGCCAGTGTTTCGATAGCCTCTCGACATAATTCTTATTCACGTGGCTACATTCCACAGGTGCATTGTGAAGATCACAGGAGACATGACCTTCTCGTTCCCCGTGGGCATCATCAAGGTGTTCATCACCAACCCCTCCCCGGCCGTGCTCACCTTCAAGCTGAAGAACACCAGCACGTTGGAGCAGATCTTACCCAACCAGCAGCTGCTGTACAGGTGAGACGTTCGGCACTAAACGGGCTGAAATGCAAACAGGCGAAGAGCTTTGCAGAGACGATGAGTTGATAACTTGTCAGTGGTCGGATGAAAGCGGGATTTAGACGCGATGATTCGGGTGAGAATGGAGGAAATGTTGTCTGCGGCAGTGGGAGGAAATTCAATTAGTGATCTGACATAAACCCGTCATTAAGCTGTCAGGCAAGTATTTTCCAGCAGACGTTAACAGCCAGGTTCTCAGCATGTCTCTTCTGAAATACTGAACGGCAGAGAACAGCCCACCTCGCATCACATCTGCTTCATTTACCGCACATCATGTCGCCTCTCGCCTCTTTAGACTCAGTCAAAGTGTTTCAAGTAGCTTTTACCTCACAAGCAGGTTTCAATATGCTTTTCACTTTGTTGCTAATATCTTTAAAACTACGACTTTCTTTTAAAACAAACTCTATTTGACACGTTCATATTCTTTCTTAAAAAGTGAAGGAAAGTGACATCTTTCTGATGTTTCTTCTTCTCCCTCTCTGTTATCCCAAGACCACATGGTTGGACTAATTGAATCAAATGGAATTCATGATTTAGTAGCTGGTTGGATATAACAGGGTCATTCTTTCCAAGCTATTGGAGCTTTGCACACAAAGCCAGGAAGAGCAATGAATAATTGAGCCTCTGATTATTCCGTGTGTGTGTGTGTGTGTGTGTATGTGTGTGTGTGTCTTTCTGACTGTTTTTACTTTCTATCTAGTGATCCTTCCCAAAGTGACTCAAATTCCAAGGACTTCTGGTTCAACATGCAAGCGCTGACGTCCTACCTCAGGAAATCTTCGGAGCAGAATCCCACAGCGTCCTATTATAACGTGGACATCCTAAAATACCAGGTCAGACAAACGTAATCCGGATAAAACGACTGGAGGCAGAGAATGCTTTCTACAAAAAAAAAAAAGTGCTTCACACTCCAGACAAGTCTGAGAAAGAAGCAGAAAAAGCAGATCAGGGAAATGTAATTAGTGCAGAATGTATTTGTTGATGTAAAATGTGATAACCGAGTCATAATGCTGTATTTGATCCTCCAGCCCTGAGCAGCTTTAGTCTGTTATATTCTTAAAATAATCAAATAGTTTTAACCTTGTCGTCTGTGCCCTGCCACACATCCTCACAGTCTGTGGAATTGAATTAATTTGTGGTCACTAGCTGGCTTTATAATTGAATTTACTACTTCTCAAACCATGTTGTAGTCTGGTTTAAACCTCAGCTATATACTGTACTGCCTGGCACTAAAATCCTGCAGCCTCACACGCGAAATGCCAACCGCTGGATGACATCATCTTCAAAACAAAACCCCATGAAGGCTGGTTTCATAGCTTCAAACTGGCTTATTTACATGATTACATTGCTTTATATTTAAGTCATTGTGCATATGAATTAATATTGTGGAAGCTTCAACTATTAAATCCAAGTTGTCAGCACCGTACAAGATCATTGCATCATTGCATTGTGACTGTTTGATTGCCTTTTAGTGGGTTTTTGCGTAAACTCAAAGCGTCTTTGTTCGATCCCGCTGTGCTCAGGTGCAGTCCGACGGGATCCATTCCACTCCTCTCAACCTGGCCGTGTACTGGAAGTGTACACCGAGCACGTCGGACCTGCGGGTGGACTACCGCTACAACCCGGAGTCCATGGCCTCGCCCGGTCCGCTCTCCAACGTTCAGATCCTGGTGCCCGTCGACGGGGGAGTCACCAACATGCAGTCTCTGCCCAACTCCATCTGGTAACATGTGGTGCTCGTTGTGTGTTGCAGGAGAACAGAAAGTATGAAAAATGTGTCCCTTAGTTCAACCAGCAGAAGCTTATTTCTTTCTCTTATTTTAGGAATCCAGAGCAGAATAAGTGTCTGTGGAAGCTGAGTGACATCTCAGAAAAGTCTGACAATGAAGGTAAATCATCTTCTTTGTTTGCGACTAGAGACTATTTTCAAAACCATGACCAAGATGAGTTTTCCTCTTTCTGAGGACATCAGGCAGCGATTGGAGCTCTGCCTATGAAAACGAAAGCGCTGTGATTTGTCGATATCCCACGAAACCATGAACACAGAAGTACAAACGATAGAAAACACACAATACTTCGGTAGTGATTTAACCCAAAGCACAATCTTTTCCTAAACCTAACCGAGTACTTGTGTTGCCTGAACCTAACTGAGTTGTTTCGGAAGTTTCCTTTGAGCATGGAACAAGTTGACACGCGTTACTGGACTTTTGAAGGGAAACACGAAAAATTAGGAGAAACTTTTTCGTATTTCTAAGGCTGCAATCTGCAAGGGCCCGGTCTACGGGGCTCCCTGTGCAACCGATCTGTCCATATTCACGCCCCTGCTGCTGCCAAGTGAGTGCATTTTGTTTGTGTTTTGACACCAGGCGCCGGGTCCTTGAGGGCCAAGTTTGAGCTGTCAGACGGACCGTCGAACCCCACCACTCTAGCGGTGCAGTTCATGAGTGAGGGCAGCACCCTGTCAGGAGTGGACATGGAGCTACAGGGGCCCGGATACAGACTTTCTCTCAACAAGAAGAGATTTGCCACAGGTAGGTTAGAACGCCGGATCGTCCGCACGCACCCGATGCTGCTGCAGTTAATGCTTCAAACGGCTCACTTCTCTTCTTCTATTCTTTAGGACGTTACATGGCAGATTGCTGAGGTGACTCACCACTCTGGTTCTCAAGAAAAGAAAAACAAATCTTTGTTTGACACAAGTCAGCGACTTTCTGAGGCTTCCTGAACCTCCGGATCCATCTGAGCTTTAGCCCGGGAGGCGAGAATCTCACTACAATAAAGCAGCACTGAGTATTGAACACTGTTTAATAAAAGAAAAAGAAAAGAAGACTAAGATGAGCTTTCAGGAAATGTGTAGATATGACATTTAATAATGCTTTCTGATCAATTCACTTTTGTATAGTCAGAAACAATTTATGGATTAGATATAAATCTATATTGTATTTGAAATCATAAAAAAGAAAAACGTGCACTAACAATCTTTCAGATGCTCTTCTTCCTCTTATATTCATCTTTCCAGAGCCTATAAGGAATATAAAATGTCCTTCCTGTAAATATTAACACTGATCATTCTGCTTAACCAGCTCTGACTCGGCGCTCAAATCCGTTTTTGTTTACTGCTCTTTCTCTTTTTTCTCTTTCTCCTCGTCTTTTTTCATCATGTGCAATGAAGCAATGAAGGTAGAATCTGTCTCAGACAAGCACTCGCACACGTGTGGCACAAGCTTGATCTCTTAAAATAACATCCAAGTGCTTTCAAACTAATGCAAAAAAGAAGAAAATCTGACCTCAGCGCCTCCTCTTACAGCGCGGATCAACAGGCAACACAAGTGCTGTTTGACCCAAATTTGGGTTTCCAGATTTAAGCTACATTTCTCTGCGGTCAAATGCATGGAGCGGGTTTTTTATTAAACAATCACCTCTCATGGGGTCTGTGATCAGCGTGGTCTTTTTAATTCCCCTCTCGGTCCTGGCTTGTACTTTTTAAAGTTTTAAATTTGAATACTTTATGAAAGAGATCTCAGCATTCTTGACTGTAAAACATTTTGTCAAATGTTTTCGATGCTTTAAGACAAAAAAACAGAATCCAGGGACATTACCCCAAATTTAACTTGCAGCCTTTTTTTTGTAAAACTGGCTGTTTTTTTAAATCACACCTTTGTGCCCCGTTAATGGAGAAATGTGCCTGAATCTAACTTTTTTTTTTTTTTTTTTTTTTTTTGTACACGACAGCACAATTATTAAGAATAGCACCAACAAAGTGCCAGTTTTGTTTTTTACTCCTTTTTTATTTGGATGTTGAAGGGAAAATGTCTCAACAACCCGACTTGTCTTCCAAAAATGAATGAGTCACGTTTGCCTTCTTCCTCATCGATTGAGTTTGACCATCGGACTCTTTTCTATCTTTTCCTTCTCTCCGACGCTCGTCGGTTGACCTGAACCTCTCGTTCGCTCGCTGTAGACGACGTCAGTGAGCAAGTAGCACAATGAGGCCGAACGAGTGATGGGAACGCCTTATCGCAAACTGCCCACGACGCTGAGTAATCCGGTGTCGTCGACTGTGGTTAAATATTGTGACGCAGTACTGCCATTGCCCTGTGATATAGATTACCGGCCTGCCCTGCCTCTCACCCAAGTGCATGCTGGGATAAAGCAGCAGCAGCAGCAGAAGCGGGTTATAGAAAGCGGATGAATGGACGGATAATTGCCACGTTTGACTCTCGGTGCTTCATTCTTGTCTTTTACTAATGAAGGCTGCTGCTGTAGAAGCTGTTGTACTTCTTGACGGAGTAGTTTTGTGTTTTTCTTTCACCCATTGACCTCAACCACGTAATGATCCTTAAATTGGTTAATGATGCTGGTATGTGACGTGTCTGGAGATTGGTTAGTTGCCTGGAAGCTGTGATGTTTCAGACACTGTGCATCGTGTGGTCAACTGACCTCTCAGATACGATTTTAAGAAAATTAACTTTCCACATCAGGCTTGTTTTTTTTACTCTCCGCTGTGCTATAGAAAGTTACTCGTAGTCGTTTTTAACTGACTGGTCTGCAGGTGATTTAAAACTTCATATCCACACTTGATTCATCCATCTCTCACTTGATCATTTATTTGATTTCATTCATCACATCTGGCCGCGGGGATCGTCTCCAGTTTTTAATGTTTTGTATGATTCGGGTTTAAGACTTTGATAATAATCTAGAGGCAGACGTTAATCTCAAACGGATGATGGAATTATCCGTTTAAATTGAGTTTGATAAACCGAAATGTTTGCATCTCGCTCTGGACTTTAATCAGCCAAATCTTTGAAGGTATTTGAAATGAATGAGTTTACATAGAATCCTAAAATTGTATCTTCAGACATTTGTACAGTTAGAAATGTCCGTCTGTGTTTTCTCCTAAATAATGATGTCAGTGGTTTTTAGTCAGATTAGACGAACGCATTAAAGAAAAAGAGTTCACAGATTCAGTAATCGTGTTCAGTATTAGCGAGCTGGTTCTTGCTTTCTCTAAAACGTATAAAATTAACTTCCAAGGGTCCTTTTTTTTGTCACTTTCACATCTTTTATTTCTTTATATGTTGTATTGAACAGAGTTTAAAGAGTGCAACATTGTGTAAATGATTCTCATAAATTGTACATTTTTACCAATTATCTCAGCCACTTTTGTCTCTACTTTATGATTTTTCATTGTGCCTGTATTAAATGTGTAATATATGAATATATACAAATATATTAAAATGACTAAGCGTGTTCCGTGTGGGTTCTTTTAGCCGCGTCATGAAGATTAAAATAAGAGATTCAGTCATGTAATTTATTTTATTTAAATTTTGCACAGATATTCATGGTCCCCAGAGATGGAGCCCGGTGATCTCCTGATCCTCTATCGGCACCAGCAGGACTTATCCAGTGAAGTATCATCATTTTTGGAGCATTATTGCTTTTATTGGACGGTTCTTTTCGGCAGTCACGAGGTCGACAGGAAACGGGGGTAGAACCGTGCTGCAAAGTCGTTTGTTGGAATCGAACTGGAGACGTTTCGGTTATATTATCTAAAACCACCTGAAGATGTCGGCAGTGGGAAAATCCACCGTGACCTGAATTGACAGATATAGCATGTATAGACGGGAACTGGCCCTTTAAATTCTCTACGCTTACAAGTCAGAAGTTGCAATTCTACAAGAGGAAAGCAGTAAATCTTGTTATTCCTAAATGACCATAATCCATACATGCAGGATGATCGGGCGGGAAAACAAAGCTCGAAGACGACACCACACATGTGTTACTAATATACTGTTTGCACTGTGAGAACCTCATGCAGCGCTTTGCTTAGGAGGATGTATGCATGACTGTGCGTACGCGCTCAGCACTACATCAACACCTTGTGCATATTTACGCACTCGGTCAAGCCTTGTGTCCCTCTGCCTGAAGACCTCCTCCTCACTGTTTGAAATACTACGTCTGAGCTGCCTTTTCACAGCCACATGTGGGAGCCATCAGTGTTGACCCTACTTTTCCCCCGTCCGCATCACTCAGACGGAGAGGAAGAGATCTTAGGGTCTCTTGTGTGCGGTGTTATTCTCTGACAGGCCAAAGTGAGATATGTGAGCTGAAGTCGTATCCAAAAAACGGCCTTGGTCCTCGTGGAGACTCTTGTGTGGTCAGGTATTTTTATACAACTCGGCATTATTTACCGTCTTGCCAAGAGTTAGATTAGAAGATTGACAGCACTCTCATTTGTTTGCTAAATACGAAGCCACAGCGAGTTAGCTAAACTTAGCTTAAAGATAGACTTTGAAACAGCTAGCCTGACTTAGTTTTTAAGACTATAAAATCAGCCTAACAGCACCTCTAAAGCTCACTAATGAACAGGTTATAACTGGTTTGATTAGTACATTCAAAAACCAAAGTATTTGTGTTGCTTCTCAATCTTGAAATCCAGGCGGAAGCCGCCAGTTCTGCTGAGGAGTGAAGCCAATGTGGAAGTGTCTTAAACTTGCATTCTTTAGAATGGCCAGCAGACTCCTCTGGTTGCAAAAATAAGTCTAAATGTATAGAAGTCTATGGGAAAATGACTACTTCTCTCTTGATTTATTACCTCAGTAAACATTGTAAACATGAGTTTATGGTCTCAATCTCTAGTTTCAAGTCTTCCTCAATACAGCATGACGTTCATTTATTAAATTATGGTCCATTTAGAGTCAAATAGACCATAAAGCAGGGGATGCTTTAGGGCGGGGCTACCTTGGGATTGACAGGTCGCTGCCGCTAGCAGAGCCGTATAGAAAGCGCGAATGGCCTTATTGAGAGCCTGTGTTTGGTTGTCCCTTCTGGGCTACTGTAGAAACATGGCAATGCAACATATGTGTAAAAGGCTTCTTCTAAGCTAATGAAAACACAACCATTCTTAGTTTTAAGATGAGTATCCACTAAAGAAAACATACTGATTAATATAATATTCCATTTCTGCCAATAGATCCCCCTTAATGCTAAAAAATGCACATTGCTCCTTTTAAAAACAGAGGGAATTGTGGGTTCTGGGATAGTCGAGCCGCCTGTGTCTGGTATCGATTGAGGGAGTCTGAACGTCAGAATCATCTCCGTGAAACAGTCGGAGCAGAGGGAGCATTAAGTCTTTGTTGTGCACCATCACAGTCGTGTTTGTCCAAAGGCCCACTGGAGCCATAGAGTTGAGTTATTCTACAATCCAGAGAGCGAGCCCCACATCAGTAACGTTCATGGACAATTTAGGATTGATGTGGCCATTTGATCTCCCTCTTCGCCACGAGGAAAACCATCTGAACAAACATGGATGGTGTAAGTTTATTGCATTAATGTGGATTCCTCTCCTCCTGCTACTCCTGTTCACTCCAAAACCCAGGCGACCTCTTCGGAATAACTCAAACCCTGAACATGTCAGACTCGCATCCCAGGGCATCTTTCACATTTTCCACTCGGCAAGCTGAACGCCGTCAACTGTTTTCTTCTGGCAATAAAAGCATGAACACAATTCCTTTTTATTTTAATTGACAGGGAATTTACCACTACAAAAGGAGTGCTTCGTCCTACTAAATGTGTGTTTTGTTGCCTTTATTTGATTGTGACTGTATAGAGACAGATGTGGGAAAACAGCTGCTGGGTAACAATAATTGGCTCGAAAACGACAAAATAAATACTTGCACGTTTTTATCTCGCTCCCAATCTGCCCTTTTGACACATAGCAGGGTAAACACAGCTGTAATTAATCAAATTAATGAAGGTCCCGTTCCATTTAGTGCGTCGCAGCCATTCCAGTGAGTCAGCACACACAATACCAGGGCCCGGGCCCACCTAAATGGAACGGGACCAAAATGATTGACGTTGTATTACACCTGTGTTGTTTAACGTGCATTGACATGCAAAATGGCTGCAGTGAAAAAGGGCCTATTGTTGTGTAACATGTCATCGCAGGATAACTGCAACTGTTGTGATTTCCCTGTTAGCTTTGTCCTCACCACTGCTGGAAAGGTGAAACGGTTCAGACCCAGTGAGGAGACACTCGGACTCCCATCCGCTGGCAGACTCCACTGTCTTATCAGCCCTGTGGAGAGGGAGTGGACCCTTCCGTGCCATGTTCACAGAGGCATGTCACAGGCTATTTGTCATGGTAAGCGCGCGCGCATGTGTGTGTGTGTGTATTTTGGGGGAGGGGATCACTGAGAAAATAGTCACATCTTAATTCCTACAGTGATCCTTTGGCCCTTCTTCATTGGCCCAGCACAATCTGCCATTGAAACTGTGTCCGTGCTTTCCAGCGGATATGAACGAACACACAAGTTCTTTATAATAAATATATATATGTATGTGTGCATATAAGACATGGAATATAGAGTGAAATTCTTCAACATCTTGGCTGTTTTCAAGTACAGTGATTATATTTTACAAAGAGTGAGAAGAGACAAGGACACCGTTCACAAGGAGTGAGAAGAGACGAGGACACCGTTCACAAGGAGTGAGAAGAGACGAGGACACCGTTCACACGGAGTGAGAAGAGACAAAGACACCGTTCACACAGAGTGAGAAGAGACGAGGACACCGTTCACAAGGAGTGAGAAGAGACAAAGACACCGTTCACAAGGAGTGAGAAGAGACAAAGACACCGTTCACAAGGAGTGAGAAGAGACAAAGACACCGTTCACAAGGAGTGAGAAGAGACAAAGACACCGTTCACAAGGAGTGAGAAGAGACAAAGACACCGTTCACACAGAGTGAGAAGAGACGAGGACACCGTTCACAAGGAGTGAGAAGAGACAAAGACACCGTTCACAAGGAGTGAGAAGAGACAAAGACACCGTTCACAAGGAGTGAGAAGAGACAAAGACACCGTTCACAAGGAGTGAGAAGATATGAGGACACCGTTCACAAGGAGTGAGAAGAGACGAGGACACCGTTCACAAGGAGTGAGAAGAGACGAGGACACCGTTCACAAGGAGTGAGAAGAGACAAGGACACCGTTCACAAGGAGTGAGAAGATACGAGGACACCGTTCACAAGGAGCGAGAAGATACGAGGACAAGGACTTGGTCCCTTTTCTACACACCTAAAAGCTTCAGGCTCCACCAGGTCGAGAATAGAGGTGAATTTGGGGGCTCGATGTGCAGCTTTGAAGCTTTGGTGCATGAAGGTAACGGAGGGCCGTGTTAGGAGTTAGGATTCTCCAAGTCTGTCGGCATCTTAATCCTTTTTAAATTGCGACATCTATGAAGTGTCATCGTCTTTATTTAATGCTGAACAGTGTTCCACTATAACCTGTACTGGATATTTGACATGCAGCTCCTCTGAGACTATTTCTGATAAAAGAATAGATGTTGGACAGATGTGCTTTCAAAAGGATGGTGGCAGAGCTCAAGTGAAATGAAGCATAAACCCAGGGGATCAATACACCCCCAGTGTGAGTCAACAGGACACACACACACACACACACACAGAACTCCCCTTCCATCCAGAGAGGAAATGTTCAGTCCATAAATATTTGGAGTTTTGCTAATTGAAAGAATCTGCGCAGCTTCAATTCTGGGGGGTTCTTTAAACATTGCACTCACACGCATTCTTTGTGGAGGTATCTGTTGCTTTGTTCATTAATGCCAAGTGAAATGAGCTGAGGCCTCGGTAAACACAAAGACGGACGGGCACACACGTTCAAGGACGCAGAGATGCACACACACACACACAGGTTGGGTTTGATCAGGCCACTGGCATTGTGTGTTTGAAAGTCGCTCGTTTCCCTCTGAAGGTCTCGTGTGTGCACGATCTTGCTTTCTGATTACACGCAACGCAGCGCGGCGGTGCTCTTATAGGCAAATGCAGGCTGTCCACTGGGAGATGTGCAGACTGCTATGAAATTCAACTGGAAAAACATGTTTGCATGTCACCGTGTTTGCATTTCGGAATAAAAAATTCATGAACATAGGTGTTTTTTTTTTTTTTTTATGACTCTAGCACACACACACACACATACACACACTGTCTTGCAGACTGCTCTGCTGCAGCCTATGGAGGAAGACACCTCATAGAAATTCAGCTTTGTCACACAACCATGAGAGGAGAATTAAACTAATGGAGAGTGAGGCTTGCCATACAGTGGGAGACCAGGCAGCACTAGCAGACGCTCACTGACGTGTCGACGGACGCCCTTGCGTGTTATGTGCGTTGTTTCCACTTTGTGTGCAGCTCATTTAGCCTCTGACTTTCACACGTATAGCGTGATGTGTTTTTAAGCCCCCTTCCACTTAACATGCGAGACCGATTGTTCAACTACTGCAGCATGAGCTGTCACTGGTGAGTTATGCATAGCGGCGCAGATGGGAGACGTGTCTGTGTGAAATGACATGTGACAAGATGGATTTCAGATCACGTTCCATGCGTGCCGGAATCTCCCTTTTTCTTCTGATTTTCCTGCCTCTCAGACGGACATTAAACGCACCAAATCTCCTCTCATGGTCTTACTACCTCACGTTATGCTCTCTTGGGACTGGTGGCATGTCGCATACCTGACTAAAATATTAATCATATAGGGCTTGTTGTAAATACAGTTCCAATCATTTGACTGCATGCTTGTGTTTTATCGTGTAGGGGCATATTTATTACTTTAGAATCGTTCCCTAATTTTGTTCAAACAGACTTTTTTGCCGTAATCTGCCCCCAATTCACCAACCTTGCACCACTTTGTGCATTCAAAAGTAATCTTGTTGTCCACATGAGTTCATTCACACAGGCTGAAAATGAGAAGTTGCCGTTTGAACATGGTGACACTGCCACACTATGTCCTTCTGACCAACACGGTTCAAGTGCAGTCAGGTTAACCGATAACTTTGTCCTCTCGGCTGGTGAAGTGTTTAGAGTTACTCGGTGTTCATTCAGTTTGACTTCACTGTGAGGGCTCGTGAGGACTCGTGGAAGTGTTTCAGGACTAACATGGTGGTGCAAAGGCCCGTAATCGAGACCGACAGAGCTGGAAATCCGACCGCAATCCTCAGCACGCCACCCGATGACCCGACTCGGGTGGTTCCACCTGCTCCACGCCGTCGTCAGTCAACTGGTTTGCTGGACGAGGAGAAGACCGGAACCGTCCTGCTGTTCTCAGGACTGTTCCTAATCCTCGGGGGTGTCACCTTCACCACCATGGGCTGGCATCGCTACCGAGCCAGCCCCAACTTTGAGTGGACCCAACTGCTGGGCCCCGTCCTGATCTCCGTCGGAGGCACTTTCGTGCTCACCAGCGTCTGCAAGTTCAGGATCGTCTGGCCCTGCAGAGAGCCGGACAAAGACGTGCTCGCGATGCCTGCGATGGAGCAAACGTCAACGGGACATTCTTTTACGTTGAGTGCCGAAAATCAACCGACCCTGTTGTATAACGCCACAGCAGTGCTGTGTTTCCCACCCCAGTATAACTTTATAACTCAGGAAGTACGCCAGGCCAGTGAGTTCCAGCCTGGCGGTCCCGTGAATGGCGTCCACGTGGCCCGTCCTCCACACGACGCCCTGCGCTGTGTGGATAACGCAGCTTTCACAGCAGAAGAAGAAGAAGACAGCTGGGTTCACTGCGCAGCAACAGTCTGCAGAAGAAGCAGGTAGGGAACAGATCTTACTTGACGGACATTGCTCCGACTGTTTTTTTAAGGAAGCACAAACCTCGAAGAAACAACGTTTTCTTCCTGCTGGGGTTCTTCTTCACTTAGAGCTGCTGTTACGATGAGGACAGGGTGCATGCACGCACAAGAGAGTTAATCTTTAGTCAGATTTGAGTTTGTTTAAAAACTTCTTGCAGTACTCATTAAAACAGAGCGTGCCAGAGTTCATTTCTTATTAACCGCAAGATCACGTTCCACCCAAAGTGTTTTTGGTCGTCAATACTCTCTCAGACAATTATGGCGCAATGAATCTGAATGAACAGGAAACACACTGATAAAGTAATTAACTATTCTTTACAATGTGACTCTGACAAAGTAACAACATTAAACTGTTTGATTAAAAGGGGAAAAGAGATAATCAGTGTAAGACTCTCTTCGGCTTTTCATAAATATAAAATAGGTTGTGTGTTAATGAAAATAGCTCCCCGACGTCTCACTGAATCCCCCTGAGCTGTGTTTAAACTCACTCTAGTCTTTCTAACTCGAGTCGTGTCATCAAGATGCGGCCTGCACGGTGAAGAATCAACAATATAATGCATCAAAGGCATTTCATAATGTATATGTGCTACGTAAAGAATAATCATATTTCCACACCTGTTCCTGAAGCCTGTGCTGGGGGGAAACAGAACTCTGTGTATTGTCCTAAAACAAAGTCCTCTCATTTATCTCATTTATTTGAAATCCAATCAAATATCCTCGGACAGACACAAAGCTGCGTTCCATTAGCGGCAAGTTGCAAGTTTTCACTTTTCTTTTATTGTTTCTAGACGATTACTCCCAGCAGGTTTCCAGGAAAGTAATTCACTTTAATAAAAGCAGACAGCAGGAATAATACAGTTAACCTAGGATAACTATAAACTGCTGCCCTGATCATATGAACACATGCTCTGCTCACCAGCTCTCACTTATGTTGTCACAACTTCTGACCCGTTTCGGTCTGTTTCCACTGGTTAATGCCAAATAGAGGAATGATCAAGGGGAGAAATTGCTGAACCTCAGTGTTTTCCTTTAAAAGGCAATCGGCTTCCTAACGTGCACTTCAAGCATAACCAATTGGGTCAGTAAACATTTGGATATTAGCCAGCTCTTATCTTAAATCCACCCTAATATGTTGTGTAATTCCTTGCAGGATTGAGGAGACTAATGAAAGAGGATGTGGCGACGCTACCTGTTCTCCTCCACCTGCATACGAAGACATCTACCCGTCCTTTAACAAACGCAATGTGACATGAACTCCTCCCGGTATTTCATTCCACAGCAACACAAGAGAAACTTTTTGCGTTCCTCTCTCAGCTGTTATCATGCACGCTTACCATCATAATTACGTATGAAGTCATAGAATCCACCAAGATGAAGCTCTCTGGAAGGAAACATCATTAAAATTGAGATTTATGGAGAAACGCAGCTCTATCTGAGGGCTCTAAAGTTCTGGAAACTTAGAGATACTAAATTTATATTCAGCATAAAAAAAACACATATTTACGCAGTGCTTGTTGTCTCTCAATAGCTGCAGAAACCACTGGACAGTATATGCACATTACATGTTGGCAGAGGGAATGTGGACGGCCACTGTTGCATGAAACAAACATGGGGACAATTTAAAATTTGAAAAAGTTTTTAGTTTTTCTTTTATGCTGGGAGAAAAAGCCATAATGGTCATTTACCATTTATTTGTAATTGTTGTTATACCGTATTTGTGTGTTGTGTTTAAAGAAACCATGAAAGTCAAAGGAAGATCACCTCAACATGAACACATGTCTAAATACTATTACCACTAATAATAATAGGTACTAATGAAGCCAGTAATCCGCTCAGATTAAGCTGAAGTGTTCTGTTTACTTGCCCTTTACTTCCCGCCGGATCATTCAGCTACAGAAAGTAGTTTGCTGAGGCGTTCACTGTCTGTTGCGTTTGCCGGATAAACACAAGTGTTTCTGCACCACACGGGGGCAGAAACACTGAGGAAATCAATACACCTTTACCCACCGGGTCAGGTGATCAGGGGAGCCTGCGGTGAAATGCGTGACGACCATAACAACAGGTGTAGTGTTAATAATAACACGATTACATCAAAAATGCCGTTGACAATGAATAAAACAAGATTTGCTTCATTAAATCAAGTTTTAAAACTGTTTTTGTTCCTCGCTGCTGTTTCTTAGAATCAATTTAGGATTTTTCATTAATATATTGCATCGCAAATAACTTTTATTCTCCCGTTTTATTCATCTTTTTCATTTTTTTAGAATTATTTTTCCTGAATAAAAAACAACTTATTTAGGCTTGAATTGCACTTTTAAGTTAAATCGCCTTGCCCAAACAATCGTTGTTAATTATTAATCAACTAATTGACGTCTTCGTTTCGTACTTTTGTCTTCTGGAGTAACGGTCTGTGGATGGCAATCTTGATTTGGACCCGTAGATGAAATAAAAACAATAATAAATTCGGATAAATAACAAAATGAATGAATAGTTTGTATAAAGATAAAGCACAGAAACACGTCTGTGTGCAGCTACATACGTTCATACAGCCGGACCAAGTCGATTAACATCGATCAACACATTAAAAAAACTATTACAATATGGTTAAGCATTGATTGATATTTAATTTAATTTAATTTAATTAAATGATTTCTTGAATTAATTGTGATTCAATTGAGTTTTTGGGAAAAGAGTTTGACTTTGTTTATTTATTGGTTAAAAGTTGCAGTGTGACAGTTCTGCTCTTAAGGTGACAGAGATGTAGATTCAAAGTCAAATATTTACAGTTGAGGCGAATCTATTTTTGACATTTGTGACTTTATTTAGTCTAAAGAGCTCGTGGTCCGTGTTGTTATCGTTAATGCTTCACGAATCACAAACTGAATCTCAGCAGCAGGAAAGAACCGTGTCGTCTCAGTGAATCTATTTTTTTTTTATTTGGAGGAGAGATGATGACATGTCACTTTACTCGGCTCGGTAAATATTCACTCCATAACTTAAAAAATATGCCCCCTGCCAACCCCCCCCCCCCCCCCCCCCCAAATGATCTGCCGGCATTGCTCCAAAAAAGCACGCGCACTGCAAGCAACTTTCTAAAAAAAAATACAAAATTCATAGTAATTTAGAAAACATCTCAGGACCTCCTTCAAACTTGTGCCGCTTGCCTGCAGATTTACAAAAAACCGCAGCGCAATATGACTTTCATTACTTTTACAGCACAGTAAAACGCGGGTGGCCGACAGGGCCCATTATTTCACCATTCTGGAGCATCGGAGACGATTTATGGAAGTATTACGGAACATGTTGAACGGTAACAAGCGGGGGGGAAATAGTCGCCCACAAAGTCCCACGAGAACGTGAGTCCCGATCTGAGTTTTAAGGTTATGAATATGTTATTAGCAGTGAGTTGTGTGGTTAATAATAAGGAAAACCGCTTTATTATTTCCAGCTGGAGCTCCTTTGAAGAGAAACAGCAACAACATTTAAAAATGCACAAACAATTTTAGACAGACGACAATATGTCCTTCTGCAAATAAAAAACAAAACGTTCACGAGTTTAGTTTATAACACCGAAGCTCTCTCTGAAGGCAACAGGTGTTTTTCTTCCGTCTTTGTGTAACTCTGCAGGACTGGACCAACTCTTACTCGCTCAGTCTGTGTTTTTTTGTCACGTGTTTTCCAGGATGAGCGTGCATTGTGAGGCCACTAAAGTGGTTTGATTGTGCAGGAGGGCCTGAGCCCGGAGGCCCTCTCACTAAACCACATGTGCTCCCAGCTCAGCATTTGTGGACGGATTTGGAAACTACATCTGAGATGGCATTTTTCCCTTTTGAAATCAAAAAATACCAAAGGGTCAGATAATCCCTGGAAATCATGATTAGTCTAAAGTAAATGAGCGCTGACCTTGCTCCGCATGCTGGCTGTGGAGTGGACCGAGCCATTGTGTTGGCAATGTTACACCACCGCTCTCCCCTTATGGTGCATGCTAATAAGACGGAGACTTGAGCTGATTGTGTGAGAATATCAAAAAGCTGCAACATTATATGGCTGACAGGGTGGAAAGAAAACTCACAAAAGAAAAAGTTTAGAGTTAGATTTGTCTCCGCAGTGGTGCAACCTTTCAATTAGCATACGCAGATGTATGAATTTAACCTTTTAACGCGCAATTTCCCCCTTTTGTTCCAACTTAAGTGACATTAAATCATCTTAGTTCACACCGACTGATCATCAAGTCTTCAAATCCCAAACACACCATGTCTGTTTGTCTGTCTGCGCTATTTCTTAAAATATAAATAATATATGCAAATATCTATAGTCTATATGTTTGGAAACTTTCTCAGATAATATGAAGTAAAGTTTTTGACCATGTTTAGCTGCAGTGTTTTTAGGCTTCTGCTTGTTAAGGGGACACTTATTTTTGATTAATTGCTGACTTATTAAGTGAAATGTAAGCAATGCGTTCCATTATTTGAATTATGCAACTTATCTTAAATTAAAGGGTCAGTCCACCCACATTTCCAGAAAAAGAATACTTCCCTCTCCTCACTCCAGCAGCTGTTCCCAGATGGTGTATGTGTTTGACCCCGTAATACAAAGTGCTTGTGACCTCTTGTCACAGGTTGCATGTGTGTATGTAGTCGGTAGTTCTGTCAAAGAGTGATTATCTCTTCTCAGTTTGTTTCAATTGAAGAATTTATTTTTGAGGCGTAAAGAAGCAAAGTTTTCACCAAAAAAAAGCCAAAAATTGGAGTGACGTTTCTAATTAAATGTGTTTTTTTAGAGCTGAAATTATTCATTAATGTTTATGTATTTTTTATTTTTGAGATTGATCATCTCATGACCCTTCATAGGGGTCTCGCCCCCCCAGGTTGGGAACCACCTGTTTAAGGAAAAGTTCTCTGTGGAAAACTGTGCAAAGACACATTCTGGAAAAAACATTTTCATTGATATGAGTCCCACAAAAAAAAAGCTCCATTACGTTCACTGTATAGAAATCTCAGAGACAGACATCTCAGACTTTTTAACAACATAAAACATACAAAGAGAAAACATCTTTTCTTGTATTTCAGTGGACCGACCCTTTGAATGGAATTGGCTCTGTTTGAGGAAACCGTTTCACTAAAGTGACATTAAAGGACACGAGCTTCCTGTCGGGACGTTATTCTGACGGGAGGAGGCAGATCTGGCGAGCCTCATTCACATGTTCCTCTGCGAGTCCCTCGTGATTATATTTAGCAGCTTGAAAGTGGCTGTTTTCAAAATAAGTTCCTGACCGTATATATATCAAAAGATCCCAGTGCCACAGTGGTGGGCTCGCTCTGCTTTCATTTCACTGTGTGTGTGTGTGTGTGTGTGTGCGTGTGTGTGTGTGTGTGTGTTGCTACGTCAGAGCCTTTGCAACTGCAGGGCATGAGGACGGGGGGACAAATGGATTCCACGTTTGCAGGAAAACACGCTGGAGGCACCAGGGGAACTTTGTTGTTTATGAAGAACACGTGAAACCAATCAAATCTGAATTATCTTCCTGTTGTTCCAGCTTTTGTCGTTGGCAGTTTTCAGTTCGCTCGCCAGCAGTGTCACCACCCAGCGAGCAGGTCTGTGCATGAAAAGGTAGGAAGGGGGGGGGGGGGGGGGGGGGGGGGGTTGCTGGTTGCAGACACACACACACATGCAGTGAACTTGCATGCACCCCAGAGGATCACACAAACACTGTATGATCCTCTGGGGTGCATGCAGACGCTCTGAAATTGAATTCACTGGTTTGTCACTTTCACATTAAAGTCCTCACTTTTGTTTTATAGAGCTTCTTCTGGTGGTGAAGGTGGTGGACAAATGCAAAGGATCAGCTGCTTTTTTAATACTTAAGATGAAAAGAAACTTGTTTAATCTTAATCTTATTCTTTCTTCTTCTAGACTTCCTCTCACACACACACAAACACACACACACACACACACACACACACACAAGCAGACAAGTTTACTAAAAGGAGCGTCTAAACCCCGAGGGGATTTGATAAATAGTCAGCCCACAGGAAATGATTTGCAGACCTCCTCAGCATAGTAATCCATTTACATACTCATCCTCGTATGGAGCTGGGCTGCACACACACTCACACACACACACACACACACACTCACTTGCTTGTAAAACACACATACACACACACTCACACACACTTTGCCCCTGTTTTCCAGAGCTAACGTGGCAAATCTATCAGCTACAATCAAATCATTTTCTCTTCTTTTTATTGACTATAAGCCAAACGACTGCATGCAGCCATGATAAAGTCATCTCCACCCACCCCCTCAGTCTCTCACTCCTTCTAATAACTTTCCCCTCTCAACGTTTAACGGCCTGATCTCCCTCCCCGGCTCACCTCGGGGAGCAGGTGTTGAGCTCGTTCATGGAGAGCAGAGCGAGGTCAGCTTCCTCCGCGGCGTTATTGGGAATAACTTTAACTAATATACGTGTTACGACGGCGACCGCAGTGCATTTCACTGCATTCTGAGCGCAATTACATGTGTCTTCTGTCAGGGGTCAGGGCTTTGGTGACACGTCATGTGGAAAAAGAGTTCTGAGACGATTACATCCGTGAACAGTATTTCATTTTGAACTTGATAAGGGGCTTTGGTTCTCATGAGAATTACTTTAACAAGCATGAGGCTTTGAATGTGGGATGTTAAATAGTAGATTCCATTATGTTTCAAACAATGTTTGTATCGCACAGAGAACCTTCAGGGTTGAACGTGTAAAATGAAAGTAAAGAGCTAAAGAGCAATTCTTTTTATTTGATCCAAGCCACAAAGTGCACCGAGCGAAACATTAAAAAGCAACAAAAGCAAACGGAAAAACAAGATTTTCACTCAAGTTCCTCTTCTACTGAAGTTTGTAGCTCCTAAACTTTGGAACTCTCTGTCTGTTTTAGACTTAAACTGTTGAGCTGCTGTTGAACCATTTCAATTATCTTATTTTCATTGTGAAGCACTTTCTGCTCTTGAAGCTGCACAAACTTCAGATAACACTGAAACACAAGGTCAGATTTGTGGCATCAATAAAACACGTAAACAGTGCAGATAAACTAAAAATGTAAAAGCAAAATGCAGTTTGATATTATGTTAATTTATGGAAATTGTATTCATTACCAATTGTGTCTAAAGATACAATTACATTTGTGTTTTAATCATTCACACTGACCGGGATGTCTCTTCTTCTCTCAGGGATTAAATCAACCGCTCAGAAGTAAAATGTAACTTCAAAGTTTTGTCTAAGGTGACACGTGGAACTACTTTTATAATCCACATTTGACTCCTTCAGAAACTAATAATTTGCAAAAACATAAATGTTCAAATAGCAGTAAATATATTCACTGTGAATCAAAAGCACTTTAAAGCAATACAACTGCACCTTGTACCCAATTATGCGGGACTAATAAAGGATTATCTCATCTTATTATATAGAACCAGATATTATTATTTGGGAGTATAAAAAGTACCAACATCTGTTTACTTTACTTTGATTTAAATTAATTATATTATAATGATACTATATCACTACCGTGTTGTTAGTATTGTAAGTATTTAAGTTATTGTATTACGTACTCTATCATAGTATTCTCTTCCATTTCTGTCGTTTATATAGTTCATGGTGTTGTGTTATTACTGTATAGTGTGTGTATATTCTGTATAATATGTACTTTATTCATACTTATGCATATAATATATGTAGTCTACTCATACAGCAATTGTACTACTAGACATCTTTCACACAGTCAAAACTACATTTAAATATATTTTTAAATGTCATCACAATCGTTTCTTTAATTCCGAGTTTAATTGTTTAATGTCTCTGTGCTGCTGTAACTTGTGAATTTACCCCGAGGATCATATCTGGCAACATATAAAATAATAATATAAAGCTTAGAAAGTGTAATAAACATCATAACAACAATTATGTACTGAGCAGAAAGCAGCAAGTTTTGAAATCAGTTCATTTTCAACTACAGATAAAAAGTGTTGGGAAAGAATTCACAGAAGATAAACCTGCTTGTATTAAATGTAATGTGAAATCACGTCACATTACTATTTGATGCAGCAGGGAAAGAACCTGCAACACAAAGCAAATAGTGAGAAATTATTGATGGTCGGTTTATTTACTGTTTGAATGGTGATTAATAAGTGATTTACTCAAACTCCCCAGATGGTTGAAAGCAGCTTTCCTGCTCGTATGAAGTGAAGCTGAAAGGACAGAGACTCACTTATTTGGCTGAGCGATGCCCCAGAAGGGTTTCTCTTCTCCCGGCTCGCAGCGCTCCGCTCCTCCCCTGTCAGTGAATGCAGCAGTAAGTATAACATTTCACACTAACAGAAATTAGGAGCACCGGAGAAAAGTAAACACGGGAGAATTTGGGAGCTGGGTATTTTGGAAAAAGAAATCCTGTGTTTGTATTAATGTTTCACCTCTGGGAAAACTTCTGTCACTGACAATTTAAAAGGGCATGCGGCCAACATTGTGTCAATTTGCTGGCTGCGGTGGTATTTACGACTTTATTGAATTAGGGGCAGAAAAAGTCTGCGGTGGGTCGAGATGTTCGAGGGGTGAAAAAAGAAGAAAAAAAAAAAAGGAGCGAGGACGGAAAACTATGACTTATTTTTGTTTCGAATGCGTTTCCGTCCACATATGGTCCTTGTTTTGGCCTATATACCGAGAATCTCAGAGCTGACCCGTGACCCGGCTCCTCAGACTAACATGATTTTGGCTGTCTCACTTTGAGCTCAATTTGACCCTTGTGTTCACCAGAGTTCAAGGGTCATCTCCAGGGAGCAGCAAATTAACCCAATGTGTCAAACCTGGCATGACACCATGTTCGGCCGAGCTCTGCTGTTTTGAATATTCTCCTCATTTCCACTTGCGTGCATTTGATGTTAAGCCGTCTCTTGTCTTGTCCAGTCATTTCTTCTTTTTTTTTTGTGTGTGTGTGTGGGTTATTTTAAATTCTACCTCTCTTCAAAGTTTATGGTGTGTGACTAATTCCCCCCCTTTTAACCTCCCTCATCCTTTTCTGCTGAGATCCCACCCCTCACACGGCAATCCCCTCTCCCCAATTTCTCTCTGTCCCTTTTTTCTTCTTTGCCATCTTCTTCCTTTTCTTTCGGGCAGGACCTCTCCTTGTGATCTTCCCTCTCTCTCTCTCTCTCTCTCTCTCTCTCTCTCTCTCTTTCTCTCTCTCTCTCTCTCTCTCAGCCCAAAAGCTTTTCTCTCTCTCTGTGTCTGTCCCTGCGGTTAAAGACGTTTCAGTTCAGCTGTCACAAATTATGTTCGCCTGCCCAGCTGTCAAAACAGGGGGGTGTCCCTTTCATTCCACCTCACATACTACGAAAGGAGATGGGAGGGGAGGAGGGCTTTAACGCCCGTGTTTGGACACAAGCAATTATCTCTAATTATTGTTTTTCTTTTCAGTTTCCCTGTCCCGATGGAGGTCCGACGAGACGAACATGCAATAATCCGCTCCAGTCGTCCAGAATCAGCGGGCCCTCGGAGTCCGGGCTCGGTCCTGGGACTCGGTGGCTTTCATCTCAATGTGAGTCAGGAGTTGATTCAAACATGGAGTGATGGGAGAATTAACCCCTGGGACCCAGCTTTCAATGGGCTCAGCTAAGAGATTATATGTGTTGATGGCAGGGCTTTTATACGCACTGGGCTTTCAAAACTTCAGCTGTTAAATCAAGGCACAGGATCTTCACCTTTTACTTCTTCAGCATGTGAATCCCCTCCTCGCCCTCCTCGCCAATGCGTGAGACGGAGTAACATTTTCCCTCTGAAGTGACGCCGGCCCCGCAACTTCACAAATTACGCCGTGCGTGTTCGGAGCCGGAGGGCTCCCCATCAGACTGCCACTGGGAGTTTGCGTTAGATGTGCAGCCTCAGATTCCCATGACCGTCGCTGAGCCTTTTGGGATTCAAGCTCTTCTTAGTGCATGTGAAGTTCTGCGGAATAGCGTTTGAAAGTAAGCGCACGGCAAACATTAACGGAGGAGCAGAAAACATGCAATCGATGTGAGACGAATTGGATCGTCCTCGAGATCGTATAGTTAATATGAGTTAGATGCTGACATCTTTGGTGGTCCTCGCACAGCAAGGGGGGGGGGGGGGGGATCCCTGTTCATCTTTGCAGACTTGTAGCCTACAACATGTTGCATGCATCCTCTTGGTTTCAACATCCATGCCAAAGCCAAAGGATGTTTTGGCAAAACAAAAAGCCACACGTCTCGAATGTGACTGGCACGAGGGATGATGAAGAGGAGGAAGAAAACAAAGGAGGAGACAACGAGTGAATAACTGATCGGTGTAGATAACACGGAACAGGATGCATATTAAAAAAAAACAGCATTTGTGGGTTTGCATTTCTCCTTCCTCTGATTCATAAGAATATGGCGTCTGGCTTAACCTCCTTCAGCCTGACCTCTGTCACATGTTGCCCCTCACTTTCCTGGAAATGCTCCCCGCTGAGACCGTTCAGACCTCTTAGAGGCACGATCCCACCAGCGGCGAAATGTTGTGGAAAAAATACATTAATTTCAATGGAATATGCTGGCGGGGGGCAAAGTAAATCCATGCAAATGTATTTGCGTCGAGATTAACTTTGGACCATAAAAGCAAGCCGTGTTGACGGGGCTGACCTTTCCAGGAGCAGAAAGTTAGATGGTTGGAAACAGAGGAAAACATCGTAGCTTATTAGCTTTGTGTTGTGCGTTTACTATTAATTCACCCACCTCAAAAAAAAAGACATGAATTTCACATCAGAGTCGATGTCTCTTGAACAAAGTGTGTGAATTTATATTCCCCTTAATAAAGAGCTTGCTAAATTAGTTTGTGGTCGCTATCTCAGAAAGCATTTATCGTCCTCTTTTTATTGAATGAAATGATGTACAAACCTGAAAACTTAATGCCAGGGGGGGAATAAACAGCGCAGAATAGAGGAAATAGAAAGATGCTAGCATGTTAGCCATTAGCTCACCATCTACAGAAGTTCACTAAACTATCAACGCCTTTGCTGCTGTGTCACTTGATGTGAACCGGCCTTAAATCTGCGCTGGTAGTAATCCAGTTTCTGTTCCCTCTATCAACAACAGGACTGCACATCATGGTACGAATAAGGACATTTTCTGACATCATTATATGTATCTCAATATTGCAAATGTATTTCTATAAAATGTTGAGCCTTTTCTATCTCTGAAAATATAAGAAAGACGGCATAGAAGTTAACTCATTTAACGACTGAACCTAAAGCTGACCATCACATCAAACCCAAACCCTCTGAAGCCTGTTTGGTCACTTTATAATATAAGTCTCTAAATGTAATAAACATGACACGGACCACCGAGGTAAGTATATACGGTGCATTCACACATATGCTTCTTTTTGTGTGGAATCATTTTGCCTCTGTAAAAGTCATCTAAGTCACTGAAAACCACTAAAGCGAGTTCTGCCTCATTGAGTTATGAGCCCTCCATGTGCTCGATGCATTGAGACCTCAGTCCTCCCCTCGGGTTTTTCCTCACAGAGCCAACATCACATTCATGGAGCAGTGGTTTTAATAGACACTTAGAAAGCAACACTATATTATGAAAATGTGAAAAATATTTCTATTTTTTAATCTTAAACGTGCATTAACATATTTATTTGGGGGCAGCCAAAGAAAAAGCTGTAAACAAAACACTGAAATATCACTTTAATAATTAGCGAACACGTGCCTGTTTACACATCCAGCATTTAAGGAGAAATATTAGCATACATTTGGAGTTGTGTTTGTGGTATCCTAGTAAATGCAAGTCCCACATTCACACTGCAGCTGTGTTTTTGGTCTCCAGTAACATCTGACGGCTTGTTTGAGCTTTATTTTACTATTTATTATATGTGATTCACTAATGTGGCTGAAATCTTAGTATGAAAACAATAGCACGCAAATTGCATACCCATGAAATATTGCATTATGCAAACAGACGCTACGCTGGCATAAATAGCCCACAATGCAGTGCGGTAGAGACGTTCATAACAGACAATGTCTGACAGCTCTGTAAGATTCCACTTTGCTGGGCTTAATATTTCTAATTAGTTTAGACTTCATGAATCTCACAAATCATCGTCTGGTCACATGGTCACACGTCTCCAACCGCCAATGGACGCTCTCAGGAAGCGACTTGGTAATTACACCTAAAAAGATTCATTCTACTACTTATTCACGCAAACGTATGTTGAACGACAGTCTGCATATTGAGTATTTAGTGCGTCGTGAGGTGAGCTAAAAGAACATCTGCAGAGCTGCAGAGTTGGGTGATAATTCTCTGTTGAACTCAAAGTAAACAGATAAATCCTTTTTTTTACCATTAGAGCCAATCATAATGGTGCTGACCTATGTGATGCTGAGCTTTGTGCTGCTATGTCTCCCCCCCCCCCCCCCCCCTCGTCCACCACCCCCTCCCCATCTTCACATTGTCCCAAAGGTGGTACATCTTGTCCGGTGTCACACCCAGCCACCCCCCTGCCTTCCCCCCCTCCCCTAAATCCTCTCTGTTAGGGTCTGATCCACCCTTTTTTTTTTGTGTCCGGAGTCTATAGTGGAGACATTACATGGCAAATCTCCATTGTCCGGCCTAGGGCTCTGCGTGTAATCTCTCTTGTCAAAGGGAATATTCAGCGATTAGCCCCCCGCAAATTACAAGGGGTGATCACTGTGTCTGTTCAGCGCTCATTAACTGCTAACAGGGCTTCATCAGAACCACCCACACTACCGGGACCTTCAACCTCTCACCCCTGACACCTGGGACTTTCTCACGTCGTCTCTCCCGAGCGCAGGATTTCTTTCTCAATCAAGACGTACTCTTTCTTTTTTTGTGTGTCCTCCCCGAGGCATCTGGGCAAGACGAGGTGATTAAAGAGTCGCAGTGTTAGTTTTGAAAGAAGATAAAAAAAAAAAAAAAGATCCTTCCAGCGAATTGGCATCAAAGTGGCAGCGACGCAGTAATGAGCGGGTTGTCAGAGTCGCCCGCCTGACATCATACCCGGGAGCCTCCCATCGTTGCGACGGCGAGGAAGAGAACACAAGGAAAGGTGTCATTCAGCCAACTGCAGGCTTGTGCCGAGTTATCGCAAGACCACCCATCTGTTACATGCGTTGGACAAACAGAAGAGTTCTCTAGGTGTAATATCTAACAGATGGGGGGGTCAGCCGGCAGAGAGGGCACATCAGAATGGGGTCCTCTATGATGCTGGTCAACTGGTCATTTCTCCCGGCCCATTAACCACCTGGGATCGCTATGTTTTGTCAGCTTTTTCCGAGTTTAGGGTTTCACTCGCCGCGCTTTGAAATCGGACACGCCCGCCCCACACATGCCGAGAAACAAAGCTTTCTCTGACAAACACACACAACTGACGTCGGCCCCGACCACCTCTCACACACACACACACACACACAAATACACATGCATAATGCATGTTTACTTACAGGTTGACACAGATATTAGTAACATGAATTATTTGTTTCCATTCTGTTTATTTTTGTCGCTGTGGCTTTAGGTATGGTTCCGATTGGCCCGGACTCAAATAGCTCAACAAGTAACAGATGGATTGCCACGAAAGTTTTGTACAGAAATTCATGATCCCCAGAGGATGCATCCCAATGACTCTGATGACTAATTCTCTGGTGCCACCATGCAGGTAAAAATGTTTCACTTACCCAGTGAAATATCACGACATCTGCTTTGGATTGGCACGAAATGTTTGCGCGGACATTTCTGGTTCCCAGAAGAAGAATGCAAATGACGTGATTCGCTGTCTTTTTCGTGCCACCGCAGAGATTCACATTTGTGTGGTTTTGAGCGAAATGTCTCGTCATCTATCGGATGGATTGCAATGAAATTTGGTGCAGACGTTCATGTCCCCCTCAGGATGTTTTGTAAAAACCTTGGTGATCCAACACTATACTATGCTAAACGTCACTCAGCATTGTTAGCATTTTCCCTGTGAGCATGTCACATGAAGCACGTTGACTGTTTTGTGACTGTGAATAAGTACAAGTCTAACTTTAATTGTGTAGATCATTCACTATTTATCTATCTTACCAGTGTTGTAGAGCTTGAGATCAGTCTTGGTCTTGACACCGGTCTCAAGGCAACTTTTTGAAGGTCTCGAATTGATTGCAGTTCTACTCGGTCTTGTCTCGGTTCCAGACTTTGGGTGTTTTTATAGGATCTTTCAGATGAGTTTGAGGAGTGACTATAGTTTGCATGTTCCACATTTTATCGTCATGCAGTGGGACTCGTACTGTTCTGGTCTTGACGTGATCTCAACCCTTCAGTCTTGGTCTATTATCGGTCTCGATGCGCTCTGGTCTGGCTCATGACTTGGTCTCGGTTTAGGTGGTCTTGACTACAACACTGCTATTTACCGACGTCACAGTAAACATAAGGGAACATAATCGTGGCGGCATCTTTGGTTTTGACATTTTGGAACAAGCAGGCACAGAATATGCTGCAAATTCAAAGAAACACGGGAAAATGTGACAAAAATCAAGAGTTCACGACCCTGTGATGTACTCTGATCACGTTATAAGCCCACATACTGTGAACCCACATGTGGAGGTCTTCTGTGTCTGTGAATTAAAGATTGTGGACAGATATAAGTGATAACTGCAGACTTTGTTTCAGGATGAAAGAGGAGCTAGTTGACACTTTCCCCTTCACATCTTACAATTCACCTTTCAGCCTGCATGTCGCAGCAAATCACTGCTGAAAGTTCAAGTGTGATAAAACATTAAATACACGAAGGAAACCGATACCCTTCAGAGTTCTCATGGTGTCCAGACTGCACGCGGAAATCAGGAGTTATATATTCCCAAATGCTGAATACCAATTTTGGTGAAAAAAGTTAAATATTATCAGATGTAGAATTCGGTCGGTTAAGTTTTAACACATTGTCAACCAAACACTTCAGTTTCTCACGGTGCCTAAAGTACGAGTAGTAGAGTAAGTCCAGTTTTTTGTTATTTCTTATTTTTCTAGGTGTCGTTTTGGAACCAAAATTTTGAAGGTGCTAAATTTGCAGTGCTTTTTTTTGTTGCCTCCGCATGGTTCTCAACATGGCTAACGGTGCTAACGCTGCTAACAACGGCAGCAGTGCTGACAGAGCTAACCGCGTTTGCCATCATTGAAGAGTTGACTGGAGCGGAGGCGGTGAAATTGAATCCAAGCAGTATTGTTTGAAATGGAAATCTGCCACTAACGATGCCGACATTTCATCTTTCATGGCGGAAGATATTTATTAGGCTGTCAGCGAGTGTGGGGCCTTCTTTCGCTGCTGCGATACTAGTTAATCGTTTAAGAAGCCCGCTCAGCATGCCCCTTTAATTATGGTTGTCTTTGATGCGTTAGATGAAGCTGTAGGAGGAAGAGGAAATGAATTTACAAACATGATAATTGTTAATAAAACCCCTTAATTTATATCAGACTGTGTGGGATTTAGACATGTTGTAATAGCATCTTGTCCTACAATTCAAATCAGTCTGGTTCTAAACGTAGTAACTTCCTATTTGTATTTGTAAGGCTGTGATTACTGCTGCTCCTTACAATTAACCGTCTCGCCACATGACGATCAGATTCAACATGTGTGGTGATGCTTTCACTGTCCTCATGGGGAGACGTGTAGCCCCATTGTGTGGCCTTACAACACATGTTGTGTTGGATTCTGGATGGTCCCGCTGGAAGTCTTGTAGCTGATGCATCTGTAGGGCTCAAGAGATTTGTACAACTTGTTCGTACGTGTTGCTAAACCGTCCATCAACATTGGTTGTTTTTAGTATAACTGTTTAGATATGAAGAACTGAAATGCTGATTTGATGCCATGGCTTGTAAGTATTGTAGGCCCAGTGGCCACTCCGATTACATACAGTATTACGCCGAATGCCGACCGTCTCTTTAGTCGTCAATGAGCTCAATCACAAGCTTTGTGTCTTGAAACGCCATCGACAGTCTTCTGGCTCTGAGACGTTTCCCTCTACAACACTGTCGCGGTAAAGAATGAATCACTTCTGGAGCAAGTCTCTCACAGACATGTTGTGCATGAAACATTTGAAAAACAGCTTCTGAAGTAGAGGAATTTATAAACACCCATCTGCTTTACACACACACACATACACACACACACACACTCAACGGGAAAACACTTGGCCAAATTACAGTTGCATCTGGATTTTCTCAATTGTTTTGCATTCCAGCTCCTTCAGCATAGCTATAGATCATAATCTCCCATGAGAGAATATCGGTAAGAGTTTTTTGGCACCTACTTTGATGGGAAGTTGACCTGGATCTAACCCACTACACTCCACACTCACCAATACCATGTTTAAACCCGGCATACAACTCACAAAACATGGCTGTAGCCTATATAAAATCAGCACTGACATTTTACAATGTTGCAACATTGTTGCGTCTAAACTGTACATTCAAATCTATAAAAACATCTTTAAAATGTATAGAATTTAAAAACAGGCTATCAATATTTTACCAAAACGTTGAGCGTCCAACTGAGCTGCAATAATACCGAGTTTTAGTGACTAAATGTCACCTATATTCAGCCGTCATAAGGCCCCTTTGCAATGATGTCATTCTTCACATGTGTGTGGTTGGGCTGAAAGATGATTGCAACATGCTGGCTTCTCTGCTCATGGGAACTTTGTTGAGAACTAAAAAACTGTCTGAAGTGCACAGAGGACCACACTCGAAGCCCCGACCAATATCTGCTCCGCTCCATATCGATTATTTCCATAAAATGTTATTATGAAGCTAATTGTGCTCCTGTACTTCAGATCAGATTGCCAGCGCACGAAAGTCAATAAAATGTGGTATTTGCGGGCTCGAGGATAAATCCACTTCAACCTAAATGATCTAACAGCCCCCTCACTTACTAACGAGACCGTGTGGCGTTTCACGAATTGGAATATTTCAGCGTGATTAGTGTGAACATTGCAAAACCTTCTGGCTGAGAATTGATCGATTTCACCCCCATACCAAGGGCGTGTGAGAGTCTCTTTAAGCCAAATGTGCGCAGAGTAATGGTTACGGTGCAGCACAAGTAGTTAATGCTCACTCAACTCAGCACGATAAAAGTAGATAAAAGTGTCGATTACTAGATGTATTATTTGAAAGGCAGCATGCAGGCGTAAGTGGGTAAAAAAAGACAAAAAGTTATAATCGCTAAGAACCATTATCTGTCTGATTGATAATAAAAGTCCTTCACAAACTCATAGAAGAATTTCTACAACGTCCTTTGGTGGAGAGCAGTCAGAGATGTTGTACGGGAAGCCAGCTGCGCCGTCAGCCGCTCTGATGAAGATATTTTGCACGGTAAACAGTTCCAGCCATCCTCCTGAGATTGTTGCTGTAAAAAATGGCACACAGAGAACGTGAGCTGTGCGCGCCCCAGCTGAGAGCCACTGCTATCAGATGGAGGGCGCAAACCGCAGAGTGTGGGACCATGTGGGGCGGACCACCCGTGAGTGTGTCCTTCCCCCATTTTCCCCCGGCTGCAGCTGGGGGAGACACAATGCTGGAGCATGGGAACCGAGCGGCAGCCATCAGCCGTGGAGCACGGGGATATTTTTGGTTTAGCAAATGAGGACAGGTCTCACTCAACTTTTCAGTGCACGCACAGGTTTTTTTTTAGGCTTTTCCTTCTCTGTGATGCTGCTCTGAGTCTTTATTTGTTTAATAAACGTCCTCTGGGAGTTTCAGACATGTGCCGTTAAAGCCCGGGATATAGATGCAAGATAGATTATTAGAGTTTCAGACAGAATCACTGTCCAAATCAAAAGAGGGAGTTGGGTTCACAAATTTGAACAAGTTGAATTTTAGCCAAGACATTTGAAATTAAAGGCCAAATCTGATGTCTAATTTGTGCAAACTGATTCCAAATAAAAGGAACATTTCTCACATTCCCACTTGACAACCATATAACCATTTGTCAGCCTGGACCATATAACCCCGTCATCCTCACCCGCTTGTCACTTTCAGCGGTGTCTTTTTGTTAAAAAATGTTGAAACCCAAAGCCCGAAGCCTTCAGCTGCGATGTTTAGGTTAAGTAACCCCCTGGGTTAATAAACTAAACAAAGGTAAACCGTGCAAAATGGCCACAATGAAAGCCAGGCTAAGTAAACGAAGCAGAGTTTACAAGATACAAGGGGTTGGGGCTGCGTGCGTGAAACTTTAATGTGAAGCATGTGATGAATGTGTTTTTACTCTAATAAAGAGGCTCCGAGGGAGAATCCTGGTGAAGAAAAGATTATCGAAAATCACCTTGCAAATATGTAGGAGCTGTATGTTTAGTGCACTTGGTTGCAGCGTACCAGTGTGATTGATGTTACAGCGATACCGTGGATGTTATCGGTACCGTATCAATCGATCAAACATCGTGGCTTTTGGGTTTAAGTCTGGACTTACTTTATGTTAGGTCACTTAATCGTTCGCTAAGTCTCAGCCGGGTATTTAGAGCGTGAAGTTAAACTGTCTAAACACGAATTCTGGCAGTCACCTTCGATAAAAGCACGCAGCTCATGGTTTTCACCCCACCCCGCTTGATTTATATCTTATCTGAGAGATTATCCGTGGAGTCTTGTGAGAGTTTGTCTTCACTTTAGGTGAGTTATTACATTCAGGTTTTACCCTTTTCATTTTCGGTCGGGTGGTGGGGGGGCGGGGAGGGGGGGGGGGACAAACACTGCACGTGGAGCAACTCCAGAGAAAATATGAACCTCAAGAACAACAAAAGGGTTCTTTTTAACTTCTTCAAACCACATCTCCCAATAAAAGCTGAACAAACATACCCTGCCACTTGCGAGCGGCTGCTGTCCAGCGAGTTTCACAGAAAAAGGGTTCGCTTTCAAGAGGGGGGTGGGGGGGGGGCTTATGGGACTAATGAAAACTTCACCTTAACTGAAATAATAAAAAGCACACCACCCAAACACTGGCGATTTGTTCCTCTCCGTCGTGTTTTCTCTGGGCCTCGGGCTCGGCTTGTCAGTCTAAGATGCTTTGACTGAATCTATGCTCACTTAAAGGTTTTCATTTTCCGCTTTTGTTTTTGTGGCCTGTTGATTCTTTCAGGGGAATAATGTGATTTAAAAAGATGTCAAATGTTGCTATGGAGTGCAGCAAACCGCGTTGTTGTTGGGATGTCTACAAGAAGACCTGATGGCATGCGAGGGGGGGAAGGGCTCAAAGCACCATGACCGAAAACCGGGGACATCTATCTCCCCCGAGCTCCTCCTGGGTGAAGACAAAGCGGGTTTAACGGTGGTATGAAAAAGACTCGCCTGTGAATGGTTACTGTTCAATTTGTATTTGGTTCCCTGCTGGTCGCTGAGCTGAGATCAGAGCCCGAAAGTGAAAACACATGGCGAGGGTCAGCAGGATCAGAGGACCACCACACACACTGCCGAGAGAAGGAAAAAGGGAATGGGAACTTGTGTGAAGAAATGGATTGAATAAACAGAGTCTGCAATCGCCTGCACCCTATTATCCTATAATTTACACTGCATGGGAGCTTGGAAACGCTGTTAAAGGCGACCATTGGTTTCCACTGAAAAGGGGCATTCCACGCCTCATGCCAATCAAAAGGCCAGGCATTATAGTCCGAGACAAGTTTTGAATTCCTTCAGGCCTAATGTGTTTATTTTAAATATCCCAGGGAAATTATTACATCAGTGGCAAGCAATGCCTCCAGAAACAGGCAGCCCTTTGAAGTTTCCAGCAGCAAAACATACATTTAATTAGATAATAACTTTGAAAATTGTATTTGTACAATCAATAGTGAGGATTAAATGTGGAAGTATGAGATTGGGCTAAAGAATTGGCCGTACCATGACAAAACAAACTTCAGAGGGAAGAAAATAACTAAAGATGAAGAATTAGAGCGTTGGGTTTGGCGCTGAGCTCGGCATCGGCTCCCCCCCCCCCCCCCCCCCCCCCTCAGCCCTGATGAATGTCAGCTCACTTCTTCCACCTCGCTTTAATTACCGCTCTGTGCACTCCGTCCCCTCCAATCTAGCACGGAACGAGCGGCCGGCAAGCTCAACGGTAGTGAAAACATTTACTGGAAACCTCTTGAAAGATGTTCTATATGTCTCCAGAGGGATCCATGCTGCCAATTATTGCTGCACATCAAAGCCTCCGAATGAGAAAAAGAGGGTGCAGTCGCTCATCCGCTAACCAACGGCCGGTCGAGGAGAGCGTGCCACCGCAGCGCAGGATGCTCCATGGTGCAGCAGGCTGAAGTGTACGGAGTGTGACAGCAGTGTTTGTAAAGAAAACAGCAGATCTACTTTGATTAATTGACCTTATTGACCCCCTTGCTAAGTCCCGCCCCCCTCAAACGCAGACTGGCCAATCATAGCGTAGCATCGGCCAGCTCCGACCATTTTCTGACAGCTATCCATCCGGCTCTGCTCTACAGACTCTCACGCAATTGTTTCAGATGTTCTTCTCTTTCAGGCTGGTTTTGTGGATTTGGAGCTAGTCGTGGATAAACGTCGTCTAATAGAGATACTTGTTACCCGTAGATGTTGGAAGGAGACACACGTTTCTAAAACGTTATGTTTCTCCGTTAAAAAACGTGTGGCGCTAACATTAGCAGAGTACGTTAGCACATAATTTAACTAGCGTTAGAACAAGCTACTGAAGGTCTACACATGCTGCTTTTGCTTTTTAATGGTTGTAACAGTGAATAAAGACTTTACTGGAACAGTGTTGTTCCTTCATGTCATTGTCTTCTCTCTCCATCAGGTCACTTTTACACTGTGATCTGTAGCTTTAGCCAAACACCAAAAGGATAATAAAGTGTTTTCTGTTATTTATCTTTTGATTCATCCAGTAAAATGGAAGTCTTTCTTTTTTCCATTTCATTTTCACGTCTCCACCCAACCTCCCCCTGTCGATCTGGGACTGAAGGCTAATTGGAGTCAGTGTTGTCCCGTTTGAGAATGGAGCAGATTACTATACGCTCTCTCATCTGTTTGGTTTGATGGGCATTGGCGGAGGTTATCCAGCCTTTGAATCTCTCTGCTTATTTATCCAACAGCTGGGCAAATACCCACAGCCCTTCTGCATTAGGGCTCATTTTTAAACATTTAGAAAAGACAGGGCCCAGTGTTTATGCCTCCATCTTCCTTCACATCTGCACTTAATATTATTTTGCAGACTTTACGCAGAACAAGGGCTCGATCCTTTGTTATGACAGGAAGATATTTAGAACTTTTTGAGGATTAATACTGTTTGCTTTCCTGTTCACTCCCTTCAAAACAGCTCCAGGGATCCAATAGGTTAAAGCTGAAATCCGTAAGTGAATTTGGCGATTCTAGTGGATGAGATGTTGTTTTCAATTCATCTGCCACTTACATTACTCAGCTGGAAAACATTGTCTGTTTTACCGATCCACCTTTTCCTCATTTGCTCTCCATCGCAGTTTTATTTTCCAGTTCATGTTCAGTGTAAATATGTAGGCTATTGTTCCTGGTATGAGCACATTTAGTCTCCATCCATAACTACTCTTATAACTTTGTTATTATAGAATTACATATCTTTATGAAGTTTGCATCACTTCATAATCAAAGCCTTAGATATTTATCTTGTCTGAGAAGCTCTAGAAACCCGGATTCTGGCTCTCTAATGTAATTATTACAGAGATGACAAACTTTGTATTTGAACTATTTGCTTTTTAGATTCTGATAGAAAATACCTTCCTTCAGTGGTTGGAGCTGCCTGTCTGATCTCTCAACCCCACTGGTGCACTTTAGCTGTGCGCTAGTATTGTCCCTGCAAAGGGCCACTGAGCAAGGCATTGGGATGCTCTTGTGGTGGGTCACCCTCCCACTCATTGACACAGCTGATTGAAGCACCCTTCTTTGAGTAGTAGGGTACAAAAACAGCGGCAAGCTTCGGGGCAAACCTTCCTCTCTCCAAACAGGAACTCGTATGACTACGGTTTCGTATCAGCGGCAACCTCAGCATGGAGAAAAAAATGGATTGGAGTTGGGCCATAATCTGCCCATCTCCATGTTTTTTCCCTTGTTTTATTTAGTTTGCCCAGAACTGATGAGCTTCACCTGTCCCTTGTTAGCGCTGCAGCCACCAGACCTCCTGCTCACCTGACCCCACTTCCCCAATCACTCATTCACTCCACACACCAGCCCAGTTCCTTCGTCATCGTCGCTGTGAAGAGTTTTTGTTACCTTGTTGTCACCTGTTTGCGTGCCACCTGCCTGCCGGACAAACTACCTACGTGGACTCGTGTCAACTGTAAGCTACATTTTATTCAAATACTGAAGTTATCCTACTGTCTCCTCGATTTTCTGCATTTGGGTCCATCATACACAACTGCATGTGTATAATTAGGGATAAGAAAGCAGTAAATTAACATCTTACAAACAACAAATGACCATGCAATCCACAATATTCAGAGCAATAATATAGCAACCAACAACTACTAGCTATTTAAAGATATAGAGAAGTAATGTCACTCTCCTTCCGTGCGTGTTGTAATCCGAGCACTGTTGTCGTAGTTTGTATTGTTAGCGCTGCTCGCTGAGAGCCGCCTGCTCAGCAGTCGCCACTGAGAGACGTTCAGAGGCAATCTAAATGCTCCCAAATCTGTGATATGAAAGGGGGACGAACCCACTGAAAATGATCATCAGCCAGTGGTTATCAGGCGGCAACCTCCGGTTCTGAAGAGTGAAGCCAATGCGGAAGTGTCATGAACTTGCATTCTCTCTACTGAGCAGCAGGGGGCGACTCCTCTGGTTGCAAAAAATAAGTCAAATTGTATGGAAGTCTATGAGAAAATGACTCTACTTCTCACTTGATTTATTACCTCAGTAAACATGTTTGTGGTCTCAATTGCTAGTTTCAAGTCTCCCGTTTTGAATAAATTGACCGTACAGTGGAGTGTGCTCCTCGGCCATCCAAATTCTGTTCATTAGTTGCAAAAAAGTCAAGATGGCGACGGACGTAGTCCAAGATAGCGACGGCCAAAACGCTGAACTCAAGACTACAAAAACGACAGTCCATAAACCAATGGGTGACGTCACGATGACTACGTCCACTTCTACAGTCTATGGTTGTGTCCTGGGAAGGCACCAGGCAGAAACAACAACAAGAGCCCTAAATGATTGGCAACAGACAAAACTGGCCATTGTTTTTCTGGGCCTGTTTACTTGATGGAGTGTTTTAACAACACATTGTGACAGACATTTAAATCCCATATTGTTCTGTTGCATAATGGACTTTGACTCTTTCAACGAGGACCATTAAAACAGAATCTATGAATATATGATTGATTCAAAACATAGTTGCGGTGGAAAATTTAACGAAACAATTATCAGTTGTATTTAACTTTTATTCTTTGGTTTAACGAGCAGGGCTGGCTCCAATTTTGAGGTCTTACTCACTCATTTTTGACTTATTCTGTAGGGAAGAGTGAATTTTCTCTCAGGAACAGTGAAGCCAGCTAAAGCTCTTGGCTAGAGGAACCATGAAAGCTGCAACTACACATCGGTGTGTAAATGTCCTCAGTCTGAACAGAAAGCAACACAAATGGGGAAAAAGGAACAGCCCTCAGAACAAACGCCTAAAAAAACATTCCCAAAATGAATAAGGAACAGCTCCTCAACCATAAGGCTTATATGCATATATCTAGTGTCCTTTAAAAGGTAAGACGTTAGGAAATATGATTTTATTGAAAATTAATTAAACTATATTACCATTCCAGAGAAAATGGCAAAGGAATGAAGGATGAAATAAGGTTTTTATCCTTGCTTAGTAGAAAATCAAAAATTCAGAGGCAATATTACTATTTAAATCAAGATCCCTACTCCTATAAATCTGATAAAAATACACAAAAATACATCATTAATCATACAATTTGGAAAGGTTATATAAATGTAGGACTACAGATCTCTCACCCAGGAGAACGCAGTTCGTTCCCCGTGTGAACCGAGAAGTCAATGTTGAATTTATTTGTCATAACTTGTGTACTTCAGTAACGGCACTCCCGTAGTTATTCTAACCCGAAATACCATCTTTTCCTGAACCTAAGTAGGTTTGTTGCCTAAACCTAACTGAGTTACTTCCTGTGAAGACATGAAACGAGCAGAAGGTTACTTGTGTGGCTGGCTTTCGTAGGTAATTGCCAAAAAATAATATTTTTCGTGCAAATAACTGTGCAGCATATCACCAAACTTATGCTTTAAATAAAGGATCAGGATATTTCTCACTCACATAATTTCAGTCTTCATTTACAAAGTATTTCAATACAGTGTACAGATAATGTATAGAGTGCATTTTAAATGCATGGTGATAGAAATGTACCGTTCATTTTTACTGTTGGAAGATGTCAGCTTTATATAAGACGTAAAGACTTAAACTGTGAGTGCGTGTGTGTGAGATCACTTCCATGAATCCAATCACACGGGGAAAAAAAAGACAACAATGTTGTCCCCCGCCGTCTACAGTCCATTTATCTCCTTGAATGATGGCCACTGCATATGCATGTGTGTGATTTGTATAAATGTGTTTATGTGTGTGTTTGTGCAAGAGCAGACACAGAGAGAGCAGCACAGACACGCAGCGGGGGGAAGTACACCGTAAACCTGCCACAAGTGATTTAGAAAGTCATATTTTTCTTGCTGTTGACCAGCAACATGTGGTGTTCATAGACGGCACATGAGGCAGGACGTAATGGATGCTTTCAGGATCTGACGAGAAGTGGTTCTTTCTGTCCCTTAAAAGTTAAAAACACACACATGCACGAAACATTTCCTCCACCATAATTCAGACGGACCACCAGCTAAGTCGAATGAGAGCGTATAGGCTACGCTCGGCATTTAACACGCACCAATCTTCCGCTCACGTCATGAATTATAGCGTCTGTCAAAAAAGTGAAGGAGAGGAATAGAGAACGCTTCTCCACCCATCATAATGAGCATCACCCCCCCCCCACCACACTTTTTCTAACCATAATTGGATGGGATGAGCATGTGCAGAAAAAGAGATCGATCGCATAGCATTTAGTTGGTGAGCTATGTGATAAACATGATTGATTTCCTTTTCTAACAACAAAATGCTCTCAACATTTGATGTTGGTTTGTTGACATGTAGTAGGACCGAGCATTTACTCTGTGAAGTTTTTAATTCACTCACTGTTTGTTCCCACTGATCCAGCTAACGGCGTCCTGCTGTATTGCCATACGCGTCTGATAAAGCTGAAATTAATTACTTTTCATCGCGTTTTATACGATCAACTTGTTGCACTTGAATACATTTGATGATCTTTTTTTAATTTGTACCAACCCGTGAGGCAAACACCAGGCAGCTGATAAACATTACTGCTGGTTACGTTTGTACGCCGCAAAAACATTAATTTCCTATTTTTCAGATTCCTAGACATGACATGGAACCATTAAGCATCATAAAATATAAATCTGACAACAATTATAACTTCAATGCAATTTATTCCTCACTGTTGTAGAAAGTGATTGTAAGCGAATATAAGTGTGTTGTATGTAACACTTTAGAGTGGCTAAAGATACATTTATAAATTATTTTTCTGCAGTTCTTTTTAGGGCATAGGAAGCACAACGAGGTGAAGATGTGGCGCCAAATAGGTGAACCTTCGTCCTAAACTCTTCCACATTGCCATTCAGATCACCCTCTGGCCACCACAGAAACTGCAGCAGATTTGCATCTTCCTACGGGACCTTCACCTGGTAAAACATGGACTCTATGTCGCCATAAGTGCCACTGAGGTGCTCTCTGAGTCTTAACAGGACACCAATGAGTGTGTTGGAGAGGTCAGGTCCTTGGAGTAACTGCTCATTTAGTGATGTTCCCTGATACAGTAGCAGTGCAGTCAAAGACTACTCTTATCTTCTTTGGGTGGTACACCCCGTAGTGAGGAATGTACCACTGCTCAGTGTGTATTTTCTCGGCGTAGCCTTTTTCAATAATGCTTTTCATGAAGATCTTGTAATATTCAAGTCTGAATTTCTTTTTAATTTTGTTCTTGAGAGTATCAACCCGCTGCTGAGCAATGCAACAATTATCCGGCACTCTGATGTTCTCATTTCTCAGTGGCAAACTCGTGCAGTAATGTCCATGAAACAACTTTGCTGACCTTGTAACTAGGTGCATGAATTGGCGATCCTCTTGAGGCATCTCTTCCTTCCCTTTTCTGGGAAATCTGTATTGTACTGCTTCACTAGCAATTCTTCTATTTCCACCACTGAGATGCGATTAGCGGTGTAGCTCTGCAGTTTTCCCGCTGGCTGTCTAAAGGTCTTCTCCCTTTCTGAGGTCCATTGATCAACCATCCCAGGGCGGTTTTGACAGCATAGGCCCCTCACCTTCACTATTTATGACCCGCCAATAGCTTTAGGGATGTTAGCACCTATGAGCAGACCAACCTCTGCTTCGATGCACGTCTTTCAGGTAAGGCTATTGCAAAATATCTTCCTGTTGTGGAATGTTTTCTTTCTTTACTGTGATGTGTTCTGTGTGCCTCCTTCTTTGCAAGCCTAGCAGACAGCTTGGTGATGTGGGTCTGCAAAGACCGGACGATGGCTGCGTCAGTAACTGAGTCCTGTATTAGCATCAAAGACCGCAGCATCCTCGTGCCGCAGAACTTCTTCTGCAGGTCTTTCCGTACAGCCCTGCACGCTTTCTTGGTGCTCTTGTAGGCCGAAGCCTTCGGTGATGGCGAGTCCCTCCCTCGTCTGGTTTACCAGTCTCTTTGTGTGGGAGATCCACTCTTCTTGGCTGCGGTTCTGGGGAGCGTCACACTTGAAAGCAATGCAGCACTTAATTAATCACAGATGTTGCATCTAATCCGTTTTAAAAAAACCTGTTAACTCAGTTTGCTACAGGTTTGTCTGAAGCCTGGGAACTCTGCAGCGCTGTTGGTGGGGTCTCTAGAGTAAGCCACCTCCCTGCCAAATTTGCTGCCGTGCATACTATTAATATCTTGCAGGTTTCATGCCGCTACGTGCTCTTGCCGTGCACATGCTCTATGTAATGGGGGAAAACCACAACTTAAGACCGCTAACAGTGGGGTGTAATTTTTTCTAAATTGTTCTCAAAGCCACACAATGTTAAATGCTTGTATAAATCCAACCCGAACCAGACTTTTGAGGGTATTTTAGCACAGCCCTGGGCCAAATTATGATATTATCATCCAGGGAGACACAGTGAGTGGGAAAGCCCTGAGCCGCCACCCGCATAGCATAATCATCTGCACAGAAACAGGTTGTCTCGTCCTAATGAGAGGTGGGTGGATGGAGGGTGACAGACTTGCTTGGCCTATGTGTACGCGGCCCACTGCACCCAAACTAAAGAGGGGATGGTGGTCTCCGCCATCAGCAGACATTAGGCTCCAGTGGGGAGAATAAGCTGGCTGTGTCAGGTGTCAGTGGACACTCAGCGACTGTGGAGGTCAGTGTACAGACAACCAGCGCTGGTTAGATCCCTACTTATCAGAGGACAAGGCCTCCATGGTCAGTGAATCAGCCCAAAGAGCTGCCCTAATCCAATTAGATGATTTTGTTTGCATTTGTGTGTGACTGAGTGTGTGTGTGCATCTGTCTCTTTATTTTTGTAAGCTGTAAACCAAAAGGCATGGTCTTTGATTTCATTTTCAAATAATCAAACGGTACAAACTGTTCTCGTTGTTTCAGCTCGTGCTGCACGATGCGGTGGAGATACTTCTCACAGTTAAACAGGAAAATACCAAAAGCACTTGTGTATACCAATCTGATTGAGCCCTGTGGGGGTCGCAGACACATTTATTTCTCAAACCGTCTCTCTGTCAACATCTAGCCAGTCACACAGTGAGCAGAAAAGGCCCGCCAGATTTCCTTGTGTGTTCCTCTCACCAGATAACCACCTCAGAACCCTGAGTGTTCATGAATGAAGGCCCAGATGTGCGCCATATGCAGATTCGTAGTCGTGGAAGGGTGGGAAACATGTTGAAGTGCATGACTTCATGAGGGAAATTCACATACATGGAAACACATCTCCTCTGGCGTGGTGATTCTTGAAATGGCTAATTAGGCTAGAGCAGCTGGCAAAGGAGAAATCTGGCAGCAGGGGTGGCCGTACATAGTTTTTGGGATCGCCCCAGTTTTCGGTTTCTGTGGGTTCCACGAGCTGGTCTCTAGAAAGATCACTCGTTTGAGGTGCAAGAGATCGACATCTGCAGGGTGCTTGAAGAAGAATTTGTTCTTTTTGCTGGTGATAAACAGACCTCAAACATGTTTCACACAGGGAAGCAGCATCCTAGTTCCCTACAGCTCTACAATAAACCACCGCTACCTGTTTTACTTCAGGTTTTGACGATGGTTCTGAACCTGATGGAAGCCCCGAGGGTTCACAGGAGAGGTTGTGAAATGATAAACAGGATGAAAAAGAAAAGAAACAGTTCTGCTAAATTGTTAAAGGTGCAATATGTGACATTCAGAGCGTTTATATAGCAGCAATAAACTATTTACTTTGTGACGATATAGTGGCGTGATGTCTACCTGAGCAGAGAATGAAGTCGCTCTCTGTCGGTGTGTTATAATCAGATCTTCTCTGTTCTTTGTTGACATGGCCGGGCCGGCGGCTCGTGATTTTAGTGCATGTTAGTGCACGTGAGTGTGCCACCCTGGCTAGCTCAGGGCCGCCGTTCTGCACTGCACTCATACGGCGGTTACAGCTTATAACGCCAATGCGACCGGCGTAGCACCCACCTGCCCGGTTCCCCCTCAGGTAAACGCTGTTAGCTTGATACAGGGATTCTTTTAAGGTGGTATTTGCCAAAATAGTTAGTAATTAGTCAACTGCAGGATTAGTGAAATATGAAAAGCAAAACCCTTCACCAACTTAATCCCATTTCTGATCTGCATCCACTGTTTACAGTTTCATGTTTGGACACACAAACCACTTGAGGAAAAGGTCGTGGTCATGGTTAAAAGAAACCAGCATTGACTGTTGGGAGCAAAGCAGGAGGATGAAAACTGTGTCACACATTTATTTGACCCATCCATCCACCCTGACCTGCTTTCTATGAGATTTTGAGCTGCTAATATCAACGTTACGCTTCTTAACTTTTGTTCCTGACCAACAACATTCATGATTCACACAGCCTTGAGGTCCTTGTCAGGTAAACGAAACATACTTCATTTTACTTCTCTAAAATATCGATATTCTTCTGTCAATAGCCACGGATGTTTTCCAGCTGGGCTGCAAGAAAATGTCTATTCATGCACAAAGCTTGCCGATTGACAGCGTGTGATGAGGCCAGATTCAACTCCAGATTCAAGCTTGTCATTCAAGGTATTTCTTTTATGAAATAAAAAGTGCCTCACCCCAGCCTTGCACCTCCTCATCCCGTTCAAGACAACAAAGACGCACAACGCAGCCGAGCCCGTTTTCTGTAGCAGTCCCCATTGTAATTTGAAACATGCTTGAGAAACCCCTCTACATGCTTGAGAAACCCCTCTACAACCCCACGGCTTCCCCTCCGCACCCATTGTCAAATGCAGCGAGACAATTAAGGCCACATTAGATCTTTTCAAGTGCTTGTAATTTCATAAGAGTGGGCTTTCTTTTCCCTCCTTTCCCCCCTTTTTGAAAATGGAATGGGGGAAACCCGCAGTTCCTCAAGAGCCACTTGGAAAAGATGGGAAACAGATATTAACCCTGCGAGTGATGGTTCTCCAAGAGGCCTCCTCACTCAAAACCCCTCCCCATACCGCCAGCACCTCCGCTATAGGGACCACACACACACAGACACCTGCACCCTCTGATATATACACACACACACACACAAACACACACACACACACACACACACACTTCTAGAACCCAATATCCAAACAGAATGACACACTCTCCCTATTCAGTTGTCTATTTAAAGAAGAAACTGCAATAGATTTTGACTGATTTCCTGTCTTATATTACTCATGATGTGAGCTACAATTACATGCATCCATTAACAAAATGCTCATGTTTTTGTTGAAATAATTGAACATACTCTGTATATTTCCTGTATTCAATTGATTTTCCTTGGCTCCTCATGAGCTTACCCCATGTTGAGTAACCCGGGCCTCTCCATTTGGCCCCATTCCACCACGTGAGATGTAAATGATGTATTGTCCTAATTAGATGAAAAAATATGAGTAATCCTCCCAGCATGCACCACTTCTAAAGGGGTTTATTATTCCAGCCAAAGGTGCTACTCTGTTTTATTTACTTTGATCCTGCATGTTTCGGAGTCTTTGGTAATCAGAGGTAGAAAGTCATTACGTTGTTATCACAACTGCAGCCATGGCGGCCCGAAGCTTGACACAAGACGTTAACCCGTTTTGTAATGGAGAGGCCTTCGCTCGCTCAGCGGCCGGGCCCACACGGCCCGCTGCCCCGGAGGAACATACATCAGAGGGCGAGGTCTTCATTACGACCTGCCCCTGAAATGAGACCTCGGCAATGGGCAGAGGTGTGGAGAGCGCGACTGCGGGGGACCCGAGGGGAAAAAAAGGGGGGGGGGGGGGGGGGCCGGCTGGCCTTTGAGGACTGAGGCCTAAAAAAAAAAAAAAAAAAAATCAAAAGAGTGAGTGATGGGTGTGATTTGAAACCCACTCCTCCCATCAGCCTCCGCGGTAATCACCACTTTAAATCAATGTGTTTAAAGGAAATATTACCCAGGGGTTTCTGTGCTACAGATTTCATTAGGAGCCGTCCTAAATGAATGGAAAGCCGCTCGGCTTTGTTTGTTTTTCTTGGTGCGTTCTGTCACGCTGCGTCCCCCCCCCCGTCCCCCCCTCTTTAAGAGTCGCGTGAGCGGCAGCCATTTCACCTTGACCCGCCTGATTGACCCTGACGATGGCAGTGAAAAAAATCTCATCAGTGTGAAATGTTGCCATGGTTCCGGCTGAGCCGAGACCCCTTGTCGTGGGTAACGGGGACAGTGGGGATGATTTTATTTTTTTTTTTTACACCCCTCCCCTCTGCGCCGTTCCTCTCTTCCGTGGCTCCACGACGCAGCCATGTGGGGCTGCATCGTGTCTGCCGGGCCCTCTCACACGATCCCAGCACTATTGCGTGCAGAGGGCTGCGCTGAGAGCACAGCATTTTCACCCCACTACCTTACGCATGAGTAGGCTTGGGAGGGGCTGAGTGATAGGGGGAGGGGGGGAGGAGGAGCAGAGGAGGGAGGGTGTGTGGGGGGCGGGGGGTGATGTAGATTGACGATGGAGGATGAGGCATGGAACAAAGGTCATGTAACGAGGTGAATATTAGAAAAAACAAGCAAATGATTGAGAGATTTTGGAGGTTAAGATGAGTATGGCCGACTCGGATAAGGAATGATAGAGGAGGGTGAGAGAAAGGGAATCTCCTGATGCATTATTCAGTTCATACACAGACAGCCGGTGGAGCACTCTCTGAGGTATTACGTTAACACACACACACACACACACACACACACACAGCGTACTACGTACGCAGACAGGATGAGAGATCAGTCTGGGCACACAAACCACAGACAAAACATTGAAAGCGTACACACATGCTTCCTCTCTCCCGGCCTCGCACAAAAGGTACACTCACCCGCCCACTCGCGCACACAAACACAAAGTAAAACACGGTTATTTACTCATTCCATTCAACGAAAATTTCACCAATTTTTGCATTCTGCTGACACACACAGCCAGAATCTACAGTAATGATCTCCTGATATACTCTTAAGATATAAAGCTAACACACAATCATCAGAAGATGTGTGTCTTAAACCTTGGAGTGGGATCACTTGATGAGAAGATGAGTTTGCAGGAGATTTCTTAGACCGAACATGAATATATGTTTGATTCCAATATGAATCAGTTTGAAACACATCGCCGATTCAAAATGAGAACCACATGAAAGGGTCTTAAAGTTTCTTGCAATTGTTATTAAAACACAATATCTGGAACCATGGGTCCCCTTTGTCCCAATCCTATTTCTAGTGTTTGTTTCTAAGTGATCTAATTGGTTACAGGTGTTTTCACAGGTGCATTCTGGGTGCATGTTGATTGATAATTGAGTGTGATCTTTCAATGGCAGTGTTTAGCAAATAACATACACAGCATGCGTTTTTAGTTTTGAATGATGTGTGTAGCGCAGATATCTTTGTGGAGTTATTTGGAAAAAGGGTAACAAACCCTTGGTCTGACAGCATTATAGTAATCTAAATGAACATTTATGTGTAAATTTGTGTGTGTGAGTGTGTGTGTGTGTGTGTGTGAGAGAGCGAGCGAGCGAGAGAAACGGGTGTTACTGAAGCACTTACTTTGCTTTAATTGTCAGAGTAAATGAAACCCCATAATAGATGAGTAATTTGGCAGTAAGTTAGAATGTGTGGTCGTCCTAACGTCTTTTTTTTCTTCTTCATCTTCTTAAGTGTTTTTTTCCACTATTTGTACCACTTTCACCCCGTTAGAATAACATTATTATCACAAGCATGAAGAGCACCACAATTATTCACAGCTCGCTCTTTCTCAAGTTAGGAAATCGCCTTGAAAATTGGCCAGGCCTGCAGAGTGTTTGCCACTTAAGTCCCTGGTCCTGTGCTTTTGAGATGTGTGTGTGTGTGTGTGTGTGTGTGTGTGTGTGTGTGTGTGTGTGTGTGTGTGTGTGTGTGTGTGTGTGTGTGTGTGTGTGTGTGTGTGTGTGTGTGTGTGTGTGTGTGTGTGTGTGGACATGGAAACTCCACACCATGCATGCTGTCAGATCTCAGACCGTAACATAAACCAATTTTCGACAGTGTTTCTCCTTCAATCGTGTTAAGTAACAATAACAACAAAAAGGTATTTATAATTTATCTTCCAAATGAGGTAAAAGTCCAGCTGGCATACATTTTTTTGGACTGATGAAAGTATGAAAATGAGTACATACCAATTTGCAACACATTTAAAAGTGGATGAGGTATAGAATTACTTAAATCCTATTTAGATTTTATTGCACTGGCAATTACTCAAATTGAGCTTTAAGAGGCATCATCTTATAATCAATTATAAAGCTAAAACCGACAGTCAGACCTGGTTTCCAGCTCCAGCTCAGATCTTTTTCCCCACGAGGAGCTGGACTGCTTCAGCCAAAAAGCCTCCTGACGTCCAGATACACAACAGGTCCAGAGGTGATGTGGCCTTCACAGTCACAGGGCAGCGAAACAAATCTTAGCAAATCCATCTTTTCACAAACAAACTTTTAAAATTCTATCAATTTAGCTGCTTGACTCCCCTTTGGACTTATTTCTTGTTTCTTAAAAACTGTGAGTTATAAAGCAGCGAATGCTGAAACATCATGAGCAGCATTGCTGATATAATGGAGGCATGTCTTCAGACATCATAGCACTGAAATAATCTGGCACAGCTACGTTTTATTGATTTTGGGGACTCTTTTAATGTATTGAATGTATTTTAGTCACTTCTCCACTTTACTGCACTCTAATGTAAGGTCACTGGTCCATCATCTCCCTCTTTTTTGAGGTTCTTCTTTTAAATCTAAGCAGTTCAAAAGAAGTATTATCCCAGAGGCTGTTTGAGTCTTGAATGGTAAACCTGAGGTACATTCTGTCTTTCAGATTTGTCGGTACTCTCTGTTGCGTTCCCACTCTCCTCCAACCCCGTCACTGCCATACCCCTCCTGTCCACCAGATGGCCTCTGACTTTTCCCTCACATCCATGCCACGCCCTCCTGCCCTGCAATAACCTCTTTTCCCCTTCAGTCCCAGTCACCTGACTTTCCCCGCCCACCTGCTCACCTGCTCCCACTTCCCCTCACCAGCCCTGCAGGTATTTAAGCGGCCATTTTCCACTCCCTTCTTGCTAGAAGTGTCATGGTTGCAATGTTGCTCATATGTTTGCTTTCCAGCCATCTTAACCCAAACCTTAGCATGAAACCTGTACCTGATCTGTTCCTGTTTTTCCCTTGTTGCCTGTTAACTGTTCTTCAGCGGCTCACCAGCTGTGTTCTCTGGATTTATTTGGACTCCCTTCCTGTATCTGTAGTATCCCTGTTCTGTTCCTGTCTGGGGGGGGGGGGGGGGATGTCCTGTCTTCAAATTGATGAATTGTGCATTACCATCCTGCTCAACTTTACCTTTTCAAAATAGAAGTCAAGTCTTACGAGGACACAACCCACTTGAGGCAACAAAATGACTTGGTTAAGTTTAGGTGAAGATCTTCCCGTCGGTTGAAATGACTACGGAAGTGCTGTTACTGAAGTTACGTGACAAATAAATCAATGTTGACTTCTTGGCTGAAAGATCGCCTTTTGTTGTTGCTAAAGCTTTTAGCGTTTTAGTCTGAAAAAAAAATGTAATTATGATCAATAACTCTTTCGCTTGCTTTCTCTACGTTTCATAACTTATTGCATTTCTGCAAAACCACACCACTCGCATATGCGATAAACGCGTTAAAGATTTGGTCACTCAGAACAATTTGTTTGACTCCATATACACAACAAAAAGAGCCTTTTCCCACCCAGCATGCCCACAGTTTCTGCTAATAGCAGGTTGGCCTCTCATTGTTTACAGGAGGGAGTGAAGTGGTATCCCTTAACTTCTGGCACAGGATCACTTTCCTTTTGGATTCAAAGCAGAAATCTCCTCACAATAGGGAAATGATGTCATACGATGCAGAGAAGGGGGTCAATTTGAAAGCAGGGGCCACTCTGAACGAGTTATTTGTGGACGAACCAGAAAACGGAGAGAAGAAAAAAACGCAGAAATGTGTTACTCTCCCCCCCCAAAAAAACAATGAAGCACACAGCTAATGAGTCGCAGCGCTGTGTGAGAATACAGAACCCAGATGACTGTTTCTCCTCCGTGTTTGTACTTTTGTACATTTACTCCTCAACAGCATCTGGTGCACCAACGTTTAATCAAAAGTGTTTATTCAGGATGCAGACACTTGGATCAAAATGATCCTCTAGAGATATTCTGTTCACTTTTTAATGGTGCTTTACATCAAGTTTAAGGAAGTCTGCGGTGATCATTTACTCCTAAAAATACAAATAGTTTGTATGTGCATCATCTAAACACATATTCAATATTCTGTGTGACACTGTAGAAAAAAAACTTTGTTTTCAAACGTTTACTTCACATCATCATTAGCATCAGGAATGATTTGACAACTTGTACTTTTGCGTGCAATAAGAACACCAATCTTGCTTTTTGCGTGTCATTTATACACCATTTAGTCTGTGCTGACTGCAATATTAATGCATCAGCGTGAATATGCTGCACTCTAAACAAGTGATGTAGTGAAACATTCAAATGAAAGAGAAACTGCTTTTGCAAGCAACCAGGAGACCGGTGGTCGAGGCTGGTGTCCAAATATGGTGTTGTCTTAATTTGAAGTTACCTTAGTGCAGTTTGTGATGTAGTTTCCTATTACGTTGTTTCCATATATATTTAACTTGGTTAACGTTCTTATTTTAAGCCCAACCGTGATGTTTTTTTCTAAACCTAGCCAAATGGTTTTGCTGACTTAACCTAACCGTTGGTTGCAAAAATCCAAGATGGCGACGGCCAAAATTACGATCTCCAGGCCTCAAAACGTCAGTCCACAAACCAATGGGTGACATCGAAGTACCCACGTCCAGTTTTAAACAGTCTATGTGTGATTTGGGATTAGGTTCCTCCTCTGGGGACCATGAATGCATGCACAAAATGTCATGGCAATCTATCCAATAGCTGTTGAGATATTTACGTGGTGGAGCAACCAACGTTGCCGTCTCTGGAGACACCAGGAGTTACAGAAAAGTTTGACTATTGATTTCTGCCGGTAAGGGTGCCCCACTAGCTAATGGTTGCTACTCTCATAAGGCGGTTACATCTGATAATTTATAATTTAATATTCGCCCGCCCGTTTCCGTGTTGTTGTTCTTTTCCCTGATATCGCTGTTAGCACCGTTAGCTGCTAAACGCCGCCATGTTTAGAGCTGTGCAGAGACATTAGAAACATGAGGCCTTGGTTAAAAGAAATGCCCAAAAGAACTAAGCATTTCTCCCCCTGCGTTATTAGCAGAGTTCAGCGTGTTCTCGCTACACTTTTGTGCATCAAATGACGAAACATTTCTCGTCTTTAAACTGCGCCAGGAGACGAAGGCTGAAATTATTATGTGAAGCAATAAATGTATGAATGTGCTCGACGAATGGCCGTTCTCCTGCTGCGTCAATGATTTAAGAGTAATTCTGGGATTAAAAATGAGACAGCTTCAGACACTGCCCCACACACACACACACACACACACACACACACACACACACACACTGACTCTCTCTCTCTCTCTCCTGCTCCCTCACACACTTAAACACACATTGTTCCTTTGGGATCTGGGCTTATTCATGAGTCTTATTATGCCAAGGTTTTCAGCTCTTTCCTTTTGATGTGTCATTGTGTTTCTCAAGCCTTTTTAGGTGCTTTCTTCTTTTTCTGAGTAACGTTTCATGAACACCCCCACAATTCAGACACCCACCCAGCCCCTAAACACCCACTTCACCTCCAGCATCCCTTTTGGCACTAATGATGCCATGTTGTGCATTGTCTAATTTTCCAGCAGGTTTCTGTACGTTCTACTGGGAGCTGACTGATTCCAGATTCCCTGAAAGACGAATCACGATATTTTTTTCGCGTGAGAAGAGCCAGCCATTTGTTAATATGTTGCCAGGTTTGTGTGTGTGTGTCTGTGTGTGTGTGTGTGTGTGTGTGGTATGTGTATATTGTATAAATATTAGAGGATAAACATGTTTCTTTCATTTTCTTTTGTGTTATACATAAAGTTTGACCTAAAATGTTTGCATTAATTTATGTAAAAAGTTATTCATTTGAAAGAACATATTGACATACTGACTGATCAAATGTTTCAGTCCAATACGTCACATTGATGTACTTGTACACAATCTCAAGACCTTCATAGTCTGGCTGTAATATAAATCTCTTTTCAGACTTATTGAACTCAATTACCCTCTCACCAGTGCCGCCGTAACATAAATCTATAACCCGCAGTCGTCTAATTGGCCCAAATAGTTTGAACTACACATGATCTCCAAATGCTTTCACTCCATTGATTCACATGTTGCAGCTACACGCCTCTGCTTTGAATCCCGCTTTGGCTTCCTCCCGATTCCTCCATGCAAGATGCATATGCAGATTGCACATGAGCTCTTGTGAAAATAAAGGCACTTGTGGTGAAGGGTCTGAAAAGTCTCCTGAAGTGGTAGACTCTGCGGCCTAATTAACATGCCATAGGTGTTAATTGGCAGCTGGCAGCAGTCAAAGCAGTAGCAGGTGAGCACCAGCGCTTGTTGAACTGAGATGCACTGAATAGCACGAGGAGTCACTGGAGGTTGATACGGCAGCGATTTGCAAATCAATGCCCACGGCTGGAGGTTAATTTGGATGTGGAGAAGTCTGACATCATGTTTCCAACCTCATTCAGGAGGTTAAACCATTTTCCCCTTCTTTTTTTTTTTGTTTTGTACCCAGAGGATTTGATCAAAACATTTTAATCTGATCACTTCTACTGCGGTGATGTGAGAGTTCACGCTGTATGATTGAATTTGACTGTATAATGAACCTTTTTGGTGATAAATAGCTGTGTAAACCGAAAAGAAACTAAGCAAATCACTCACATAAACTTGATTTTCATCCACCTGCTCGCATTTTAAAGTCACGTAAGTGAAAGGTGTGAAAAGCCCTTCCGTCCATCCCAACGTCATACTGATGGCACTGCAGAGGATTAGCAGACCTCCATTAATAATGGCAGGCAATAAGAAATGCATGTGGATTATTTGAAATACGATTTTACTTTAGATAAGCACACATCCATCTGTTATTAAATCCATTAGATTCCCCACATTACCCTAATGACACAGACAGAAACTGCAGCGTCCTCCTTCTACTGAGCTTTAAAACTTATTGTGTGTTTATTGATTTGTAGACATCAGGTGAATATTTATTTGGCTAAGTTGAGACTTAAAAGCATTGCTTTATTATAATAGGACATACATGATTTAGATAAATGATATTCCCTAAAGCAAAGAAATTGATTCAAATTACAATTAAAATACAGTAAATCCAGATAATGTCGTTTCAAAATTAGACCCTGCATTAAAATGTGAATTAAAAAGTGTTTGTTATTGTTTGTAATGAAGTTATAAGGACGTTTCATGCTTCCAATGATGATGTATTTGTATATTTATTTATATATCAAGACCTCCCTGTCTCCAGCCTCACCGGGGCGTTTTAAAGTATAGTTCTAGTAATTGTTTACACTTTTTTTAATGAAATGTAAAGAAGCTTTTAAAGCTCCAGCTTTCCTCGGCGGGGAGCAGACGAACCTCAGCTCTGCCTCTCGGTCTCCTCCCTCCGCCCCGAGGCTCGGGGGAGTTGTGGCCCACATTCACAGCCTCCCTGCGGACACCGAGCTGTATATGAACCTGACCAGTCAATTAGGAGAGAAAACAAAAACTAGCGGCAACCAAACACGACCATCGCGTGCAGTCCCGCAGCTTCGAGCCAATAAACACATCCACGCACGCGCGACACAGCCTGCACCCGGGATTACTTTGGTCACCGCTGGTTTTATTACTCGTTACTTTAGATGTAACTCAAACACTTTAGTGCTGTTTTATTCTTGCTTGGTTTCTTTCAACGCTATTCGTTGTTTTTTTATTTGCTTTAATAATTCTGCTATCCCAACATTACTGCCATAGTGTCACTTGACACTGAGTTTATTACGCCACACATTCAAATAAGTCGTTTTGAAGAAGAAGAAAAAAACGACTCCATCAACCTTAATAAGCTAAATATTAAGTTAACTTTCCACCACAAGCTCAACTCACATCTTAAAGACCCCCTTCAGACAAGTTCTAATAGCAACAAATGCTATTAAAATACTGTATTATACTTTGAATGCTATTGTATTTGTCCATGGTTTCTCTGCAAAAAGAGTTCAGTTTGAAATAAAAAAAAATACTAATATGCAAATATTGTTCTTCTCAAAACTCAATGTGCATAATTCATTTTTTCATTTTTTTATAAATGATTTCCTTTAAGTAAATCATAAATTCAAGTTGTATTTGTTGCTTCACCTCATAACTTAGACTGAGTTTGTGAGTTTGTTGTTTTTATTGGTGATTAATTGAGTCTGTTTCAAAACGATTTGTCTGTTTGAATTGTTGTTGTTGTTGTTGTTGTTGTTGTTGTCATGAATATTATTATTGTTGTTGTTTAGAGGATATTAGCTGCAGGCAGCGTTATTAGATGCATTTTATTGGATTTATTGGTATCAACTGGGCCAAAATAGGTTTCTCTTGGAAAAGATGATTAAATACATTTTAGTTAAAAAAGTAATATTGTTAATACTATTGTAGCCTCCTACACCCTCCGAAAAGCATTATGGGGAAAGTGTGTCAAAATAAGTAGAATAAATAAATAACTATAATAAAATAATGACAAAAATAAAATAAATATTTCTGTCGTTACTTTCCTATAACTTTTTTACTAAAACATTTCTGATAATAACCTGTGTCAAAAAAAAATCTGATCTGATGCAAAACTGTGAGTTGCACACACATATATATATATATATATACAGTACATAGTGTGTGTTTGGCGGTGAAGGAAAGGAGAACAGCTTCCTCAGCTTTGGGGCAAAACGCTCTCGTCTCTTTCATCAATTAGCCTACCTCCCACCACGACTCAGCCCCACACGGAGTTTCAACACCACAACAACACATTTAGTTCAGTTCATGGAAAAAACAAAACATCCATTTTTAAACACGTTTTTCATCAACTTGACTGTTCGGCGTTAATAATTCACTTGTGGTGTAAAGCCAATGAGATCTGTTTGCGCACGAGCCCTGCACAAATCTGTTCAGTCACTGTAGGTGGCGAGTTTCCTCAATTTATTGAATTGCAACATTTTGCCAATCCCTTTGCATGGAAAGCATTGTTTCGTTTCTTTTCTTTTTTCCTCCACAGGGGCATTATGGATACTTACAGTCCAAACACACAATCCTGCTTAAGGGGACACCAGGAAAGACCTGCTCCGCGCTGAGGCGCTTGTGCTGATGCCAGACCATAAACCATAAGCAGCTGCGAGCGATCAATAATTAATATACACCGGACGCGCATGGGCGACGTTAACTGTAGTACCTGATCAGTGCTTCCCCGGAATATAGTTTATTATGACTATATGACCATATTATGAGTGATTGAAGGAAGTACTCCACTGTAAGAAATGCTGCACTTAAACTGTTGCCAAAGTAAAAGTTATCCAACTTACAGTATCAAAGTAGAAGTACACAAATAACCCCTGCGAGTGAGGTACTGGTGTTATTGGAGTAATATTGCGTCGTTCGAGGTGGAGCTCACGAGGCAATTTTACTGATTTGCATGCTGTTTGATCCAGTGCATTATTTGTTTTGTAATAAATATTTTTGGTAAAGTAAATACAACAAAATGAGTAGTGCAATACAAACAAGAATGTTTATTTCTGAATTGCAGTGGAGTGGAAAGTTGTCTATAATGGAAATACTCGAGACATGTACTTCATTACTCTTAAGTACTCGAGTAAATGTATTTAATTCCACTGACATAAGACTTCAGAGTCAAATCTGTCCTCTTGGTTTGTTTTGTCGAAATGTTTATAGGATCACTCAAATATTTGTACATGAAAAAAAAGTTGCTGATTGATTATTATTTGAAAAAGTTTTGTACAACGAATTTAAATTCTAAAAGGTCTAAATTTAAACTTGCTCTCTAAGGCCCTCGAGACACAAATGAAGTTATTTTATAAAGTATGCAGGATTTTCAAAATAATAGTCAGGAGTAAGTCCAGCAAAAGGGCATTACAACTTCCATGGCTCCACTCCCTTAAGAACTGCTAAAGTCCTTCTAATCAGGCCAGTTTGCAGAGTTTGAACTGGAAATCCTCCAGTCAGCAGGTTTACCTCAGTTGAACTAAAGAGCTTGTTGAAGGTTCAGAGCTGAGATCGCTCTCTGCTTCCCTTCAATAAATAATTCTAACAAAACTGTACATGCAGTCATCGAGGACGTCATTTAAAATGACGGATTCAAGTTTACACAGCAACTAGGGCAACGTTCCCGGTGCTTCGTAATAATGTCGAAGTTTTGACAAATCTGCATTAAAAAAATGTCCAAATTAAATTCTTGGCAATTTTAGGTCTTAAACGATTATGTGAAAGTTCAAATTCATTTTGCATCAGTCCACCCTCTACTCTTTATTACGTTGCTACATTTAGAATAAAAAGTGTATTTATTAAGATATTCAGCTCATTAAGAAGTTTATTTGGGTGACAAAAAACGTTTTAATACATTTCTTTTAATTGCATGGTGGGTAATAGCACTGTACTCGTTTAAAGAGTTTTAATTTCAAGTGTCACCAGGTGTCTCATGACAGGAGGCAGCGATGTGTCTGTTTTTCATTGATTTGTATTTAACACTTTGTTTTTCTGAAACACATAAAATGACTTCAGCGGCGACCTGTTCTTTTGTCTTGAAGAAGTTTTTTTTTTAGAAGTGGGTTAGACGTTAGAATAACTTTTAAAGTGTAACGTTTTGTGTGTGTGTGTGCGCTGCGTTCACGTTCACGGGAACGCTTTTTTTCCCCTCAGTACTACGTGCTGCATGGTGATGTTATAGGTTAGAAGTCTCCCAGTGTGGGAGCCCACGGGTGCCCGTTCACGGGAGCGATCTGCTGAAAGTTTTTGTTCCCAAGATTGTTATCGGTGAAACGATCCAGCCGATGAAGTCCCGGTTAACAGATGGCTGCGGGCCATCTGAGACCTCTGCTGCAGCCAGATAGCGTCGACTCCACTGAGCAGATAAGGTGCGTTCGGGAAATGTTTGTTTCTGTGTTTAGTCACATTTAATGACAACGTAAACCTATCTCGAAACCCATAATGAGCGGCCATTAGAACTACAAAGGCTCCCAAATGGTGCGCGTTCAAGGGAATATTTTAGTGTCATATCAAAATTACAACTCGAGTAAACCAATTTTCTCCACACAGGAATAAACACAGACTCAAGTGAACCGCAGAGATCAAGCTCGGGGAATATCACAAAGTGTTTTCCCGAACTGCAGCAGACTTCTCGAGCAATTAAGAGCGCTTGGCTCTGAATGGTAAAGGAAATAGCTTTCCTTGCTGTTAAATGTCACCAGGAACGCGCCCGGGGGCATAAAGTGACCACTTTGTTTTGGTTTTGTGTGCTTCAACCCTTCTCTGTTACAAGGACTGCGATGTCACAGGAGAGCAGGGAGTTCACCCCGAAGTCTGAAGAAACGTGTTTTACTTTAATTAAAACTCATTCGAATAATCAATATTATAGCAAAATGCTATTCGAATTTTTACACACCAAGAGATTTAATTTCTTTATTTACCTCTCATATTGTTTTTTTGAGTTCATGCCATCAAAATGTATTTTTTTTCTTTGTTTGCACAATCAAACCAATTGATTTCAGCTTTGACCCAAAAGACAAAAGTTGTCTTTTCTTTTCCTTTTAACCCAAAACATATACAAATAATTATGATTATAACAAACCAAGAATATCACGAGAACCATAACACTTAAATAAAGCAACAAGTTGAGGAGCTTCAGTGGGAAGATTTAATGTGTGCTAAAGAAATGAGTTACTCCATTGGATCGGGATGAGACACAACCACATGCATGAATATTGACATTTACGATCGCTGTCAGTAAAGAACGGCCCAAAAGCTTTTCTTCTTCTTCTTTAATTCTACCTCCATGGCTGTTTTTGTATGTATTTCCATGCAGCAGTACCTACTTCTCTTCTTCTCACTACATAGCAGCAGATCCAATGAACCCCTTTACTGTGAACATGCACTGTCCTCGGCCCTGCACATCTATCTCAGTACATTTACGCACCTCTCTCTCTTTTTTTTTTTTTTTTTTTACACCCCGTTTTAAGATGTAACAAAGTTGGGTCACGAGTTCCAAAGATTGATGTCTGCAGGAATTCCCTCAGGTCAGAGAGAAAGCTGTGTTTTGAGGACCTTCTTAGCAGCCTTTGCCTCACTGGCCTTTGACCCCCGGCCGGCCCTCTTTAGTGAAGGAGCATAATCCACCGAACATGGATTTAAACAAACAGTGTAATCCATAACACTCGGCCGTTGCACATCTCGTTCAGGTTGTGAGCCCCGCTGCTGTTGTGACTGCGTTGCTTTTTTCTGAGGGCTTGATTTGTCTCACGGACTTTATTGTCCCTTTGGCAGCCGGAGAGCGACGACTCGCTGCAAACTTTATGTGCAGACTTTTAAAATCTTATCGGGCTCTTCTTGTGATTTCCCCGTGCAAACTTCACACACCTGCTTCATAACTTGCTGGTTGTTCTGGGTTTTTTTTTCCTCCCAGTGCTGCTCTGTGTGCACTCGGGTACAGCTGTGTTTGTGGCCCTTGCACCTCCTGCCCTCGCCTGCCTTCCCCGCCGCTTCAAGCCTCACTGCACCCCAACCCCCCCCCCCCCCTCCTTCCTTAAAAAAGTTCATCAATATTTTGGTTGACCTTTGACTTGACCCGCGCAATTAAACAATGGGATTTTGGGTACACTAAATGGCCTGGCTTTGCTACAGAGGGCAGACTAATGAGAGGATGTCGTCTTTAGTTTATAGTTCAGTCCAGAAAGCAGTGGAGCGGAACAACAACCCGGCGTTCCGTTAAGCCGCCTCACGCAAACTTTTCAAAGCAGGGGGCTCTTGGAATCAGACTGGGCTTTCCAATGTCGTTTACCTTCACTCATTTAACCCCACCCATCCACCTCCACCCACTCCTCCACGTTTTATCTTGCTTTAGTTCTCCCTTTTTGGTTTGTTTTTCAATTTCAGTGTAGTTTCCTCTTCAAATCCGCCCCTTGTTTTAAGAGAAACAAACATTTTGCAGGTTTTTACGTGAACAGATGTAGAAGAGTATTGTGCTGTCAGTCAGACTCTGTGTGTGTGTGTGTGTGTGTGTGTGTGTGTGTGTGTGTGTGTGTGTGTGTGTGTGTGTGTGTGTGTGTGTGTGAGAGAGAGACACAAAGCCTGTTTTTGTGTGTTTAGCTGTGTTATTGATGTACTTTTCCCTCGGTCTTGCCAATGTTGCTTTTTCAGTCTCCCAGCTGGAGTAATAACTGCTGAGACACTTTTTTTTTTAATCTAAAAGTCTGACAGTGGCTCGTCTTGACCAGCAGTATCACAGGTATAAAAACACTTCATACGGTATAAAGTACATCGTGTTGTGAAGGTTACTTTAGTAATCTGGAACCTGTTACATTTCTATATACCCTGTTAAGAACTTCAAAGTTCTATAGCTTATTAGAATACTTAAAATGCTTTAAACTGGGCAATATAGCAGAAAAGTCCTAAAAACATAAACCTTAGTATCAACACTGAATACTGTCAAACGTTTAATAAAAGGTCTTAAATATAACTTGACTTAAGATGGGATCTATAATATATATATATATATATATATATATATATATATATATAATATATAAAATATATACGGATGCAACACCTTTGTGATCACCAACATTTTGATTAGTTGTCATTTAATTACATGTTCTTCTCTGTTTTTATTTTATTTTAATCAGTTACTCCCCAGCACTGTAAGTATATTTGGAGATACTTTTACTTCCATTTTATGCCACTTTATAGTTATATTCCACTACATTTCAGAGGCAAATATTGTACTTCGTCTTTCTGCCATATGTCTTTGACAGCAACGTATTAGTAAACTTTGCAGATTAAGATTGTACATATAAAACCGGTTAATGTTAATAAATACAACACATTGCTGTAGATTAAAGCAGCGGTTCCAACCTCGTGGGAATGAAGCAGTGTCACTTTGTCAACCACAACAAGGATGGAACCGCTGGATCAAACTAGCCCATAGTATTTTAAATCAGCTCCAACTCCACATCAAATAATGCTTACACATCAAAGCATCAGATATTTATCCAATGCTATGATATATTATATTGTCGTGGGGAATTCGGCATGATGAGTACAACAAAAACAAATTGACCTCAAATCTAGGCCAATCAAAGAGATGGTTTGACTCGACATCAGTATGAAATCCTAAAGCGTCGGCCATGAACGTCAACAACAAACACCGTTTTGAATGTAAACCTGGTGATAATACGGAGGACACTTGTTCATGATCTGTTTCTGTTCATGTGTGTCGACCACTATTGATTTATTCAAATACATTATTTATTTATTTTTTAAACCAAAATTGATTCTTTTGGTAAATGTTTAAAAAGTTTAAGAACCAAACGATTAAACCACAATTCAGCCCTCTGATGTTTCCAGAATGAAGCTGAGCAGACGCTGCTCTGCACCAAATGATTTATTAGTGCATCAGCTGCATGTTTATGTAGTATAATGGCACTGAATCTATCACTGCCACTATATTGTCACAATGGAATCGTGTGTGTTGTTACTGTTATATATCTGAATGCCATACTATTGTAGATCCCCCTCCCCCCCCCCTCACTCCTACACACACTATACAAACACACACATGCGTACACGTACACACACGCTTCAACCCTATGGTGCACATACACATACTGGCTCCGTCTCCATTCATTGGCTCAATCTCTCGAGGAACCTCCTCCCAGAGCGACAGACTCGATATCTTTCGCTCTAATAATCCCTCACAAACGCTGCGTGTGGCTTTAGTGTCCCCGAGTGCTCTCCGCACGAGATGTCTCGTATAGGACTCGCTGTACGAGTCCAACGAACATAAACTGTACGTTCACATAAGCGTCAGTAATATTCCTCCTCCACAGCACTCGGATGCATCTTTACATGATCTTCTGCTTGTTTGTCTTACGTGATATCCTGCACAAATGGCTAGATTTGCTCATCTTGCTAATGTGCTTCAAGGGATTTTCCTCCATTTAAAAAAAAAAAGCCCTGAAATAGCACCTGATGTGTTGGACGAGGGGGGGGGACGGACGGCATGAGAAATAGAAGTGACAAAGGGACTGAGATGAATGGATTTGGGAGAGGAGGACCGGCTGTCTGACAAGCAGAGGGCGGAGGGCTGTGTCAGGCATAGATGTGTGTGTGTGTGTGTGTGTGTGTGTGTGTCTTTGAGATGGAAATAGACAAGCAGACACATTATGGGATTACGGATGTGATTTGGGGCTAAAGGGAGGTTAGAAGACCTGGCTGGATGGAGAAGGGGGAGCGATGACTCAGGAGTCTCACACACCAGGGCAACAACAACAACGCTCGGAGGGGAGCGGTGGACGTCCAACAGCAATAGTCAACAGACTCCCGAGGAACGTGAAATATTTGATGTGTTAGAATGAAGTTTTTTTTCCCTTCTTAGCCCATTGTGGAGGTTCAGAGTGGGGTGATTTGCTGGTGGCTGGTCTGTGCTCACTGGCACTTTGCCCAAGCAAGCGGGTTCATTACCACTGAATCAGTTACAGCAGACTAACACCCAGACTTCAACCCGTACACCTCACAGCTCTGACGAGACCGCCCCCCCCCCCCCTGCCCCCTCCTCTTCTGCTGTGCCAAGATGGTTTGAGACCTCCTCTTTGTGATGCAGCCGGCTTCCAGTTCTGTGACCTCTGAAGCAGGAGAAAAAAAAAAGAAACGCACCTAAGAGTGCTCTCAGGTTGTTTGTGCTGTATCCACCCTGGGGAGAGCTTTTAATTTCCACTGGAATGCATTATTTTAGTAGGTCAGTGTTATTGATCTGCTGATGTTGTTAAAGGAAACGTTCAACATTTTGGTGAATACGCTTATTTCATGTACCTCACACTTTTCTCCCATTCTTGCAACTGTTAAATAGCTTAACCTAATAACTGTTAAATTCCTCTTCTTACCAAGAGTCTATGGCTCGTCATGCAAACTTAAAATGCTTCAACTAATAATTTGACATTTGGGGAATCGCTTTCTTGCCGGGAGTTAGATGATTAACTCGATACTGCTCTTTCTGAATGTAGCAAAACCAAAGTGTAAAAACAAGTTGCTGTTTTTACACGAGGTCATGGAGCAGACTATGTCTTGGCATGAACCAGTAACTCCCTGGAGTCCCGGATGGTTTGTCTAGCAACTGGTAGAAGCCAAGAAATAGTCCAAAGTGAGATACAACATGTTAATTAGTGAGCTTTAGAGGTGCTGTTTCCAGTTTTGGTGCTAAGCTAAGTTAGCCGGCTGCTCGTGGTAGCTTCATATTTACTGTAAACCCCCCCTCCCTGTAAAATGGCAGCTTGTCAGTTTTTACACTTTGCTTTGTGTACCGACAAACAAGATAAAATAGCGGGTGGTAGCTTCATATTTACCGAGTTTTAACCGTCTTCACATCTTAACGCTCAACAAGACAGCAAATAGCCACATTACTTTAAATGTTTAAGTATACTTTAATGTGTATTTTGTGGATGGATCCAAAACAAATTGAAAAAATTCCCTTTCCAGTGACTGAACAGCAGCAGAATAATCTCTCATAAATGAAAACATATGCAGCCGGCCCTTTAAGAGGGAAAAATGATTGAGAGCCTCAATTGAAAGAGGAAGTAAAGAAGGTCAAAAAGTGATCTTTATTTTCTTAAGCATCCCTACCTCTGCTATTAGCCAGTGGTAGTTTCTTAACCTTTTTGGTCTTGAATCAAGGGCCTGCCCCCCCCCCCCCCCCCCCCCCCCCTTCTTTCCCCAAATGGAATTAGACTAAAATTACAGCATGAGGTCATGGCTCCCTGGCAATGAACTCGACAACTTAAAAAAGGGGTTGGCAAACAAGATTTGAACCTTTTGAAGAGCATGGCTTGGTATAGAAATAATCATAAAAAATAAAGTATATTCACTGAAGCATGTCAGCATGTTAAAGCCAGAAACCTCAAAGTGGGAGGACTGAAGCAGGAGTTTTTATGGAAGTGGCCAGTTTCGGCATTCTTGTGATATTCCCAAAGGAACTAAAGATAGCAGGGTTGTAAAGTACGCATAAAGGCTCGAGCGCAACAAAAGACATGCACAGTGCTTCAAGTATGATAAAGTTTGTTCGGATAGGTACCGAAAATATCAGGTCTGTTTCATTGTTTTTACAATCACGGCTGCTCGCCTTCTAATTATGTGATCTTGCAAAAATGTTTGTGGTGTTGCATAAAGTTTATATTGTGAGGACGGCAGCGAGTAGAAAACACCAAAGCGGAGGGAGAAATCATCGCTGTTGCAACAAAATTCCAAACTTTACACTTTGTTATGATAGCTGCGTATGAAGCTGGGAAGTTGTTTTTGCGTCTGGGCTGTAACGTCCTTAAAGTGCAGGTTGCTTTGCTTTGCTTGTGGTTCGTCTTTGTACGACAGCTTCACTGTTGGGGCTTCTAAAACAAACGTCCCAGGGCATCATTTTAACCACAGTACCTCCATATGCAGCAGAACCTCTCCATGTTGTTCTATGCTGATTTTTAAGAACCAAAACAACGTTATATATGTTGGGTTGGAATTCACCTCGTACCGTCACAATAAAATAAATATGCTGAACAGCCATCAGGGGGCGACTCCTCTGGTTGTGTAGACGTCTAAAAGAAAATGACCCTACTTCACTCTTGAAGCATTGAGACCATAAACTCATTGTAAACATGACTTTATGGTCTCAATCACTAGTTTCAACTGTTCATTTAGCAAATGATGGTCCCATTCAGAGTCAAATAGGCCATAAAGCAGGGTGTGCTTTAGGGCGGGGCTACCTTGTGATTGACAGGTCGCTGCCACGGCGTTGTCCGGTCTGTGAGTTGTCCGTGTTGTCGTCTTACAACTTTAACCCTTTCATAGTGTGTTTTCAGTTCATGAAAGTTAACTATTAAAAAATGTTGGTCGACTAAAAATGTCTGAAATCAGCGTTTGGTTGTACTTGGCTTCACCCTCTCGTGTCACTTGTGGTTGCAAAAATAAAAGAAGATGGGGACGGACCGAAACCAAGATGGCGGCAACAAAAATGCCAAACTGAAAGCTTCACAAACCAATGAGTGACGTCACGGGGACTACATCCACTTCTTACACACATGTCTATGATCAGTAACAACATGTCTACTAATTCCCCTAATACTACTACTAGTGTGGGGAAAAGTCTTCATGTATGTATAAATGACAAATTGTTCAATGTATAGAGTAAAAACAAAAGAATATGGTAGAAACAACAAAGGCACAGGACAATAAAACACAAGCTAGGAGAAAAGGAACACAAGATATACTGTAGGTGAATACAGTTTAAGAAACACTGGCCAAACTAAAAAAAGTGACATTTTAAATTTTTAACGAGACGTTTCAGAGGCCAAAAAACCCACAGAAGCTCCTTTTAGTTGGCGAGACAGTTGGGAGACCTTCGTCAGGTGACCACAGACAAAATGTACTCTGTGGCTTTGCTGAGTAATGGTAATTAAAATAATTAAAGAAATGATTTTAAATGTGAAGTGGGAGCCAGTGTAATGAGAGTGAGTAATGTAATCAGGATGTTTTGATGTTTGTCAAAAGTCTTTTGTTCATTGTTGGTGGTGCTCTCTCCAGTGTACACACACACACACACACACACACACACACACACACAGGACAAACAACCCAACCCAAAAGAACAACTACAACATGTCCGATCAGCAAAATAACACTAACATAACATGAGTTTGACTGGGAACGGCAAAACAGCACTTAATCAATTCAAGCTATTTACAGTTATTCCGTGATTACAGCTGAAGTAGATATGTTTTAATTAGTTTGTGTTTACTCTGTGTGTGTGTGTGTTGGACAGCAATGTTCCTGTCAAACCGACGTAATTTAATTATAATGATTTAATCACAACGATGGATGGCATTATTATCCGTAAATCAAAGGTGTTTCTACGACTGGTTTTTACAGCATTTGTATTGTGTTCCACGCCGTGCAGCAACCAACTTAATCATGACGGATATCAGTTTATAAACTATCACAGGATTCTTAGTAACACAGAGAAGGACAAATACAGCTGGACTAGTGTGGCGTAAAATGAAGGTGAACATTTCCCTTCATAGTTTCTGTAATGCAGACTCGATTAATAAAGTTGGAGTATCAGTAAATGATTCATTTGGTTCAGAGATGTGTTAATGAGTGAACACCAGCAGCCTTAAGTTAGCCTAACAGCATTTTTGGGACAACAGAACGAGAAGAAAACCAAAGAAATCATCCGTACTTTTGACATTTTGATCTTTAGACATTCATTAAGTCCAGTCAATAAGATAATCGGTCGTATTTATCACCTGAAATCAGCAGTCATGTTACTGGAATCAGTGTTCTGTATGTTTTCACTGACCTCTGTACTTGCGTTAAGGCTTTAAAAGGTATTTATTTGACTCGCTGGAGAGCAGGAATTGATCATCAGACAAAGTTCTAATTTCATGGTCAGTATTGCAGTCTTCAAGCAAAGCATTTCCTCACTGCACCACATGAGAGGTTAAGTTCATTTTGAATTGTGACAACCAATATGAAAACACTTTGAATGTGACAATAAATGGAGTGTATCGGGGAAAAAACGCTCCCTAACCCTGAATGTTTTTGTGTGAATTTCAGCAGCATATTCCAAATGATATTTCAGCTTTTGCAGCCTTCTCTATGTGGCAACAATGACATGAATTAAATTCAGTTTACTGCATGCTCATGCTCCAACGTTAAGTGTATTCTCAAACTTTATTTCATTATAGTCGCACGGGACGACTCTCGTGACAAAATGTTCTTTTACTTTCATTACGGGACACGAACAGCAGTCTCCTCGACCAAAGTCCTGTTTAGTTTGACCCAACACTGACTGTCAAACACTGACTGTGGCTCAGAGAGGTTGAGCGAGTCGTCGTCTTCCAAATCGAAAGATCGGCGGCTCGATTCCCGGCTCCTCCAGTCTGCAAGTGTCCTTGGGCAAAACACTGGAACACCCAAATTGCTCCCAGAGGCTGTGCCTTCCAAAGGTGTATGAAAATGGGCGAATAATGACGGTGCTTTTGAGAGGTCGGAGGACTACTGTATAAGGTCCATTTACCAAAATTATGCTGAATCAGAAAGGTCAGAGCGAGTATGTGAAACATGATCAACTAGAACACATGTCACTTGTCCATCCAGTAGTAGTAGTGCTCCAGGATTAACCTAGCGTTAAATCACCTGCACATATCAAAGATATGGATGGTCTATTTGTACAGCCACACCTCAGTCAGACTCACATCCAGCTCACCTCCTATGTAAAGCAATCGCACACACACATGCTGTAGATTACTCGCAACATGATGCAGATCACTTGTTCCGCATGCGGGACATGTCATGAGTTTGCGAAATTCTTTCCTATGAATGAGAATCTTGTCTTGAAGCCATCGCCGAACCTCGTCCTGCTCTTTGTCTAAATGCCGCACGTACAACTTTAATGACCTCAGCTGTACAAACAGAGCGCGTACTCATCTCCTCCTCCTCCTCCGCACCCTGTCCTACGGCCGGTCCCTGGAGGCCGCTGTTGGCAAGGGGGGGGGGAGTTTGCAGGAGTCAGGTTTTTGTGTGGGGGGGGGGAACCCAGATGCTCGGTTTGAAGGAAGCTGAATAACTTGAAGGTTCACTTGGTTGAGCGCCGTAAGACACATTTCAACACTCCCTCCGCTCTCTAGGTGGGTGCGCCTGCACTGTATGTTTGTCTAAGGCGGTGTGAGAGAGTGAAAGTTTGTGTTATTCTTCAGCGCATATCAATCCTTTCTACATTTATGCAAGCCTAAAGGTGTCTCGTTGAAAGAAAGAAAGAGAATATCAGGAATCAAGTGCATTACAATGCCATTTCAGAGCATGGGAGAAGAAAAACAAACAAGCAGTGAATGGGGTGAATAGTGATGTTATTGTGAGTAAGTGTGAGTGAAGTAGTTAAACGCTTCCATTGCTCTCCCTTTTCTCTCTCCTCCTGCCCCTCAGGCTCCATAAAAAATGGCAGCGGATAGCAGGCCGTCCCTACGGAGCATCACTAGGATAAACACGCACTCATGAATGGCCCGCATTGAGCCGGGGGCTGGAAGGGGATGCAGGGGGGAATACTGGGGGTCACCGGTGGAGCCCTCCTGCCGGGGGAGAGGTCACCACACTGACCGCCCTCCTAGCAGCCGAAGACAAGGAGGATAAATTCTTTTGGTAAACCCCTTCTCCACTCCTCCGCTGCCCGTCAGCCCTCGTTCCCGTCATCCCTCCCTCCCACACCCCTAAAGAGTGAATTGATCCCCCCCCCCCCCCGCTCTGCTACTGAGAGACTGATTATTTGTTTAGACTGAGAAAGTCATTAAGCATTAACGAGGGAGCATCAATCTGTCAGGAAGGTTTCACCCTCAGCTGTACTCTCAACTGGAAACCAGGTAAAGGAAAACAGTGGAAAGTACTGTCATATGTATCGTATAAGCTAAAGAACGTGTATGCCAATAAACTGCCAATGTGGCGGAAGATTAATGTCTGGCTTGTTTGTTCTCGTTTACACAAGACAACGCTTTCTTACTTCCTGGTTCAGCTCGGAGGGAACCACAGGTCAGGTTTGTCTGCTACTCGATGCCTTCAGAAGTGTCATACTGACGGGAAAGAGTAGTTTAGACATTTTGGGAAATGTGGGTGATCGCTTTCTTGCGAGAGTTAGATGAGAAGATAGATGCCACTCTCCTGTTTGTGCCATAGACTGTAAGAAGTGAACGTATAGCCACCATGTCGCCATCTTGGTTTTTTTGCCAGTGAACAGAAGTGACCATACTTGGACTGTGGAGGAGGGACCATCATTTACTAAATGAACATCACGCTGTGTTGAAGAAGACTTGAAACTAGAGATTGAGACCATAAACTCATGTTTACAATGTTTACTGAGGTAATAAATCAAGAGAGAAGTAGAGTCATTTTCTCATAGACTTCTATACAACCAGACTTCTTGTTGCAATCATCTTCAATACAGCAGCATGTTTTTTTTAGTAAATTATGGTCCATTTAGAGTAAAATAGACATATGTGATTGACAGGTCACTACCACGCTGTTGTCAGGTTTTGGGAGTTGTCGGCGTGTTTGTCTTAGAACTTCACGACAAAAAGAAAAGATGGCGTCGGCCAAAATGCTGAACTCAGGGCTTTAAAACGGCAGTTAACAAACCAATGGGTGACGTCAGGGTTACTCGTTTCAAACCACAGGAATGGCATCAATGAATTTGTCTGACTCCAACTAAAAAATATATATATATATATATATATATATATATAAAATCCATTCTGAAACTTACCTCGGCTATTCAACTGTTGTATAAGCGAGAGGAGGGTTAGAGAAGTGTGAGGTACATGTGGGAGGAAAAGCTCCACAGCTAAACAAATGACCAGCGTTCAGATGCACAGATTTATGCGTTCGCTCTGTGACATACTAGCACCATCCAACTGCATCTCACCTCTTCTCCTTCGTCGGCACACAGTAACCCTATCCCCCCCCCCCCCCCACTGGTGAAAGGCAGAGAAATGGAAACACGCTGATCTGTGTAGCATGTGTGCTCGCGCCGGACTGAGACCACGTCCTGGAACCCCCCTACCGCCTCGTTCCACCTGAGTGCAGAGTGACGGGAGACGATGGAGAGATCAAGAGGAGGAGAACGGTGTTCGGCCAGTGAATCAATTAAGCTACTGTGAAAACAACGACGTGCACGTGCAGGCAGGGAAGTCGCAGCTGTCAGAGAGGTGGCTACCGCCTGCATCTTGTCTGCACACGGCTTTAGACAACTTCATCTTGGATTTGTTGTAGTTTCAGTCGTTAAACGTCTCGTGGATTTCAGGAATACACAAGGTTCCCTTCAGCTTATCTCTCATTAATGAAAACATCCTTCAGATAACATCCAGAAAACAAACCACGCCCCTTTTTTTAAAAGCAATTTTCCTCCAAGCCCTCTCACTTATTGTTAATATTCTCAGCTATGTTTATCTGGCACCTAATATATTTGCTTTTAAAACAAAAACTCTCTCTGTAATCCAGTTTTGTTGAAAGTCTCCAAATGTGTTATTCTATCTTGTTTGAGTTGGCTGCATCGGTTGTGCAGTGCTGTTCATGAATCAGAAAAGAATAGCCACTGAAGACCATCCGGGGCATCGTTTGAGAGACGTCCTCGGCTAAAGAAACAAATACAGGCTTTAAACAAATTTATGTATTGTTATCTTAGGCTTCGCATATAGCCGACCACAATTAGTGAAGCACAGCGTTTTGTTCCCAAAATATTGTGAGAGGAAGATGAGAACATGTCAAAATGTTTTATGGTTAGGGTTCAAGTTGCTGCCATTTATTTGGCTTTTTTTTTTGGTTTGGTTGCTTATTAATTGAAAAGAAACAAGAAAAAGGAAAATACAGCGGAGCTAGACTTATTCTCACTATCTTTCATTTTACTACCAGGTTTAAAAATACCAGAACAAAGCAATTAAAAGATTGTCACAAATACAAATTCCCACAAACGACATTTCTGACTAGCTACCAAAGCATTTTATATATATATATATATATATAGTCCTGAACAGCTAAGTTAGCGTGCTAACAGAGAACCACACAGTTAGCTCAGAATTGTAGAAGTTTCTTGTGTCGAAGAGAAAATGGCCACGAACTCCAACGGAGACGGACAACCTTTGCTGTCTCCGACGATGTGATGAGACAACATCGAGGAGCAGAAGGAGCTGCCCATCAACTCAGAACAGACCCGAGATGAGCAGGACGTCATCGATGCTCTGAACCACAACAACAGACTGACAGACGTTTATTGCTGAGTAGGTAAATGTATATAGTTTTAGTATTTAGTTTAAATATCTGTACATGTGTACTGGTTAGCAACGCTATATCTGTTGTGTTGATAATGAAAGTATGCAAAAGCTGCAGTTGGTGGAGGAAGTATTCCGATCCTTACTTAAAGGGAAACCTGGACACTATTTCCCCATGTTTAGTGTCTAACTGACTAAGAACACGAGAGCGCTGCAGACGGCAGACTATGAACAAACTTGTTCTTGTGCCGAAGCGGTGGAAACGTGAGTGAGATTTGGAGAGAGGAATGCCGGTTGTTGTCAGAGTTTGTTGTGTTTCAGTACAGAAAGCGTAACAAAGTGTCGTCTAAAAGATTTCCAATGTTATGTCTGAATATTTTGCTGATTTTGACAACGTGGATGAGGCCGAGGGACTCTCGCGAGATTTCAGAACGAGACTTCTTCCTTCTTCTAAGACTTGGTTTCCAGGTGAAAAAAGACTTCTTATTTCTCTTTAGGGTTTTTAGGGCCTCTGTAATATAGTGGAGTAGAAGTAGAAAGTTTAAAGAAGAAAAGAAAAAGATTAAGTACAAATACCTCAAAGTTGTCCGTGAGTTACATTCCAGCAGTGCAGGCTGTTTGTCACTAAACCGTGCATCGGAGCCGAGGCCATGTTTGTTTATTTATTTATTTAGAAAATCAACGAGCAACTCCACCAAATCATAAAACTAATTCTGATTAGATGTAATGCTATACATTTTACTAAATTAAATCGAATTTGAAGATATGATATTTAGTCGAAGAAATACAGGAATCTTCCCTGAAAACCAAACGCGTGTAATTTAAGTTTAATTGCAGAACACAAACTCCCCCTCAGGATGTTAAAACTCCTAAATTGCTCTTTGTATTATTAACCTGAAATGTCAACCCTGTAAATATGAAATGAAACCAGCGCTTTGGTAGTTTAACCAGTGGCCCCATCATCGGTATCACAGAGCACTGTTTCCTGTTAAAACAGATATTTTTCTGTTTGGAGAGTGATCACTCTGAATTACTGGATGGTGGTAATTAGTCTCGGTGTACCCATAAGAGTGTGTGTGCACTGATGGTATGTGGGTGTGTAAAAGCCACTTTTACGGCTCTGCTGTGTACAAGAGGGCAAAATGGAAGCGTAAGTGAGGCACTCTGAGCATTGGAGATAAAACATGTGGAAAAAAACAAAAATCCTAACGAGAGTGATTCCAAAATCAACTGGGATCCATGAAGCCAGTTCAGATTAGGGAACTTCAGTAAACACACGAGATGGACCTCTTCACTCCTCTGTGAACTGTTGAAATGTGTGTGAATTGAGCAGCTCTGTGGTCCCGATCAGGAACATTTAGCTTTGTGTTAGCGGTCGAATTACATGAAAATGCAGCCTGTGAATTTAGCCTGCGCTAACACTTTGAGTTGGGCTACGTTTCAGCGGGTCTGCTGCGCCCCCGCTGTGCCCCAGAATATGCGTCCAGTTACCTGCCAGTGGAGCCGCTTCACACGTCCAACGGAGATCCGCTCAGCGTCGGCGGGGCTTGACCACCCTGAAGCACAGGGGCCGCTGGGCACCCCCTTCGGCGAAGCCATACTTTGATAGAGGCCCCTGAAAATGTTGTGACGGGGAACAGGAAGTGCCTACTGCCTTGGGAGGAAGTATCAAATACAACAGCGTCTCTTTTTTTTTTTCTTTCTCCACTTTGGTGAGATCTTGCCCAGTTAGATGTTTTACCACCGGCGCTCCAGACAAAAAGAGGCTTTCAGCAGCACCTCGCTATAGGATATATTGTGTTTTTACAGTTTCTTTCCTCCCTTTGAGAGAGTCAACATTGTTGTTGCACACTAGGTGTACGTTTTCGTCCATTATTTTAACAAACCTGTGGAGGGAATGGAGAAGGGTTTGGGGAAAAGAACTCATATGAGACATAGGACTGCAGGCCACTGAGAGCTGTGCATGCACACATGCAGTTGGGAAATGAACACTCAAATACTCACATATACTGTATTTCCTCTCACTCACCCCCCACCCAGAAATTGTCGAGTTTTTTTCCCAGAGTCATGACTCAGAGCGCAGTTGACAATTTAAGGACGTGTCTTTCTAAGGGATTGTCACCACCTCGACTTTGTCATACATAACCATGCAGTGTGTGATCACAGAATCAAAGCTCCGACTCCCTAATATGTTGCAGAGGGTCGTGGCTGTGCCTTTTGATGTGGCTTCACATTTTGGCAAAGGCCGTACGCATCCGAGAGTCTTGGGTGCTTGCGAGTGTATCCTTGAATCTCTGGATCTAATTGTGGGTCGATCTGTTGGTGTGCGAGAAGAGCACGTATGTCAAAATATTGAGACGGATTCGGGGCAAACTTCCAGAAGACACAGAGAGAGAGAGAGGTGGGGGGGGGGGGGGCGGCTCGACACCGACCACTTAAATGCTCAGCTCCAGCGTCTCCCTGTTCCTTTCAGAGACCCGAGTCATCTGCCATGGACACTTTGTGGTCGAGTCAATGAGGCGGAGAGCTGGAGAGAGAGAGAAGAGGAGGAGGATGGGGGGAGGAAGAAATATACAAACAGAAGGGAATGTTCGGGGGAGGAGAGGGTGAGGGATATTTAGGAAAAGGAAAAGTGAGGAGTGAGCGAGCCTACATGGGTGGCTTCCAGTGTTGACGTTCGTTCCATTTGAGTGACGAGGCCATCGTCGTTGAGGAATCAATGACATAACGCAGAGGATGCAGAGGGAAATTTCAAACTTGGAAGCTGTCTGAGGAAGCCAGAGTTTGAACTAACCCCACCACCACCACCACCACACCCCATCTACACAGAAATGCACCACCCATGCAAAAGGTTTCCATCTATCTGGTTGACCAGGTTTTGAATGTCCCCTCCTTTCTATACTGTGAGTGCACCGCTCTGTGTTTGCTGTGCTGGCAGTCTGTGTTTAGAGGCTCAGAGGAAATGTTTGGGGGCTCTGCCTTGTGTCAGCTGCAGCCCATGTTGGTGTGGATTACCTGCGGGTGTCACGATGATGAACGCGCTGCAGGAGCTCGATGAAGTGTTTACGACCGAAAGGCGTTGTTGCATGTAACTCACGCGGGCCCCTGAAAGCCGGTAGTCACGAGCGGCGCTTCTTTTGGCAGACGGGCGCCTTCTGACCGGCAACGCGATGACGCCTATAACGGTGGCGTGTAGGCTATAGGACGCAGGCGGTCAGCGGAAGTAGCGGTGACGTCACGCAGCCCCCCCCCCCCCCCCCCCCCCCCGGGAGTGTTCAGGGACCATGGATGTGGGACTTTCCAACATGCTGTATTTATTGTTGTAACCTAAGTAGATGTCTAGGTAACCTCTGTACTTTGTTTCAAGTGGACAGAATAATAAATTCCGCTGTAACAAATGGTTTGTTTCAGGCCGCCTGTTATTTTATCATCACATTCTGCACAAGCGTGATGGATAAGGCTGTACGGGGGCCCCGGTTGTTTGTAGGAGCGGATAGCATGCCAAAGCAAACACGTGCAGGGCTTGGAAGAAGAAAAAAAAAGTGAAAAATGCAGTGAGAGGCACACAACATAATTCTGCAGCAGATCCCGGATCGGAGGGTTCACACCGGGGTGAGACAGGCAAGATGTAGAACAAATAAAAACACCTCTGGAAGTCTTTGGCTAAATAAATGATGTGCAAGGACGCGTGAGCTTGCGCTTCATGAAGTGGTGAAAGCCCAGCGTTTGCTCCCCCCTTTGGCCTGTCTGGAGCCCCATGTCTTTAATTCCTCTGTCAAACAGCACTTCATGCATCTCTAGCTGTTACTGCAACTGTAAAAGTCTCATAGCGCGGACTCATCACATGCCGTCCGCTCCACGTCTCTGCAGTTGTGGATCAGAAGTGCCAAAAACACGATGAAAGCTTTGGTCTCCTATAGCAAAGCTCTGACGAGAGGAGAAGAAAGAAAGAAAGAAAAGTAATGGGTCAGAAAAAGAGAGAGCAAAACGATGGCGTTACAAAAGAGGGGGGAGAAGCAGAATCCATCCCAAAGCCACTCTTGTGTAGCAGGTCCTTGCAATTCTGAGCGGCCTCTAATTAGGGTAGTATTCAGGGGTGGCATTAGTTCCCAAACTTTTTAATGGGGTGGAAAGCGGCGCTCCTTTTAGAGAGAGGGGATAAGTGTAGCGACTGTTCCATACACTGAATAGCAGATGGAGAGATCCTGCACCTCCCTGGGAGGTATTCACTCTTTTTTATTCTTTTCTTTTTTCCTCAGTTTTATTCCTTGTACTCACCCCTTTTCCAATTGCTCTCTTTTTTTTCTTCATATTTCTCCTCTGTTTCAAGTAGGTTTCACTTCAACAGATGTTCTCAGGTCTCAGGACACGTTAGCATCTAATTTAAATCATCTGATCTGATAAGAGTTGAAATGTCGTCTTTTGGACAACATTTAGATTGCTGCTGATCTATGGGAGTTGTTCCTGTAATATATACATTTAAATTAATGAATTGACAGATACAAAAGACTTAGAACTATTATAATTATTATTATCACTGTTATTATTACGTATTTGTCTTTAATATTAATCAAACATGAGATAAGAATACATTTCTTCATAACTTCATGTTAAAAGTAAAAAGCAAATATATCTCAAATGTGTAGATACACAGAAACACTTCATTTCTATTCATTTAGGAACTTTTAAAGTGTCTTTCCTTCAAGATGTCTCTCCTTACTTATTGTTACGAGGTTAAAACACATTGTTAGTAGTTGTACTTATTATTAGTTTGTATGATTTGTGCTATAAATAATTGTGATTGTTTTTTATTACCATTTATTATTATAGAGATCAATAAAAACAGCATATAAATAGCTTGGTGCAGCTCACAGAGGACTCTGGGTTACATGTTGATGCAGAGCACCTGGGCTGGTAAGTCATTCCACATTTTATTAGAGGCATCATGGGGCCAGAAACTAAACATGTTGGCGATTAAACTGCATCGTAAACTGTTATTAGTGACTAAATTAAATGAGCAGGCCAATTATTATTCAAGAATAATAAAAGTGTGAATGTTGTTTTTTTAAACGCATTAATATCAGTGTTTAGCTTTTTATTAACCTTAAAATATTTCACATTGGAGGAATTCGGATTACAAAGTCCTACTTTCTACATCATGGGGTCATAAATGAGGTGAAGTGCTGTAGTGATGCTATTTATACAAAAATAATGAATACAATATAACTGAAAGAAGAGGAAGATATTTTTTTCATTTTCAAATATGTGTGCATTATATGTCTGTTTTATTCCATATAATGAGGAGGACATTTTAAGCCAGGACACATTTATTAATCCTATTTAGCAGTTTGAATCCAAGTCTATCACAAGTATTCCCAGTCGTCGTTGCTGGTTTTCTGTCTTCACAACACACTTGTGCTGCTTCGTCAAGTGATGTGATGACGCTGTTGAGCTCCAGACTCATTTATTCAGTGTAGGTGTCCAAACGTGGCCCAAAATGACCCGTTTACTGGCCTCTACGTTTATAAAGTAGCCAAAGACTTTACGACTTCCTTTGAAATATAGATTATTCTCACAGCCTCGAATGCTCCAACACATTTACCCAAAGCCCAATGTCTTTTATGGGCTGAGTGTGGTGCTTTATCCCCTCTCCTCATGACCTGTGACCCAGCAGGATAAACTGCTAACTGAGCTTCAGTCATGCTCAAGGAGGCTGATGCCCACATGATCTATGACATTTCATGAAAAGACCCTTTTTCTTAGTTGCAGGACTACCTAAATATTCTGCTGATGACAAAACACCTAACCAACCAAATCATGAGTTACTGGGTCATTACAGACGTTTTGTCACCTGCACATAATAGTTCTGTTTGTTTTTACTGATCTTTGATCCGTGTTGTTGTCCTTGTTCGTAGCTCTTTGACTATGTATATCTTTTCATGAAGTGTTCTTGGAACAAAATACATGACAGCAACGAAAAACAGGAGTCAAATTCCTTTCCAGCGTCAATAAAGCTGATTCTGATTCTGAGGTTTAGAAAGTTTTCTGCATCTTTTTGTGTATTGGTGAATACAGCACAATCAACACCCTTAAACATTGTGATGCTCCACTTTAAACAGCCTAATGAGTCTGTCTGCACTTTACTACACTAACAATGAATTAATAAATAGTAAGACAGGCTGATCAAACCGACTGCTGAATCTGAAATACTGCTACTACTATCTATTACTACTGTTATAACTATTACTACAACTACAAATAATAACAAAATAACAACAGCATTAGTAATAAGAATAGTAATATAAATTGTAGTAAATAATTATTTAAAAATAATAATAAAATATATAACAATATTATTACATGATCATATCATTTAAAAAAGTATAATAATGAGTGAAAGCCATTTTTCTAATAACGAAAATCTTTATTCAACCTTTTTTACTCCATTTTCATCAACCAAACTATTACTTGATAGATAGATAGATAGATAGATAGATAGATAGATAGATAGATAGATAGATAGATAGATAGATATTACCATTCCGGTCGTCAATTGAGTGCGCATACATTATTGTTATTTGTTATTGTATTCATTTAACCAGGAAGTTAAAGCAGCGCCTAAGTCGCATGAAAAAAGGTAGGCTACAACGTAGCTTATTATTCTAGCACAATATAGGCTTTAGGTTCTGAGGGAGGAGGAGAGAGTTAGACTTCATTCATTCTTCATGAAACGTGTTTTCAACATGGCGTGTGAATGCTCGGTATGAAGGCGGTGTTTCCCAATGACGTCTATAAATGATTCGAAGCTGATGTGTGCAATAGGCCCATATGAGCATTATCACCCCCCAACGAACTATTTGATAAATTAACAAGTAATTGCCAGAGTAGTCATGCAGAGGCGATGTTGCTGGACTGTTAAATCAGCTCTTAGTTGAGTATTTCATAGGAAATCCTTCAGAATATCGCACATTATAAAGATACAATAGGGATATTTCACATATACCACATGCAACAATACACCAGGCTATTCACTAATACCTCCAAAAAGGTAAAACACACTATTGGTGTAGGTGGAATACCCATATATGATTTATTGAAATATTCCATAAAATACTATAAATTATAATTGACCACAGACACAGTGTAAATCCCTGTAAGACTCTTATTGTGAAAGTACAGCAATCTGGAGATATACCGCGCCGCTACACAAGTTATTAATTACCTTATTGCATGAATTATTCCTGCATTCTCCATGTTTAAACCCCCTCTATTTGTAAACAAGTCCATACTGACCTCCATCTCTTCTCTCTCTCTTTAGTGTGTGTGTGTATGTATGTGTGTGTGCGTGCGCGCCTTCCTGTCTCTCGTTGCGTGTTACATCATCACGCAATAGCTGTCCTCCCGTGGCCTAGTGAACTGGCTCTAAGCGCTGCACCAATTTAGCCATCCACTACACACACGTTGCTTTGAATAAGGGGGATGCAGACACACGCAGTCGACGGGCGCACACATCCAGTCACGGAAGCAGCGCGCCTGTACAGTAATACGTCTATAGGCTAGCCCACATAGGCTGCAGAGCTCGTGAAATATTTAAATACAAGAAAAGGGGTCGCACACATGCAACGCACAGGGGTCGCAGCTCTGCAGCACCATGCTTGGCACTGAAATTTGTTTTGGAGATTATTAACATATAAATATTGAGTAATCCGCTCACAGAGCTGGTGCGTAATTATCTGCAAATGTGTGCTTCTGCGTAAAAATACCACTCCATTTGGCTTTTTGTGTCATCATAATGCAAATGATGCTCTTCACCGTGTGGGAGCCAAAATAAAGGTGAGTAAACACCAAAAAAAAAAGGTGAGTAGGGGGTTTCAACCCCTCCACTAAGCTACCGCGACTCCAGCGCGAGACTCCAAGCAGCCAACATCTCATTTTCTCTGGTGAGGGGGGAACAAAAAAAAACTGTCAAATAAGAGCAGATAATGAAATATTACACGAGGAGTGTTTTCTCAAGAGCTGACCAGCTGTCGACATCAGTGTAATCACCGACATGAAGCAGGCAAAGTCACACCTTCCTGTCCGCTCACCGTAATACGAGGATGAGTGTGAGAGGTCAGATGGACACGCAGGCCTCGTGTGCGCATGTCCCACACTGACATGAGAGTGTGCAAACATCTGAACAATCTGTTTGAGCACGTAAACAAATAGATGAGTAAATTATATCTTTTTTTGTGGCTCACACATACGCTTTTCTGAACTTTCCAAACCTCAAAGCCATACAGGTGCTCACCTGTATATCAGCTGATCAATTAGCACCATCTCAATGTAAACACACGATAAAATCATCAACACTTGTATTTTAAGGTTTTTTGCAATATTATTTAGCCTGATTTTCTGTTAATTATAACCCCTGGTGTAGCAATATGCAGGCCCAGTAAGCTCAACGTCATTTAATGAATGTATTTCCAAACAAATTACCTTTTTTTTTTTTTGCAAAAAGAAATTTATTTCTTGTTGAAAAACAAACTGTGTAAAAATATCACACTTCAATTACACAATACTTGCCAAAAAAATGTACAATGTTTTATTACTGAAATAAACACACACTGCATATTATTATAAATGTATGACTTTGCTCTCTGTGTTGTTGTTTTCAATACAAAGTTCAAATCAAAACCATAAAAAAGTGTTTTGATTTGCCAATCTAATAAGAGAAAAAGAACATGGATGTGTTTGACACAAATACATTATTAGCCTATTTTTCAAAACATGTGATCATTTATAACCTGCCCATTAAGTCGTTATCCTGAGACGCCCTAAACAGTGACTGAAACGAATTACTTCATGGTAAAAATACAAGAACGTTCGTGGTCAAAAGTCTGATTCACACCGAAAAAAATGAACATAAATAGATCTTCTTTTTTTTAAACAGCATGAATATAGGCACACATAGTGTTTTTTTATGTCCATCATTCAGCTGCGTGCTATCAAACAAACATACAAAAATAATCCTACCTTCAAAGAGGGGCGTTTTTTTGTTTTGTTGCTGTTTCTTTCTCGTTTTTTTAAAGTTTCTTGAAAAAAAGTTTCTTGTTAAGACATTTAACAGTCGCTGGTGCCGCTGACGACCCTGTTCGGAAAGTTTTCTACCGGGTGTAAAACGGCTCCGGGGTGGACGGTCTGCGGCCGGCTGGTCCCTGGAGGCCCCAAAGAGGACGGTAAGACCGAGATAACGGCCGGAGAAGTTCTGGAGGGGCTCAGCGACCCCCCGATGATACTCTCTATGGAGAAGGGGGACCGCTGCACCGGGGAGCCGGACTTCTGCACCGGGGCCGCAGCCTGCACGCTGGCTGAGCCCAGACTGGAGCTGAGCTGGGGATAAAACCGACTCCTGGCTAAGTCCGTGCTGGTGGGCATCAAAGACGGCGCCGGGATAACGGTCCCCGTGTGCGAGTGCGAATGCCTGGAGTGCTGCTGCTGCTGCTGCTGCTGAAACGCAAAAAGTGCAGAGTGCGTGTGGTAGGACTGGAGCTGGATGCCGTATCCCCCGCAGCCGTACGGTCCGTACCCATACGCGGCAGCGGCAGGGAGAAAACTGTTGTGCTCCCGCAGCAAGTCCTGCGCTTGCGGCCGCTTGAAGCGCTTTCTCCTCCGCAGGAAGCTCCCGTTGTCGAACATATCGGCCGACTCCGGGTCCAAGGTCCAGTAGTTGCCCTTCCCCGGGTTGCCGGGCTCCCTCGGTATCTTCACGAAGCAGTCGTTGAGGGACAAGTTGTGCCGGATGGAGTTCTGCCAGGCCGGGAACTTCTCCCGGTAGTACGGGAAGCGGCTGCTGATGAAGTCGCAGATCTCGCTGAGCGTGAGCCTCTTTTTGGGGCTCTGCAGGATGGACATGGTGATTAAGGCGATGTAGGAGTAAGGGGGCTTCACCAGGGTGTTCTTTCCCGCCGGCTTGTAGCTGTCCCTCGAGGAGGTGGAGCCGTCCAGGCACGGAGGAGGAGAGCCGGACAACAGGATGCCGTCGCGCATCTGTGCCACCTCGTCCACGTAGGAGCGCGTCTGGCCGTCTCCATCCTCCCCCTCGCCGACCACGTCTATGTCGGTCTCTTCCGACAGGATGGAGGCATCCGACATCTCTGAGCTCAGAGTCATGGCTCGCACACGGCTGTGCCCTCCCGACGCCAGATGAGGAAGACGATGAGATGCACGAGCTGCCCTGCCCTCCCTCTTCAACAACTCATAAGAGGAGGAGGAGGAGGAGGAAGAGGGGGAGAGGAGAGGAGCGCGTGTCGCCGTCGGTGAGAGCTGTCCCCCTGTTTTCTCGCTATTTCCATATGTTTTCAGGGTGTTTTTTTTTTATTTTTTTGTATCGCCGTCTAACGAGCGGTCCTGTCGATGCCAGGCGGAGAAAAATGTGCCGGGAAACCTGCAAACGGGCCAAAACCTGAATCACAGAGGGGGCGGATCTTCTCCCGTTATTTATACCAGCGCCCTGGTCACATGGGGAGGAAACGTCAGCGAGGCAAATGAAAAGAGAGAGAAAAAATTAAATAACAGGAAAAAGGTCTTCGAAAATTAACTGTGAGTAGTGTAAAAAAAAAAAAGTTTGGTGTGGCCTACATCCTTTTTAGTGGTCATTCATGGTGGCCTTTGGTCCGCAATAATCTGAAGCTTTTATTCCACCAAAGTGTTTTGCGCAAAAATAGATGTTGGAAGATAAAAAAAAAGATCTAATCACTGGTGGCCAATGATAAGATCGAAGCACATATCTTAACACGCGTTTTATTTATTTATAAGTTACCGAAACATAAAGGAAGCATGCACATTTACATTTTTAATGTTCGCAAACAAAGCCTCAGAATACTTGGGATTCTTTGTTTAAAGCGGGGTTGTTTCTGCTCATATATGCATTTAATTTATCTTAAAGAACTGCGGTATTTCATGTGAATTACCTTCTGAAATAGTGCCGGAGACGTGGTGTACCGTATCCAGGCAGCGTCGCTTGCGTGATCCGGTAGTTATCTAGATTATCCGCGAGCCATTTGTAATGGAAAAGAGTCAGCTGTTAACTCGAATCAGTCACGGGTCACGCAGAGCATGCAAGCCCCAGATATAAGGCCTCTGCCGTGCGTCTGGAGCATGGTGCTGTGTGTGTGCGAGTGTGTGTGTGTGTGTGTGTGTGGACATTTATATTAATATCATTTTACTTTAGAGAATGGAACTTTTAAATAGGTGTCAAAAATATTTGTTTAAGTCTCAAAGTTTTACAGGTAAATCACATAAAATAAAAAAATATATGAAGTTAATAAAAAATGCACTGTGTGTATATAGACCCAAAGTATGATGATAGCCTAATATATATTTAAATCCAAATGTCTAGATTGCTTATTGAAATGGACCCTAAATAAAACACATGAAGCTCATTCATGTTTGTTAAATGTACACTATTATTAGTCTCACGGTTAATTTACAGATTGGTGAATCAATATGAGTAAGAGTGAGGTAATACAGTATGATTATATATATATATATATATATATATTATGGTTATGGTTATATTCACGCTGCAGTTCAGCTTTGCCTTCAAATGTTATTGACTTTTGGCTAAAAGTGATTTCCCTCTTTTGTTTGTGAGAGAAAACAGCAGACATGCTCATACTTTTTATTTTAGCAAAAAATAATTCAAATAAAGTAATCACATTTTCCAAAAATATTGCCCTCTTGCTGAGTTTAATCAAATGATTTAGGAGGGGAAAAAACAACTTTCCCAAACTTCTGCACATTTTATTTCTCACTTTTGTTTTGTTCTAAAGAGAGGAGCCCGTCTTCATTTGTAGATTGCTTTTAATCACACTACTAATAAAAATCTACCCATAAGGTTACTTATGATGACTTTAGATTTAAACTGTGTTCAGGTCTGTGGCCCTTCAGTAACTTTTCAGAGGTTCCCATTTGACCAGCGCCATCTAGCGGTGAACTTGTCTCATAATTAAAACACTTCTGGCCCATAAAAGTAAAAAAAAAAGCTGTTACAGCTGTGTGTCACAACCAACAACTTAGCACTAACTTCCCATAAACTGAGCATTTTTAATATAGAGTTTGGTGTAAAGTACAACTGACTTATCATCTTGGTAAAGCTCTAAAATATTCTACTGGTGTCTATAAATAATAATAATTTTTTTATGCAATATGTGCTGTTCTAAAATTAACAAAGTTATTGGGAAAAATACAAACTGTTTTCACTGTAATTTCTGTTTACACTGATTATTTGCTTTTATTATAACCGGTTGAAGGCTGTATTCTTTTTATTCATGTGCCACTTCACAGTATTATCTGTACTATATAATAAACACAATATATTATATGGATTATTATTTTTTAATCCAGAGACATAATATATTTTGATCAACAGACACACATGGAAGTTGATTAATAATTCAATTTATAGTTTTGTATTTCAAATAAAATGAATGAATCATTGCTGTTCAGAGTATTTTTTGCAAAAAGACTGTTGTTTCAATAGAATAGTTTTGTCTGATCAATTTTCATAAGCCATTCGCCTCATTGATTTTACCTTAATAATCAATACAATCCATAAAATGATTTAAGATGTGTGTGAGTAAAAATAATCCATGGATCTATTACATTTATTGAAAATAAGTTTTCTAAAAAGCTTCATGGACATTAAATAGTCACATTTAAGCCTGCTTTAGTTCTCCCTGTCTTATTGAAACCAGCATGCACGAGCGATATATGGCGAATGGCTCGCGAGCATTTGTACATCCAAAACGTTCGTTTTATACCAAAAGTTATAGTTTACTTATTAGAAAGCGTTCACAAGCAAAAGTACGAGTTTGTCTATTTAATAAAGTAAAGTTAGCCCCCAAAAAAGAGATTATTACAGGATGCCTTGACTGACACTATCAGGATGAATAGTCAGCATCAAAAGAATGAATTAGGCGAATATTTCTTTCTCTTCTTGAGCCGACACTTCCACCAGCAGCCCCTCGCATGTGTGGTAAACCACCTCGAACGTGTTTCTAAAGTCCCCCTCTGCGATCCGAGGGTGTTTCTGTGCCACGAAAGGACCAAGAAAGCACTTAGCTGGCTAAACGCGATCCGGCGACCCGCCTGTCTGCCTGACAACCCCGCAGTGTCACCGCCTGAGAGGGGTCTGCGCGAGGGGTCCGCGAGCCATGTGATTAATGTGCATCACATGCAGCAGAGGCGAGACACCGAGCCGGAGGTGGACTGCAGAGAAGAACAGTGCAGCCTGATAGGAAGACTATACCATCCGGAATTAAATGTAAGAAACAAATAGCTTAAATACAATTTAAAATGTTTTAAATATGCATTAAAACTCTTTAGAAAAATACATAAAAGTGTCAAAGTGTTTGCAGACACCAAACGTTTTGATTCTTTTTGACACTGATGGTTTCTCAGTCTCTCCAAAACATGGCTCTGAAAAGCTGTATGTTTGCCTGTTGACATTAATATTGAGCTTATATAGTGATCAATCGTGAAGTCCTTTTTTTTTATGTTCCCCGAACCAAACTTTTAATTGATTCTGACTGATTTAGTTTCGTACGTTTTTACATCCTCCTTTTTTTTCTTCTTTTTTTAGGAGGTACAATGTTGAACTAATGTGTTCTAATCTAAGATGAGATGAGATAGAACTTATTAACCCAGAAGAGAATTATTGTGCCACAGATTGATGAAAAATGACAACAGAATAGTAAAGATACAGTGTACAAGATGTAGATATTATTTCTGGTGCATGGATTACTACTTTATACTTTTACATGGAATTATTGGACTCTTATTTAGAGCCAAAGACAAGAGACATGTTTTCTGAAGTCCTCATAAAGTTCTAGAAATCTTTATTTATGAATCTTTATTCATTATTTGGGTACGTTTCAGTGTCTTATAGGGTGAAAGGTTGAGCGTAATAGGTGCTACAAATATGTATGCAAAAAATATTTCAACTAAATCCCAAACAAATAAGTAAAAAGAACTGATCCTTATGAATATGGCTTTGAATCATTGTGGGAATGTATTCATTATATTTTGTAGTTTGATTGTTCTTCACACAATATGTTTAGAAAGATAAGATTTGATTAACTAAACATCTGTTTGTAAAATGATCTTGAGTTGTTACTTTTAGTTGTGATAAACAGGTGACGGCTTCATTGGTTTTAGTGACAGTCCTTCAGAATCAATGCTTCACTTTAGACTCATTTTGTGTTATAATGTTCAACATCTACAGACTGAGAGCTTCAGAGACACACACAATATAGTTTAACAGCACCCTCAATAGACCAGAATGCAATGCAGTCACAAGACAAGCGCACACAGTTCGGGATCTGGTGGAGTAAAGCTGATCTGAGGTGAAATATCCTTTTGAATTCAAAGAGACGGCACAATGATATCATTCCCCGTTTGACCCAACAGGACCAGCACACTCACTCTTACTTTTTTCACTTTTTTCACTTTCACTGCAGCAAACCGTTGAGCTTGAATGAGGTTTAAAGGTTCACGCTAACAGGTAGAAGTTTGTGACGGGACGACCGCTGCCATGAGCACATTTGGGTACAATGAAGAAACTTTTCCTTTGTGTGTGTATGAGGTTAATGGAGAATAGAGAGAGAGAGAGAGAGAGAGAGAGAGAGAGAGAATCATTTATTTATTATAGAGTTAATCGTCATCATGAAACATGTGTCTGTAATGATATACTCAAATTAAAGAGCTCTCTCTCTCTTTATTTATATTGTCAAATTGAGATGTAATCACATATTTCTGATTAATTACAATAGTTGAATATATAATATGATCCTCCTTCTAATCACCAAACAACGGCCTCTAACAGGCAAAAACAGGCCACATGCCAACACTGCACTGAAATATGCAAATGTTTCTTTTCAATGTTCAAATCTGTCTTTTACCAAACAAGGTGGTGGAAAGGTTTCGTGGTGAATTGCCCTCCCTTTGACTCAGACTCGAGGAGAGTTAAACAAAGATATTGGTGTCAAATATTGCTCCAAATGGGCAGGACACACTTTGTTTTACTCAGTATTCTCCTCACAAGCTTTTCTGCAATCCTGCATGGAGGTTACTTGAGGTAATTCTCCTTCAATGACCGCCCCTCCTAGAATTCTGCAGGTTGCAAATAATCCTGAGGAGAACAGGGGATCTTGTGAGTTTTCACTGGCTCATGATCTCGTATCTTTGTTCTTTCTAGTGAAACGACCGGACAGTAGAAGCCCTGAAAATACACAAATAACAAGTCTTGTAAGCAGTTAGTTCACTTTCCAGGCCATCTTTGCACACATGGGAGCTGGCCTGTCCAACACAAGTCTTAATAGCCAGACAGCAGGGGCTGAGCCTTAATTGTTTTAATCCCTCATCAAGTAGCCTACTAGCCATTCAATACATGTATGTATTTTCTCACTTAGTGCGACCTAAATAATCTGTTATAAAGCCTTCCACTCTTGGAGATGGATAATCTGACTAAAGTAATTAATTAAGTAGCATTATTGGAGGGCTTTTACAGTGAGTTAGTTGTCTGAACAGATTAAATTAATTTTTTTGCCATTACAAGTGTACATAATGGCTGTAATAGGTCATGATTTATGTATGATGTTAAAAGAAAAGGCAAAAAGCATGTTGATTTCATCATACTGCATCACAGTGCATTCCAAGTTATATGCGTTATAAAACATGTACTGTTTTTTTAAATAGTGCATGTCTTTTTAATGTATTGCGCTTTTCCCCCTACGTCACTTCCTCCCTCCTCTCTCGCGTCCATCTTGCTCCGCGCATGTGTCTGCTGTTAGTTTACAGGTCAGTGAGGAGCTTTAAATACCTTCTTCCCACCACTGTTTTGCCCCGTTCCGACGGCAAGAGGTAAACGAAAGCCTTTTCTGACTAGATGGCTGAATATCTGCCGCGGTTTGAGGCTAACGTTGCCGACTCTGTGTGTCACTAGCTCCCAGGTAGCTTCAGAGGCTAGCTACAGTTAGCTTAACAAGTTATTGCACAAAAGCTAAACCACACCTTGTTTCGGAACAACGGTTGGTTGAATTAGTCCGCGAGCGATAGCTTAACACACTCTGACGTTACCCGTGGCTCTACTTTGTTTGGCCCGCCACATTATTTTGTCTTCGTTTTGTTGTCCACAATACAGACAACATAGACGAGGAACCGTTAGCTAGCAGAAGCTAAGAAAAACGGTGCAGATATATGTTTAACATGGCTGTTATTCACTGGTGCATTATACAGGAATATGTTAATGTGATATGTGCACATGCAGCACTGTAGTGATGTGATCATGCCCTTTGAAAGTGTGCACATGTGCATGACTAAAAACTCCAATAGGGGAAGTATCACTTCTTTGTCATAAAGGTGTTGTCATGCTATCTACATTGGGCAATTATGTATTGCAACACCGGCAGTTGCTGCTGAGGTTGTGATTGGCCACAGAAGCACCTCAATGAGTGATGCAAACAAATAACATTCTTGCAAGGATGTCACATTTCAGCTACACCTGGTGTTTATGTTTTTCCCATAATGATCCTTTACACACTATACCTTTAAGGAATATTCTTTGTCTTCTGGATTAGATGTTCCAACCCAATGTGATCCTTCAGTCAGCCCATGAACTCACCAGATCACACCAGTGTTAGTCACTGAATGCACCAAACTCAGTTTGTTACTTGATGTCAGAAAACTAAGAGTTCTAGATTGTTTTGGTACAGATGTGTCACACGAAGTGTATTGAATTACCCCTAACATGTTATTTTTAGCAGTTTATTATTGATATTGTAAGATTGTGATGTTTGTGAGATATACAATATTGCAGTTTTCACGTGATTTATTTTCAAATATCCAAAATATATTTAAAGAGTTTGTCAAACATGGATGCTGTCAGTATAAAGATACTCTTAAGATACATTTTATATAATGTGCTTTCTTCTTTTTTTCCAGATGAAAGAATCAATTATGAATCAAGAAAAACTTGCTAAGCTGCAGGCACAAGTCCGCATCGGCGGAAAGGTAAGTGACCAACTCCCCGCCTCCTCTGCTGTTTGCTAATGCTGTAAGACCTGCTCAGGCTCTGCTGCTAAATACATCTTAAGCTCTGAACACGATACCGAGGAGGATGCATGAATAGATCATGAAGAACTGGAGGTTTACACAGATGTTTGCGTGGATGTCTCCGTAGGGTAGCGCTCGCAGAAAGAAGAAGGTTGTACACAGAACGGCCACCGCGGACGACAAGAAGCTGCAGTTCTCCTTAAAGAAGCTCGGCGTCAACAACATCTCCGGTATTGAGGAGGTAGGAAAAAAAACATTCCTCTCAGCTGTCCCACTGTGATTACAGGTGAATCTGATTCTGCTTGTTAACAGTACAACACTTTGTTCTCTTCCAGGTTAACATGTTTACAAATCAGGGAACGGTCATCCACTTCAACAATCCCAAAGTGCAGGCCTCCCTCGCGGCCAACACCTTCACCATCACCGGCCACGCTGAGACCAAGCAGCTGACCGAGATGCTGCCGGGTATCCTGAACCAGCTGGGAGCCGACAGCCTGACGAGCCTCCGGAGACTTGCCGAGGCTTTGCCCAAACAGGGTCAGTAACCGATCGCGCCACGGCGTGTTGAATAAAGTCATCATTTAGCATAAAGGACACGATGGATTCAGAACTGTATTTTCACCAATAACGATTTCACCATTTAAACTGCTCTTCAAGCTTCTCACTGATCGTTTTCTCTTCTTGCAGCTACAGATGGAAAGGCGCCGATTGCAACAGTAGAAGAAGAAGACGAAGATGATGACGTTCCAGGTGAGCGCTTAAATGTCTCACTTTTGCGTTACTTGCACAATTGTTTGTTCCACCATTCAAAACAAAAGATTACTCCTCTGCAGTCTTCGTCTGTGTCCACATAGCTTCTTCTTCTGGCAGAGAAGCGCTCTGCTTCATCGGAAAAAATGCTCCAAGCTCTTGTTTTTATGTTCCTCTGACGACATATCACAACTCAAACCTCTGTTGTATGACAGACTTTAATCCCTCCGTAGGTTTTTATTATGTATTTGGGCCACTTTCCCTTCATCTTGAGCACCAGACAGGATGCTTGCCCTCCATAGTTTAACGCTTAATCTGACCGCTTTAGAGCAAAGAGGAAGATCATCACAACCAGCGACATTCTGTGTGCGCCCGGCCGATCTGCTCGCATTAATGTGCGTGTTGTGATGGTGTCTGTGTGACATATAAAGCTCAGGATGGACCAACACGGCCAAAACAAGCTTCTCCTCCATAACTTCTACGGTGACGTCATCAGCGCTTTTCTGAAAAGTTCAGTGATTTTAAATTTGACGCAGAAATCTCTTCCCATGAGGAACAATTGAAAAAAGACGCTGGTGCTCAGAAAGACACACGATGTGGACAGAGGCCCTTATTTGGAAATGCTTCTTCACACTTGTCCATTATGGGACGATGTCTTTCCCTCCGTTAAATAACCGTGGCAGGTTTGTTTTCTTCTGGCTCGTGAAAGGGGTCACATGAAGGGGATTCATCAATGACTTTAGAGTGATGGTGCAACGCAGGCTTTAGTATTTAAATCTCATGTTCATTGTTTATAAGATCTTAAGATCCAGTTTGCTTTTCTTTGTGAGGAGAATGGACCCAACACATGAGGTTGCCATTACACCAAACCTCATCTTTTCCCAGGACGCCTCTCCGGTCCTCGCTAATGTAACAAACGATTACACATGTATTCAGCAATGGGAGCAGCCTGGTGGCTCAGGGGTTAACAGCCATCGCCATCATGTTGTTATTGGAGTTAAGTTTCCTTTTTGTTCTCCCTCTGAGGGAACATGTTCACTCAGACCTTTCTGAATTGTTTCCATTTTAACCCCTCGACCCTTTGAGCCCAGACTTTGAAAGGCAGATTTCTCACATTTCACGGGAGTAATTGAAGACGACCACTTGATGCTTCGCCCCCCCATCATTTTTACAGCTGCTCTCAGTAGTTGAGAAGGGTCCCCATCTGTCCGGCACATTGCAGCCCATGTGGCAGTGAGGAAAGATGAGCAAATCATTTGGATTGCGCTGCAGCGAGGATCACGTTTCAGATAAACACGCTTTTCCTGAATTGTGCTCCGGCACCTCGCAAGAGTGATTTGTGCCGATGGACGTGCCTCTCTCTCCCCGAATCAATCAGCTCACCACGGACTCTTTTGTTGTTTCAGATCTGGTGGAGAACTTTGATGAAGCATCCAAGGATGAGGCTAACTAGAGGAAACGGGACTCCCTGACGTGTCTGACAGGACCATGTGAGGCCCAAGATGTTTTTCTGTCTATTTGGAGAGGTGGAGAGCTAATCGTTAAAAGTACCCGAGAAGATGAATAATCCGTCAACTTTTGACTGTGAGCATTCTTTTAAATGTGCAACACCTGAACAAAAGTACTTGCCTACGCTTCTGAATTATTTTTAGAGTCATTTTCTAGACTAGTACTGTGAAGTATTAAAAACCCGGGGAAGCAGTATCTAAGTGTACGGTACTTAGGTACTCATTCCACTTCCTCTTTTCCACCAGACTCTCCACATGCTTGTTGTGCTCCGTGTGTCCAGTTAGTGAGAGATTGTGTGTAAAATGTGGTGTTAAAAGGCTCCCGCTGTACATCTTCCATGTTACTGAACCTTCATTCTTCGTGGCCTCGCTCAAACCACCGTATCCGGAATAAACCTTTGCTACTGTCAAAAAAAGAATTGCTGCAATTTCTGTTTGTTTTTTCCTCCACCGCTGAAAAAATGTTGTTGCTCTTCGGTAGATTAGTCGGCGTCCTGAAGTGTTTACATTATTATACAACTCAGTTAAAGCACGTCACTGAAAAACCTCATGTAGATTTAAAATAAGGAAATGGTTTGAATTACATCACTCAAGGATTTCTGATTTATAAAGACTGATTAACAAAATTGTGATATAAATATATTATTAGCTGTGCAAGTAACAGCATCTTAGATTCTTATCCCATAACTGTGTATTCCTCAAGCTTTATGTTCAGTGACAGACTTCTCCTCTGACTCCAGGTACAGAACTCAACAAGTGTGTAAAAGATCTTTTAATTTAATAACAGATTCATATCAGTGACTAAACAGTGGTTTTTTCATGGTGGTCAGTACAAGGTATTTGTCGCTACACCACCTATGAACCACTAGCACTGTCACACACACACACACAGTGGCAAACAGCACCACAAGACCCCTGTTGGATGCTTTAATGAGGTGTGAGGTTATTTCAGAAACACGTCGGTAAACGTTAGTATCACAACACACAGAAACCAAACAAGACTTCACATCAACATACTTTAGTCACATTACAACACTCACTACAGTTTTTAAATAAATAACGTCGGTACGACAAACACAACGACCTTCAGGATGGACGAACATAAAAGCACAGTCGGTAAAAACCTATTTTCAATCCGCCCGCTGAGTCACGAGAGCAGAACGAGCTCACTCTGACAACCAGACGGTGTGAACATGAGGCGATTCAACACATCGGTATTCTTTTAAAAATGCTTTCTTTTTATGGCTAATAAGTTAGTTTAAAAAATAAAATAAGAACCGCTGACATGGCGGTAAAAGGATGGAACATGTGCAATATTAAAACCTCCATGCTTTTAACGCAAAATCAATCCTACGCTGCTCTCCACCGTATGCAGCGTACTACAGAGAGAGCAGTGCATGCTGGGTCGTAGCAAAGAACTCAACATAAAAAAAATCTGCTACTCCACATTCAACGTGGAAAGAAAAAAGCAAAGTAAAACAGAACGTGGGTTCACCGCACAAACCTTCATGTGCGGCATGCCAACAGAATCCTGTTGACCTGAAACATCACTCAGTGGGAACAGAGTATCGGTGCCGGCCCACAGCCCGGCCCGCGCTACATGATTGTCCGGAGCCGTCGCTTGTGTCACAGTTCACTCTCTGATTCCCATCAGTAACTTCAGCAGGTGTGCCTCCATCACCTGTTGAACTAAAGAGAAACACACATTAGTGTGTGTGAGTCATTTCAAAGTGAATACTCATCAATCGCTCCCAGAAGGGAGGGCAGGAAGTTAAACTGTTTTTTCTGAGCTGTTCTTTTACTTTATTTCCTTCTCACATCAAAGTAAAGTCCAACATGCATGTCGAGGAAATGCCAGTTGGCTACTTCAAAGTGCCGATCCTTTAAGGTTTCTGTTTGAGTGAAAAGAATTGAATTGTGGGCATAGTTGCATGTTTTGTGTCTATAAAATTGAGAACCGTAATACTGCAAATATAGAAATCTTGCAAGACTTTCATCAGTGGGCCACAGGCTCAGTCACCATTGTGTTACCTCCTTCAGCAATAGAACGGGACTAAACAGACGATTTAAATTAAATCTTCAAGATTATTTAAAGCACAATTTGTTCCTGTAATGTCAAATCATTGTATTACTACGATGTACTCAAAGATACGATTCACCTCTCTGCATATGCTGCAATGAAATGTTTCTGTGTGCATCTCCATGTCTTCAACCCACTAAATGTAGGCTCAGACTATCTGCTTCATTTACACTTACCATTCCGGTGGCCCATAGCTACGGCCATGTCCATCGCATTGAATCCAGAATCTGACTCGATGGTCGGATCAGCGCCGCTCTCTGGAAGACAAACGAACCCCGGACTTTATTATTTCACATGTTTATGGGAGACGCAACATTACCGAAACACTAGAGATTCATGTTTATCCTGTGGGACGGATGTTTGTGACCACAGGGGTTACTTTCAGTGAAACATTCGTCCTCACCCAACAAGATTTCCACACAGCGCACATGGTTCCCATGGACGGCGTAGAGCAGAGGGGCTCCTCCATTCTGAAAGCCACACGAAGGATCATCAAAACACACAAAGGGCTTCATTAGATGGCAAGATGGCATTAAACCCAGCACAACATGAGTGAGTGATCTCCCTAATAGCATAACCTCATTTTTGTTTTGTTATATTCAAGCTCGGCATTCTTACCCAGTCGTATTCATTGACATCAACACCGCAGTCGATGAGCATCTTCACAATGTCGGTGTATCCCTTACTGCAGGCCAAGGACAGAGCACTCTCCCTCCCTTTGGCCAGGACGTTTGGGTCAGCAGCCTGCGGCGGAGAGTGACGACCAGCAAATAAATAAAGGAGGACGTGATGGAACATTAATAAAACCGTGAGATCTGAAAGACACGTCGAGCTTTCCGTACATTTTGGAGGAGAAACTCGACGACGGCGATTTGTCCGTGTGCGGCGGCCCACATCAGGGGGGTGAAGCCTTCCTCGTCTTGGAGGTTGATTACAGTCTCTGTTAAAGTGATACATGAAAAGCAACGTGATTACTGCTTCTCCATACCCACAATCCTTTGCAGGAGTGCGTCTGTTCGACACAACTGTAATATTTAAAATGCAATGAAGATGCAACGTACTTTCACTAATGTTTAATACTTTGTTTTATGTAGGTGTTAGAAATATATAAACAGTTTCTTGTTTAACACGTTTTATATCAGTAGAGCTGAAAGGATTCATTGATCGTCAAACTTTTTGATAACTAAATAATCGTTTCGGCCATTTTTCAAGCAAAACCTGTCAAATATTTTCTGGTTCCAGCTTCTTAAATAAGTATATTTTCTGATTTACTTTAGTCTGATATGAGAGTTAACTATATCGCTGGTTTTTGAAATGCTGGTCAGACACAAGAAGACATTTAAAGACGTCACACTGGGCTCCACTAAATTGCAGTGGCCATTTTTCACTATTTTCTGATTAATCTCTAATGAGCATAATCAGCTGCAGCTCTAAACACCAGTGATAGTGAGTGTTGTTTCAGAGGGTTCACCGACCTTGTTCAATCCTGCTGGCCAGAAACACCATTTCCCCCTGGGCTGCAAGCTGATGAATGGACAAAGCTGAGAGGGAAAACATGCAGGTATTGATAAATATTGGACTTAATTCGCGTTGGAAACATTTAATCAAAGTTAAAGACGACTCTGGTACTTACAATGCACCAACAGAGGCGTGGATGATACCTCATTGCCGCGGTGTTTATTCGTCAGTGTGGTGGACTGTTTGATGGGGGAGAAGTGCTTGGTGGTGGATGGCGTGTACACGTGGCGCACCTGTATACCCGGGGAGGGGGACGTCTGGATGTTGCACTCAGCTGAAAGAGGAGGAAAACATATCGAGGCAAGTGAGCACACTGAAGTCAGACATCGTCACAAGATAACCAAAAACCTACCTTTGAATAACACAGAGGCCACCTCCAGATCGGAGTTGACCTGGTCCTGGATGTTCTTGCTGTCCTCCTCGTTCAGCGACTTGACAAATCTCGAGCAAACGTTCATGTCGAAGCGGTTGGGCAGGATGAACTTGATGCCCATGGCCACATTTTGGTTGCCCGTGTCATCTGGGCTCGCGCCCATCGACTGCTCGGTCTTGATGACACTCAGATCGGGCATTACGCAGATCCCCTCCATGGCCTCTGCTGCCCCACCGGAGGCCGACACGGTAACGTCCATTCTCTGATGCCTCACCGAGCTGTCACACTGAGATTAAACTGAAGCCACCGCGCGCCTGAAACACGGAAACAATTCGTATATGTAATAAAAAAACAAATACATATTTAGTCACAATACGTATAGCGTTAATGTTTCCTAGCTTGTGGCTGACAAATCTAACCTAAAAACAGCAGGTTTTGTTATTAAATGCCTAATAAACTGTTAGCTATCAGTTAGCATGCTAGCTGTTGTTATTGTAACCTTCCGTTGGTCACAATAATACACCGTGACAAAAAATAACTATAAACATGGAAACAAATTAAATCTTTTATCAGTATTTTCTTTAAATAAAGACCTCTCTTACTCGATAGGGCATTGTTTTATTTAAATATCCTCATGCAGTCACCCTTCTTCATTCGGTGTTTTGATCACACTTACGCATGCGCAGTTAGTGGCGACAAAAGGGTGCATCCACTATTAACCTCCCCCGTTTTTAGTTCCGGAACCTCTCTACATCATGCTGCTGCCGAACAGATTTAAGTTTATTGATAAATAATAAACACTTAAGCAAACATGAAAGGTTGACAATCAACATACATACGTGCTGAGGGAGAATTAACCCTGAAGCTGGCAGGAATGCAACATCGAGGTTGTAATGCAGCGCCCACCACGCTAGGGGGCGGTAATGCGCCTCCGAGTTTATTGTCAACCGCTTTTTACAAACTAAGAGGAAGCCGAAGAAACCTCTCGTTCCGCCCGCTTGGATGTACTATGCATAGAACCGAGTGGTGGAGGGGGGGACACTAAGAAATACATAATTGTATAAATTACCACACTTTAAAGATTGTCAACCGGTTTGCACAATGAGCGGGATACCAGGGACTGCTGTCGTCCAGGTCACCAACCTGTCCGCGTCCGTGAGCAGCGAGCAGATGCGCACTCTGTTCGGTTTCCTGGGAGACATCGAGGAGCTGCGGCTTTACCCGCCCGAGTAAGAGCACCCTGCCCCCGGCGACGACTAGCTAGGCAACACCGCGGACTTGCGGCCTACGTAAACATGAAAAATCAAGACCAAAGCGAAACACCGCTAACCTTTTTTCTTCTTCTTCTCTGTTTGTCTTTTCTTTGACAGCAATGGCCCTCTGTCTTTCTCCTCCAAAGTGTGCTATATAAAGTACCGAGACCCCTCCAGTGTTGGTGTGGCGCAACATCTCACCAATACTGTTTTTGTTGACAGAGCCTTGATAGTAGTGCCATGTGCGGAAGGTGAGTGTGTTTCGTTTAAAAAGAATGAGAATGAAATGTCTTGAGGTGTCTCAGTGGGCCTCCTCTCCCCCCTTTTGAATCCAACCGTTTGGTGTTTTGGTTGAATTCTGGTTTATTTGATTTCTTTTATTACTCCCATGGAAAAATTGGCAAGTTGTGCCATTTGGGTAGTTTCTTATTTTAGCCACTTTTGTTTTTTTTGTCACAAGTACTTGAGACAGGTGGCTGGATGTATCCCCTCAATAAAAACTGTCTGTCTGCTGTCACAAGGTGCTTTACAGAGAACACTAGAGACATGTTGAATGTGTTTTTTTGTGAAGCTGCAAGACAATATTTACCTCAATGTAAACACTGGATTCTCTGGAGCAAGTAGCATTGTTTATTTTCCATAAGAAGCTGCCATTAATGTTACTTGTTTCATGGAAATGACCAAAATAAGTTCATGCCATCACAGCTAACTTTATCCTCTTTCTCTCTCTTTCTTTCTTTCTTTCTTTTTGGTGCTCCCTTTCTTTAAATCTCCCCCCCCCCCCTTTTGGTGCCACTGTTGTCCCCCTTTTATGTCAAAAGAAAAATGATATCGCCTCTAACTTGATGCTTTTTTGTCCACGTGACTTAGTGCTGGATGGCTACTGAGTTTATTAATTTGGTTTTGTATGTTTTTTCTGTGTGATTATGTGTGCATATCAGATGACTAGACTGGCCCAGCTGTTACACTACACTAGCCTGAGTCAGGCATTGTTTTCCAAGCCACTATCCCCGATCGGGCCGACGCAGCCTTCAAGGGGGAATGTGACCAGGAGAATAGCCTGCTGCACCTTCCAAGATGGACACCTTGTCTCTTTTTTTATTTATTAATTTTTTTTTCTTTTGGTTTGTTTCCTTTCATACTTTCCCATGTTGTCCACTCTCTACTGTCTCTATCTAGAAACTACAGTATTGCTTATCTCTAGCTTTTGTGTTTTTTATATTTGTTATTTTGGTTTGTTGTTTTGATTATTGTCCAACCCCCCACCCCCCTCTCTCTTTCTGCTACAGCTGCGGCTTGTGTGTGATTGAGTTCTGTCCAGGTTGCTACGGCATACCGGTGGGATGTGTATCACACATGGGATGCTAAGAGGATCACTAACACTTTACTCTCTTGTCACCTACTCCTGTTGACGTAGCGAGGGTTTAGACGTTCCGAAAGTGAGACCCAGTAGAACCTTTTTTAATTCTGTTTGCGCTTTTCATCTGTGCCGTAAATCTGTAGTAAAAGGTTTTTTTTCCTCCCCCCTCACATTACTACATCACAGCAACTCTCCATTCAACATCATCATTTTAATGCTCAGTGCCTCCAGCTGTAATTGTTTCTTACTGGTCTTAACGTAGCTCTCTTCTGCAGCGATAGAAGCAGCTGACTTTAGTCCAGAGTGGAATCAGCAAAACTCCTAATTGTTTTTTTTTTTAAGTCTTTGCTAACATTTCCCACAGTTCTTACAATTGTTGTTCTTTTCTGTATCTGATGTCCTGTGTGCTATTAGTGACGCATCCCATTGGGGTTGTCTTGTGTTGCACACCTTTCCAACACTGCGAAACGATCGTTCCCCCCCGTCCCGTCCCCACACACACACAAGGAAAAAGCGCCCATGCTTGATATCGTATGGTTCATGACCAATATGTTTCCAGTTCAGGTGACCCATGCATCAAAGTGTTGACTCATTCTCTGCATTGTGTTTTTTCTTTTCTCTTCTTTTTGATCTAATGAAAAGAAACCAAGGCCAAAAATCAGTGTTCTTTATGTTTCTGAGGAAAAGTTAAGATTGTTATTTGAAAATACTAATTCAGATTGACTGAGGAGAATAATTGAACAAAAGCAAAGTAAGGATGCTCGGTCTCCAGCAGTAGACACTAGAACACTTTGTAGGTTGTATGGGGAAGTGTATGCTCTCTTTCTCTCTAGAATACAGTGGGCTTATTGTGCACACATAGAGGAGACAGAGTGAAGCGTCCCTCTATTGCCTTCACTAATATCTGCTTCTGTCCTGCAGGGAAAATCCCAGAAGAGGCCAAGGCCTTGTCACTTTTGGCACCTGCCGCCCCAGTACCCAGTCTGATTCCTGGAGGCGGACTGCTACCAATTCCCGCTCCAGCTCCGCTTCAGAACGTGAGTCCGCCATCTTGTTTTCTTGTCCGTCGTGTAGCGCCAAGTTCACGCCACGAGACTTTCAAAGTCGTCGGATCGCTGCACCGTTCACGCTACACAACTCTGTCTTGTAATTAGTAGTTTTGTAAGTCGTTGTGGTTTTCACACTACATGAGGGACCGGCAGCAGGGGGGGTCGCACACGACAAGACCTGTCACTGGGAGGAATCCCAGATGAGGTCTGCAAACTGCGTTTTGTCATTAAAAAACACACGACAAGTGACAAACAGTTTCCACATGTCTTTACTAATTATAGTGTACATCCCAAGTCTCTTTTCCCCGCTTGAACCGGAAGTTGTTCTGCTCCGCCATCTTGACTGATGTGTCAAAGCTCTCTCCTCGCTCTTGCTCTGAGGAGAGAGGAGAGAGGAGGGATCTCTTAGGAGCCATGAGCGAGGATACGCAAGAGCAGCCTTCACGGAAGTCTTTAAACGCCCGACACGCCCCCTCATTGTTCATCAGTTATTTGATTTGGAGCTGCAGCCGATCGGACTGATATTTCTAATCATCACTGAAGTTTTTATACCAGAGTGAAGGTCACAGGTTAAACGGGTAACAGGCTATAAAGAGAAAACACCTCTACTCTGGCAGTGAGGATAACTGTTTAGCCAGCTAGACATCTGGGATGAGTCTGCGATGCATCGGCGATCCTCTCTTGGCTCACAGGGCCAATTTGCAAGCGCCGAGCCAACGGAGATCTGCCTCTGAGCTGGGCTTTTGTCAGGGAGCTGCAGAAACTTAAAACCAGGGCTAAAGTCGTGTGGTGTGGACTAGGCTGAAGTAAAACCTGCATGTGTGTGTTTCACTCCCGCAGCTGAACCTTCCCGTAGTGAATCGTCTGTCTGCTGCCCTGGACCCTGCAGCAGCATCATCAGCGAGCGCCCAGGCCCCCCTCATGGGGAATGTGGATCCCTCAAAAGTAGACGAGATCAGGAGGACGGTCTACGTTGGCAACTTGAACTCACAGGTAACGTCACGTCAAACTGGTGTTCACACTGAACCTACTGAGCATTTAATAAAAATTGTTTTCAGACAACAATAGAGCTCTGTGGCACAGAGGAAGGAGACATATCGGACTGCAGATGCACGGACAATGTTTGTTAGTAGAATGAAATCAATGTCAGTTTGTAGGATTTTGTGTGAATAAGAGAAATACATAATGTCACCAGATTAGCAAACATCCTTTCCCTCATTCGTATTGCAGTGAAAGATTTTCTGTCTTCTTTCTCCAGACATCTTTAGGTGTTCATGACAGATCTGGACAAATTACAGTTTCCACTAATAATGCTCCGAGCCAAATCCTGTTCATAAGCTATCTGTAACCTCTGGAGAAGATATTAAAGCCTTCAAGTGTATTTATTTGTTGTCGGACCCTGCAGCGCTGATGATGATGTAGGACAACAGATCAATAAGATAGATCCTTTTAACAAGTTAACTCTCAACCAGATCGATTCCAGCTGAAGGGAAGTTAGATAAATTACAACTGGAACACCCACAAAAATCAAAGCTTCACATGCTGTAGCTGCAAACTTGTCATTCAATCGAGTTCATCTCTTTTTTTCCCCCCCACAGACCACCACTGCAGACCAGCTGCTGGAGTTCTTCAAGCAGGTGGGAGAGGTCAAGTTTGTGCGAATGGCCGGAGACGAGACTCAGCCGACACGCTTCGCCTTCGTCGAGTTTGTGGAGCAGGACTCCGTCGGCAGAGCCCTCACGTTCAACGGAGTCATGTTCGGAGACAGACCCCTGAAGTACGTGTGATGTGTTAAGAGATCGTCTTACAGAGATGTAGAGCAACAACAGAAAATATAAATCTAGAAATGTGTCATTTATTTACTCTGAATATCCTTCAGTGGTTTGTGTCGGCTGATTTTAGCTTTTGCTCTTTCAGGGTTAATCATTCCAATAACGCCATAGTAAAACCGCCGGAGATGACGCCACAGGCCGCCGCTAAGGAGCTAGAAAGTGTGATGAAGAGGGTGAGGGAAGCCCAGTGCACCATCGCTGCTGCCATAGATCCAGGTACAGCATTTTGATTGGCTGCATGTATCACGGTTTTTTAGTAACAGATTCGTGAAGTTGTTCTGATGCTGAGACTGCCGCTCTGCCTCTAGCTGACCTAGAGAAGCGCTCCTCCAGCCGGTCGAGGAAGTCGCGTCTGTCCCGGTCTCCGTCCCGCTCCCGCTCAAGAACGCACAGGAAGAGGTCCCGTTCGAAACACAGGTGATCAACTAACACTCGGAGCTTTGGGATTTCACTGGCATGCCGCCGTGATGGAATGATTCATTGAGTCCAGTCAGTGACGATTATTTCTCTCTCTCTCTTCCTGTTGGAGCAGACCGGTGCCGAAAGTGTTGCCGAGGACCGACACCCACAATTCCCGAAGCGCCCACAAGCGGCGCTCCCGCTCCCGAGACAAGAAACCCAGTCGGAGTCGCTCCAGGTATGTCGGCATCGATCTCAAAATGATCTGTTTCTACGCTGTTCGGTGCTCTGGAGCCTCGCTGGATGTGCAACTTCATCTGCTTCTGTAGTTTAATTTATATGAATGTATTATCCAGCTCTACTGTAGAGCCATCCTGTTATCCCTGCTCTGGGCACTAGAGGGCCCCGTGTTCTTAACAACTTTAGTAACTTCCTGGATTTGGCTCCTGTTGTGTGGAAAATGTATCTTTTTTATCTTATAAACCTTTTGATACTATAAAGTATGCATCTATGGATTTTTATGTTTTTATGTCCTTAATGCATGTACTGCAGCTTTTTCCATAAATAGATTATATTGTCTTAATAAATGTACTGAATCCAGTTAACGTGTTTGTTATCAGGGGCCACAGGAAGAGGAGTAAGGACCGGTCCAGGAGCCCTCACAGGAAAGTCAGATCACCCTCCCCGAAAAGGTGACTCCACCACTCCATCCTCATAACACTGTTGAGCTGTTCTCAGTGTTCGGTCCGCGTCTTTTCTACGTTTATCAGGTGGACTAAAACGTGTCAGTGGTTTTTGTGTCTGCAAGATTGTGATTGGTGTCTTTTTTTTTTCGTTGGCTCCTCTCAGAGGTAGGAAAGACAAGAGGAGGGAGCGCAGCAGGGACAAAAAGGACCGATCCGCATCCAGGAAGAGAAGCCGCAAGGACGAGGACAGGATAAAGAGCAAGGCCAAGCCAAAGAAGGTAAAGAAGCTAACACTTTGGAACACCTCTCTGGAATAACGCCTCCCTGGTTGGGTTCTCGTTGGAGAATAAAGCTGTCGAACTCCTGATGATTTAATATCGCACTGGAAGACTTCTCAGGTGTTACGGGCGTCTGTCCCCCCGAAAGCAAATCTCAGCTTTAAACCGTGTTTTTTTCTTTTTGGTGAATGTTTCCACTCTCAAACTCGAGAATCACACCAGCTGACCTACTTTTGAAAGTTCACGATAAAGATCACACAAAGGTGTTGGGCGTGAGATAAAAGGCGACACATTTTAGACTTATCTCGCTCCATCTTCGCCGTCGATAATCTGCACGATGCACTGCAGCTGTACAGTCTTCTCTCGTGCTTTTAGTTCAGTTATCGTAAGTGATACTCCACCCAAACTCTTTGCAGCGTTCAAAACTCGTAGCAGAGTGTAAAGCTCAAGCTGACGCGTGTTTCTGGTCCGATGGACGTCACACCGACACCGCTCGAAGGTATATCTCAGAGTGTCCTTGTGGTGTTGGTTTTGCCATTCTTAGGGTGGCTTTTCCCCCTGAGTCCGATGTTTTATTTAACTTCTGTTCAGTAAAAACGTCTAAGATTGACTGCGTCATTAGTGCCTGAACTGAACTCTTGACCCTCCAGGTCTGGTCTGGTCTGACTGTTACTCGTTGAAATTTCAGGTGCAAAGGGACGGTGACCGGGAAGAAAAGGAAGACTTTGAAAGTGAACGAGAAGACACACTCAGCGAGGACATGATGTCATCGCCGTGCGCCCTGCATAACGGCGGCTACAAGACTCACAGCGCTGAGTATGCACATCTGGGCAGCTCCAAGTGATTCTCACGGCACCATACGAACTCACCGCGTCCCATCTCAGCGCAGTACGGCGTGCGTATAAACACCGGGGCGATAACCACTCATTAGCAGCGTGTTTTTTCCTCATCATCGTCATCTCGTGATCTTTTTTTTTTTAACTCCACATTGTTGGCAACACGTGGATCCTGTGACTCAGCGGATGTTCAGTATCTCACTCAAAGGGCAGGTGAGCACTCGGTGCAGCTTTTCCTGTTTAGAAGGGAGGCTGAAGGTCTCGCAGAAGGTGCTCACGGTACGACAGTACGACACTAAAACAACAACAACTGGACATTACAAGCTTCCCAAACAAAGACATTGGATTGCATGATATCATACGGTTGTCCACCTCCTCTGTGCGTCGGTCACTCTGAAGAACTCCACACCTGTTATTCCTTCTGTACAGACACAGACTGTAGTCGCCCACCCGAGCAGGAACAGTGTGCAGCTGCAGAGCTTTTCAAACTCCTCTTGGTCCTCTTGGTCCGTTCCTCCTGTGACATCTTGACCACACTTCAGTAGTCTGAAAAGCCTCTGATGCCTCTTAGATTAGAAGTATATATGCCTTTTCTAAAAAAAAAAAAAAAAATGTTTTTGTCTTGATATTGCAAAAAGCTATTTGCAGCAACAATCTGCGTTAACGGTAATAAAAATGTATCTTGAGGTAGAGCGATTTTTAAATGTTTTCCTTTTTATGGCCGGTGGAAAAGAAAGGTTCCCAAATGAGTCAGTAATACATAGAGGAAAGAAGCAGGTTAAATCTGCTGCATATGAGCACAGATACAGGCACTGAAAGGCTAAATCTAATCTGGATTGCAACATATTTCAAGCTTGATTTACTTCTTCAGGCATTCTTTAATAACATATCAGAGAAATCTAGTAAAAGTACTGCAGAGAATCCTTATTAATCTAGTAAAAGTACTACAGAGAATCCTTAATAATCTAGTAGAAGTACTACAGAGAATCCTTAATAATCAAGTAGAAGTACTGCAGAGAATCCTTATTAATCTAGTAATCTGTCCATACAGTCAGTTTCTCACATGGCTTTTCATTTATCATAAAGCAACTAAGTTTGCATCAGTTGCATTTTATACAAAGCTTTAAAGAAATGGCTTATTGTAAAATATAGATTATAATAATAGTATATAATGCAGGCCGTTATCATGTCAGGTTCTGTGTCTAGACTTGCTGCTCACCAAAAGGGGAAGTGCCAATTAAAACAACGATCTCACCAACTAAACATCATTTAGGAAGTATTTCATCTCATCTTATTCTGCTGTGACGGCCACTTCCCATATTCTGCTTTCTTTTTTTTACTAAAGGAAACAAACGGTGCATTCACGTATTTAATACGTGTCTTCTGGGTGTCGGAGCACGAGGGCCCCTCGGTGTACGGATACTTCTCAATCGGGGAAGCTAAAATGCTCATTTGCCCTTTTGTGTGCTGTGAAAGCGAGACTTGAACGACGTTCTGCACCATTAACTCTGGAACGTCCTGCAGAAAACGTACGCTGTTGATTTTAAGACTTGAAGTGCTGTAATTATGAGGGTGCGGGATGGTATTGTACCGTTTCTGTTAACCTGTTAGCCTAATATATTGTTGCATAACTCATTCGGTCAACAAGAATACGTCGTTTTACTTTCTGTTTTATGGGTGTACATTTTATTGCGTTTTTTTATATTTCCGATTAGTCACGACGATGTATCATCTTCCTTTTTCCTCTTATTGTTGTAATGCTGTGAGATAAAATATTTACTGTTTTTATAGATGCGAAACAAGCCTAAACTATAAAAGAAAAAAAAGAAATGCTGGCGGTGTACAAAATGTCTGTCGGCTCAAAGTGAGACGCAAACGAAGCCCAGATTGTCGGATGTGTCACAGGTCTAACTGCAAGCACAGAAGGGTCAAAAGTGCCTAGACTAAGATTGTACAGAATATTCTAATAAAACATGGAGACTTATTGACAAATGCAACCTGAAGTTATTGTTTAGGATGTTGAATAGCTAAAACTAATGAGACGTTATATTTAAGTATTGTCTTTAGTAATTAATAGAGTAGATTGAACATTCATGGGACTTTTGTGGATTTGTCTTTTTTTTGTTCTTTTATTTGTTTCTCTGTCATTTCTGGTGTTGCAGTTTCGGTTTTCAGTATTGTGATCGTGTCAAAAATGTATCCGCAAACGCATTGAGATCAGTTTTTATTTTATTTTTTACGTTTTCTTGGAAAGCTGGATATATTTTAAAACTTAATTCCCCCTTTTTGGCTTTTTTCTTTTCCTGCTTTTTATGATCACAACGCTTCAGTTTGAAGTTTAAAAGAAAAAAAACACAACACATTTCCAACACAAGCTATTTTATTTTTGATATCCATGTGTCCACTATGTGCGGTTACTACAGTAGAAACGATTGATGGTTTCCCTTCTGGGGGAAAGTCTGTGTTTGAGACTCGATGTAAAGATTTGGTAACACGGTTTTTGAAGAACTTGGATGTTTTGTTTGTGGTCTTCAGTTTGAAACTAGAGATGCATCTCATCTGTTTCCAAACAACACTCAATAAAGAGACTTTTCATTCAGTCGTGTTGTTTTAGTGCCCGTGTGTTGCGTCGCTGCCAAGTTCCTGTTTTTGGGTTTTAATGCTGCAACTTAACCAAGAGGTGATTCTCTCTGGACTCCAGTGGGTTAAAGACACATGACATGCCACAAAACATCCATCCATACCGCTCTTTTGTCATGGCAATGTTGGCGTGTTGGTCGGCATGACATTTTGTCCAGATATTCATGGTCCTCAGAGGATGAATCCTACTTTGCTGGCTCACTTAAACTCTCCCAAGAGAACGGACCTGTTCTTAGTTCTTCAGCTGTGTGTTCATGAGGTTTAAGCCGTAACGTGGAAACAACGTGGACGCTACAAAGGGGGCATTCGGGTGAATTTTCCTAGTCGGGAACACGTATTTCCAACACCACATGAATGCAGCATAATGTCACTAGACATGAGTGCTTTCACTGCTATAAGTTAAAATGTCTGCTGTGAAAAAAGGCCCATTGCCCTGATATTAGACATTCATTGGGACAACTGTACATTGCAAAGATTGTACATTGGTACACTCATGCTCTTAAAGCATTTTCAGTCATGTTTCCATCATGAGGTGTTCAGGTTCAGATATAAAAGTACGCTACTGTATGTTCAGGGATGTATATCCGGTAAAGTGCTACAGAAATGAGCAGAGATGTGGATGTGCATGGACAGTAGAGAGGCAGGAAGAAGGACAAACTTAACTTCTGTCTTTATGAATAATGAAAACATGTATGGATGATGGGTCTTATGATCCCGTGTTCTTGGCTCTTCATGGTCCGCAGTCCTGTTCCAAACTTTTGTGAAAAAAAATTGTGGCCATCTTGCTGTCCGTTGTCGGACTGGTGCTAAATTGTCTTATGTAGTCCAGTCGTGATGATTTTCCCACAGTCAAGTCTGTGTCCTCTGGTTTGCTTCCCGTGGCTTGAGTAACCGATGTGTTCGCCGCCATCCCCCGCTGAAAAATATCCAATGTTGTGTAGTCACTCGAAAAGGCGAAAGGGGAACTCTGGGTGTCTGTCCGTCGGATGTCCGGGAACGTTTCTTCGGCGCTGTCGGGTGGGTCATCTCCAGCTGCATCCTCGGTGTCTCGTTGGATCCAGTCACGAGTCATTTCTGGCGAGTCTCCCTCGTCCTCTGACGCGTGGAGAAGCGATAACATTGATGGCGATGTGCTAGCAGGGGTCACATCTTCTTTCTCAACTAGCCGAAGGCTGTTAGTGTCCCATTCCTCCACCCTCATGGACTCTAGTAGATCCTGAGTGAAGTAAAAAAAACTGTTTGTTATTAAGTTCATTTAATTTCTTCACAGTCGTTCTGGTAACTCGAGGTTTCGTTTGGCTTCCACGATGTTAAAACTGGACGTACATTTATTGAAATCCCAGATAGACACTTACTAGTTCACATGGCTTTTCTATTCTCTGCATTGCATCGCTCTTTCCAGGGCTCGGTATGCTCGGCCACAGGCTCACTTTTGCTCTAAGTAGAGTAGGTAGTGTAGAGTAGATGTGTAGCAGTTAGATATTTATCCATTTAAGAAATGTGTGACAGCCTGTTTAACATGTAAAGAGAGTGGCTGTACCTTTTTATTATAGGAGATCCAAATATCAGCACAGCGGCCACAACTGCAGCGCTTGTGATGAGGCCACTGAGATTAGAAATTTCTACGAAAAAAGAAAAACACAGTAAAGTCGGGATGTTTCTTTGCAAACGTAAGCATCAGAAATGTAATTGCATGCACCATTTGATGGATATAACCTTGATCATTAGTTTTAAACAGGCTTGCTGTGCTTCGTACTCCTGCTCCTGCCCGGGTGAAACCTGATATCTGGACTTCGTACGCTGTGCCACTTTTGAGATTCCCCAATTTATAGCGGTTCAGCATTGGATCCACTGTAATATCTGCAATCAAAGAGTGACACTTTTCAGCATATTACAAATGCACCGTTGACACATCTGCTTTAAAGTTGGACTGAATTTACAGACACTATATGATAATGGACAGTTGGTCAAACAGACGTTAGCCACACTAGCAGAGATCGGTCGGTTGGTACACGACTTTGTTCCTAAAATATCTCAACTACACTTAGCTCAAAGCATCGCTGTGCGTGAGTACAGCCTCGCTGAGCTGCTAGCAGGGAAAATTGTTCTGTTTTAATGTTGTAATTTTAAAGCAAAGCGCTTTCACATCAGCAAATGCAGGAAGTTACGTTAACGAATGTTGCTGCAGAGGAGTGTTTGACTTTCAGCAGCACACTGATTATCGCTCCTGTAACACCACTTGTGTCAAACCCATTACATTTGCTGGCTAACTGTAGAGTTTACGTAATGATAACAATAGTATCAGGCCAGACAGCTGTACATGCCAACACTGATGCATCTTGGAGAGGGTTATACAGGGATTACACGATGTTTATGGATCATTCAAACAAACTGTCCCAACCAGAAAGGATGTTTAGGCTATAGGTGTCTGCATTAGATCACTAAAGCCTCAGACCAACTGCTAATGCTGTGGCTGTAGCTATTTTTCTTCTTTTTTTACCACCAAGTTGTGGTGGTAAACAAATAGACAGGAAATCCATTGAGAGTAATGCACGCAGAGCCTGTGTGTAACTTAGTGTAAGGTGTATAATGCTTACTTCTCTCTGTACTTGACTTTCCGTGGTGGTACTCATTGTAGTAGATCATGTAACCCAGTAGGAAACCTCTGATGTCTTCCTCCGGGATGGACGACCACTGCAGCACCACTGAATTCAGCGTCTCATTGTAGCTGCTGATGTTTGCGGGAGCGCTGACGGGAGCTTTGAGAGCACAATATCAAGAAGTCAGACCGTTTTGTTCTGGAGAAGGGAATCGATATCTAATAGATATGATAGTTATCCTTGTTTTTAGCCATGCTAGGTCAGTCGACCACTTTGATCCGGAGTGAATTATCTCAACAACTGTTTAATGGATTGATATTACATTTTGTACAGATATTCATGGTGCCCAGAGGATGAATCCTAAAGATTTTGTGGATCCCTTTGCTTTTCTTGTAGCACCACCAGCAGATTGACATTTGTAATGTCTCCACAAATGTTGGATGGATTCTCTTTACGTTTTGTACAGATATTCCTGGTCCCCAGAGGTTGAATCTTAACAACTTTGGTGATCTCCTGACTGTTCCTCTAGAGCCATCAGTAGGTCAAAATTTCCTGACATCTACAAAATAGATTGTAACAAATATTTTGCCAAGACATTCCTGTTCCCAAGAGGATGATTCCTAAAGATGTTGTGGATCCCTTTGCTTTTCTTGTAGCACCACCAGCAGATAAACATTTGTAATGTCTCCACAACTGTAGTATGGATTCCCTTAAAATTCGGTACATATATTCCTGGTCCCCAGAGGTTGAATCTTAACAACTTTGGTGATCTCATGACTGTTCCTCTAGAGCCATCAGTAGGTCAAAATTTCCCGACATCTACAAAATAGATTGTTACAAAAATGTTGTCAAGACGTTCCTGTTCCCAAGAGGATGAATCCTAAAGATTTTGTGGATCCCTCCGCATTTCTTGTAGCGCCACCAGCAGATTGACATTTGTAATGTCTCCACAACTGTTGGATGGATTGCCATGAAATCTGATACAAGACATGTGTGACTATTCCAATCACGTTAAACAAAAGTGGAAAAGTATAGCGACTGTGACTTACATCCTTCAGTGAAATAGAACTGTGTTCTCCCATAGGTGCTCTCGCTGTTGTTCACATGCTTCATGTTGCAGGTGTCCTTGTCTGGCCGTGTGTGCAGAGTGATGCTGTATCTCTTATAAGGCTCCAAAGGCTCTGGGTATTTGAAACGCATTATATCAGGAAAGGAAATATATTTCATCAGGTACCATAATCTTCAATAAATTATGTTTGCATACTACTCGTATCACTTGCTGAATTACGCTGAGGAACACATATTTATACAGAACGTATCTTCAAAATGTTCACTGACAATGTTTTTCATTTGTTTACCCTCAAATATCTGCTTGTAGCAGTTAAAGCATGCGTTTAAATACTCAAAAGCACTTGTTTCTTCAGAACATAGTTGGCAAAATAAATTAGTAGCATGTAAACAGAACTTCTTGGGGACCAAAATACATGAATATCTACACACCTGGTAAAGAAGATAAGGTCTTAAAGTTGTTTTTGTTCTGATAAAAGGACATGTGCGTTGCTTTATGGCCCTTCTTTGTCCACTCCGCAGAATAACAGATGTAGTTTTTGATGAGATTGTCTTTCCAATAGATGGTAAAAGATGTATTGCTGTGGACTGTCATGTTCAGCATCCCAGCTCCCATACCTGTGAGGACAAATTTATGATAAATCTACTCTTATCATATCGTAGGCCAGATCTCCAAATGTGACTCCTGTTCAGATTAAAACAGTAGTATACAAGTGAGTACTCACGGGTCACGTCTTCTCGCCGTGGTATCGCTCGGCTTACAGCTGGGGAGGTGCTAGCGTTGTTCACAGCACTGATGTTGAGATGATAAGCTGAATATGAGAGAATCAGTCTGATCTCGGGCTGAGTGGTGCTTATCCGCTCACGTGGAGCCTCTCCTGACGCTTTCCCAACGGTCACGTAGTAGCCATCATGCAGCTCCGTGGCAGAAAACTAACAAACAGGGTCGTTTTAGTATCATAAAGGCATCAGCCATGGCTACACAGAAGATATACTCCCGATTATATTTCTTGTGGAAGTAAAATTTGATGTGAAGAATGACCTTCCAGGTTAAAGAAAGCAGCCGGCAGCCTTTTCTTCCAATAATGTCAGTTTCTTCAAGGTTGACAATGACCGGCTGTGTGGTCAGTTCTGAAAGAGGACATTTATTTATTTATTATATTGACATAAGACGGAATATTTCAACTTGTTTCTCCTGTTCTTGTAATCATACAGTGGAGTAAAAACACTTTGTTTTTGCAGCATTCATCGAACACAATATATAAAAAACTGCTTATATTTGTATGTTATATATTTACTTTAAACCAATAAAGTATAAAACAATCTGACCTGATGGGACAGTGTAGGCTTCGCTCACTGCACACTGTGGGCATTTATCATTGGCGACGCACTGTATCTGTACAGTGTAGACCAGTGAGGAGTTCAGGTTGTCCAGTGTACATTTCGTTGCATTTTGGGATTGCGCGGTCTGTGAACAGCAAAGAAATTAATTAATGCCAGGAGGAGTTATTCAAAACATAAACTCTAAAAAATTTATTTTCCTGGAATAGATATCTTGTTAAACCATAACCTTTATTCAATCAGCGAATCTCAAAAAGAACAAGATCCTCTTTTGCTAAAGAAAACAGATAAACATCTTTATCAAGAAATTGGTACGTAAAACAAAGAAATGCATCGTAACAGCATCAGAGACAGTAAGAGGTCCCTCTAAGATTAAATTAAAGGGGAACTCCAGTGGCTTGACTCTTAAAGGTCAGTTCACCCACAATAAGGAGCACTATTCAGCCTGTGAAAACGGATGTCTTCTGTAGCTCTGAAAGAGAGCTTTTTAAAGTTTGACTAAGACGACGAACGTGATTAACATTGTACCTGCTAAGCCTAACTATGATGTTTTTTACTAAACCTATCCAAGTGTTTTTCTAGCATTTTAGGTTTTGTTTCCGTGTTAACCACGTGCTTCACACTGTTTGAAATAGTGCCGCTCGAAATGTATTTGAGAATGAAGTTTAGTTGTATTGGGGAACGTGATTTGTAGGACACGGGGCTGTTCTTAGAGATGTGTATCATCAACAACGTTAGAGGTGTAGTATGCTTTCTGTTCGCCGATCTCTGACAATGTTACACTGTGAACAACCAATCCGTGTTTAAACTGACAGGAGGAGAGCTAGTAACGTTAGCAGCACTGCTAACGGTCAACTGACGAAGGTTCCATTCAGTTACATTATGATGCGTTCAAGCTCTGCTCAGTAAAAATGGATGTTGGGCGAAGGTAAATTATAACTTTATCATGATGCGTTTCAATGTTATCTCGTGAAATATAGTTTTGGGGAGAAACTTGAATCAACATAGTTGTGTGACTTCAGAACAGTTGAAATATTTTTTGGGATGGTGGCAAAAAGAAAATAGTCTTGGAGACCAGCTGCTATAACCAAACAGAACAACAGAGGGATCTATATCTGCCAATATGGATCATCAATGATTGGCAATTAGTATCAGTGGCAAAAACGTGATCAGGGATCTCTAATATTTGCTTCCTTTTTTCTTTAAAGCTGATCCGATCTGTGAATCCGATCTGAACCGTGAGTTTTATGATCCGTTGCACCACTTAACAACATGGTTTGTTAACTGACCTTGTTCCATGACAGGCTGCCCAGTGCTTTATAGCTCACATTGTAATACTTTATGGCCTTTATGTCCTCCTTTGGCCAGCTCACATTCACAACCAGTCCTCCAGAGTGGCGGCTGAAGGACACCGCAGATGGAGGACCACATCGCACTGAAATATAATTAAAAAACAACGATATTCAGTCAGAGATGTGACATCAAAACCAGAGAAATTAAGAGAAACTTGCCTATAAAAACACAATTTTATGGACTTACACATGCTTTTTGGTGAACCCTTGAAAACTGCTTTTGTGCAATTTGTTGACTCGCTGTTTTCCAAAACCTCCACGACCACGTCTGCATTATCATATAATCGTGTGATCGTTTTAGAGAATTCAGTGATGTTGTGGTTAGCTCTGCAATATCTACTGATAAAGAGAGATGGTTTGAAAGATGAGATGTTAATTGTCAAAAAATCATTGCAAGTGTGTTTTTTTTATATGTTAAACAATATGTGTAATTTTATTTAGGCTAGAAAGGAGAAATCTTACTTGTGCTGTTGTTGTTGTATGATGAGTGTGTATGTCTTTTCTGATGTGTGCGTTCCAGGTTTCCACACACACACTCTCGCACCACGTGGTTTATTTTTCCCAAAACAGTCTAAATCATGAACTCCATCTGAAAGAGAGGCAGTGTGCAAAAAGAGTTTTTAAAAAATCTGATCTGATTTTACAGCTGATGATTGAATCTGAGATGACTCAAATGTTCTTTCTTACCTGGGTGAATCTCACAGTGCTGATATTTGGAAGAAATGTTCTGGGACCTGCAGATCACTGGAACATGCAAGTTGAATATGATGTGAAACTAGATCAGGTGTTACTTTCTCACTGTGTCATTCTTACAAGAATGCTTCGTCTCACAGCGGAGAAACACTCTAAAGATGATTCCACTTTTTAGGAAATCTATTGGATGGCATTTGTGTAATTTTCTTTGTTTTTTGGAGAAAAATCAGTGAAATCATTTGTTAGAGATCACATGATGAAATCACGGATATTTGAGCAGCAGTTTGATGATTAATGAGTTGAAATATAATAAAAAGTAAAATACCTGAACTTGAAGCTTGAACATGAGAGGAGGGTGTAGTGTAGTAAACAATGATCAGACCTTGAATTGAACAGAGGAAGGAAGCTTTAGGTGAAAATCTGCCTTGAATACTAAATACTAGTTGTTTGACCGATATATAATGTATAATGATATAATCGTGCAGGGTACAGAAAGATCCTCCATAGCCCTGGAAACTGAATTTAGTAACTCATATTTTACTTTTTACAAAGAAAACTAAAAAGGGCAAACCCCTACAAAAGGTGTCAATGATTCACTTTATTTTCTATAAATAGCTCGAAATAATCATCCGACAGTAACTAAAAATATAAAATGCAGAAGGAGAAATGAAAGACAACTTACCAAAGATGACAAAATGTGAACGACTTGCATAGGAAGAACATGTTGAGTCTAGAAAATCCAAATGAAATCCACCACCAACCATTGTGGCCCGGCACTGACAGACTCACACCCACAAGCGGCTGCCATTCAGAGTCATGATGCACACAGGAGCTGCTCACTCAGAGTGAACGAGAAGGAAATATTTTGGGGAGTTATACACTGCAAGGGGCGGGGACGCGTTTTGACACAGTTCATAGGACTCGATAAACCGACGGCAGGTCCCCAGGAGTCACTTTGTACTTCTTCTTTCCACAAATAGAGCTGCGCAGCATGTGGGGTTGTACCACAACGGCACTCTGAGTGACTGTGCATTAGATCTCTGAATGAATTTCTCTTTTTCTCTGAGCAGTTACTGAAAACAAGCTTTCTTACGTTCACTGTGACTCAAAGAGTGAATTCAAATTACTTGTTTTTGTCCTGTGATTTCAGAAATTCTTCATGTTCATTTTGCTTTCAAAGAACTGAATGTTGTTTTCATTTGGAAAATCACAAATTGCGCCGCGAGCATTTCATTTAGAATCGGAAACGATGTTTCAGAGAACAGACGTGCTGCTATCAGTTCCTATAAGTGAATGGTTTGAGGGAGCTGTAGTAGAATTAAAATGTCGTCGTTATGAAGAGAACACTGAGTTTTCCTGCACTGTAAAAAGTTAGTTTAAATGTAGGTATATTATTCACTGCACTCATAATAATAGAAAATACTGCATTACGTGGACAATTCATAGCCTGCAAGACTCTGTCTTTAATTATTTTATGTTAAAAGAGAAGAAACAAATCAAAAAGGCCCAACAACTGATAATGACAATATTAGAAATCTTAAGAAAGAATACAAGTTAAAGACATGTTTTAATGCATATAAGAAAGGTTTTTAGTGATCATTTGTGTCTGAATTTGGCTCAATTGCCAATTTCCCTAAATCTCAAGTCATAGAATTATGTTGCTTAACAAAAACAGAGAAACTAGAAAGAATGCAGATTTCTGTGTAATAATAATCCCATTTGGGTGATCCCCTCCTTCTCCCTGTCCACATGGTTTCACTAAGAATATCACAGTTCTCCTTCACTTGAACATGTGTTTTGCTTTTTGCAGCTTCGGTTGTGTGTTTGACCTTCACTGTGCAGAATTAAATACGTGCAAAGTTTGGCGCTAGAAGGCTGTTTTCACCTTCATCGTGCAGCTGATAACGCCGTCCCGACCCACAGCGTCGTCCTGGAAGTGAAGCACCCGCCCTCACGTGAACACTGTTAGCTCTGTCAGCACTGTTCATGCCGTCAGCACCGTTAGCTTCTAGCCGCCACGCTAAGAGCCATGTGGAGGCAATAGATTTGCTCTGAATTTTAATTTAGCACCTTTCAGCAAGTTCATTTAACTTTTTTATTATAAAAAAACAAAACGTATTATGAATATTTTTGAGATAAATTAGCATTTTATGTATTTCTCAATTGTTTCAGATAACATCTGATGTGATCGAAAGCTCCGGAACAGCCACTAAATGGACCTTGTGGTGAGACTCTAATGACCCTTTGAACCTCATAAATTAATAACTTTTAAATGACTATTAAAAACCCCACCAGTCAAATTAGGCATGATCACTAGTTCCCTGTTTTACAGGAGTTTCAGGTATTGTTCTTAAGTTTAAGAAATGTCTTTCGTCATTGTTTCGAGGAAATCTACTTCCTACTACTTTACTGTGTGGGTGGTTTTATTTTAAATGTAAGGACAGGAAATGCCGCCCCTTGCTTGGAGAGCTGCAGTGAGGGGAAGATCAAATTTCATCTGCGCTCAGTTCGAGAGGTCTCAGTAAAGCAACAACAGCAGTATATGTTCGGGTGCATTTATGTGTCGTCAGTTTTAAGTATTCATGTACTTTTAGCTGCATGTTCCTCCTTCAGGGCTGAACTGTAAAGACACAGGAAGTTCAGTTCTCACCTCACTGAGTTCAGGCCCAAAGAACATACTTAACGCTGTTTATCATGAAGTTGATTTTAACACTCCACTTTACCACCGTACCAGCTGTAGAGCAAAGCTTGAACCCTCGGTTGTTGTTGTGTGTTGATGCCCATGCTTTTAACTCGAGGTGTGGGCGAAGTTAAAAAAGGTCAACAAGTTCGACGTGAAGAAGATTTTCAGAACAGTTTTGCTGGAGATGTAGTTCAGGATTTCATGTTTAAAATAAAAAAGCAGTGATTAAAATAAGAGAAGAACATCTTAAAGATCCTTTGCCACAGGAAATTAATTTCCGTTGAACAAAGCAGATGCCTGCCAGCTCATGTTTGTTTCACACGTAAATTTCCCCACCTCTCTTATCATCCCTGAGATCAGCGAGGTGCTGGAACTCACTTGTGGGCTACGAGGGTTGAAAGCTTGTGTGGGTTCCTCTCATGGTGTTGTGCTTTGATGAGAATCCTTTAGTCTTGGTTTTAGCTACCATGAGAGCACAGGATTTAGTAATCCTTTCTACAGGTGTTCATCATTTCTGCTGTAAGAAATCTCATACCTGATTCAGGAAATGCATCTGAACAATAAAATCTAGATTTTATTAACCTGAGAAGAAATGTTCACTGAAACTTATTAAATGTGATTAAGTTAAGTTTTTCAAGATAGTTCAAATTACCAGAATAATTGAGTCCCCTTTCAGAAGTCACCAGGATCTGGACTGTAATGAAAAGGGTTCAAGGTTAGCAGCCATGTTATTTTGAGTACGTCATTACCAGGATTCTGCACAAAAAAAGAGTTAAAACTACAACATTAACAGCTGAGCAGCAACATCCAGAACACATTATGAGTCGACCGCTAACCTCAGCGAACAGCACCCTCCTGTGGAGAATCTGTGAACTAACCAGTATGTATATATTTAAAAATAAATAAAGATAACATGAGAGAGACACATGCTGCATGTTGATGTGAGGTTGATGTCATTTTCACCAGAAGAAGAACTCAGACTTTGTACGTGGAATCAAACAGGAAAAGTAAAACCGTCAATAATACCCTGTGACAAATAAAAGTCCTGCATTCAAAACCATACTTCATTAAAAGTACTTAAGTATTATCTGCAATGTACTGAAAGTATTAAAAGTAAAAATACTCTGTCAGTGTTTTACTATTATACATGTTTTTGAATTAACATCTTAGTAACGATGCATTTTTCCAGCTGATCCAATGTTGTTCTTGTGAGATGGTTCATTTATCTGAAGAAGTAGTTTTCTCAACACATAAAGGAAACAACTTTATCCTTCAGTTCATCCCAAACATTCAGCATCAACACATCTGGATATACAGTATGTGGTTCTCACTGGTATATATGAAGTGGAAATATTCAAGTGAAGTACCTTGAGTAGGCCTGAATGTAGCTGGATTCATCATTCCACCAACAACAGGTCATCTCTGAACGTGTGTTTTTCTTTAAACAAGTTTTTCTTGAAAACTACTCTGTGAGTATAGCGGCAGTAAACAAAAATGTTAATATTTGTCTAAAAAACAAATGCTGAGAAACAGAATGATAATTTGTGTTTGTTCGTGAGTTAGTTCGCCTCTAAAAACAAGCAGAGGCCTGCTGATGTTCAGTGGGTTTGATGTTCACCATCTTAGTTTAGCCTGCTGACATTCTGACGGCAGCGTTGGGGCTCGGGTTTGAGAATGGCGAGCAAACATGCAAGCTTGCATTTTGCACATGCTCCTTGTGAATGTCAACACTCTTCAGCTGTTGACACATCAGATAGTCAACAGTATAATGGCCTCAACACCTCAGTAGTCTGTTTACACTATGAAGCCCAGTGTAGCATGACATAATGTGGTAGATAAGGATTATGGAGGGATGAAGCTTGTTGTAGTCTCACTGCGTGAGGAGTCCAGGCTGAACAGCGAGACCAGAGGACGGTGTGTGTAGTGGAACTGGTCCTAGATAAATGTCGTTTTTTTGGTGTGTATTGGGTCAATTATGTTTTAATTGTGTGTGTGTGTGTTTAAAATCTTGGATTATTAACTGTGCTGTATGCTCTTGAACAAGAGTGTAGATTTGGTTTCAGAGACAGAATGACAAAAGAATGAGATCAATTTGTAGGCTACATGAAAAAATACAAAATTAATCTAAATGCTGTATTCATTGCTGCACTACTAATGGACTAACAATCTTGATAATCTTTAGTTTTCTTAATAGAGGTGCATTGTTCCTGTTAAATAAACCAATAAATAAATAAATAACCTTTGAACAAATGGTGATAACCATTTTTGAATCCCAGAATCAAAGTCAAATCAAAAGAAAATGATAAAAGAAAAAGAGAGAAAGCTTTACATTTTCAGCTTGTTTGCACTTCTGTAAACTTTCAGGGGAGACCAGTATCAGGACCGTCATGAAAAGGGGTTCATGGATAGAATAAAGGCCAAAACATACCACTTTATTTTGGGCATGTCAAACTTGTAAACATCACATCCTGGTTTCAGAAAGCTGAATCCTGGTTCTAATCATAACATCATGCAACATGACTTCAGGCTGTAGGTGTGGCTCTCTGTCATCCTTTTTTAAGTCCAATATTTGCAATGGGAGAATACAGAAGATTGTGCAACATTATGCATTACTCCACACCCTTTTCCTTCATATTTTTGGGGGATTCAATGTCCCAAAGCATTCCAGCTATAGGTGGCTAATCTGTACTCTTTTGCGTGACACAAGCCCCCCTCGTCAAAAATTCCCCAAAAAACGAAATAATTGCTTTGTCATGGAAGTTGGAGTTGCACAGACAGAACCCACTAGAATCATTCCTCTGTTTCTCCACGGTACGACTGTTAAACCAGTATTAGTAAGATCAGAGATGAGAACTGCAAGAGTCCCCTTCCAGAGGAGACCAGGACTGGAATGAAAAACGGTTCAAGGATAACAATAGCAAAAATACCACTCTATTTTGGGTATATGTCAAACTTCAACAATCAATCAATTTGATTTAAAGTGCAGAATCGCCTTGCAGCATGTTCCCAATACACCAAAACTAAAAAAAGGAATACATAGAACAAAGTATACAGCCAGCAAATATAATAATATCCATTAAATAAACAATCAATCTAAATTTAACCTGCCTGAAAGGGTTTATTTGAATCCAAAACCACGATCTGTCCTTAACCAAACAGCCATGTTCTCTAAACCTAAAAAATGTAGGTTTTTAACATTAGTAAAAGCCCTGAAGGCAAAACTTCTCCCATGTGTATCTCCACTGCCTCTGTTTGGTTCGTTTGGAAGCTGCGGTGATCTGATTGGCCCGCCCTCGCACGTTGTGGGCGGGGCTCAATTTAGGGTCTCGCAGAAGCACCGCTCGTGTGTTATGAAGGCAGTGACAGCATGGAGTCACGCCGTCCGGGAAGTCGAAGCGCGACAAAATATCAAACAGAACTTTTTAACTGAAGAGGAGACCTCTTGCGCAGCGCGTGCATCGATATCAAACCGGGTTGATACGTATTGTGGTATGATTTTATGGGGGCTCGCGACTCATAGCGAAAATGAACTCACCGGACAGGTGCGTTGACAGGTTAATTAACAGATAGGCTTTGAGGTGACGTCGCATCTTTAAATGCGCTTGTTATTGATTTGAAATTGATGACAGTAGTTGATATATATTTTTTTTAAAATGGAGCATCAACATCATTTGTCGTGTGGAAGTGAGTCGTCGTCGTCCGGTTCAGACACACTGTCAGAGGGAGAAGAAATGACGCCTGAGCTGGACGTCAAAGTTCCCGGAGATGATGCTCACAACTCGGACTGCGAGAGTGTCAACGAGGCGGAGGAAGACAAGGAGACACCGAGGGACGAGGAGAGTGACGACGAAGACGAAAAGGTAAACACACACACTCGCACACACACACACAAACTACTGCAAATGTGAGGTGAAAACTCAAACTGCATGGGTTTTTACTTTGAATTTGAGGCGTGCCAGTAATCCTTCTTAAACGCCTCCGCGGTCGGTAATAAACTTTAACTAATTAATCTCCTGCTGTCAAAATATTTGTAAACAAGCACCTGCATCAGCTCAACGTGCGAGCTCGTGTTTGGTTTGGGGTTTGCACACGTCATGAAGTCAGTGCAGCTCACAGTCTCAGGAATAATTCATGCTGTGAGCTTCTTAAGACTTCATGCGCTCTATTATTATTAATATGCTGTTGAGTCTCTCAGCACGTATGTGTGTGAACTGCTGCTCTGCTTGCAGTGAGATGAGTCAGCTGTAGTAGAGGTTTGTCTTCATGGTGCTCATACATGATTCCCTATTTGTTCAGCCTCAAGTTGTGCCTCTCATGTTTTACCATCACTGAAGGTATTGCTGCAAACTTATTGAAAAAATAATCTGCTTCACGATGGAAAGATTTTCCAAAGTTTCCTCTTTTTTTTTTCTTATCTAAAACAAAATGGTAGCCAGAAATACTGTGTTGTTGCTCAATTTGTACAACATGAACAAAAATATTTAAAAAATGATATCAGTTGTCTAATACAGCAGTCCTGCACATAATGTTGTATTAATAAAGGTAGTATTTAGTTTTAAAGGTACTTTTTAGAGGCTGCAGTTTGTGGTGCTGTTGAATTGTATTACATGTTATTGAAAAGGTGTTTCTAATATTTTGTCCACCCAATGAAATACCTTCACAAGTGTAAAGCGAGGCTCATACTCTGGCAAGTAGACTGATCTTATGAAAGGGGCATGCTGTTGTTGTGGTGTTCATTCAGGAAACAGATGGGGAAAATGAGGAAGACAAAGATTCACTCGGCCTTTATTTTAAACAACACTTTCCATGGACGCGTCTGCCGACTGGTTGGACTGGCTCAGATGAGCATGATGCAGCCTGATGCCTGCAAGGGTGTGTTTGAGAAATTACCTGATCCGTAAACACGACTCATCCAAAAAGCACAACATCATGCATGGCTTCAGGCTGTATAGGTGTGGCGGTCTGACGTCTATTATAAAGTCCAATGCATGCCGTGGGAGAATACAGAAGATTGTACAACGTTATGTATTACTTCACACTTTTCCTCATGTTTTTTTTGGGGGGGGGGATTCAATGTTCCAAAGCATTGCAGCGAGCTAATCTGTACATTTTGGCGTGACACATGGCCTCAAAATATTATAACTCTTTTTGTCATGGAAGTTGGAATTGCACAGACAGAGAATCCATTTGTTTCTCCTCACTACGACTGATAAAACCAGGATTTGTAAGCGTATCAGACTCTCCAGCAGGCACATAACCCCCCCTTGGGGTGGTGTCATGTTTGCCAACACTGGCTCTTGACTAATTTGGTTTGGCTGAGTAACAGTTTGACAGACCATTAGCTTAATAGAAGTGAGGCACAGACTAATACCAGTCTCTTATATTAGAACGGTGTCGCGTCGCCCCCCCCCCCATAGTTGCACTGAAATCAAACCAAAAGTTAAACGGACTTCAAAAGCCATGAGCAGCTTCTATTGGATGAACCTTGTCCCCCTTTTCTCCTCCTGAGCCCTTTTTGAAATGTCAGTTTGAAGTCCATTTAAAACCACTGACCTCTGTACTTGGCCACAGAAGACTAAATGTAATTTGACCCGTTTTACGGCACTAAATCATCACGTGTCTGGCCAAAACACCTCAAAGTAGGTAAGCTGACCTTCTGTTGAAGAGCAGCCTTGAAGTGGTATTACTACAGGGATAATCGGGGGAAACCCGACCTCTGCCCGTATGTTAAAGAAGGAAAGTCTTCTGAGAACTCGCATGACGTCTCCTTTCCAGACTTAGCCTCGGCCACTGTTTCAAGGAGTGAGACGCGTCCTGCGGTGGTGCTTCATGGAGTTCTCTGGTGTTTATTTGGTGCTTGTCTTCACAAAATCTCAGTGTGTGTGTGTGTGTGTGTGTGTGTGTGTGTGTGTGTGCTGCATCTTTGTCCATCCAAGACATGTGAATCAGTCGAGCGTGGTGGGCTGTGACGGAGAACATTATCTACAGTCGAGATGCGATTATCCCACGCATAACCCTTTTATACATGCACAAGATAAGATAGCAGCAATAGATTGAAATAGGAAAGCATAGTGCATTAGAGATTATTTATTTTTGTAGCTTTTCTCTGTTTTATATCGTTGTGAATTTAATATCGTTGGACTGTTGGTCGGACAAAACAAGCAATTTGAAGACTTACGGAACATTGTGGCAGATATTTCCATAATATTCTGACGTTTTCTCGTCTGGCTACACCGTACGATCATTTCATTATTGATGAATCTGCTGATCCAATCGGCATTCTGAACAACGGCGTGTCTGCGCCGTGAGCATCCTTCTGGTTTCCGGGATCCACCGTCTCTCAGGGAGCTAAAGTGGAATTCCAACATGGACACCCAAAGCACCAGCAGAGGATTTACTTCCTTCAACCTGCCTCAAGAGCTGCTCATCCAGTTCTCCTCTGCAATTATCCAGTCTGCTCTGTGAACATCCATCACTGTGTGGTTTGGATTCACCCCCCCACCGCGCTGCAGAGCACTGTGGGCCAAAACCACCAGACACAAGAACAGTTTCTTTCTGCAGGGCGTCTCTCTGACGAACCGTTAAATCAGTCGTACTACAGCAATATCATTCACAAGTACAATATGTATGAAAAAAATGTTGAAAAAAGGCCGAGATGACCTCTTGTTTTGTCAGTTCATTGATTATGAATCCACAAATCATTGCTGCTTTAATTTATAGACGCAACTTCAGAAATCACTTGTTTTGTCAGACTTTCTCTGAACCCGAAATATATTTAATTTACTCTAACATATCACAAAAACAATCATTTTTGAAAAGCTGGAACCAGAGAATATTTGGCAGCTCTAGTCAATTTAAAAACACGTTTTACCATAGGGATTTAATCTAAGTAATTAAATAGGATTTATGGTATAAAAGCATGGGTTTGATCCTCATGTGAGGCACATGTTTGAACATGACTTGAGGCTTTATTTTATGCTTTAGTTGCACGAACGACTGTTACAAATCATTGCCGATTTGAGATAATACTGCTTGCCAAGGTACACAATCTGTCAGTGTGTTAATCATTGTGTTCCTTGTCTATATATGTCCGGCTGCTTTTATATCCCCCCCATAATCATAAATCCTCTGTTCCCATACTTTATCATCTCTACCTCTCATGTTGTGATAGCGGAGTATGGGAACCGCCAGTCTGTTATGCTTAATCGCACCATTTCCTATTTGGTTTTCTTACATTTAGATTTGCTGCTGGAACAACAAATCCTCGAATTCCCACAGAGGATCCGATTTTGTTAAGCCTTAATTAAATGTTACACCTTTCAGCAAAAAAACAAACCAGCATCCCCACCACCATGATAAGTAATAATAACTGGAAGTGGGCGGGTCCTTTTGCCATAGATCAGAGAACATCTGGCAACAACAGTGATTATTCCTTTTCTTCCCACATGCCAGCTTTACTCGTTCAGTCCTGCAGATGTTTGTGTAGCACAGTAGTCACTTGACAATCGGGTGGATTATCTTCAGTACACAGAGAGAGCACCAACATAAATGGAGTGACTTCCTCAGTGGTGGGGTGAGATGGAAAGTGCATTGAGTCATGCACAGCCTGTGCCACCCAAGAACACAGTCAAAGTTTTTTTTTTTAGGCGGATTCACTCGATATTTTCATGATAACAATATAACAATAACAACATAAGAACATGAAAACAATGTGAAAGGGGGCGTTATTAGTGATCTGCAGCTGGGACTAGATGAGAAATAGCCTCTTGGCTAACTCTGGCACGTTTACAGGAATGTTTTATTAATGTGCACTATCCCTACTAAATAATCCAATAAATGAAAAAACAAGCTCCCGTTGACTTTACGAAGTGTAGGATCCAGAGTATTTAGGGCATGACTCATATTAGGGGCTAAAATTCAGGATATCTCGGCCTCTGCTCCTTTTGATTTTGACCGTTTCTTTTTAAAACCTGGTTCTTACGCGTGCCCCCAACTATAAAGAAGTGCAATACTAAATTGTTTGAGCAGCCCTTTTAGGATCAGACCTGTGTTGTGCCGTCCCAAAGTACCTCACTGAACACTGTTAACACTTTTAGAGTCAAACTGATCTTGGCTGTGTTTGCTCATCTTATGCAATAGTGTGACCAGTCATACTTTACACATGTGCTGTCTGAGGCTATGCCAGACTCAGAAAGCAGTTCATTCATTTTATTGATATACTGATAGAGCATTTTTCCTACAATTCACTCCCTGTTCTCAGCTGTATTGGGCTGGATAGCGCTTAAAAGGCACCAGTATCCTTAAAGGTGCATTATACAGGGTCATTATTCAGAGAAATAATTTGCAGCAAACAACTATTTGCTGTGCAAAGATATAGAAAGAGTCTACCTGAGCAGAGGATGAAGTGGCTTTCCCTCTGTGTGTTTTGTAATCCGAGCTTCTTGTGCATTCATGGCCGCTGCTATGTGCAGTACGTAACACTGTTAGCTCTGTTAGCGCGGTTAGCTTCTTTGACAAACAAGTCTCTGGAGGTTGTTCTTTAAGCATTACCGATGGCTGACTTGAAGTCAAGAAATGCACATTCATCAGTTTAAAACTCTGTAGTTTATTTTGGTACAATGTTTTCCATGAGTTGTGTTAATGACGCTTAGAAAGCAGGGACTTTTTTTGAGAGATGAAAAGTATTTTGAGGACAAGAATCGACAAGTAAAATGTTAAAACCTGAGGCTTGTTGCTGGGTTGGGCTTCGATATGCTTGGTATAAGGAAACAAATGTCTGAGCTGGCAGACAATGATGTCAGTGCTCATTGATGTCGGATAAAGGGAAAAACCAGCGGGACTTTGGTTATTGGACTAAGAAATTCATTATTTAACTGGAGATTTTTTAACAAAAATTAAAAGATCACATTTTCGTTGGGTATTCTTAATTAAATTCTTAATTTTAAACAATCAAGTCAAGCTGTTAGTAGTCTCTCTTTCCTTTCTGCATCCTCTTTCTCAATCTGACATGACCTGGTAAAGTCGTGCATTGCACCAGTGCTCTTTGTGCATCAATATTTGCTTCTGTTTGACAATATTTAAACTCTCTCTTTATTCAATGGCTCAGCCCTGAAATGAGCGGCCATTTATTTAGTCAGGCTGCCAGTCAGGGTTATTAGAGGGGCATCCAGTGTCAGTGCATGCTTTGTGCAAAGAGGATTAACACAATCGGGTTAAGACTCTTTTCACTCCCATTGTGGACTTGTGGTCTTTCCAGGATCCGCCGCTGATTTTTGACTCTTCTTCGCTGACCTTTTGTATGCGCGAACGTCTGGGTTTAATCTACAGTTTTGGACGTCTGAGCATTCGAAGTGATACAGGAGCTTAAGTTTGTTGATATCTAAACATGTCTCTGGGTCGGAATTCCCCTTCATGTCGGTGGACATCATCGGAGGGAAGCAAGGTGAGCGACTCCGCAGGTTGACTGGATTAGAAACTACGGTGACTGTAAAGCTCCAACCGAGACGAAAGTGGTTTGAACCTAATCAGTATCGTATATAATCATTTCCTAAATGGTTGGTAACGCGTTATATTTTAGTTGTACGCAAAGTGTTTGTCAACAACTATCGCTCCGCCTTTGGTTACCCATAAGTGAAGGCTGCTCTATCAATATAGTAAACAATATAAAATATGTCTTCATAGGAGAAGTTCTAATTGTTGACGAATACTGTACAAATATGAAAACTTCAAATGTCCTTATACCTGCTTAAGGGTACGTTAAAGTGTGTAAAAGTATTCTTTTATACAGTGCTTAGGAACGCTGCACGGTTAGCGCTGTGGAGGACAGTTAGCAATGTGGGCTGTAGTTTAAAATACAGCCTGGGGTAAATAAGAAGGAAGGTCATGAAGCGTAATATCTCTACGAGTTTTACATTTCACTGACCTTCAGTCACACACTGTTACCACAACTGTGGACACATTTTGTATCAGTAACGAAATTATGAAGTCAAACAAACAGCCGCAGATCATTCACTCTTTCCTGACAACATTTCTTTTATTAAACATGTTGATGGATTCAAAATGATTCCTGGCTGACTCTGGAGACGTTTCTCTTTTTACCCGAGTAGGGCTCAAATGAGATTCCTGTAAAAAAAACAACCGCATGTCCAATGGTTCATGGTTGAATCGGAGACACAAATACAACCTTTCTTGTTCCCAGATGCACATCATGTTCGGTACACCAGATTTTATGGAATGCATACAATAAGCCTCTAATGACTTCCTCGGTGGAAGACGTAACGCATGGTTTGATCCTTTACATGCGCAAGATAAGAAATCGTCGCAGTCGTATGAAATTGGAGAAGGAAAGCACCGCTGTATTTTTCGAACTTTAGATCATGTCAACACAGGAAACGCAATTCCCCTGTGAGGCCACACAAAGTGCAAACACTGAGACGAAGGGACAGCGTCCATGTAAGGAGAAAAATCAAGTGTCCATCGGTTGACGGAAACGTGGAAGACCCTCGTACAGTTATTTGGATTTTAGCCGTGAGACTGTGAAGTGTGCTGTTTTTCCCCCATGAGTAAACACTTGAGATCCTCAGAGCAGAAGGCAAAGGAAGAGTGGAATTCGGGGAGAGTTGAAGTAGACAGATGTTGGGTGATGAGGTCGGCCAGAACATAGTTTGCTCTACTGCAGTTGACCCTGAGAAAAAGGCCGATGAGCATGTTCCCTAATCTCAAGAGTTCATCGAGTACGGTTCACAAAGATGGAAGCGTTGCATGAATTGACCATCGCATTGTATAATCACACCAGATGTTTGTTTTGTAGGCTACTAAAAATGAAATGAGAAAATATGTTTCAATTTACAGAAACAATCCTCTAATTCCTTCATGAAACTGACCCTTCGCTAAACCCCTCCCCCCGAACAGTGATGGTCCAATCATAGCCTCTCTTTGAACAGTTGAGCTTGTTGAACCATCAACCTTTTAAGCGTAGTTTATACTCGCTCTGCTGAAGCTGGCGAGCCCAAAAAGATGGAGGTTGGTTTATGGCTTTTTGCCGGTTACACCTACGGTCTATGGGTCACACTCATCTTTTTGATTCTTCACAGTTCATTTTGTTTTGTACGCTCTCTGGCGTTTCGGAGAATAGTGCAACAAACATTGAGCTGAAAAGCCTCTGTGCATGCTCGGAGCTCGCGTGCCATCGGTGGAAGCTCTCGCTGCGGTGCCATGCGAGAGTATAAACAAAGCTTCTGGCTCTTTAATCTCATGCAAACGTGTTATAGTTTGCTCCTACAATTTGTCTCATAGTCACTAATGTGGAAAATTGCTTTAAAACTAGAATGGGAGAAAAACTGGTTTTGAATGTATTTATCATCCCACACTTGTGGAGTTCTGTGTTTTATTTAGTGCATTTGTTGTTCTATGGTTGGTTTTTTGTCTACTTGTCATACCTGACAACGCGCTCCCTGCAAAAATATAACAATAATACAAAAAGAAAAAGCCCAGTTGGTTGATGAGATAGCAAAATACCAACCATGATGAAGGGAGATTATGTAACAAGCAGCACTCTGCTGCTGGAGGCAACGACATGGAAATCTACAGATTGCTAAAAAGCTGCAATATCTTTTCAGGTCTTTTGTATTTCAGTGTAGAGTGTAAACTGTTTCTGAGAAAATGGATATTTAGAGAGGGGGAGTTCTCGATGGTTTTATTCCCGGTACAAATGCTCAGTCAGATGTATGTTGGCATGCATGCGTAGTGAGAGATGACTATTGCATATTCATGTTATTCTCAGTTGTAGATGAGAGATGGATGTGATAGAGAAACAATGGCAGGGCGAGCGAGGACTGGAAAGAGTGTGAAGGCTCTTGATGTATGGGGGTCTGTCTTCCTGTTGTATTGTAAGTGTGTTCTCATTGTGTCTTAGCAACCAAAGAAAGACACTAATAACACTTTGTTCCCGTCTGTAAAAGGTTCCTTTCATCCATCTCAGTGAAATGATAAACAAACACTTCCCCTCCTTCAAAGGGAATTAATATCCCGGCGTGTCAATGCGTTTGCTAATTCTCCCTTTGTGCAAACTGCTTTAGATTTATTTAATTTAATGAGGAAATCATGATTTTGACTCTCTTCACCTTTTGTAATGCAGAACCATGCTAACTGGTGAAGTATACAATACTATGCAATAGTATGGAAACATTATTGAAATTGGTGTTTATGTGCTTGCACTTGAGTTGTTTTCGTAGCCTCGTGCTGCCGTAGCGTAGTCCACACACAGGCATTCCTTGGGCTGTTGCAGTATTTCTTCCTTGACTTTGAGGACGATGTCCTTGTGTGCAGCCTTAGCTTTAGCTGCTCTTTCATCCTTCACTCTGCCTTTGTAGGATCTACGACTCCCTCCTGCTGTTCTGTCCTTTTGATTGTAAGTTTGTTTAGGTAGCTGTGTATTGTTTGTGTTTGGTATAGAAAAAGTGTCTTTCGCTGCTTCAAATGTATGTAGTCTTGGCAGGTTTACGTAAACAGCTGCAGTAAAACGTGTACTGAGTGTTTGCTCTCAGCCTTAGCCGCGGTGCGCTAGAACGGTTCTCTGCATGCATTACATTTTTATTTCTTTGTTTTCTTATTTCTCTTGCACATTGTTGACTCCTTTTTTTCTGGTTCTGGCTCTTTCATTTTCCATAGTCCAACTGGTTTTTTAATGCTTGCAGCTTAAGAGCCAGATAGTTTACTCAGAGCTTAAAGATAGTTAGTCGTGGATTTGCAGTTACGGCTTGGTCAGAAACGCTAATGCTAATGTTGCTCTGTAACTGCTGGATGTTAAAATAGGTAACTGTTTGCTACTAAGTTCAACTTTAACAGTGATGAGTTTTGTGTTCCTAACTTGTTTCCGCTGCCTCCAACTGCCCAAAGACATCAGTAACTGCAGGTTTGATGTATCAGTTATTGGCATAAAATGCATTTCATTTCATTTTGAGTCAGAGGAAGTGTTGCTTCATGCTCAGCGGATATTGTGGTCAACACGATGCCGTAAACCACAGGGGTGTCAGGATGCAATCAAAGGGACAGGGTTGGTTTGTAATTATCAACGGCAAATCAACCAAAACACACCAAAATAGAATATATTATATCTGTTTGTCACACATTCTTTATACAGGTTCAGGTTGCCTCATCTTTCAGTTGGTAAACATAACCGACTTTGTGTGTTGTGCAGTCCGCCTTCTTAGTTTCTCTTGTGCTTTGAAAACAGAGGGTTGTTGGTACTGTCCACTGTGTGTGTATGTGTGTGGGAGTGTATGTGTGTGTGTGTGTGTGTGTGGAGGCGGGAGGGCCAGCTCAGGTTTGATCCTGCTCTCAGGATCCGTGCGTGGCTCTCTGCTGCATGAGGGAGGACCGGTAGGTGAAAGGGCGCTGGCAGCTGCCAAAACGTCAGCCTGTGTGTGTGTGTGTGTGCGCGCTACCCGCCGTGCACACAGAGAGCCAACTGTTAACTGGCTTTGCTGCATTTCCATGTGATCAAGTTGGCATTTGAAGAACTGACACCCACTTTTGACAATCAATGCAGATGTTTTGGACCTAATAACTGAGCTAACTTATAAATTGCTTGAATTCAGATATGCGTGGAACAGGAAATGTGTCTTTACTGATTACCCAGATGATTGTATCATAATTGGCTGATAATGATTGCCACGCTCAGCAGACCAAAACAAATCTTTGGCAGCCAACCGAGTCAAGAGGATGAAGGCAAAAGGCTCGTGCAGTTTGTTTGTGTGTGTTGGGTTTAAATCTGTCTGGTTGCACTCTATGCTGCCTCATAGTTATTCTAAGTAAGCAGCAAGTATTTACCTCGTGGTCCTGCATCACATACCGCCCCTCAAGAAGCTGTCTTTTTTATTTTCTTCTTAAAATATTGATTGATTTATATTCCATGTTTGCATAGTCGAGAGCAAAGCAAATGTCCCGCCTCTAAACCTCAGACTTTAGCCCAGCACACAGATGCAACTTCTGATTATCTTACTTCCTTTTATGAGTTCAAAGTCAACTTGTAGTGATATATAAAATAATGTGATCCGCCTGTAAAGCAAAACAAAACAGAAATATTACATTTCTTTTCTTGTCTTTTTTTTTTTTAAACAATAATGCAAACACAAAATTCCGTAAAGAGAAAAAAATGAGCACATTGGCTAATTTGTCTTCCTTGAGTGGAAAGAGGAGGATTATAAACAGCAGAAGCTGGAGGATATTGAGAAATACTGTGACTTCTATAGAATGCGTCCAACTTCCTTTGTGACACATGGTGACCCGGCGGTGACTTAGCAGCGCTCCATCATGTGTCACGATGGTCCATGGTGGTGAGGAGTGAATGTAATGACCTGAGGAAGACGCAGACGATGCAGAGTTTACCTCCGATTGTTTCACAGCTTAAACGCTAAGCTGCTTATGGAGGCATTGGTTGGTTATTACCTGTCTGTCTGTTTCCTTATTTCATTGGGATTAATCTGAATGTATCTGCCTTTATGCACCCGTATATTCAAACTTCATTTAGTTGCCATGTGCATCAAATGGAGAGTTACTTATCTCTGGATCAACATGGGGTTCACCACACAAAGTAGTTCCTAAGAAGTAGTGAGATGTGGGTGACACATTGTGTCATTTTAATAAAAAAAGTCTTTAAAATATATCTCAAAACCTCACAGCAGGAACACAATTTACCGTTAGCTACAAAATGTTTCGACAGAAAATGAATCTGCACCAATAATAATAATTGATGAATTCTTTGGTTCCAGCTTCTTAGACAGTAAATATTTGCTGTTTTTCTGGGTTTTCTATGAAGTTAAACCACATTTATTTCTTCTTCAGACAAAACAAGACAGTTAAAAATCTCAACTTGGGCTTTGAAAAATTGTGACGGCCATTTTCTAATAAATAATGAAAATATTCGTTAGCTGCAGCCCTATCATTAGCATAATAATCACTCTGCTGTAATCCGATTATTCCCTCTAATAATAAACTGCATGCATACTACTATCTATTAGATGGTGGGTGGGTTTTTATTGAGCTTAACTTCAGTAACTACAGTTTCCAAAAATTGTGGTTAGACAATGCAATCATTTTAATAGAACAGAGTTTTAATAAACAGGTGACATCTTCTGCGATCGGTACTTTAGAAGTTACGGAGGGAGATCTGAGCTGTGGTGCATGTTCCACCTTCCGGCTAATGGTTTCTTTTTCTTTCATCTTGTGTGTGTGTGTGTGTGTGTGTTTGTCCTGGTACCACTGCTAACAGATCACACAGAGGTTTGTAGATGCACAGATGTATCACACACGGTACGTTTCAGAGGAACAATGGACAGCACTGTGGCAGAGCTCTGACATGTCGGGGTCATGAGATCTTGATGTTAGAGTGTCTATTTGTGCTGAAGGCGGAGTCACAAAATATCAACTGCCTCATGGTTTTAGAAGTGATGACTGAAGATCAACTTTATTGCGTAGCATTCTGCGTTTTTGCTATTTGGAGAAGCATTACTTTCATTTCAGTCGGAGTCACACTTGCTCTACATTTCTGTAGTCACGGAGAGGTCGAGCCACCCCACAGAGGATTGGGTCTCAGTTGTCCTCGATTGTCCCGGGATCATGAATCCTCCCGTAGAGGAGCAGAGAGGGTTTCCTTCCACAGAATGCTCTGAGCCACGTATATCTTTTGTTCTCAGGGAGGGCCTCTTCCTCACCACCGGGCATTGTTAGGTGGTCCGAGCTTCTTGTAAAGTCATTATCTTCTGAGAATACAATATGGTGCAACCTGTTCAATGTATTTATAACCGCCGTATTCCTAGATGTTAGCTGTCTCACTAGCAGTGTATAGACACATGTTTTGCTGCTTCTCGCTCTCTCTCTTAATATTAATGTCACAATGTTCTGTCGTTTGGGTTACTGGCCTATTGCTTAGACCAGGGCTGGTCAAACTTTTTGGATTGTCGGCCATATGCAGAAAAATGTAAAGTTACACTGCAAGATAATCAGCGTTTCTTGACCAGAAATCCCCCATGTGCCATAGAAAATGAAGTGCAATTTATTAGAAATATAATATATATTCAAGCCATTTTCTAGGTTTATTTAAAAGAAATCCACTGTGGGCCAAGTTCAAACCTTGGCTCTCTTGGGTTTACAAATGCTTCTGTGATGACTGCATCATTTAGCGCTGAAACAGATGCAGGATTTATTTCTTCTTCTCACTTGGAGGAAGGAAAAAAGTGTCGGAGCACAAATCTGTTTTGAATCTGAATCTTTTCTGCTGCCATGACGGATGAGGCTTTATGAGATCAGTTTGGATTTCCAGAAAAGAGAGAGAGAAGTGTGTCGTTTAATCAAATACTGTTATAACATTGTGTCTGAGAAGACTAAACACATGTAGACAAGACCTGTTTTACATTAATGTATGAAACATATTGTGATTAATTATTGACGATTGTAACTACAGTATGCACAAAAAAACACACTGATGAAGCTGAAATGTAGGCTTTCTTTGACCGACACAAAGAAGAATAACGACCTCATCCTTACATGGTTATGAGAACAACTTCTAGATGCATTAAATGTATTTTTTCTTCTGTCTTTTCCTCCAGTTGGACCACATCCTCTACCCTCCCTCCACCTACCTCAGGAAGTCCAGTAACCCCGAGTTGACCTACGGATTAAGTCCCGCCCTCAAGTTCAGGCGACATCTCAGTGAGGATGGAAAAAACGTTCGGAGGCGGAGCCTCGGGGGAGGTCTCACAGGTAATCGCTTCACCAGCAGTCTCCTCATTTTAGCTTTAGGCAACCACATTGATGCTTTTATAAGTAACTTTTATAAGTTGCTACAATAAGAGCTTGAGTCCACAAACTTGGCACACGCCTGGTAGATGTATGAAATAAGAGCTTCAATGGATGTGCTCTTTATTGGCCCCACTTCAAATGCTTGACATTTGATACATGTTTCAATCTACTTGGGAGGACAGTTTGTGTTGGTTATATAATGTTTTCCTGCTATTTATAGCGGAACTCTTTACTGTCACTAATCTCAATGAAGTAATCGAGAAGCGCCGATTGCAATTTTCTTGGCTGATGCAGAGTTTTTAAAAGTCAGATTTAGTCAGTTTCTTAGAACTATGATTGAGAGCAAGTTCTAAATGTAATGATTTTGTCATTAGTGGTTTTAGAGATGTATTAAAAGCTGCTTTGAGCCATCGTCAGGAAGTTAAACATTTCATATTTTCCTCCCGAACACATCATGAAACTGTTATTTACCTCGGCCCAATACTCATTTTTACTGAATAGTGCTTGAACGCATCGTAATGCAAGTCAATGCATCGTCTCTTATCTGAGCTAGTGAGAGACTGAGCAGTATGATGGGAATGAATTACATTATAACAAGTGTCTGATTTAAGGTTGTTCCTCCACGATTTATTTTGACTTGCTGTGAGGAGAAATTCTGAGCTTTTTATATATTTTTCACACTGACCTCGTGTGTGTGTGTGTGTGTGTGGCTGTGACGTTACTGTCTGTGCTCTAGGAGGTAACATACATCAGTAATAACATATATTTAATAACCAAACATAAGCCTCTCATCAGATCACTTAATTGCCCTCAAACTCATCTTCACAAGTTGTTTCCACTATTTCCAATAGCTTGAGGATTTAGTGATAAAAGTTGTTTATGTTAATCTTCATAACGTTAATGGCCACAAATCCACATGGATGCACCTTAATGGGGAATTAAATCCCCTAAATGGGTCTGAAGGATAACATTTTTTAGTGTTTGTTACCTTTTCGTGGAGGAAATGGTTCCCTCAGGACATGCTTTGAAGTAGAACTGCACATCAAATGTACGACTGTTTGCAGTTGCAGCGAGTAGTGATGAACATTTGCCATCTGTCACTTAAAACTGGCTCTGAGGAGAAAGCAACAATGACAGTGTCCCACTTGGCAGTGCACAATTCAAAAGGGCATCAGAGATAAGTTTGATAAAGCCAAATAGGATTACATCATCATCTGCAAACAGCAGAGACGAGGACAGATGTCACCTAACTGGACGCCCTCCAGGCCTGTAGAGCATCATCTCCAGATGATTGTTTTCTCAATCAGCATTTCTCTGTGCACCAAAAAGAACACTTACGTTTCTCCTCGTGGTGGTTTGTCAAAGCTGCTCTTGCTGGTTTGAAAGGGGGCGGGGACACAGCTGGACAAAAGGTGACGTCACATACTTCAGAGCACCAATCAGGATTTAGCCGTATTTTAAACTAAACTGAGCAGTTATGAGGTTGTAGTTTTGTGGGTTAAACTCTTGATAAATAAAAACTAAAGATTTCCCCTGAACGTCAACTGTGACTCGTGTGGTCTGTGGTAACAACAGGGTTTAGAACTGCTGCAGCCACACTGAGTCTGTGGATATGAGGAAGAATACATGAACCAACAAGCTGATCACTTTACTGTGTGCTGCCCACACAATGAAGCAGACTGCGTTCCTGTGATGAGGAATGTGTCGAGTCAGCAGAGAGCTATCCCCTTGGAATTGTAAAATTCACTGTGTGATGATTTGAGGTTTAAGTCTGTAGGTCGGTAGCAAATCCTGCTGCACGTACTGTCCAATTCACCTCCAGGTTTCAGTAACTAGGAGTCTCTAAAAGTTGGACAAATTAGGAAAGAGAAGAGCATTGCTCTCAGAGTATCAGAAATTCCTCCGATGTTGCCTAAAATGTTGGATCGGGTATCGGGGAGTGCGTTCTCATTTAATTTATCAATATCTTATTTATGCTACACAAGAACAACAACATGTTTGACTCGCTACCCGATCCGTAAATCCTTGCCGATCCGTACTGCACGTGTGCAGACTTGTGCTCCACACCTGTGCTTAAGCATTGTTCTGCACCCGAATTATGTTATATTACAAATCTGTGTTGAGGAAAGCTAGTTCATGTTAGCTATTAGCAGCCGGTGAGCAGCACAGTCCTGCTCAGGTCTCATTTAGTTACATTATGATGAGTTCAAGTCTGGTCAGTAAAAAGAGTATTGGGCAAAGGTACATTATAACGTTACATAATTATAATAATTATATCGATACAGTGTTGCAGGGAAATCTGGAAGAAAGAAATTGAAACATTTCTTCTTGCTGATATGACAATATAACACAATAGTTAACTTCATTCTGCCTCTGGATGAAGTAGAGTGAGTCTGGCTCACATGAGAATAGATGCATGAATCCCTCTGAACAGTGAGAGATGTGTCGCTCTGCTCATGTGACTGCAGCCGTGTTCACTTCCGTTCAGTCTGCTTTGGGGCCTTGAACGGCTCCTCGGGAGGTAAATGTTGAAGACCTTCACCTCGCTGATTAAAATGTTGACCTTTCCGCAGTCAATGAAAGATTGTGTTTCCATCAGCTGCAGCTCTGAATGAATGCATTACCCTTTCACTAACTGGCCCACATAAAAACAAGACGGATAAACAAACATCAAACGAAAGCAAATCAACTTCCATCAACTTGATTGTGCTGTTAAAGCCACGCCAGTGAGATTGGGTTTTCTCTGCTGCTGTTGATTTCAGCGCAACCTAATTGTTGTTTCAGTGAAGCTAGTTTGTGTTTGCAGCTAGAACAGCACTTAAGGGCAAATCCTGTAATGGTTTAGACGTGCTTTAACGTTATGAAAAACAAAATAATGTATTATTTAAAGGTTCACCTTAAAAGTGAAAGTTAGACAAATGTATATTTCAGCCTAAGCCTCCTTATGAAGTCGATCATGTAGCAGAGAAGTGAGGCTCAACCCCAGACTTTACACATCTTATTCCTTTAGAGTTGTGGTGGAAAATAATTATCTTATAATACCAATATGTTGGAATAAAACAACTTCATTTAGCTTGTAATACAATGAATAAAAGAGCGCTTGTGTTTTTAACCCCCCTGAGGAATGAAGCGTTTTCTCTCTGAGAGGACGACAATGTGGCAAAAATAAAGTTTTAATGTTCTACGTCCTTGAGCCAGAAACTTGTTTTGGTGAATCTGGCCGGCTGAGTGGGAATAGATTACCTCTGCTGTGATACTCCTGAGATGAAACCCAGCAGAGCAGCGACAGCGCGTGCGGAGAGTTTTCAATTGTTCCTTTTATTTTCCGCATCATGATTCATGCAGGAGCGGTCCGCTTGAAACCGGGGCATCTGCACAAGGTCGGGAACAGAGCGGTCTGACCTTACGTATACCTGCGTTGAATGTAAAAAATAATAATCTCCTCCTTCTCCTCCTCTCTCCTGAAGCCTTCCTGTCACAAAGTGTTGACTGGTTGCCTGAAGAGAGATTTCCTTTATTCCGGGATGTGATGTGCTTTAGTGAGGAAAGCTTTTGCCGGTAAGGAAGGAAGGACCGTAACTTTCCCTCCTCATCCTGTTGGGTTTCTCTACTACAACAGTGCAATAACACCGTAGCACAGTAGTAGAACTGCTGCAGCTCTAAGCTGTTAATTCAATTTTTCTGTGTTTTTTAGGGGCGTTTCATGCCTTGAGTTGAGTCGACAATAGAGGGTTGACAGAGAGAGAATAGGGACTGAAATGCAAAAAGGGCCTCCAGCTGGACTCAAACCCTGGACGTTGCTACTGTGTTTGCAATGCAAGACGTTGCGTTATTGCATTTACAAAACTCACATTAAATTGGAGAGAAATGCCAGTCTGACTCCTTTGAATATCCACACACATCTCTGATTTCTCTAATAAGTCTGTTTTGTGCCCGTTGGTGGCTCTTTCCGTTGGTTGGAGACACCGTCGACCGATTTACAACATTGGAGGTGGAACATAGAATGTCGATGTGGTCTTCCTGCACAGCTTGCTAGCTCCCTAGCGACATAGTAGAGACTGATATATAGACTCAATAATGTTCACAAGTGTGGATGAGATTAAAACAGCTCTACAGGTGGTTGTAAGATTCACAGTAACTCTAAAGACAACTAAACCAGAACTCAGCTAAAGAATGAAGTGAAACAAAATGAATATTCAGTCTGTTTACCAGGCCGGAGAAACACACTGCAGGAAATAAACACTTCAATCGAACCAGGACGTAGCCAGCAGCAGTGCAACAAAATCAATGCACAAATACGACTAATTCCCGTATGTTTAACCACCATCTGTTGAACATTTTGAACACAAAAATAAAAATCATTGAACTATTTACAGCTGAACTAGAATGTACTAAAACACTGGATGCTCTTTATAAATATATATATATATATATATATATATATATATATATATATATATATATATATATTATTACCTTTTGTTACCACCATGTGTTTGACATTACTCTCTCAGATTGTCATTGTTTCACTAAAGAAATGGATTTGCATCAGGTGCAACTCTTGATTTAATTGCATGCCTCTAACACAGCAGCAGTGTTTGAAGTCTGTCTCTATTTTTGTCAGGTTTTGCTGTTAGCCGGAGAGTGAATTTATAAACCTCCCCTCTCCGGTTTATAGAAGCGGCACACGTCTGATGGTGTGTGTCTTTAGGCCACGTGAACTTGAGATATCCCCCTTTATGTTCTGAGCACAGTCGACTTATCTCGCCTTCCTTCGCTGTGCCAGAATTGTTAATCCTCCTCTCCGTCTCCTTGAATGTTTACTCAAACAGGAAATGGAAATATACACATGTGGATAAAGGATGACAAGACTTCCACGAATGATTACTCCATCCAGCGCTGCAATAAGATCTGCTGATTCAGACGCTGCGGCTTCTTCTGCTGTTTGAATCTTTGCTTTTAGGATTAAAGAGAGCACACGAAAGGAGCATTTAGTGCCATCTAGCTGCCAGCCCTGGGAGCTGAAACAGGAGATTTTATTTTAGGTTTACAAAGAATATTCTTTCACAGAAGTCTTGTTGTAGGTGGATGCATTTACTTCCCATCATCAGACTCTGTGGTGAGCTGGTGCTTTGCTTGTGTCATGTTGGGATTGTCGGTGATCTCTTAATGGGCTTTCCCCCCCTAACATCCTGCCCGGGCTGCACAGGGTCAGAGGCTTTAGCTTTAAACTCCTAAGAAGAGCAGACAGCTGGCACTATCTTATGTTACTGCTTTGTCATTTCACCTGTACTCCCTATTGTTATGGGATGAGTCAGTAGTTTGAATTCACTTGTTTACAACTGCACAGTATTCAGATCCTTTTGCTTAAAGTGGCAATAGAAAGTTTTCTGCTTTAACTTATCTTTATGGATTAAATGCTCTTCGGAGAAACTGCCAAAAAGCGTGACACACTAACTGAACTTTGTTGCTCTGCAGGAAAGTACCTTCTCCTGCCCCCCAACCACCAGCAGACGCAGACGGCATGGCAGCCGTCCTCCGACAACTCGAACCTGGTCCGTATGTGTTCCCTGAACCTCGGGAAGTCCGACCCCTCCCTCACCTCCAGCCTGGTGAGTGCTTCCTCCACCGTTAACCCCGCCACGCTATTCTGCTTTCTGCTCCCGTTACCTCATCAAACTAGTTGTTGGGTTTTTAAGGGACTTTTCCCAACAGGTCACTTCCTCATAACAACATTGTCTGAATACATAAGAACCAATGTTCCATGATAATTATATTTATCTTACAGGAGGATCATTCTTTCTGAAATAGATTGATGGAGATGTTTGCTACAGAGTATCGGTGTGAAAGAAGAATGTTATACTTGTGCATGTACACATACGTACACTGTGTATTTAAATAATAACCTTTCCCCGTCTGAAGTCCTCAAATGTGAGACTCAAGTGAAGGAATAAAAACCTCTTTTTAAATCTAAACATTCGGTCGAATGAGACATTTTAAATTACTCACATCTCTTCAAACGTGACGTCTGCTTCGCTGACGCTTCTGTTCTCATCATTAGTGGATTAAATGTAGATCAACCAGCTACAGTCAGACACTTCTATTGTTTGTGTTCCGTGTATAAAGACATTGTTAATGCTTAAGTTAGTTAGCATTGAGTCCAAACTATATTTCACATACAATTCCATCAACACATAAATACAATTATTAAACAAACATTTTAATGCAGGTATTCAACATCACTAAAAGTCTTTTGTGCAGTGAACTCGGGTCAGAAGCACTTAGAATTATGAATCTCTTTATCTTTGGCTGAACTGTGGTTTGATGGATGACCTGTATGTTGTGTTAACGTCTCTCATCCGTCACTGCTGCAGGTCTATAAAACACTTATCTTTTATAAATGCGTTTATTTCTATGAATCACGAGAAGCAACGCAAGTGTTCACATTTATCAAAGATGATTAAATGCATTCAGAAAGGCAACTGCTTAAGATCGCGGCCAGTTTAGATCAGTTAAGTCTAAAACACAAATGATTAACAAAGATAAAGCGGACCGAGTGCATCCCGGGTTTGAACCGAATGAAGTCATGCAGACAGGTGACCTTCAGCTGAGGTCCTGCTCTGTTCTTTCAGATGACAGATACTGTGATGTGCTCCATCGTGATCTTGTTGTCTCAGGAGTGAGATGCAATCGCAAGCAGCGGCTAATCCAATGCTGCTCAGCTATGAGTCATTCCCAGGGTGTGCTCGCGATCGGTTAGAGAAAAGGTTAATGTAACAGAAAGCATGTGTGCATAAATACGTGCATCTATGCGGGAGATTTGACTGCGAACTGTATATTTTTGCTAAGAAAAAGGCACTGTAACCTGAACTAGAGCTCTCTCTCTCAGATGACATCATGGTGATCCTGTTTACAACAACACAATACTAATACAGTATGTGATCAAATCTATGTGAACTAGCTCTGTACACTGGGGGGCGCTGGTGCATCTTCAGTGTTTAGAACTAAAACATGTGTGTCCTTGTGCTTTTTAAAAGTCCCTTCGGTTATTTAGTGAATTAATACATGATCATAACTGTCCTCCAGCAGATGTGTTCGTTCAATTTTGAGTTTCATAACTTGATGACCTGAATGAGTCTTTGTGTTTTTATTATAATAATGCTCCACTGATCACCGAGAGGCGTTTTATTTGACATGCCAGCCTTCACAGGAAGGTGAGAGCACGAGCTCAGCTGCACAGCAGAACTCCATCACCCGAAAGGGGTCGAGTGAGAGTCTTGCTCAAGGACACTTCAGCAGGAGAGGTGAAGGGTCTCTAGCTGCAAGTAAATTCCTCCACCTACCCAGTAATAATTAGACAAAGACGAACCTGAATCTGTCTGTTAGGACGGCACGATTACGGACAAAATGAAGATCATGGTCAATATTGAGATCACGATTATTTATCACGATTAGGAGAAATTATTATTATTGCACGTTCACATTTAAGTAATAAGAGCACTACTTTCACTTCCATGTTGTGCTACATTCCTTGCTGATATAAAAAAAAAAATGAACAAAAGTTTTTACCCAATATTAAATCAACAGAGCACGGCTTTCTCTTTCACGTCTTTGCATCAAAATTAGACTTTAAATAAGATTCTTCTACACCTGAATGAAATGCTTTTTTGTTTTGCCCGTCTGCTCTCTGGAACATACGGTGTTATTTATTAAATGCAGTGTTACTCGTGTACTCCGGAGGCGCAGGCGCAACATTCACGAAAGCTTTTCTCAGGCTACTGCTGCAGCTGCATGACTGCTGTACTCAAAAGTGAAGCCGAAACATCTGGATCGCCCCCTGGTGGCTGGTTGTTAGTTTGGGAAGCGCTTGATTTGATAATCGGCTTCATAATCAGAGTTTTCTATGAGCGAAGCACGCATTTTAAACGCCAATATCACAGTCGATCATGTTCATTTAAATGTGGGAAGCCCAAATTGTGAAACGTGATTAATATTTGATTAATTGTGCAGCCCTACTGTCTGTCTAGACAGATCTACACGTATCTACTACTTCTCCTGTGCCACAATTATCCGGTCTTGTTGGCAGAAGGAGTATTTGATATAAGTGCTGCTCTCGGTGTACTCTGAGCCGTGAATGGAGAGGACTCTACTCTCGCCTCTCAGACGCGGCTGTAAGGTCACGGGGACCCAGGAGAGACATTTCTTCTTGTCAGACTTCAGTCGGCAAATGGGATGGGGGGGGGGGGATAGATGCTTGAAATTGGGCTTTTTTTCCGAGGCAGGGCATTGGTGTGCGATGCACGCCTGCGGTGCATGGCGTGCCCCCTCTACTTTGTGCACCACTCCACCTTCCGAAAAACATTAAATGAAAGAAATGAGACGGATTGGAATTTAGTGCATCCGCTGCGATGTGAGGAAATAAAATGTGTTGCACGTCTTTACTGAAGGAGATTCCAAACTGAAACGCTCTTCTGAGGACCAGGTCGGTCGTCTGTCGGCGACAATAGTTCCCATCCATCGCCGTGTGGTTTTTTTGTCATTCTATACATTTGTTCTGCTTTAAAGTAGTCCCACACTCTTCCACCCGCAGTCATGTGGATGAAATCAGCAAATGAAATATCTTGTGTAGTGTGCAGCTCCAATGCTGTCTGATCCTTATTCTTATTCTCGACGCTGTTTGCGCGCCCCTGGTGACTCCGCGGTGGGCACCACGAGAAAATTGGATGCCGGTGACCGCTGCTCGGATATTGTCTTGCGTCGACTCAAGCCGAACGGCTGATGTGTTTTTTTGCTACATCTTAACAGTTTCTTTTGGAGTCGGCTGCTCTGACACCTCGGGGGTTCATCTGCAGCCGCTGAATTATCCCGCCTGCACAACGAGCTCAGCAGAGACGGTGCATTGGTTGACCTTGGGAGGGAAGCGAGAGAGACCAACTCCTCAGCTTCCGGCCTCTGAATGGAAGGCTGTTTTTCTCTGTTTTCCTCTTGGATTTTTAATTCCTCGAAAATGATAAAAGTTTATTAAATGTGAGTCCCGTTTGTCTCTCTTTTGGAGGGACAATTGTGTAAAATACATGGGATCCAAACAACATCTCGGCTATACAGGCAGAGTGTTGTTTGTCCTAATGATGGTTGTTTGAATGGGAAGCAGACTAGTTTCTGGCTTTAGTGACAGTGAATGAATGGAGGGCTGCCAGCATTTGGAATTGGTGTCTAAGCATTGCTCTCATTTTCATGTCTGAAAAGATTGAATTGGCTGTTGAATTTGGCTACCGCTCATTAATTTGAAATAGGCAACTTTGAAATGTGGTTGGTTTACATTCAGGCTGTATTACTTTCATCATTCTTTACTTGTTTCTACTAGAAATACTGGAAAAGTGAAAGTATTCTCATCAGCTTGAATGCGAGGACTTGTAGAAACGTGTAGAGCTTAATTCAGCCTTCTGTTCATCGTCGTGTAACCGAGCAAAGCTCACTTTCTATTGCTTCACATTTCTCTAATGGCACTAAAGAAGCCAGAGGTTTGTTCGGGTCACATCTCCGTATTGAAGGTTCCATTTGTCAAAGCGTTGAAATATTTCTATTCAGAACCAGAATGAGACAGAAGCTGCTCGACCGTGACCACGAATTTGAGACGGCCTCGCTGCTTTGTTATGAGGAGGTTTTCTAGTGCTTCATTATCAATTCATGTTGATCATTCTGTAAACCACCAGCAGTAAAAATGGGTCTTAAAAATGATCCCAAACCCAAAATGAATGTTGTTAAATGTCTTGTTTTGTCCAATAAACAGTCTAAACCCCAGAAATACTGGAACCATCAAAGGTTTAGACTTGTTGCTTGAAAAATATGACGTCAGATACATTTTCTTTCGATCCACTAATTAATTAATTAATTAGTGGATATCTGTGCAGCTCTAAGAACTTCCTCTGGACGCTGGTCTGAGCGCTTGACTTGTGTTTTTAATTAAGGTATGAGGATAATAAAATGAAAACTAATAACATTGAGACTTTATTAGTTTGGAGCGTTCATACTCTGTGAACACATTACACTAATGGTGATGAAATGAATGTTGAGTTTGCTAAGTTTTAGGCTGTAACTACTAATTAATTTAGTTATCTGCTGAATATTTTCTCATTAAATCAATTACTCAATAGCAATGGACTAATCAATTCTTTCAGCTCCACTTTAGTTGAAACCTCTGTGACACACTAAAGTGTTTATGTGTTCAAACCCCTGTTATCCATATTACCTCTGGATATTGTTGAGTGGTGATATAACTATTAATGTTATTTACCTCCCTTGTGTCCGTCCTGTCTGCACCTTTATTGGAGGTTTAAGACTCCTTTTGGTGTTGTCAGTCTTGCTTTGCCCTCCTCTGCCTCTCAGGACCCCCTCCTCCCGTCCTTTTAAGCCTCCCATCATGCCCCTGGGTGTGCATGGCTCTTCTACAAGCGTGGCACATCTCTCTTGACTGTGATGCTCTCTGGCAGAAAATCAATACTCCACTTGTGGCGTGATATGGAGATAAGACCGTCATAATCCTGATGTTGTGCCTTTTGTGGACCCTCACTCTCCCTCATAATGGCAGCCAGCGATGTCCTTTACTGATATCATTGACGTCGCAGCAGCTCGTTGTCGCAAAGGAAGGAACCAGCAGTTTATTTGTACAAACATAGTGTTGTGTTTGTTTGGGCAGTAAAACAAAAATGATCTCAGGTTTTTTAATATCAGCCCACCTGACAAACAGCCTGAGTAGCCACCTGAAGACAAGCGAGTGGAAATAAGTTACTCCGAAGCACCTTTATTGATCCGTTTGTCTGCGGTATCCGTCTTTGTTTTGTGGTCCCCTTCAGGATTTCAGCTTCATGTTTTAAATTTGCCCCATAATTGCGACGTGGAAGAGAGAAACAAATCGTACCTTCCTCGTACTTATAAAGGTTGAGCGGTGCTGTGACTGTAAACCAGTTAAACGCACAAACCTACAAACTTGGAGAAGGAAAAGATGAAAGCTGAATCAACCTCCTCCCCGTCACTGCAGGGAGTATTCTTCAGCTACAACAGGTTGTGTCTGTATTTCAGCAACATTGGTATACAAATAAACAAAAAGCGTTGTTTGTTCATGAGGTGCTTCCATCCCCTGTGTTGTGTCCTCTCTCCTCGCCCTGTTGTGTTCCACAGAAATAGCTTCGGAAACAAAAAAAATTGCCAAGCGTGCTGTTTGTTACTGTAAACATGCGGGTGTGATATTCAAATGAAACTGTCACTCCAGATAAAGTAATTGCAGCTGAGACATTGAACCCCTGTCATCCGCTCCGCTTGAGATACAATTTTCTCTCAGATTCAAATGTGACGCCGTTACGCTCAGAGTGACTTTGTGTTTATTTGAAAATGAATTTGTGAGGAAAGACGATTGGATTTTCCAAGTGGACTCAAGCTGACATAATTTTCATCTCCTGAATGCTTACATTTGCATCTCTATTGCGATTATAGGTAATTGTAAAACACAGAGAGGAAGTGAGAGTGATGTCGTCGGCTACTATCTGTCCTGCTTGTTGTCGAGGTTAAAGACTCGCCTCGTCCGTATGGAGGTTGGCTCCACAGGGTTTTTTAATCGGGGCTGGATATTCTCACTCCTTTTGGCTTTGGTCAGATGGATTCTTTGCACTGCTTTGTGTGGAAGGAATTGATTCTTTCTCTTCCCTCAGCGCTCTCTTCACAGGCCCGTGTCCCTCCTCTGCCGGCCTCACATCTGCAGGTCGCCTCTTGGTCTGATAAGCTCAGGCCGGAGCAGAGGCCGTGGGTCACTCAATCAGCACTCGCTGCATGCTTTCAGTGGCAGCGCTCCCTTTTTTTCTCCAAAGGCAGAGGAAACGGCCTCAGCTTGCCCACCTGCTGGGAGGAAATGACTCACAGACAACCCCTGGACTTTTCCCTTCAGGCTGTTCTGTGAGCTGTGCTACAAGGCCACCGGCTTCAGAGCGGCCCTGAACCCGACTCACAGCGGCGCTGCTTTGTGTGTTTTTCTCTAAAAGCTTCTTTATTTACCTGCTGTATTTTATATTTATATTTCGCAATGGGACTAGAAGTACAAACTAAATTGTTATTTAAATTGTTCATATTGTGCAGAACCCAAAAGTATTGAATTCATAATGATATAAATTAGAGAAAAGCCACCGATCGTTCCCCGCGTGAGACGAGAAGTCAATGTTGATTTAACTTGCACAATGTAGTCACGACACTTTAAACCCAAACGACGATCTTCTCCTTAACCAAACGAAATAGTTTCCTGTGAAAACGGAGGTTTATTTTGAAAGGACCGTATGCACCAGTTGATCTCTTCGTGCCCAGATTATCTCTAGCGCCCCCAGCAGGTCACAGTTTTGACGTGTTCTGTGAAACATCTCAATATCCTCTCATTGGCCCAAACATGTGGTACAGATGCACACTGTGACAAGACGATGGCGTCATCTGGTCAACATTTTAAATTTGTCCAAAACCGGAAGAGCAAATATCGCTCCAATCAGCCTCCTCTGTACATTGTGTGTTTGTGCTAACATGCTAAACTAAGATGCTGATCATTCTACACTAACATAAGCATGTCACTGCCGTTACAGAGCTGCTAGTGTGGCTGCACACTCTCGATAAATGGTTTTCTCCCGATCTGATGAGTCGATTAGTTGATCTGTTGTTTCAGCCACTTTATACAGCAGAGAAATAAGCTCGATCTCTTCGTATTGAATAAGACAAACGACCCCTCCCTTGTGTTTCCTGCAGCTTCACATCTTCATTCTCAGTCCAATATGGAATTTACTTAATTGTTCTGTTAAAGCATCCACAGACTGAGCACTGACTCGAGACCCGACTGTTGAACATTACAGGGTTCCTTAATTCTCTCAGGTAATCTGGAAGCCATTGTTCGAGCTGGAAAAAAAAAATGTACGACCGTAATCCTCGTCCTCTGAGGGTTTTAAGGGTTTTATTTGGCTGATTACGAGAGCGCAGACCTGAGCCGTCTACTCCCGGCTTTTCTTATCGGCACAGAAGCACAAATGACTGTCGCCCCAGCAACACTCCCATCAGCTCTCTCTCTGTTGTACAGGTTTCAAAATGAGAAAAGTTGATGGCGGTGGCCACCTGTCTGACAGTCCCATGCATCTCCTCCACCGGCCGCGTGCTAGTGAGGAGCTGTCATCTCCGAGCCGTACTCTCTCTAAGAGAAATCATTTGAGCTTGGCTGGAGATGAGGAGAGTGGAAAGGGGGGGCCCCCCCCACTTAATATTCACAGAGCAGAACCACAGTGAATGGAAATGAGTGAGAGAGGGTGGAAAAAAAGAGAAAAGGGCAATGAAGGAGGGGGGCAAGTAAAACAGACTGAAACAGAATGCGAAATTTGCAGGATAGAAATTGGCAGAGCGCGGCATCGGAAGCAACTTATTTTTTGCAAATCCTAATAATTCAGAAAGGGTGTGGGGACATCGAGTTAGTGAGTGTGAAGATCTGCGGTCAACTCGCCTCCAAAACTCATCTCCGGTCAGAGCCGTAGGAGACTAGAAGCGGCGCGTGAAATTGTTGGGTAAATTGACACAGGATATGCAGTTGTATACAGAGCAGGCTGTGCAGGGAAGTGCGGTTGATTTTCAGCATGATAATGACTCAGTGTTGGCTTGTTTTTGGGACGAGGGTACGAACAAATTGGCCCACAGCAGTTTGTGTGACATTTTCACAGCAGGTTTGAAAGGTCTCGGGCAGCGACATTCTTCATTTAAACAGCGTGCCTGGCTATTATTTTTTTTTTCTCCTCTTCCCCCTCATATAACACACTTCTCTCGCTCTCTCTCCCTCTCGCCTCTGTCACCTTCAGGTGTGTATTTTGTAGTCTTCATGTGACTCATTGATTGCTATAAGACCGGTGAGGTCGGTTAGCCCGCCTGCCGCAGACAGGATGCCAGAGTCATTGTTTGAACAATGCTTGGAAGGATATCCTCTCATTTTCATGGTCACCTAGGGTGCCCAAGAAAAGCGTGGCTGCACAGAGAAATGAGTCTTGGGGCTCCCACTTGTCCCCTTGTACCCCACCCACTCACCCCCCACCCGTCGCTACGCTAAATTAGAACTGCCTATCTTCTCCCTCACTCTCTCTCGCTCTCTCTCTCTCTCTCTCTCGCTCCATCTCTCCTTCACTCCTGAAGTTACAGAGGAGAGGAACAAGAGGAGGTGTCAGCTGACTGCTCTCCTTCCAATCAGATAAGTTCTGATGGAAGTGTTTAGCAGCTGCTAAGATCAGATTTAGCCCGAGGGTGGGAGAGAGAGCGAGAGAGAGAGAGGGAGGGAGGGAGGGAGAGCAGGAGGCTGGAGCTAGGCAGTGCAGCATGGCTATGCGCCGGTAGGGAGGCATGATAAGTCGGGGCTCCGTACCATGGACGAGTCCAGCATTCTGAGGAGACGGGGGCTACAGGTAGGCGAGCAGATGTACCGTGTGTGTGTGTGTGTTTGAGCTGCAGGGTGACTTTGTGCCGTACGGGTATGAAATGCGTGGCTCGTGACGCTCCTGTGTTGCTCTTTTCACAGGACACAGTTAGGACTTTGTGTGTTAACACTTGGCAGCACAGAGGGAGCAACACTCTGGTTCTGCTGTTGATTTGTGCTTCATGAGAGAGAATCCTTTTATCAGACCTGTGGGGACATTTTTTTTCAGTAGACGCACTAAAGAGGATGATTAGGATTGTTAACAGGCTGCAAAGGTTTTTCCTCTTGTACGGATTTGGAAATAACGGTTTGTGTCCAAACGCTGTTACTTTTTAAATAGCCTAAAATAATTTGTCACATTTCATTTGTCTTGGTTGTGTCGGCAGGAGGACTGGGAGACGTGTACTAATGGAGCTGGATCGATGCAGGCTTTCTTACTTTTCTTTTATGATGATAGATTATCAGGACAGTAAAGCTTTAGCTTTACAAATCCTCAGTCTCTGTACAACGGTCCTAACGAACCTAATGAATGAATCAAATCACTGCTGCCGCCACTCTGCCGTAACGTGAGGTATAAATGCAGGTGGAAAGGGAGGACAGAGTACAAATCAGTTTCAGTCGTTCATCATCCCCACTGCAGTAGGTGTTACAGTAAAGTGTACGTCGGATTGATAATGTCGCTTTCTCTCGTGGGGATATTTGTAGAAAAACCTTCGGCTCAAACAGCTGCATGTGTCAAACTTCCTGTGATCCATTGTATGCAGCATTTGTTTTAATTAGGCTGCAGTAATAAAACTGATTTTATGCTCAAACACTCATTTCATTAGAGACAAAGGTGACTTTTGCTTGTTTTGAGAGCTACATTTCTTTTCTCAGAAATGTTTTATTTATTTAGCTGTCGAGCTAATTGTAAGATTGAAGCCTGGCAACGTGTTACTTTCATGTTCACAGATTTAGTCAATGTGTTCCTCTGTGATTATTAAACTTTCTGAAAATCAGACAGCTGAGCTCTTGACCTTTAATTTATGCTCTTTGAATTCCTTGTTTTGATGGTCTTAATGGATTTCTCTGGAACTTTTTTTGCAATTACGTTGATCAAAAGCTTCCAAACAGTAATTTTGTGCACAGTTGCCCTAATCTTTCTCTTCCTTTGTTGGACACTACACCTCCTCCCTTGCTCCCTCTCTCCTCCCCTCACAAGACTCCTTTATGTGCCCAAACACACGCAAACTAAACCCGACACAACGGCCGCTCCTGTGATCAGGCTGCTGCAGCGCTCTGACTCTCGCATTCAAAAGGAAACACGGAAGTTAGTCCGTCAGGCTGCACAATTTCCCCCATTCATTCTCAGGCCAGGAAGGGATGACATCATCCGAGTCAGACCTTGTTTTTGTTTAGTAGAAGAACTGGACTGTTTTACAGTGCAGAGGGTGTCGGTGCTTTTGGCTTCGAGGGAAAGACGTCGACGTGTTTTCTGCATTACATCAGTCTCACTGTAGGTGTCTCACTGCTTCCCTTTTGTTCAGGAATAAAGAAGCTTGTAAAAGTTTTAAATGTAGCGAGAGGAACAACCTCTTCAACAACTTGGTCTCAGTCAAACTTGATGGTCTTAAGAATAGTTTGGGATCATTTTCTGAATCCGTAAAATCAGAAATAATAAAGAAATAGTTTGACTTTTTGAAAAGTGCGGCCTGTTGCTTTCTTCCAAGATTCTTCCAAGACTCTGTTAAATATCAGCGGATGGTTAGCTTAGCTTAGCACAAAGACTGTAAGGAGGGGGGAACAGTTAGCATGTCTCTATCCAACAGTAGCTTAATGTGTCTGCCAGCACCTCTAAAACTCAAGTTATTAACACATTAAATCTGGTTTGTTTAACCCAAATTGTAAAAAAAATGTTGTTACATGCCGGACTATTTCTTGGCCAGAAGCAGTGCTTCCAATCTTTGTGCTAAGCTAAGCTAAGCTAAGCTAATTGGCGGCTTGCGGTTATTTAACAGACCGACATGAGAATATCGATCTTCTCTTCTTAACTATTTGCAAGAAAGCAAACAAACGTTCCCACAATGTCGAACTATTCCTTTAACAGCACAACACCCTCAGGTGTTTATCTTCACGGTGTGTTTACGTTTACAAAGACATGGAAAAGGATAGAGAAGATATCCACAATAACTAACAACCATTAATTGTGTTCACTGGAACTTGCACGTTTGTGTTGCTGTAAAAATGCTGCAAAAACAAGTCACCACTGTGACTCGATCACGAAGAACCAGAAGAGAGAGCTTTAGTGTTCGTGTGGAAGCCTCATGAATGTGACCGTGTGCAGAATTTTATTTTCAGACTAGTTGAAAAAACAACAATACGCAGGAGAATCCGTGCTTCAGCATCAGATCCATTAATGAGTTCTTTAAATACATCGCTCTGCTAAAGTGATGCTCAGCTCAGTACGTCTGTCTGCATTGTCAGCAGCTTTTCTTTGCTCGTCTGGATGTTTAGAGATTTGAGTAGAATAAGGTGAGGTGTCAGGATCTTCTTGTTTTGTTTGTAAATACTGTACAGTGTTGATTGCCCTGTAGAAATGGCTTTTTAAAGGTAAAGTAGCTACTTTAACGTCTATGTTTGCAGCGTGTCAGTAGATTTTGTTGGCGTGCGTTGTTGCACGACTTCGTCGATATTTCTGAGTCACGAAATGTATTGAAAAAAGTGTTGCAACTGTGTAACAATCACCGCTCCTTTGTCGAACAAAAGATTCCCTTTAGTTTTTTTTATGGTTGTGTCTCTAGTGTCAGTAGGTTCGTGGTCTGATTTAGAGTGCTTATAGCCGCCATGTTTCCTCATTAAATGTGTTTGTTTTCTATAGATTTTAATGATGCCTATAGCATGGCCTTCATCTTAATTAGGAGCAGCCTGTCAGAAGCTACCGCATTGCATTGTGAGCGTTACTGTACTTCAGACATCCAACGCTGCCTCCATAACGACAAATAGAAAAAGGTAGCAATCCGGACGAGTGCGGCGCCATTGTGTGCCTCCAAAGAGCCGTTTGTGTGAAATGGTGTGAGCCAGCTGGTGAGATACAGCCCGGCTGACAAAACGTGATGCAGCACCACAAAGGCCGTCTACTTACACGTGTTTGACTTTATTCAGGCTGGCTCATAAATCCTGGTCATATTGACATAACTGTAAGGAAGAAAAAAATATATATTCCCAAGAGAGAGCCTTTGAGATGTTGTTCTGTGTGCAAATGTGATGAGGAAACTTTACTGAAGCACTAGGGGGACGGCTGTCATCTGGGAGGGACACGTGAATAGGACGACCTTTCTTTAGCCAAAGCTAAGCAGCCTCTCTGCTGAAGGGTCCTCGTGCAAAACGGTGAGTTTCTTTCAGCTCCGGCAGCACTTCATTGATGCCGAGAGAAGGGGGTCAGATTAAAAGATAGAAGTTCTCCTTGAGGAAGGACAATCGCAAAAGAAAAAATGTCCGTCGTCACTGGGAAATGAAGGTTGATGGAGCACAATGCCAGATGCTTACAGTAGCCAAACGCATTGATGAGTTACCAATGAAAAGATGGGGAGCACAAAAGCGTTGGTACTCGTTTGTTAAAGTGTGTACAACAGCAGCCTCTGGTGAGGATCCTGGGAGCTACCTCTGGTTTGCTCTTCCAGCAGATTCAAGTTGTATAAAGACTAAGAAGCTCTATTTCTGCTTCACAGTTTGTCATCCTGACATGTTAATTATTCTGTGTCTGTCTATGTGTCATATTCAGGAGGAGGGAGTCTTCCTGCTCATGGATGAATCCCAATCTGATGCATTAATATTGAAACTTGGTGAAATATTTTTCATGCAGGACAAAAAAAAACAAGGAGACTCCCAGCTGGAGACTTGGCTGTATCAGGTTCTGTTAGTCCAGTTAATGGTTTTAAAAGCGGTTCAGTTCCACATTTATTTGCTACTATACAACTTGTCAGTGACTACACCGTCGTACCCGTCCCTGGAGTTCCTCACGGTACCTTCTGTTCAAACTGGACAGACGTCTTCAGACGTTTCTAGTCTTTCGTCGTCTCCAGCTGTTCGTCCCTTCTGTCGCCTGAGTTTGTGCATCACTTCTGTCATTTTGCATTTTGCGCCTGTGGAACATCAACAGACACCAGCGAGTGAAGTGAAGACATCAGTTGGGATGCAAACGCCAGTTGCTAATATGCTTTAACGTGTAACCGTATGCATTCATTAACCATCTGTCACAATTATCAAACAGATGAAATGTACATGTTATATAATCCAACAGTGTTAATAAACAACACATTTTTGGCAAAACTAATGCATTGGCTTTTGAAAACATGCCTGTTCAGAACAGGCTTGGCCTGTGGTGTTGCTGATTGCAGACTTCTCTAGAACGCCTCTTACAAACAACTTCAGACTCAACACGGCGCTGCTGTGTTTCCTCAGCAACGGACCTGCCGTGCATGGATCCTTTACTACTCACGATCAGAAACACCGGTGAAATACACTCTGGTTCACGGGACAAAAAGCACCAGGGGCCCCCAAACAGCTAAAGATTTATTACGATGATTGCATATTCAAAATGATTGAATGATGTCACTGTTCTAACTCATTGTACCCATAAACTATTTTACAAAAGGCCCCAAAAACCACGTCAAAATGTGCAGCTGAAATGTGTGGTTCTTACTGTGTACTTCTACTCAAGGCTGCATAAAGCACCGTGGGCCCCGGGGCTAACGCTTCTTCAAGGCTTCATCCAGTCCCCTGAAGCCTGTGCATTAAACCGGCCGTGCCTCTGCGTCAGATGAAAACATTGTTCTAATATATTTACCTCACAGAGAAACGTTTGTTACGTCGCAGATTCAGATTTGACTGAACGTATTCAAATATGATTATTATTTATTGAACGGAGTTGAGTACGCTGTGTACATGCTGCTTCCAGTTGGCTCCCGTTGACTCCAGGGAAGTGAAGAAGAGTCCGGTTGTAACGTTGGTACGTCCAGCATCCAACTGCAAAAGCAAACGTCCCGCTTCAGGTCTGCAGAGCCCCGAAGCTCCGCCCCTGCTGCCGAAACAAGAGCACCGCTCGCTTATTAATTCACAGGTTTGATAATATTGAACGTGCCGCTTGTCTGAGTGAACCAGGCCAGCTGCCAGCTGACGTTCCTGATGGAGAATAGAAACGGCTTCTAACCCTGTAGTTATTAGAGGACGTAAGACTGATTACAGTTGTAAATATCATCTTCCATTTATTTCATCTTTAAGAGTCCATTATCGTGACATTAAAAATGAGAGATGATCGAGTTAACAGGACATTAAGCTCCCTGCCAGCCTCAAAATGAATTGTTTCCGCCTTTTACAACACTGGATGAGTCCGTGGATTAAGCATTTATGACACCTAACATCTTGCTCTGAGGATAAATGAGAGGATGCTGGCAGATTGAATCAGCAAAGCTTTCTAATGCTGTATGTGTGCTCTGCTGTTGAATCTCCCCCTGCTGGCTCAGAAATCAATATCTTTCAGATAGTGCCGGGCATAATGGTGGGAAATATTACTTCAGACTGACAGTAGTTTTGGATCTACCGATGTAGTTGTCATGGTTAATAGAAGTCTGCTTCTTACGCGTGGTTTCTGTACCATCCAAATGCATTCATTGGCCAGTTTGTTTGCTGCGTGAGGTCAATAAATGCACTCTTGAGATAATCTTCAATCAGTTTTATAATGCATTCTGTCTTAACTCCTGTACTACACATGTGTTGGAAGCAGATAAGCAGCTTCATTGATCTATTCGACCTCTCCAGACACACTTCAGATCTATGACTTTGAAGCAGCATCTAGATTAGATGAATCTCAGATTACATTTGTATTTAGGACTCTAATTAGGATCTTGTGTTCATTTTTATTGAGACTTCGTCTTAGTCCTGGGTCAAATGTTCCAGTTAGTTTGTATCGTATTTAGTCAACCTCATCCTGTTTTTTTGTCAAGTATTAGTTAACTTAAATTCCTAAATCTTATCTTAGCTAAAGGAAACCCAAACTATTTTAGTCAAGTTTAAGCCAAAATATCACCTCGTCGTCACCTCGTTGTTGCAGAAGATGACCTCTGTGACAGACGCATGTTTATGATACCTACATGTTCTGTTCAGCAAGATAATCTTCACAAAAGAGGCCGTGAAGGCTCATGTTGAAGTTCAGTTGAATCATTTAGCCACTTGTTAGCAACCACCCGTTTTATAAGACACGTAAAAGCTTCAAAATTCACCAGAGGGGTATTCACTGACATGTTTTATGCCGTAGAACAAAATGTTAAAATCTCCTAAACTTGTGTTAACCACAGACATTATCTCAGACATCTAACCAAAGACCGGAAGTGCCAAAATGCTGATGAATTTACAGGTTGTAGGACTTCTTCCGTTCTCTCTCGCTGTCAAAATGACATGTAGCTCAAGTTAGCCGTTTGCTAAGTGTTGGATGAGGGTTGCCAATACCGACTCAGTGGAGCTTCTGATCACATGTCGGTGAGTAGATCTGCTCAGCGATCGGAGTAACTTTCTGGTACTCTGATGTCACACCAGGTGTTGATTTGACGACAGGTCTTAAAGGTTTTCCCGCCAGTCAGCAGCAAACCTCCGTAGAACCAAGTAGCCTTTTGATCTTGAGATGTAGGAAAATCCCAAATAAATCAAAGGGAATAATGAATGAACCATTACACATCGGCCTTTATACAAGAGCAGCGATGCAGCTTTGATGTGCCGCCGCGGGGATGAAATGTTGTTGCTAGAAACCAGTAATTGACATTTAGCCCGTGGAACAATAAACCGTCTCAGGTTCATCGTGTCACAATTGTTTTCTCTCCGGCGCTGAGAAGATTACTGGATAAACAATGATTAAACATACAAGGTTTACTTTCATCACCGGTTTGTTCTCCTGACGGACAACTTTTGAAGATGAAAGCTTTTCACGCAATTACTCTGTTTGTGTCGCCTGTTTGACAGATTTTAAACCTCTTAGGGATCATAAAATGTAATGGAAATACTTGTCTTTGTGCTAAGCATTATGCTGACTTTGAAAAACACACATGGGGGGCTGTTATTTCAATCTTGGATGTCGTCAAAAGTTTTGTTTGTTAGTAATTTTTGCACAGAACTCGAGCCTCGAGGCTTGCTAGATATTATCAGTAAACTATAACCTTTAGACGAAGGATTTAATTGAAAAGTGTAAGGTTTGTGTTTTATTTATTTAGTCTTAGAATCCTTTGAGAAAATGCTGAACCAACAATAATCCAATTAAATAACTTGTTTAAAAAGAAAAATGCATCACCCAAAACCCATAAATATGTGTACGACACTGCATGTATATCACTATCGAAAGAGATTAAAAAGGCAGCGCAAGGGAAAATGCACGAATCTAATCTAATCTAAATCTAATTGATTTACACGCTGAAGGAATACTACGCGTATCGTTCCCGTGACAAGTCTCTCGTTGAATTAATCCCTCCTGGCCGGTCTCGGTGCGGTTTATATTGCAGCGGCGAGTCCGCGGCATTGACACTCAGCTCAGGCTCCACTCTGACTCCGAGCGCATGAAGAGAAATGTCCGTCAGGAATTCTGAAGCGAGAGGCGAAGTCCACTCACTGATGAAAAGAAACACGTTTCCACGATGTCTGCTAATGCTGCCGAGGTTAACCGGCATGATAGGAAACATCACAGACTTTAAATCCTCCTTGTGGAGCGAGTCAGCACGATGAAATGTTCAGTTCACATTAATACGGCGATAGAGGTGTGACAATGAGATACAAGTACAAAAAGTTATGCTGTATTACATGGCGGACCCCGCCAGTAACATTTTAAGGGTACAAGAGGCAATTCCAAAATAGTGAATGGATTTAATGAGTTTGAGGATTTGAGTGGCAGGTCCAGTAGTGGGCTTTAATGTTGTTAACGAGAGTTATCATCATTCCTTTCATGTTTTTGGGGAAAATCTATAAGCTCAGAGTTTCTGTTTTTACCAGAAAACCTCATTTCGGGGAGAAGACAAACCAGGTCAGCGGGAGAGCTGGTGTTTGCATGCGTCTCACTCCGTTTCATTAAAACCACGTCACACGATGCTCTCGGTAATGTTCCGCTTTCTCTACGCGAGCTTTGCTTACTCAGAAAGCTGTCGAAACGGTGTCGAGCATCAAAAGCGTGAATAAGCAAGACGTGTATTCCTCTCTAGGTTAAATATCTGATTCATTGAACACATGAATACATTCAATGAATCAGTTTACTGTCATCATATTTTTTTTTTTATCTCAGTTTGCCGTTTGTTGTCAACTTCCCTCTGTTGTTCGGTGCGCTGTGATTGGTGGATATCCCACAACTGTAAGTCATTCCCTGCTGGTAATTAGTGTTGCGTGAGCTGCGGTCGTGCTTCCCAAGGAATTGGCTGTGCCCTTGGTCTTCAGCAGGCAGCAGGGGAGGCCAGACATTAAGCCCTAATTGATAGCAAAGGGAGAAGTCGGGGCTTAGCACTGGTTTCTGCTGACTGCAGCCAAATACACATCTACTCGATGTCCTACACCGGTGGAGACAAAGGACCTCGCCCTTATCGGCTTGTTATTAGACAATGAAATGTCTGATGATCAAATCAGTGGGATTTGTAGTCGCAACATAAAACTGATCCAAAGCCTGCTTGTTTATCGGTGCTCTTTTTTCTTTTCTTTTTTTTACAACAAGAGAACAGACCCAGTGAGGAGAGATTAGAAATAATCAGAGCTGGAGGGCTTTGGAGGGAAATGTCGTGAGGCCGATAAAACAACTTGATTCTTCACAAGAAACCACTGTAATTACACCGACACTTGTGTTAACTCTGTGGGGGATGAAGTGATCGTCCGTCTCTGTGGCTGATGTTTCCACGCTGCACAAATCAACAGATGCTGCAGCAGCAGCAGCCAATGTGCCCCGATGTATTTTACTCAATCGTTCCTGACAGCTTTTAGAGAAATATCTTCTTCTGCGTGTCTTAATTGGTTTTTGTCATTTTACTTTCTGTGAAGCTGAACAGCACAGTGTTATCCTTTTTTAGTAAGAACCTTGTGAGAGCGCGTAGTCCCTCAAGAAATCCATGAGGGCATCGTTGGTGCTGCACCTCTGTGTAACTCTGCCTTCTGCAGTTTGACTTCAGCAACATTTACAGTACTGCCTTTGATGCAATGAACTTAAAAGGAGATAAACACGTCAGTTTTCAGGTTACTTTGTCCTTCCAGTGTCTTTCTTTAATACACTTGTAGTCCAGTTGTGTGAGATGAGCTGTAACGGTGTCACACCTGCTCTGGGATCTTCTTCTGTGTGAGGCTGTAAAGATGCAGCTGCAGCAGGATCGTGAGCTGTTGGTTATCTTTTAACAAAACATCAATCTCCTCCTTATTCTTCTCTATTTATTTTGGTCTGTACATTTAATGTACAAGCTTGCTGGCTGTCATTTATATAAATGGCAAAAAACACAAACGTGTGGGTATGACTGGGCAATATATCAATATTATATCAATATTATATCAATACTGTGATCTATGAAGTGTTGTCTTTCCTGCTTTTAAAGGCTGCATTACAGTGAAGTGATCCACTCACCAGGATGTTCTCACTGCTCTATTATTTGCCTTTACTCACGTAATCATCAAATACACATTAAAGATGATTATTTATCAGAAAATGATTGTGTAAATTGTGTAGATTCACCAGCTTTGTATCATTGATTGATTGATGGATGGATTTTTATTTTGGGGTTTTTTGTACTTATAACTCTTTTCTTCTCATTTACAGAAAGAGCTGAGTCTTCCTAGAAGAGGCAGTTTGTAAGTACCCAGATGTGTGTCACACACACACACACAGACATCTGCTTTCAATCCAACCGCAACATCCTGTTGTTACAAAATGTTTTTAGTGCAGATACTCAATTTAGCTGAGGTAATATTTGCATAAAGGTTTATGTATAAAAGTTCTACTTTTTAACCTATTTAAGCCCAAAGACTACATTTATGATAAAGAGAAATAACCAACATTATTCCTTCTGTTTGCGTTAAAGTCTTTACATTTGGTTCAAACATACAACTTTGACATGTTTCGATCACATGAAAAATCACCTTTATCAATAGTTAGTTTGGATTTTTGAAAACGCTAAAAGATTCATAGATACTTTTTGTTTGCTTCTTCTATATCTCAGAACTATTTTGATTTAGAAAACTATTAATCCTCAAATATATAAAGGAACTCAGCTGTATGCTAATGTCAATAAACATTAATCACAGTATTCTATAGTCGGCTGCTTGATATAAACATAAAATAATCAAACATCTGCTCGTGGTTGTTTCTCTGTGAACAGCACTCAGATAAGACGTTTTGATAAATGACTTTAATATGCAGCATTAATGCAGATCGTACTGTGACTCAGAGGTGATGACGTCTGCGTGATGTTTAGATTCAGAGACTCTGACTTTGTGTTCTCATCATCATGCACGATGGTGTCAATTAATCACATTTAATCGGCTGTGAAATGATGTAAATCAGCGTCCCAATAAGCGAAATATCATTTATATATGGAATTTGTTAGATATGCATACTTAGTTTTAGAATCATAATGTATTCCTTTTTTTCCATCCTGTTGATTGACACAATAAGAGAACAAGAAGAAACGCATCTTAGATGAATCTGGAACAAATGGATTTAATATTTACTTTGACAGCAAAGTGAACAGTCGTCAACTTCTTCTTCTGTTGCCTTCAACCAAACATCTCTCTGTGAAAGGTGCATTCTCTAGTCTCCACATGAAAGTTCACTCCTGTAGTTACTGATCACCACCTTTCAGCGGTTGGAGGTTGTTATTTTTTTGGCAGCTGCCTGCAGTATTTTTAATAAATACATGTTTTATTATCTCCTATTTTCTTTGGAAATACCCAAGAGGGACTAGCAGTGGGTCTCTGGGGAGCGTTAAACCCACTACTTTAAGATATTTCTCTCCAGAATGTACTGAGGACGGGACATGTTTATGTTTGTCTGGGATCTGTTTAAATACAACAGGAGGGAGCTGGTGAAAAAAGCCCATTAGCTGTTTCCAATGAAATACTTTTCTTAAGATGTTTTCTTAAAAAATGGCTCAGAATCATTTCCATGTTTTTTAAAATATTGCTTGATAAATATGATCTGCTTTACATTTGAATTAATGAGTTGCTTTCTAATCAAAAAGTTGATGGATTTGCATTTATTCCACCACAATATGGAAAGCAGAGTGAAATACATCATTCTTAATGATCCGTTCTTATAATGGTGTATTTAGTCATGAGAAAGAGAGGATGTGTACAATGAATGAAACAGCCCATAAAGCTACGACAAGGAGCTTTCTCTTTGTGTTGATGTTGTTGGTCCCTGTGGACGAAAGTGGTAGTGTTTCCAGGGGGACACTGAAAAGTGATGCACACGGCTGGGACATGCAGCACTTGTTGCCGTTTATGGATTTCTTTCATGTTTCGTCATTGCTGTTGGAAAATGACTGAAAAGATTTGTACTTATGTTAACATTGTGAGCACATGATTCAGATAGTTTATTATTAAAACTATCTGAGTCGTGCAATCACAAAAAGTTCATCATCCACAAACTGCAACAGTGTCCCAGCCGTGTGCAACAACAGTGTCCCCTGGAAACCGCTTCCGTCGTGTTGTGAGCTTCTTGCAGCGCTTTTTCCCAAATAATCTGAGGTTTTCTGCGTCGTTAAGTTGGTGAGGATGTTTTTCTAAAATGCCGAGCACGTGATTGGTCGTCTGCGGCTCAGGGGCCAGAGCAGGACGTCCTCGCCCTTTTCCAGCTCCGCCCGTCCACATGTGGAAGTGTCCTTGAGCGCGGCACTAAACCCTAAGTTGCTCCCCTGAGTGCTTTACAGCAGCCCCGCTGCTCCTCAGTGCTTAGGATGGGTTCAATGCAGGGATCAGGTTTTATGTATGTGATGATAGAAATTAAGTTTATGTTTCAAGAATGGTGAAGATGTTTTTTTATTTATTTGCTTATTGTGTCTCTTTGCATGCGTTTTTAACATGCCGTGCGTTTAGCTCTCAGGGCCACCGCACATTAAAGATGATGAAATGCATAGTTTGTGCAGGTGAAGCCATAATATACTTCCTGGTTATTGATTTTTGCTTTAGTTTGAAACATTTAATGGCGGAAGAGAACGATTTACCACCTTGCTGCTCTCGCTGGCACCACACCAGAGGGGTTACCCGGTGTAATAGAGGTGAGCAATTACCAACGGGCTGCAGTGAGATCACCAACTGCACCGCGTTTATATTTAGAGCGCCGGAGCCTCTGGTGACCTTGGTAACCATAGAAATGGTGTTTCGATACGACAAAAGTTGAGATGACTGCTTCGAATTCATCCCAACTGCTGTTAATTGAAATCTCTTGGAATAATTTGTCAAGTCGATAATGAAGTGAGCGTTCCTGCGTTTTGTCAGATTTGGTGTTACCGCCTTATTCTGCAGCTGCTGTGTCGCTCGTGTGCTTGATGTCGACGTGATGATGCGACAGGTGCAGGAGGAGAGGAGGGAACATGGAAAAAGAACTTAACTCTTGCATCCACGTCGGCTCGGCGTCATTAACATGCCGGCTGGTGTCAACACGACCACGGTCAGCCTTTTCCACAAGCTCGTTACAGCTCAGGATTTATTATTTAATGGTCTTTTCCGCTGCCACAAGAGAGAGTTGGGTTGCATCTTTCAGGGTGATGTCATCTGTGGAGTTGTTTTCCAACGCGAGTCACTCTGGTTGTGTGATGACTGGAACCTATTTATAGGCTGACCTAAATAACTGGGAGTCTTTCGCTGGGTCAAATATTATAAATTGGCAACTCAAGGCGCACTCGTATAGAGTTGTTGACCATTTTTGTTTGATTCCTATTTCTCAAGCGCAGCAACAGCTCGGCCGGTTGCGGTTTTCACCGTCGTGCCGTCCAACCACATGAGCTGCTTCCCCTGCAACAGGATCTCAAAGAGGAATTGTTGACTGTAGATTCTGTTACGCCGTCTTTTTACGGTGATATTCAATTCAACAGATGTTATCCGCTGCAGATGAAGAGGTTGGACATTCACCCTTTAGATTTATGAGTGTTATTTTTTATATAATACACAATATCTCCTTTTTTTGAGCATGAAATATATGTTTGTGTAGTTTTATTTATTTAGGATATTTTTTATATGTATTTTTTTCACGCTCCAATTCCGACGTCTGAATATTCTTAGAAATTAAAAGTTCGTTGCTCTTTGAAAAGGTGTACTTGCGTCATTATGCTAATATATTATCAATATATCAGTGGCAAAATGGTTTTAAAAAATGATATCGTTTATTGCAATTATTTGTGGGACAATATCTAGTCCTTGTAGTAACTTCTGATTTTGAGTTTAGCTGAAGACTAACAAGATATTTGGTATTTCTCTCTTAAAAAACAATGTTCATACAGTTTTATGCATTGAAATCAATCATAAGCTCAGTTCACACATTTTGCAAAGGCGGATTTGTCTCCACAAATGTGTTATAGACCAATATAAAGCTGCTCAAATCAATATTGGTGTATTGGTAATGGACTACATGACGATGCTCGGTGGGGAAATTGTCGCTTGTAAGATAATTATCACCGACTCAGCATTTCCTCACTTGATTGTTTTGGTTTTGCAGCCCACACTTTGTTGTTTTGGTTCTTGTCGCACTGCCCCCAAGTGGCCAGAAATGGCTTCAGACAAGTTGAAGATTGTGTTTCAATCATTATTTTATTTATTGAATTATTATTATGGAGGCAGAGTATCATTTATTATGAATACCAGGAGGAACATTTGACCACGAGGTTTTTATTAGTTTTCAGTGTTTAAATCTAGTGTTGATACACTAGAGCATCATTATCTTTGAACACATTTTTATTTAGATGCCTTGTGGATAAGTAAGAGTATATTTTGTTTCCCAAAAGAAAAGAAAACACTCGATAGACATTAACAAAACAAGCGCTCAAGATAAGAAGTGGCTGCTCCACAGTGAACATAACATACATTTCTCCAAGCCCCAATTATAACAAGTGTTTGTTTTTACAAAGTTCTTTGCAATCGTTGCCTCATCCTCTCCTGCAGTATGAGCTTTCATAATGACAATGTTTAGTTTTTTTTCTAATATACGCCAACAATGTAGTGCTCTGTGAGTGTGACCCTAATTAAACAATATGCTTACAAGGAGTTGCAAGAAATTGCAGCAGCTTCAGACGCGAGCTGTGGCATTAATTCAAAGGTGTAAACGTGGTGCATGTGATACCGACTGCAGATCAAATGATGAGTAAGAAGATGCTGTTTAGTGACGCGCAAACGAGTGGCTTTCTGAATCCCATGCCGGTCGCTGAGAGGCTGATGTGTGTCTGCAGCTCTTTGCATCGAGGTAGAACTGATTCCAAACGAATTCCAGCTGAACAATAGAAGCTCCGTGCTGTGAGTCAGGTACAGTAGCGGTTGTGTATTATCATGAAGACATTGGTGAGTCACCAAAAGCCGGTAACGCCGCTCGACGTGATAATTATCACAAATCACTTGAATAATAGCTTCCCTCCTGCTCATGGAGGCAGAATTTAACTGTGTTTAGTCAACCACTGGTAGTCAAGGATGGTGTTGTTGTTTTTGTTTGTGGAAAAGTGTCCAGTGAATCAGAGGAGGCCTTGTGACCGATGAGACCCAATCAGGAATCTTAACGAGGTCGTCTGCGTCATCGCTTTCAAAAAGTCTAAAATAAACCGGAGCCAGAAGTGTTTTCAAAAGCCTTCGTGTTGGGGGTCCGGAAACATGGACGCCATAGGCATGAATGTAGCAAAAGTTCTGAGTTTTCAAAATGAAAACGTATTCATGTGGATGTAGCCTCGAGATGCTACATGCTATGGCGGTGTGAAGGGCTCTGTGTGATTTCACAAACAGATCCGATACTCACCTGTTGTTCGTACGGATCGTTGGAGGTCTCTACTCTCGTCTCTGGTCGTACATCACGAGTCTCTGAACACGTTGTCTCACGAGTCCTTAGTTTATTATACTATATGGCTCTTTTTGAATCCACTGCATATCCCAAGACACATTTTAGGGCAGAATGCATTACCACAGCAGCCTGCTCAATTCATGTATTTTTAAAAGGAGGAAAAAAGCCGACCATGTGCTGCGAGGAAGTCGTGGGTCTGAGGTTTCGTCTTCTGACACAGGCTCCCCTCACAAGCTATGATTTAATAGGCTCGCTTCAGTTAGAATTTTCTTTTATTTCCCTGCATTCAAATATAGAAGTCCATGAACAATAGTCTTCTTGTTGAACTCACAACGCATGATGGAAATTGTATCCGATTAAAAAAGATGAAAGACTAAAAAGCATCACTGCACACGGGGCAATGCTGTGTACTCGAAGTTTGTAGTCGACTCTTGACCTGCTTTGTACATCTTCATATACTCCAGTTCCTGCCTGCGTTACTAGTTCTATGGTTAATGCAGTGTTTTGGTGTCGTCTGCAGTGACTCTTTGCTCCTCAAACACGCTCAGAGTAATAAAGAATTCATTAGTGTACTGGATGAGTGAGTGCAGCAGCTGTTTTCTACACTTCTCCCATCATTCCAGTTTAAACAAAAAGCCTCGTCATACAGCAGCTGCTGTAGCGGACTCTCATAGTAGTGTGAATTATCCGAATAAGCCCCCCCCCCCCTCTTTTGTCATGCAGTACTTTATCTTTTGGACAGTCATGAGTCATTGATTCATTTTTGACTTCTGGCGATGTTGAACGAGCTTCTGCAACAATAAACGTGGATGAAATGCCTCATGGGGAGGTTTTACCTAATGATAAGCAGCAGCCTCTGGGGTCCGTTGAATCCCTGCAGGGGCGAGGACACTCTGCTGCGTCACCATGCTTCATGAATCTGGGTTTCAGTCTTTGACTCCACAATCACAGCAAACACGCACATGCCTCTCTGAGCGAAGCGCACTCACTTCATGCCGCCTGAAAGGTTAAATGTTATAAACGAATTCCTTCTTTATTGTTTTTCTCTGTATGATTTCCTGTATAAGAAGGACCTGAGTGCGTTCTGTCTAGCTGTACACTGACTGACGTAGAGTGACAGGTAGTGGTGCATTATGTTTTTTTTTCTATCCAAGATGACATCATCCCCCCCCCGTGCTCGTGGCGACATTGCATCGTGCGGCACGTGCCCCTGTGTTAGCATCCTGTCAAGGTGACTGCGTGTGTGAAGAGGGGGGAAGGCGCAAAATGTAGATTTTATTTATTGCATTCATTTCTGCTACGTAGCAAGTTACCAGCTGGTGGAGGAGGGGGTCAGATATGTGCATGCGTTTGTGAGGGAGCAGGGGGGCGTGGCTTAGGGGAGGGGATTGTCCTGCCTCCATGCCCTCCGCAGGCTACTGAGGATCTTATTTGACAGCTTCAAGGTGGGAAGTAGAAAGACCAAAACAAGAACCGTAGCCCCCTTTTTTCTGATTTTACCCCCCTCCCTTTTTTTTGTGGGGGGAGAGAGAAAACCAATCCGTCTCATCGCACTGTGGTGGCTGGGTTTGGCTCTTTGTCAGTGCAGGGGGTGGGAGGGCGGCAGGCAGGCAGCGTGAACGCATATCATGACCACAATAGAGCAAACGAGCACAGTTCAGCCATGAAAGCCCAGCGGGAGAGGCTCAGAATTCCGGGGCTGACGCTAGAGTGAGTATTTTCCTCCGTTATCCTACCGGGGAGGCAGCTCCCCTGCAGTCTGTAGATTCATCTTTGTGTCATATTTGTTGCTGTCTTTCACTGTTGCTTGTGCAGCGTTAGCATTAGCAGCAGCAGCAGCAGCAGCATCTGCAGCAGGAAGTCTAATGTCAAATCCTTCACAGCTAGGCAACAGAGGCTTACTTGTGGTTGTGTGCCTGTCTCTGTGTGTGTGTGTGTGTGTGTGTGTGTGTGTGTGTGTGTGTGTGTGTGTGTGTGTGTGTGTGTGTGTGTGTGTGTGTGTGTGTGTGTGTGTGTGTGTGTGTGTATATGTGTGTGTCTACGCATTTATGTTTTCATGCTCGTGTGTGTGTGCGTGTGTGTGATGGATAGCCAGATAACGTGTCATGCAAAGGAGTGCCGCAACTGCACAGCATGCTTTCTTTGCTGGCGTGAGACACACACAGTGCATACGGAGGAAACACACACACACACACACACACACACACACGCACATACTCATATCACACCTATGACGAGTGTTTGTTGGATGTGATCATTAAGGCAGTGAATCACTGTGTGTTTATACGGCAGGTTTCCTCTTTCATCAAAGCCACAGTCATTTGACTTGATGATGTATTCATTTATTTAGGTCAACAAGGTATTTGTTCTGGTTCCCTTTACAAATTGATGAGGGATGTGTGTATATATATGTATATATACATATATATATATATATATACATATATGCGTGTGTTTCTGATTGTCAACAAATCCCATGAAAAGACCAACAGCATGAGAGTGCGTCTCTCAATACTTTCTGACCTCCTCGTCTGTGGCTCTCACCTCCGAGCCCATTGGTTCCTACTGTAGATCTTTATATGTTTTATATAAAACTACAAACAACCGGCTAGTTTAATATTACTCAAAAAGGAGGAAAGAGTCCATTTGTGCATTATTTTCATCAGCAGATTATTAATCCACATTTGCTGTGCTCTTGAGTATTTACTGCTGCAAGATGATGCATGAAGAGTTGACTCAAAATAAACTACAGTGCGACAGTGAGGCTCATTGATGGGTTTTTTAAACAGTGTTTGGACAGCAATGAAGCTCTGTGGCACAAAGGAATAACATATATCAGCCTTTGGATCCATAGAAAATTGTCATCAGTATGATACAGACGTAGTTCGGTTTGGTCTTTTCAGGGAATGTCTTGAAAATAAGAGAAAAATCACCAGACTTACCCTTTAAAAAGTCTGTTTTGGACTGCATCTGCAGTAAAGTTACTCACCTCTATGTGACCTCATGCTCTGCAGTGCCACTGTTCAGTTCAAAAAGGGCTCGATCCATGACGTCACATGATAAAGTGAAAGTCTTTGTGTACGATTCCGACATGTCGCACCTCATCACAACTATACAGTGTGTGAAAATAGGTTAATCTGAAGCTTTCGAGCGCGTATTCTTTGATTTTTAGTCTGAATCGAAGCAACCCCGACGTCAAACAAAAGAACCAGACGAATACCTTGGGAACCTGCTCTTTAAACACAATTTTGGTTCACCGGACAGGGATCATTACTCTTCATGATGCTGCTGTCTTCATGTGGGCACACGACAGACCTGTGTGTGTGTGTGTGGTGGGGGGGTTTCTGTCATATGTGTGATAAAAGACAACTATTCACTACACTCCATTTAACTTCCAGCCTGACTCCCCGAAGCTTGAGCCCTACTCCCACTAGCCCCTGCAGTCCGTGCAGCCCGCTGCACGCATTTCATTTCTGGAGGTAAGCGAGCGCTCTTCAGCCTGTGTTGTGTCTAAAGAGGCCCGTCGGTGCGTGCTTTGAGTCAGTCTAGTCATCGTGCATCACGAGGACGTTCCGTTTACCCCCCTAAAATCATGTGCCATTGAAATGACATTGAAAGAGGACGCTGCTTATGTAATGTTAATAGTGTCGTCGTCCCCCCCCTCCCCCATCTTGCTCCTCTGTGTTCTGAGGTTTATGCTCCTCTTTCATGTGCTAAGTAGGATTTGTGGCATTTGCAATAGATCAAAGTGAAGAATGGTCTCAATCTGTCTGAATCCCGGCTGGATTGATTAATTTACTGAAACCGGTTAAAAGCTAGTTTTAGATTTCTCTGGACTGGTTTCTTATGCAAGCTCACTGCTCACATCTCCACCATTTTATGATTAGTATTTAAAAATCTGTGTGGATCTTCGGATTATTTTATGACTTTAATCCACAGGGTTCATGTTTATCAGTGATTTCTGAGATCGCACGTCCTCGTCTCGAACTCCACGAGAAGCTCTGAGTGTCTTTGTTTGTTTTTTTTATGCTAAAGCCTCATTTTGGGTTCCACGTTCAAATCGGTTATTAAGTTTGAAGCCATCTTGTTGGGGCTCTGTGTTGCTTAACTGGTGTTTTATGTTTTTACTGGGTTTTTTTGGACAAATGGATAAAAAGAAATGCAAAGCTCGCTGCTCAAGAACTGATGTTTGACTGAAGAGAGTCACAGTCTACTTTCTGGCAGGTCCGCTGGTTTTATTCGAGCTGCTTCTGATGAGATTTTGTCGAGACAAATAGCTCATTCAAAAACACCCAATATTGAAGACTTTTCAGTATCAATGAATAGCATGAAACACCCACCCATGTGACCTCTGACCCGCTCTTCCTCTGCTCAGCTTTCTCAGAGAGTGAAGTGGAGCGTTTAAAGTGAGTCAGCTCCATTCAAGAATGTGGAGATGTTTTTATCTATTGACAATTTCAGTTTTTATTCCATCATGTAGCAATTCACGAGGTACAGAGAGGAGATGTTCCAAAACTGATTCAGAAGCCTTTGATCTGTAGAGGACATTTTAACACGCCACAGTGTTGGACCATCGACAGCAGCACTCTGCACCAACCTGATCTACATATGGGAGGAAGGTTGTTCGATGAAGAAAGTCAGAATGTGACTTTAGTTTTTTAACATTCCAGGGACATCGCAGCCGCTTTGGGGTTGTGTTGTTTCAGGTACCGTTGACATGAAGTGTGATCAAGTAAGTGCAGTTTGAGTAACCGATCCACCGAGTTTGAAAGCTGACACCCAAAAGTCGAACCCAAAACCTCTCGTTGTGACGACGGTGAGGCTAAACATTTAAAAATAGTAATCCACCACACGTGTGCTTGCAGGTCTTTGTTGCGTTGAGCCCGGGTTGAACGTTTTTGCTCGATGACTCCACCTTTTCCTGTCGGACCCCTCAGCATCAGCAGCGCTGCTGTGGTGATGGACCGGCTAACGGTTTTTGACCACTAGCAGTGCTATGGAGCAATGTCTTTACCGCTGGGTCTTGCACGTGCACGATAGGGCTGCACAAAATCTGCAAGAAATGAAGTTTGAATATTCGTTTTTAAAGAAAACACAAAGGTTCAAACTATTCTAGTGTCTATTTGTGTGCATGATGTCCGTGACACCGTGTTCTATCTGTGTTTCTATGTGTTCCTGTCGCAGTGCATGAGGAACAGCTGATTGGTGAAGTTGAAATGATGATATATATATATATATATAATACCTTCTGATTTCACTACAAAAACATAAATCATGCTGGCTGGAGGGAAAATATTATCCGTCGTTTCCAGTAAATACCACAACATAAAACGTCTGTTTTGTGTTTAACAGTATAAAAACGATGGAAGGAAAGCGTCTTCTAAGCATCTTCAGATTGATCTGGAGCACACAGCTGGTCGGTACTTGGGTTGTTTACATGACGTAGCGTATCGCTTGCTGTTAGGACACAGTGCCTCTCTCTCTCTCTCTCTCTCTCTCTCTCTCTCTCTCTCTCTCTCTCTCTCTCTCTCTCTCTCTCTCTCTCTCTCTCTCTCTCTCTCTCTCTCTCTCTCTCTCTCTCTCTCTCTCTCTCTCTCTCTCTCTCTCTCTCTCTCTCTCTCTCTCTCTCTCTCTCTCTCTCTCTCTCTCTCTCTGCGGCCATCATTACAGTCGTTGTTGGATTATTTATCCTTCAGCTTGACCCAACGTTACATATCAATTAAGTGACATTGTGTGACCCCCGTCATGCGGTGCATTCAGTCTGCTCGAGGCATAATGTGGGTAGTGCTGTATTTTCGAACTTCTATTTGTTGACGGCCCTGATGCACGAGGTTGTGATGCACATTCATTCTGCCGGTTTCACGTTCTTGCGCTCACCGACAGTCGGTGGCGCGAAAAACACTTTTAAATTGCCACCAACAAAGAAGAAGCTCGCACGATTGTAAACATTGATCAATTTAAAATATGTATATGTTGCATAATGTTTTATCAGGAAGCACATTCATTATGTTTGTAAAACCCATTCACATTGGCTGAGAAACGGGGATTGTTTAACGTTTCTTATAAAACTCCACAGGATACCTTTAACTGTTATTTATCATTTTCTACATTTCATATCACTTATCAGAGAAGAAAGAGATTTCACAAAACATGCTGATCTTTTATAGGATGACGGATTTCTGCTCGTGCTAATTACTTGTATTCCCTGTGCGTCATTACGGCAGCGTTTTATTCTATTTAAGCTCTAACAGTTCTCCAGACTGATGATACAGTAACACTGTTCATTTTCCTTTGCATATAGACGTACTGTATGCATGTCATACTGCACATACTGTGAATTCACGTCTTATTCGAGCAAAGCTAATGTCATTGTTAGACTGTTGTTTTTTTGTATATTTGAATTTTGGATGTCAGACAAAAAGACAAATGGTTGTGCTTGTGATGTGTGTGCAGCCGCTGACCTCCCTGATCATGCGGCTCCGTGCAGGTTTGACTTTGAACCATCCGAGCCGTCGTTTCTTATGTAGAACGCAGAAACGGAGCAGAGCCATAATTAGAGTGAAGGCTGTCACGCTGGCCTGTGGGGAGCCGGACTGAGCCACTCACAGTCACACACACACACACACACACACACACAGGGACTTAATACTGGCAAAACGGCTTCGGATAACATTTTATCTTGTTGGTAGAACCAACGGTTTTGTGCCGGTCATGGTCGTGTTCCTGCTTTTGAACAATGAGGCAGTTATTTGTCGTGCTAGACATTTCAATGAGGCAACGTAGCAGAGACGTGTTGTACAAACGCACCTCCAGTGAATCAAGTATAGAGGAAATTATAATTATTGACCATTACCTGACACTCACTCTCTCAATTATTCGGTTAATCGCTTGGTTTTGGTGCATAAAATGTCATAAAATAGGAAAATATGTTTGTCTTGGTTTCTAAAATTTAAAGTTGACGTATTTTAACAGCTTGTTTTGTCACCAACAGTCCAAAACCCCAAAGCAATTCAGTTTATGAACAAAGGAGATAAAGAAAACTAGAACATATTCACACAAGAGAATATGGAACCAGTAGTTTTTTGGTATTTAAAAGAATAAATATTAAACCTAAGACCGGGTTATTTGAGATCTTACTTTTAATGTGAGTTGCATTTATTTCTTTGTTTTTATTTGCTCATATGAGGCCGATTTCTATTTCTGTTAAGCCCGATAAGCCCTGATAAATGTTCTGAAGCTGGATCGAGAAAGTAACATGTATACCTTACTCCATCACTCATGTGATTGCAGCAACCTCACACTCTACACACACACACACACACACACACACACACACACACTAACAGCAGCAATCTTATCGCAGCTCTTGAGTTCTGTTATTGCAGAACAGCCAAGTGTCTGTCTGCAGGGCTGAACTTTGCTCTCCCCTGTGGGGGAATGCTCGTTGGATAGAGGTAATCAATGCCTTTTGCCTGAAGTTGGTTTATTTGTGCTCGTAATGGTTCATATGGTTTTGGAATATTATTTTGCAAAAAGCCCCGACGGCTACTTCAGAGAATTTGTCGTCATGCTGTCTGCTCTCCACAGGCTGCTTCGGTCAGCTGACTCTAAACTCTCACATACACTCAGGACTCCAAAGTCAAATTCATCACTGAACTGACAAAACTCCAGCTTTGAGTGCGGCTCCTCCAACCTTTTCTGAAATGTCGCTTTCTCACAGTTTGAGTGAAAGCAATTTGTTCATCAATAAGTGGATAAACAAGGATTACACTTCAGATCTGCATTTTATTTCAGTAGCCGTTTGTGTTTGGCTGCGAGTCGAGGATCAAAGGTGATGAGGTTGTGGTGAGGCTCCCATCAAATGAATGGAGTGGGACTGCCTGTGCAGGGGGACGGCTGAGGGAATAATTTATGCAGCAGCAGATGAAATCCATGCAAAAAGCGAAGCATTTCCATTTCAAATAGGTCCTGCCTAATACACTGACCCACGGAACTTCTGGAGGGGTGCCAGTCTGCGAAAGCTGCAAGTGCACGTCAGCGTCTGCTGAGGATGCCCCCCCCCCCCCCCCCCCCCCCCCCCCGCACAGGATGCAAAGTGGTAGATGCCTGTTACATGATATGAAGCATGTTGAGCAAAGGGAGCAGGGATATGGAGCACAGTCGCTGTGAGACGGGGAAAACAAAAAGTCAGCCGGTGTTTGGTGTCGTTTCCCCTGCAACAGTGGAGGCTGTCGACGCCTGACCCGGATCACACACACACACACACACACACACACACACACACGCTCTGTGTGCCTTTCAGGATCCTCCCTGGATTACTCTTTTTCATTTGAGGACAGAGGAGGACAAGGCGTCCTCTCTGCCGGTGCGTTTATGCCGCAGCTGGCTGCAGATGTGCCCGTGCAGAGGAAGTTTGGACCCAAGGAGAGCTGCTATAGGGGCACTCGTCAGGACCGCACCGGGAGCCGCATCCCCCCGAACCCCGAAAGCCGTCGCTTCTCCTCGCTAGGTCTTCAGAAGCCCTCGTTACACCTCGCTCTCTGGCATGACTCGGACACGATGTCTGATTCTAGTCTGTGGACCGTACTGTCCAACTTCAACATGCCACATTTCTTCAGCGGAGCCCGTCTGCGCCGGTCCAAGAGGTAACCTTCAAAACAGCTTGAAGTGTTGTATGTTGCTTCTTTGTCAGATACAGAAATGATTCTGTCTGAGCAAAAGGTTTACTGTCCGTACTGTACAGTGTTTACAGTACGTCAGCGGAGCCGTTTCGTGAGGCCAGCGTGAATAAGAAGCTGGGTGTTGCCTTCTAGCCTATTGTGTGTTATTTACTTTATGAGTCAAGTGGTAATTTAAAGTTGATTGTTTAGGCCGTCTCATGTCCCGTACACAGGATGTGTACTCGCCTGTATGCCATCCTCATTAATTAAGAGCTGGAAAGTGGAAACGAGGATTGTTTTTTTTTAATTTCCGCGACTGATTGTTGTTGTTGTTGCTGCAGTTTCTGTCCCACACTTTGAAATGTGGCTGTTTTGGACAAAGTCCTGTATCTGAGGGAATGTTTCCTGCCATGCTTTTGACTTTTTAAAGTCAATATGTTTCTTTGGTGTGTGTGTGTGATTCAGAGTGTTTAGCTACCGGTTTATAGCTAATCCACTTGATCCCAGTGTTTCTGTATATGGTTTGGTGGAGCTGATATAACTGATATTTATCTTTAATCCCGTTCCTGACCCATTTTATTTGGGCAAAACAGCTTAACATGAAATACCTTTTTTTTTTTTTTCGACATCGTGCATAAATAATACTTTCCGTTTGATAACCGCTGTCGGATTTAGTGGATCTTGAAAAGTCTCGTGCTGTAAAGATCCCAGTCTGAGATCACGGCCATGTTTTTCTGCCGTGTGTTTGTGAGCGGACTTTAAAGCTGAAGTGATAATCGATCACATTTAACAGCTGTTCACAGCAGACGGACAGTTTGATGAAAGGTTTCCACTTATATGGAACGACTGGCCTCCTCGAGGACCACTTTGTCATTAAAGTATCATATTCACAACTCTTCCTTTTAGTTATGATCACACTATTCTGATATAAGCTCAGGATATGGAAACAAGTCACTGTAAACTCTGTAAACTGTAGACTCAAGATGTCAGAACTATTGACCGTATTACCAGGTTGCATATGCAACGCACTAAATTACTGTACGTCTTCAGTGGCTAAAGAAACGAGCTGCTTTGCTTTTACCCAAGCAGCATGCTTTTTGTAAACACTATTAATAGCCTCGTGTGTCATATGAGTGACTTTGAATTCGGGTTTGTCAGCAGCGATTTATGTGGCGTTGCTTTGTCAGCTCACCTGACAGCTTCTGACAAGGGAGCAAAACTCACAGAAGTGAAAAAAGATGAATCGGGGCTTTTTTTGTTTGTTTGGGCGTGGGTCAGGATCAGACGTGCTGTTGTAAATCAAAGGCGTTATATCTATTTTTATCTCTTCCTGGACCCAAAATAAGTACGCAAGCTGAAGTCTAAGAAATCGTTTTTGACAGATTCGGATTACTTTTGTAGCAATAAATGAGCTTCAGTAATTTAGGTCAGTGTAGGAATGAACGTTAAGGTAAAATGAGCACCGTTAAATACTTTAACCATGATATGTAAAGTTTCTCTAACCTTTTGATAAACACCTTTATTTGTAGCTTGTGGAGATTTCATGTGTAATTCAACAACGGTGTGACGAGGTTGAGGGTTTTGCATAAAGCGAGACGGGTAAACCCTCCTATGGATCCGTTCCAGGAATCTCACACATCTGCAGTACTGCATACAACACTGGCCTACTTTCTCCCTATCATCGTCGCCCAGGGCTTCTTTATCCTTCCTTTTTAAAGCTTCGCTACAGCGGCCTCCCCCCTCCTCACTCACTTACCCTTTCTGGCCACAGAGGTGCCTCCACCACGGCTCTCAGCCTGGCATCAAACGTGTGACGGACGTGTAACCTGTGGCACGGTTTTGTTTTGGCAAGTAATCCAGAAGCGGGTCGTTTTAATGTCCCCCTGCGAGTGGCACTCCGCTCTCTCCAACAGGCGTTTCAAAGCGGTGCAAACGGCCGGCGGGACGGGGGAGCGAGAGGGTGAAGCAACAAGAGGGCTGATTGGGCAGCAGCGTGGCATTCTCTTGGCCTAATCCACAGCGAGATGGTATAAATAGATCTCGTTAAATCTGATCCTGTGTACCAGATATCAGTCACTCCCTCCGCATCCCGATAAATGATTCACGGCATGTGTCCACACTCTTGATTGCAGGTTAGCCCTAGAAACCACTTTACTTGACGAGGATAAATGGGATTTCAGTCAAAATCGGGTTTCCCCTCTGATTTAGTGGATTCTGTTGGGGGCAATGGGGCGGCAGCAACAAAGCAGAGGACTGCAAGCAGTTTAGGATACTTCTGTTGCCGGATTAGACCGCATGCAAGAACATTTGTGTTCTGAAATCTCTTTACTATTTACTGAAAGGTTTGCTCGTACAAGTCTGCTTCACCAAAGTCTCCGAACAGGACAAACACCATGTAAGGCTTCCAGTGTCATTCACTACAAATGAGTGGAGAAAATTCAAAGTACGAGAACATTGACTCAAATCTTCTTGACGTAAATCTCTTGTACGATACAGATCTGTTTTTATGACTTTTTTTCTTGCATGAAGACCAATCAGGTGTTTCTGGAGCTTAAAATAACCTCGTATTACTCAATTGCACTTTTTGCTTCTGGTGTAACATTATGTAACACTGATTATTGTTTCTATTAAATGCAAATATATCATAGTTGGAAGAGCAATATCTTGCATATGAAATCATCTTTCTCTTGGAGCAGGTCACATCTTTAATGACTTGTAATTGAGAGATGAGCGACCTCATTGCTTTCTTGAATATCCAAAAATAGCATAAATCTTCTCTGCAGCTTCAAACTTCATTAAACGTTTGCATCCTCTACATTAATCATAAGAGCACTGAACCATGGGGAGCCGCTGATTGATTAATGATTTGTTTCTGATCATTTGTTATTCGTACATTCGTCATCACATTAGACATTAGTGTGCGGCTAATTGCTCAGACGTTAAGCAGGAGCAAGGCCTGTTCCTCCGTCCGCTGATCCGTCTGGAGTCATCGTTCAAACCGTGCGTCGGAAAATGCTCGTAGTTAATCTACACCAAGAGCACAAAGAATCACCCAAGGGACGAATTATAATTAGTTAAGAGAATTGTCTTCTTTAAAGCGAGCTGGTGAGTAATATTAAACAATATCCAGCCGGGTGTGGCTTCTGTATTCGCCACTTAAAGATCCTAACGAGGACTATCGGCTCTGCAAGCGTGCTCACTGCACAAAGAGTAAATAGGGGGGTCGCTTTAAATCATGAATAAATCTAATTACTTCTGCTACTTGTATTCATGTAGTAATGTTCAGTCTTGCGTTCACGTTTTGTGAGCATGAGAATGAAGGATCTGCTGGAGGCACCAGATCAGATGCAGGACTTGACCTCACTGGCGCTGAAGCTCTTGGGATCTGCAACAAAACAAAACAAGATGGCGCCTGATTGGTGCAAACTATCAGAAATTAGAATATTGTAATTGCTTTTGTGTCCATCAAGGTCTTTGGCTTTAGTGTCTTCTAAATCTTTTGGAGCATAGAATATCACAGCTGTTTGAACATCATCATCGACTCCAGTAAAAAGTTGCCGAGCTCTTCGCTATCGCTGAGGAGGCGTTGAAGCTGTGAGGGCTCTGCAGTGTTTCCTGTAGGAGCTGCTCTTCAGCGTCTCTGCATCACTGCATGAGCTCATGTGTGTTTTAAACGTTCTGTGCAATCAATGCAGCAACACACAGACATGCGAGCTGCACCTGTGACTGACGAACTCTCCCTCTCCTGCACGAAGGGTTGCTCTGCGTCTCCATCACTGCAGTAAAGGACTCCACACTGTAGACATGCATCACTGTGTTTTGGCTTCTCATATTTATTTTTCTTCACCTACGTCCAAGGTGCATGGAGACACCGTGACACAACATTCTAGCAGCACTTGTAGTATAAACAACCGCTTTATTTCTATTCTATACTCACCGTGTGCTGCCAGAGAGGAAACTCTTCATCCAAGCAAGAACTAAAGGTGACAAACTATTAACAGTCAAGCTTAGCAATAACAATACGGTCATCAAATGCTGCAGTAAAATCCAGGAGCACGGCGACACACTAGCTTCAATATTCAACCACTGACAGAAAATATGCCTTTTTTTTTGTGGTGTTATGCACTGAATGGAAATTATTATTGAATAACATCTTACAAATTCGGTTGGAAATGGTTGCGTTCTGTGAGGAGCTTATGTAACAGGATGTCATTGAGTCTCTGACCTTGAAGCGAATGTGTTCCACCGACAGCCTCTAATTCAACATATAAACCCGAGACTAATCGGGACGTTGAACACTGAAGATGCTTTATTTTATTTTTTTTACGTTGAAAAAATAGTTTTTCTCTCAAGGTTAAAAACTGGGCTACAATGCATGAGTCACATGTTGTTGATCACAGTGGTCCCTCGTGAGTCACGGTCGTGTATTAACATGATCGACCGACATTAAAGCGTCCTGAGTGCCGTGCAGAGAACCGGCTTTAATTTGGTGGCTGAACCAGAACGTTCCGTCTCTTTTCATAGCACCGCATGCACCGATATTACCTCCCAGGCCTGTAAACACTCGAGTACGTTAGAGAGGGAAGGTGTTGGTACAAGTCTTTGAGTGTTTGTGATTAGTGTCCAAGAGTGACATTAGATCCACAATAACGATCCCTGAGACCAGGAGTTATTTGTTGAATGTACTTAAGCCAACATTTAAGTCCCTCACTGATATTTTCCTGTAGTTGTAGTACATTATAGTAACTTTTATAATGCACGATGATGTGGTTTTAAGTTACTCTAAATAGTAAGCTTTGCATGCATAGATTTAGTATATATTTAGCTTTTCTTAAAGCAAACACTTATCGTAAATTATTATCAAATTATAAAAATATTATAATGTAGAACTACGGTGGGATTTATAATACACTATGATCCTTCCAAAGGATTGTCAGTTGTAGGTGATAATGTCTTTGTCCAGTTGTCCTGACTAAGATTTGACTCTGTGGTTTCACAGCTGCAGAACGAGCAACAGAAAAAGCCTGATAGGAAGCGGTCAGTCTTCAGGCTTACCGCGACCTCACTCGCCTCTCTCATCTCTAACAGGTAAGTGTGTTTTTAGCACATGTGCCGTCTATTAATTAATGTGTAAACACTGTTTTTGCACCCCAGTGTTATGTTTGCTGTCATGCAAAATACTGTAAAAATGCAAGTAGAAGCATAATCCTCTCTGTAGCTTTGGACCGGCACTTATCAGGCACCTTCGTACGCTATTGATATTGTCAACACACTCATTTGTGTTGACAACATAGGATGCAGATGCTTGTCTGGTACAGAAGTCAATGACAGAACGCAACTATTGTCTTCTGAGTCGTGATCTTTGTCGGGTCAGTTCTCGGGTATGTTTTTGTTGAGAATCGCACCGTACAGTGGCGAGCTGAAGGGCAGCGATTGTGCCCGGGTGAGGAAGTGGTGGCCGGCAGACAGGAAATGCACCGGAGCAGAGGGAGGGCAGGCCCTCATGTACCGCAGGGCGTTCTGTTTCCTGGCATTGGTCAGCAAAGTGCGAGCCTCAGCTCTCAGTGTTTTGGTTCTGTACGTGGAGCTAACGAAGGGGCCCGGTCTTTAAGATGGAATCCGAAACCCACAACGTTATTGCTAATGAATGTGTTCAGCGCTGGGATGACCTGACGCTGTGGCTCAGCCGTAATATTGGTGCTAAAGGTAAGAAAAACATCCTTTCAGTTCCTTTTGGCAGCAGGCAGATGACTGAGAATATTGGCGTATACACAATAATTAAGAAGGTTTCTACAGCAGTAATGTTTCTGGTCTTGGCTCTGTCTAGTCGCAGATCAAACTCTGGTTCCAGATCATGAATAATTTCATAATCGACCTTCCCTTGAACCTTAATTCTTGTTATTGCTCTCAGACAATGTTCTGAACAGTCGGTAGATAATCTGTGTCTTCGGATAGTCTTAACTCTCAAAGGAAGAGGTTTTTCATCTTTAATTGGTTGTGATTAAGAAGACAGTGCAATTAAATAGGTGACATTCATCACTAACAAGACTCCGTGGCGCTGTCATTGTTGCCCAGTATGGAACATTTCTGATTAATGCCGGACCATAAGGAAAAAAAACAACGGCTAATTGCCGCCTTTCCGAAAGTCCCCACAGTGTGATGTGTTCAGCGGCCCAGAGCTGCTATAACCAGCAATGTAGTACAGTATTACTGAAGTATTTAAAGAGAGAGTCCTGCATGTCTATTGGAGGAAATAGTGGAGATACTTCTCTATATAGATGTATGTTACGAAAACCTCTTTCATTTACGTAATATGTCGTAATAATCCAAGTCAGATTCCAAAATCCTTGTACTGTTTGTGCTTTCACAACGTCCAGAATTGACGACTGCAATGCACATTTCTAACCTAGCAATGGCGGCAACAAGAGGTCGTCATTGGCTCGCGATCACGATTTTTGGCGACCCACAATTAGATGAACGGGGATCGATCGACTTTGATGTTGCTGGTCAAAATGCGAGCTCTGCTCATAGAAAACTCTGTTGCACATACAAGTCAAGTGCTTCCTAAAGTAACAACCAGCCTTCAGGGGGCGATCCAGATGTTTTGCCTTCACTTTTGGGGAGCTGTCTTGTTGCTGCGCCGGTAGCCTGCAGCAGCAGCAGCAGCAGCAGCAGCCTGTGCCTTTTTTATTTTCCTAAGCTAAGTTCTGCTCTTATATTAATGTTCTTACCCATATGTTTGGGATTCTGCCTGTGTGTGAATGTTTGTATTGTGTACTAAATGTATATTAACCTGTAACGTGTGCAGAGACTGATGTTCACGTCGCTTCATTTTAGTAAAGATCTGCTGTTTTTATAGCAACATCAAGGCAGTTTTGATCACTGGGTGTCTCAGAAGTTTAACCATTGATCAGTGAGAAGAGTATTGCGATTTTAAAAATAATCTAATTTTTGGAAAACTAATCATAAAGAACGTAAGTAAGTAAAAAAGTGAAAAATGACCAGACATCAGAGATGTTTGCGCTGTTGACTGAACCGTGATAAAGCAGATAATGCATCCGTGGTTCATTGAAGATAATCAGTCTTTGTTTCGTCTGCAAAGTGAAATTGAAATCCAGTCTTATTGAGTTGTTTTCCTTTCTTACATTTGTTTTGTATTTTGTGTTTTTCTGGCAGGAACGAGCCCTCAAGACAGTCCTAGAAACTTCTCTCCGAGTGCCTCTGCTCATTTCTCCTTTGCACGAAGGTATTCACACAACCATCGATATTTACTTGATTTGCTGCTGAACAAATCAGCCGGTAAAGACCAGCCGGAGCCTTCTCAGTTATCTACAAATATATATAAAAAGAGAATACTGTGTTTTAGAGTTGTAGCTATTCAACAGTGTCGGCCAATTAAGACGTTAATATTTTCTCTGCCACCACAAGTCTTAATAATCCGCTTCTTAAGTCTATTTCTGCTTTAAAAAACAGCATCAATATGTTTATTTTACAACATTTCTCAGCACTATATCATGTAATGGTGTATTTTTATTATAATCCACAGTCATTGCCACAGAGCAGACAGGTAACACCACCATGTCAGGCTTTTCATAACCTCACATATGTCGCTGGTAGACTTTATTTTTCATAACCCCCCCCCACGTTCATTAGTTTGTCTCGTAGTCACTCTGAAGTTTCACGTCTACGTTCACTTATTGTTTCTCTAATTTCATTTTGAACAACAGCAAAGAAAGTTCCTCATTCATCCAAAACACTGTGATCATTAAGAATGCAGCAATACAAACATGTGAAATGATGCATATTTCATGTTTCCAAAGACAATTTTACAAATTCTTCTCACTGACGAGCATCCTAATTCGTTGTCTTTGCTGTTGTGTGACAGGACTGATGGTCGCCGCTGGTCGTTGGCCTCCCTTCCCTCCTCTGGATATGGAACCAACACGCCCAGCTCCACCGTCTCTGTAAGCATCAGACATTCACCCAGTCTGACACTAAACCTAATGCACAAAGAAAGATGCCAACACAACAGAGCAGCTACAAGTGAGGTCGTTCTGTTAGAGGAACCAGTGTTGTGATTATCTTCTATTCAATAAACTACAGACCTACAGTTGTTACTAAATGATATTCAAATGATCATGATGTTCAGATAGATTGACAGGAGAGACTCATTAGGGTGAAAAGCTTAAAACGATCATAAGAAATAAGACGGACCTTTATTTATACCGAGGTAAATTGTGCAGCAGTTTCAGTACAAAGTAGGAAAGAGTGTAAATATTAATATAAAATGCCAATAATATGCCAATCAAAAATGCACAATGTCAAAGAAATATAAACCGTTTTAACCGTAAAAGATTCTGCAGCTCTGTTTACCAGCTGCTCAGCAGCAGATTCTCATTATTAAAGTTATAATTAAAACAGCTTTTGCCGTTTGGAAATCGCACTCTTTCAGCTGTTGTTTTGATATAAAAACACTGAATCGCTCAGCACTTATTAAACCCACATTCATAATGCTGCAACATGATGGTGAGTTAATGTTTAGTATTCGTCCCTGTGGCTCTGCTCACTCGTCATGAAACATTGTTTGAGAAGTGAAAGATTGTTCCTGTAGTAAACAAGACACACATTCATCACTCTTATTGTGTCTCGTTCCTCCGTCTTCAACGCTCTTTCTTTCACTCTGACATAGTCGTATTCAAATATATCCGTGTTTATAGGAAGCAGACAGCTTGTGCATACGAACGCACGCTAACATTCACAGGAATTACAAAGAGTCGGGGGATTAGAAGTGTTTTTGTTGAATGTGTTGTTTAGTCAGCTAGTAAATTTCCTGCTATTCACGCCATCTATCGAAGGAAGCACGTCCTCGTTTCTCTGGTAAAACGTCGGTCATGAGTCAAGTCAGACTAGAAACAGCTTTTGGTATGAGGTCAGGCTCCTTGTTTGAGTTATTGAGTACAACACTATGATATGTTTAATACACTGAAAATGTAATACTCACTGTATTTTACTAAACTATTGTAAAATGTATTATTATGTTGTTGTATTTCAGTGTAATCTGTCCCGTGTGTTGCTGTGAAGCATTTGGTTTCTTGCTATGCTCTCGTGTGTTTGGTATATTATAAAGTTTAATTTAGCTTAGCATAAAGACTGGAAACGGGGGGAAACTGATAGCCTAGCCTTGTCCCAACGTTAAAAAAGTCCACCGACCAGCAGCACCTCTAAAGCTCTCTGACTAACATGTATTTATGTTGTTAGTTTAATACATACAACAACTGAAATGTACTATTCCCTAAACTATTGCAGTTATTTGAGGGGAAAATTGCCAAAACATAAGATTTTTTTGGTTATTATGGTATTTTTTTTTATCCACACACAAAAAAACCCTTTTTCTTTTTTTCTTTTCATGTTGAATGTATATGTGTTTCATTTCCAGTCATCCTGTTCATCACAGGAGAAGCTGCACCAGCTGCCCTTCCAGCCTACGGCGGATGAACTGCACTTCCTCTCCCGGCACTTCTGCACTGAGAGCATCTCCGGGGACGAATGCCGCAGAGCGACGGCCATGCGACCCCGCTCGCGCAGCCTCAGGTATATTCACCTCCTGCAGGTGTGAACATCATCCTCACGATTGGTAACGTTTACCGTCGTGTACTGATTGCCAAATTTTCTCTTTCAGCCCTGGAAGATCTCCATCGTGTTACGACCATGAGATTATCATGATGAACCACGTCTACAAGGAGCGGTTTCCCAGGGTAAGGGCTCGCAGTATGTTTGCTACAGCCGACGGTCTGGCCGTTAATTATCTTAAGCGCTAACAAACTGACACCCTTTCCTCTTCTTCCTGCAGGCCACGGCTCAGATGGAGGAGAGGATTCAGGACATCATCCGCAGCAACTCTCCAGAGAGCGTCCTCCCGTTGGCAGATGGCGTGCTCGGCTTTGCCCACCACCAGATAATTGAACTGGCCCGCGACTGTCTGGAGAAGAGCCGACTAGGACTCATCACCTCCAGCTACTTCTGCGAGCTCACTGACAAGCTGGAGAGGCTGGTTCAAGAGGTGAGCGCGTCTTCAGGAATCACACAGATTGTTTTTTCAAAGACATTACACCAATAAATCTCGTTTAAATGACGTTGAAACGGCGTTCTAAACGTTCTGTTTTTTAAGATTTGCACATCTGAAGGAGCTTAGTATCTGATATTCAGAAACAAAATTATCATTTTAAGTATTCCCAGAACTCTTAAAAGACTTTTCTAACCATCTGGATACAAAAAGTATTTAGTCTGCTGCACGAGAAAAATAGATTTTAAGCTTCTCAAGTTGCAACTGTATTTCATAATCCAGGAAGCTAGAAAATCTTCATGGAATACAAAATACTAACGTGAAATGAAGAAATATAAATAACTACCAATGATAGATAGATAGATGGATAGATGGATGGATGGATGGATGGATGGATGGATATCTTTATTTTGGCCTGAGGAAAAGAAGCTCTGAAGGCAGCTGATACTTCTGCATCTCTTGCCAGATGGCAGCAGGGTGAACAGGCGGTGGCTGGAGTGGGTATTTGCCTTTTAATATCCTTCGGGCTCTGCGCGGGCGCCTCTTGTCACCAATATAACCGACGCTCGGTAGACGGGTACCAGTGATGCTCTGGGCGGTTTTAATCACCCGCTGCAGAACACTTCTGGTCTGGGCCGTGCGCATCCCCAACCCAGTTTGTAATGTCTTCAGTCAGGATGCTCTCTATTGCTCCTCTGTGAAAGTTAACAAGAACTCGGTGCGGGAAAAGTTCCTTTAAGTAATACAGCGGATCTTCCGGGTCTTTTAAAGATCACTGGGTATTTAATTTTGGGAAAATTAGATGTTTTAGAGCTCAAACTGATATAAAGGAGAGAACCATGCTGCATTGTCCCAGTCCACGACAGCAGGTGATAAACTGAAATCTTGTATCTCGCTCTTTAGTCCACAGAGAGATCCGAAAGCGAGGACGTAAACGTCATCCGAGAGCTGGTGAAGAAGATCCTCATCATCATAGCCCGACCCGCTCGACTGCTGGAATGTCTGGTATGTTTAACATGCTACTGTTTCCCTTTTTTTAAACATATTAATAGTATAAAAGAACCTGTGTTCTCTGGCAGTTGAAGCCACACACACACACAGACAAACAACTTAAAAAGATATAAAGGGCTCATTATCATATCAGATTATTTTACAGGCCACACCTCAAACCTATAACAGGTCCCAGAAGTACTTTAGCTACCTACATCCTTTCCAGACATCCAGGTTAAATGAGTTAAATTGATTATGTAATGTGGAAAACGTGAGATGCACCACACAGCTGATCAGAAAGAGCGTTTTTTTTTATAGTGTGTTGCTTCTTCTTGATGCGAGGCAACTCTTAGTGCTAAACAAACCATGAACTGTGCTCCACCTTACAGGAGGAAAACGTGCAAAACAAAATGACGTTGGGCGCTTTTTGCGCTCGGGGTTTAATATTCTTTCCAACTCAAGGTGCTCAGCAGTGTGCAAAACGCTGAACTCTCTTCTTAAAAGAATCCGCCCCAGGCTGCTGAAACGCTCAGTCTGATCAGGGCCTAAATGTGTATTTCTCTACCTTCAGCAGAGCTGCCACTTAATCCCTCAGACATCCTGTAGTCGACAACATTATCACCATTCATCAAACCTTCAAACTTCCCACTGAGACTTCTACAAACAAGTGAAAACCACAAAAGAAAAAACCTGATCCTGCTACAAAAAACTACAGATTTGTCGTTTTTGTTCATGTACTGAAGCGTGCTGCTGTGTGTGTCTCCAGGAGTTTGACCCGGAAGAATTTTACCACCTTTTGGAAGCCGCTGAAGGACACGCTAAAGAGGGCCAGGGCATCAAAACGGACATCCCTCGTTACATCATCAGCCAGCTGGGACTCACCAGAGATCCTCTCGAAGGTAGGGCCAGTCGACGGTCATCATCGGCGACGATACAATACGAACACCTGCGGTTCGAGCTGCTGGCCCCCGTCAACAAGACACTCGAATCAGGAGTTTGATCAAAGATAACAACAGAAAGACAACAAAAAACGTTAGAATAAAAAATATATACTAACAGATAGATAGATAGATAGATAGATAGATAGATAGATAGATAGATACTTTATTCATGCCCAGGGGGACATTTATGTAATAATTGTTCAGTGTAAAAGAAGTAACACCAGTGCACAATAGAATCTAATGGCGATACGAGTAAGGTCAATAAATATAGTAACTAAAATATAAAAAGTTAATTATAACAACAAAAGATTAGATACAGATGTAAAAATATAAAGTTTATAAGAAGTAACACTAACCCCAGTGCCAAATAAAAACTAAAATAGAAAAGTAATATTGAGCTTGATATTGAAAGTGATGTTGTCAACATTGAAAAGTAGTAAAAAATATATATATAACAAAATTAAATTGTTGGCTTATTCCACTATTAATTAGTTTCACTTGACAAGAATCTTTTATTTTCTTCTTTATGCTTGTAAAGAAGAAAGTATCTCGTATAAATCCACAGGACCGCTGAGTATCACAGTCGTCGGCGATGCGTTTTATAAGAATACAGAGTAGCCGGCTGTAAAGGAATGAAAGAACTAAAAGCCAAAGATCTTGACTAATGTCCTGTACTGAACAGACCGTCTTTATAATGACCCTCCGTCTCTCCAGATTCAGTTACAAACAACATTCATTATGACTAATTAGAAAGGAATGGCCTCCCCACAGACCGTATACAGATTCCACACAGGCTGGCTCGTCAGCCGATCTCTCCCTTCATTTCCCCCGAGTGTCTCCGGTGTGTCGCTTTGCGCCCGCAGCAAACCTTTAAGGGAAGGACAGATGTTAAACAGCGGCGGAAATGTGTTTACGGGCTCTCTAAGGACAAGACAAACACCCCCCCCTGTGAAAACACACGCATGGACTTTGGCATGGCTGCACACAAAACACACACACACAAACAGACAACAACAAGAAATGTAAAAGATGCAAGGTGGTTTATAATGAGCACTTGTTCTGGAGTGGTGATTTTCAAAATGGGTGTTAGACATGTGTTTGTGTTGCCACTACTGATTTCTGCCCCATTTATTTTCAATTCATATTATCTCGGAGTCAGCACCTCGAGCCTAATGGGTTACTAAAGGCTGCTGTTTATTTCATTAACGGGGACCTGATTTCTCAGCATTTATGTTACCTTTTGTTTCAAAAACTGTCTCTGCGGAATGTCTTCGTAGGCCTCACGTGAAGTTATAGATGTTTTGATACACTAACAACCTTTTGTTAATATATAAACTGCTTGTTTTCTCTTTTATTTTCTTCTGTAGAAATCGCTCAGATGACCAGCTGTGACAGCGGGATTGCAGAAACGCCAGAAACGGACGACTCTGTGAGCACTCGGGAATTGTTTTCCCTGCATTGATCTACTCCATCCATCTTTTACCGCTGGTGCATCTGCAAAGCACAGATGTTATCTTTTTGATTTGCTCTAGTATTTGTGTCTCCTCTCGCCCTCAGTCTCAGAGCCTCAGCACAGCGCTGCGGTGCCGGCGTAAACCCTGCGAATTGGACTTTGAGATGACAAAACTCATCAGCAATGGTGCCTATGGGTAAGGACATCTTAATCTATATCTCAGTGTCTAATCTCCGATGATAGATGGTTTGTTTCAGCCCCAACTATTTCAGGTCAAACTGACCTTTTCTTTTCCCGTTTTCAGTTATCTCCCTCCGCATTTTCCTTCTGTTTCCTCTAGAGGTTAATAACAGGAGACATTCAAAACAGATTTGATGATTAAATGGATCGGTTCATGTCCTCCAGCTGACTGGTAAACTGGTTTTTATTCCACAGAGCTGTTTATCTGGTTCGTCACAAGGAAACGAAGCAGCGGTTCGCCATGAAAAAGATCAACAAGCAGAACCTGATTTTGAGGAATCAGATACAGCAGGCCTTCGTGGAGAGAGACATCCTTACCTTTGCCGAGAACCCTTTCGTGGTGTCCATGTACTGCTCGTTTGAGACACGGCGGCACCTGTGCATGGTCATGGAGTATGTTGAAGGTCAGCCGCTAGTTTCTTTTGTTTTTTTAGTGCCTCAGCTGAAAGCACTTTGAAACAATGTCTCCTGTGTGTTCTTCTCAATCACATCACTCCTTTGATGTTTCCAGGCGGAGACTGCGCCACCCTTTTGAAGAACATGGGTCCCCTGCCCGTGGACATGGCCAGGATGTACTTCGCAGAGACAGTGCTGGCTCTGGAGTATCTCCACAACTATGGCATCGTGCACCGGGACCTCAAACCAGACAAGTGAGACCTCCTGAATGTCATGAACATACAGTGCAATGTATTAGAAATATGCTCGAGCCATTTTCCAGGCCTAAAGGTCTACTGACTATTGGTTTTTCATTATCCCAATTCATTGTAATCTTTCCGTTCTCCTCTTCCTCTTTGTCCTCTTCCTCACAGTTTGCTGGTAACGTTAATGGGACACATCAAGCTGACAGATTTCGGGTTGTCCAAAGTCGGGCTGATGAACATGACCACCAACCTGTACGAGGGACACATAGAGAAAGATGCCAGGGAGTTCTCTGATAAGCAGGTACGCCTCATTTTAACCGACAGTTTTGGACCAAACGTGTTCCACGAGCTGCATCGTGTTCTGATTTATTTATTTTGGTCGTTAGGTGTGTGGAACCCCGGAGTATATCGCACCGGAGGTGATCCTGAGACAAGGCTACGGGAAGCCGGTGGACTGGTGGGCGATGGGCATCATCCTCTACGAGTTCCTCGTGGGCTGCGTGCCTTTCTTTGGAGACACACCAGAGGAGCTGTTCGGACAGGTCATCAGTGGTCAGTGGTGCATCTATTTCTTCTCAGATTGTTAAAAACAGGCTCTTTTTTTGGTAATATCTTTGCCGAATAAAGACTACTGCTCAAACCTTACTGGTGTTTGATCCTCAGTCCAGAATATTTCCTTCATTCTAATCCTTAATTTAGGATAATAAACCACTCATTTTGGGGGGAATTTCTAAGTTTTAACAACACAGAAGTATATCATAAAAAATATATATACATATAATCTTTAAACACCGGCAGACAGATGAAGAAAATATTAATAAAATCTGAAAATAAAACAATAAAAACCAAATAATGGAGGTTTGATTAATACTTAATTATGAATAGAAGAAAATTAAGGAAAAATTAAAATAACCACATTAACATGGCATTAAGTAAAATGTGTGTCCACTCACAATCTTTAAAGGATGAATGTTTAAATAGTGTCCGAAACAATATTTCCTTCTGCTGCACCTTCGCCACATCCACCCTCATGAAAACATGTATTTTAATTACAATGCATAGCATGAAATCTCACTGAGGCTTAATTAATCAAGAGGAAACATTAACTGCCTCCTGATGTTTGTATTTAAAGACAAAAATAAACTATACTGATGTCAGTTTATCAAATAGATGATTTGACTAGACACACACAGGTTTCACAGCATCTGGCTTTTAGCTTCTGAGGAGGAATTCCCAAATCTCATTCAGATATGAATTAAACATTTACATAGTGACCACGTGGAATTAGTCCGTGTGCATATTTCTCAATTTATATGGAGACAGAGATTTCCCCCGAGGGCCCGTAGAAAAGCAGATGGCGGGAGGCGGATTCAGCTTGACTTTAGACCACAAGTGAAGTTTTAATAATTCTGATGTTACTTCGTCCTCTTCCCGCGGTCTCATGGTGACAGCCGCACAGGGAAAAAATCCTAATCTTAAAAAAAACAACAACAACGGCTTTTATCTTGTCCGCGGCGTGGCTCGGATGAATTGTTGGAGTTGTTGGACAACAGCCTCTTAGTAGAAATAAATGGCATGCCGTGACCGATTTGCTATGCTCTCAATCAAATTGTACCGAGCCTCTGAGAGTGACTGTTAATTAAAGGGGCCTGAGCACACTGAATGCATGCCACCGTGGCCTCAGGCCGCACATACATATTCATAGCTCCCCTCCCCAAATTTGATTAAAATGGGGACAAATGGTGCACAGAGCAGACAATCGGCACGGCACAGACGGGCTTTGCTCCCCCTTTTCACTGCTTATCCACGAGGCTTTTCACTAAAAGCTAGAGCACATTTAAATTATCTCATTCAACATAATGCTTACACCTCAGAACGTACTCTGGTTTTGTCTGAATTCGCTGGTGAAGCCATTTTAAAAAGGGCACTTCGTAAATGTCAGCCTTAGTGGGTCACAATTAGGTAACAGCATTAAATCAATTGAATAAAAATAAAAAAAATCTCCCATTCCTTCATTCTTGTAATGCTAATCTTATTGTTGTTATGAACAGGTCTCCCGTTTTACAAACAATAAAGCAAGCACATGAAGCATGGAGGTAGAAAACTCATGATAGCTTACAGTATTTGGACACTTTTAGCATTTAAATAATATGCTGAAAACTTGTAAAATGATTGTTTGGAAGGACATTTACGCGTGGCTTTTTCACATTCTCACATTGACATCTGTCAGCTCGAGCTTCCTCACGTGACTAATTAAATTCTAGTGAGAAATGGCGGCTAGTAGCAGCAGCAATAATGCTAAACAAGACGGCGTAGGTGTCCCAAACTGTCCCAAAGTTACCTGCTGCACAAGTTACTAATATAATATTCTGGATATTTAATTTTTTAACATCAGCATGTCTGAAAATTCTACTATTTATTGTCAAAATATTCCAGACATTAGATTTACACCACACGTGTTATGTGACTTCAAAACAAGGAAGCCATCAGTTTGCATTTCTATCAGCTTGTCATCAAATGACCAAACTTGTTTTTAGAGCCTGAAAAGCGGTTTTAAGATTTATTTAACTGTGCGAGCTGTCTTACCTTTAAAACGGGAGTTTGTTCCTGATCATTTTCTGTGCAAATCCACCACTTTTTACCAGATTGCTAAATGCAAAAAGCTAATTGTGCATTCTGAACTAACATGGATTGACCTTTTAAATTTGCAATTCACGTAGTTTAAGGCAATAAATCACCGTGTTCGTTTTACTCCTTGTGTTACACTGACGTTACATCCCCGTTCGGATGATTTCCAACTCCTAAACCACAACCTGCTAATATATTAGCAATTGATCTTCACAGGCTTCTTGTACGTCGGGAGTCATTTTGATTCAAACTGATCGTTTGCATTGTGTGTTTGCAGACGAGATCAACTGGCCTGAGGGAGAAGATTCCCCGCCTCCTGATTCTCAGGAGCTCATCGCCTTGCTCCTCCGACAGAACCCTCTGGAAAGGATCGGCACAGGTACAAACGGCAAAGCCGGTAAACTCGGTCGGGACCAGACGGGCACAGCAGGCCGACATAAATTATCTCGTGACCCCGAGTTGCCACCTCAGCAGCGCTCATAATTCCAAGTCACCGGCGAGGAAATTGAGGTCATCCAACAGCAGGGCAGTTTATCCTGTGACCTCTTCACCTCTTCCCTTTGATCAATTGCAATTATTTCCTTGCTAGTCCATGAATCTAGTTCCCTGCATGATCAAGCAGTAAGAGCGTGTAGATCCGTGTGGGCCGTAGAAGTGGCCGTGACCTGGGACGAGGCCTTTTATATCGGAGGGCTGCACGTATGCCAGTTCAGTCCAGGGACACCTGCACCTCCTCGTTCATCTAGTTCTCCCCGTCGCCAGGCTGCCATTCACAAAGTCCCCTGCTAGTCCACGAAAGGTCACAGGCAGGAAATTGTCCCGCATAATTTATGGTTATGATGTCGGTTTGGCCTGCAGCCACCAGGGGGGAAAAAAAGGAAAACATCGCGTAAGCGTTTCTTCGCCTCCTGCGTCTCACTGAGCCATTCGTTGTCAGCGTTTTCTGCACAAATAATTTTCACATTTGTTCTTAGGAATGTATTTAACACTGTTTTTTTTAATTTGCATTATCCCATCTGCAGGAGGAGCTGCCGAAGTCAAGCAGCATCAGTTCTTCTACAACCTGGACTGGAACAGCCTGCTGAGGCAGAAGGCCGAGTTCATTCCTCAGCTGGAGTCTGAAGATGACACCAGCTACTTCGACAGTGAGTTATCTAGTTAAAGCATCAGTGTTACTCAACAAAAAAGTTCACAAATGTGTCCATAGATTTGCTTATAAATCATAGAAAAGATTTGCTCCTGATAACGTAGGATCTCGCCTCATCATTTTCTTCTTTACACAATGTAACATTGAGCATTTCTACGGCTTGGATCTCCATCAAACATGAATCAGCAGCGCAAAACATTAATAAAGATTAAAGTAAACTACGACTCCCAAAGAGCATTTCGGCAAAAACAAACATCCAATCACAGACACTTTTTTATTTTTAGTACAAATCACATATTCAAAACAACAATATATGGCTGTAAATGAATAAAAGGAGTGAAAACTGATTAGGATCCATTTTCATCTTCTTAAATCAGCTTGTGGCACTTTTAATAGCTGAGTGAAATAATATGAATCTGCCATCGTCCCTAGCTCGCTCTGAGAGATACCATCACCTGGAGACAGAGGAAGAGGACACAAACGACGAAGACTTCAACGTGGAGCTGCGGCAGTTCTCCTCTTGTTCTCACAGATTCTCCAAGGTGCGTCCTTTTTAATCTCCTCCCCTCAAACACCTCACCGTTGCCGCCTGAAGATGTTAGTAATGTAAATGAGTCGCTGCCCTCATCCGTCCTGCTCCTGTTCTCTCATGGGAACGAAAAGCACGAGCCGAGTGGTATTTCATATGGAAATGTGTGTCTAGAAAACGCAGCCCGCTGTCCCTTTACCCCTACAGTATTAAAAACGTAGATGTCGGCTTTGCATATATTTTCTGCTTCTTCTGTTTTTTGTTAATGTGGAACACAATACACAATACAGTCATACAAGCTGGGAGCGATTGTTGTGCTGCATTGCAGTATGCTCCCCTCTCGCATCAAAACAAAGCATTACAGTGTCTCAAAAAGCAGCGGGGCGTCTCGGAGGAAGTGTTGAGCAGCACGGAGTCTTTTTTTATTTTTTTTCTCCGTTGCTACACCTACAGCTCCACGCTTGTGAGACATGATGAAGTCTGCATTAACTCACATTAACATCACAGTGTTTAAAGAGAAAAAAATTATTTAGCATTCCTTATTGTCTTTGCAGCTTATTCTGAGCATGACGGCGTTGTGAGTCATCGTGTTGCCTTTTACAGCCTGCGTGTACTAAAGTGAACCGTTGCCTCTCTGTGGTTGTCAGGTTTACAGCAGCCTGGATTTGTCCCGTGGGCACCTGGAGGAGAAGGGAGAGAGCGAGGGCAAGAAGAGCGAGAGCCCACTGACTGTTGACTCCCTCAGCTGGACGCCAGACTTTGCTGAAATGTATGCACTAAACCTCTGTAACATCAACACAATAATACAGTATGTAGCCGAGATCGAATGTGCACTTCAGGTCTTGAATTCGGACATCATATCAAAACACAAGATGAGAAGATCTTACAGACATAGTAACAGAACTATAATCCTTTTTTTGTATATATGTGACCACTGATTCCTGGAAGACATTTGCATTGTGCTACAAATGTGGTGGTTAAAGATGAACTCATCCGTAGTCAGTGTGTTATCTACAGTAGATCACCGACACAAAGGCTAAGTGATGTACAGCAGTTTTAAATACCTAAAAAAAAATCTATATCGATTGAGGCGTACGATGGCCGAGGCGGCGGTAAACCAGCAGCTCCCACGTTCTGCAAAAACGCTTTTTTTTCAATGATGTCTGGTGCTTTTGGCGAGAGCTGTATAATAGCTTCAGTTCATTGTAAACGACTGTCTGACACCAAGACAAAGCGGTGAAAATATTTTAAATATAGTACACTTGCGCTAATATGGATTTTTTTTTATAGGTGTCTTAAATATTTTTTGTTGCTGCCCCAGTCAACAGCAGTACATTGCTTTGCTCCTGCTTCTCTAAACTACTATCCCTGAATGTAAAACTACTCCAATACTCCCTCCTGAGAAGTGAGGATCTGTTCATCTCGTGAGAACCTCTTCTCTTCCTCCACCAGGCCCTCGCTGTCCCACTCGACGGACACGGACAGAATGAATCCGGGCCAGCGCCCCAACTTGTTGCCGAAGTTTGCCATCTCGGCGGACAGCGAAGGAGACGAGACCTCCGGCCTCGGTGACCCCAGCAAGACCTCCTTCTCCACGGGAGAGCTCCTGCAGGACGGGCCTGACGCTACAACTCCAGGCAGCACGCACAGTGGAGCCACGCTCTCTGGTGGGAAATTACCACAGCTCGAGTTTCAAACCATTGTTTTAAGAATAGAATACATACATTTAAAGAGTCAAATTTAAATGACCACGATGCTTTAGTTGTGTGTCTCATTCCGTGCTCATCTTTTCTAATAATCAGGAAGTTTCTCAGAACATCTGGACCAGTTGACACCCAGAGGTGAAGAGGTGGAGAGCCCCGACAGCACCGGTCATACCTCCGCAGATCAGGGCGCTCAGACCAACTCTCTGCGGCCCGAGAGCGCTGCAGAGAAGACCGGAGCTGTGGCTAAAGTCCCGAAGTCCGTCTCAACCGGCGCCCTGTCCCTCATGATCCCCGGCGGTAAGACGAAGAACGCAGAAAAATATGATCTCGACCCGTTTTTTAGAAGTGTATCAGAGCAACAGCGTGCCAAGAATTGCAATAAGAGCAGCGCACTTCTTTGTACAAATAGCGTGAACGAGATGAAAGCCCCGCTGTATAGATCTGTGTGAAATTGGCCCAGTGTGTGACACCTGCTGTGAGTTCAATTTTAACAGAGTGGCTGCGGGCAAGTAGCCGAGCACGAGCCGCTAATAAGGAGAAGTAAGCAAGCAGTCAGGGCCAGGAGCCAAGAGGTCTTCACTGCTGGGAGAGTGAAAATCGCATTAGTTTCACCCACAGCAGGAGCAGAATGAACCGGGCTCATGAGCGTGATAGAAACACCTCACTGCTGACTCGAGGGGGCCAAAGTCTGATTGATTCAATGAAAGAATCTGCTCAGGGTGGTGATCAGCTCTCATTTTTTTTTCCAGATATGTTCGGGGTGTCTCCGCTGGCCAGCCCCCTGTCTCCTTACTCCCTCTCCTCAGACCCGTCCTCGAGAGACTCCTCTCCCAGCCGAGACTCCTCCCTCTGCAACGCCAACCCGCGGCAGCCCGTCGTCATCCACAGCTCGGGGAAGAAGTTCGGCTTCACGCTGAGGGCGATCCGGGTGTACGCCTGTGACGGTGACGTCTACACCGTCTACCATATGGTCTGGGTAAGGAAGGGCTATATCGGCCTGCAGTAGACCGCAGGGGGGTGCTTTCACACTCAACATGTTTGTTATGATAGTAACATGTGATGTGAGCATGAATTCAAAAGCTGAACTTCTGTTAAATCCGCCTGCTCGTAGTGAACTGTCAGAAGTCTGTTTTTGTAACCGTAAAGATAATTTTGTGCGTATGCAATGTGAGAGTGAGGATTTTCTCTGATCAATCTGAAATGGAGTTAAAGAAAGAGCACTTTTAAGTATCATAAACGTGTGTTTGTTTATTTTCTGCAATATTCCGAAATATAATTCGAACCAGGGCGGCGCTAGCTTTCGGGTTGGCCTTCAAAAATACGTCATCGCTGCAGCACTTTATGTCCAAACTGTCGGTCCGCGTGACTGAATGTTTACAGCTCTTGGTGAACGTACCTTAAAACGTCCTGAAAAAGCAAAATAGATGATAATATCAAATGTCTCTTCTGTGTCTGTCCATCAGAATGTAGAAGACGGTGGACCTGCACACAAAGCAGGACTCAAAGCTGGAGACCTCATTACTCATGTGAACGGAGAACCGGTCCACGGTCTTGTCCACACTGAAGTGGTGGAGCTCCTGCTCAAGGTAAATGTCAATATATATATAATATATGTCTCTTTAAACTGCAGATATTACATTGTTTTTGACTGATTTTGTTTTAAATATATACTTCAGCTCAGATTAATAACAATGCTTTTCATGATTTTGAAATAAAAAATGTTGTTTTCTAATTTCATAAATGTTAAATTAGCTGTAGGACCAATTACAAATAATAATAAAAAATAACAGCTTATCAAACTCTTGTGGAGGTTTCCATTTCATATTGCTGCTAGCAGTGTCAGTAACTGTTTTCACTGTAGCTGGATTGAGTTTATTACTGTACTATACTTCTATAATTCAATTATTTTCTTCCGTAAACATCCTCTACTTACAGTAATAGTATTAATGTTAAAATCTGAGAGGATACCAAACACAATGTCAACACTGATCTAACCCCTAAACATTCTTTTCGATAACAAAAGTCCTCTAAAGTCTCGTCTTTTTTTATTTTTTTGTCTTTTCAGAGCGGCAGCAAAGTGGCCATCTCCACGACCCCGTTCGAAAATACTTCGATAAAAACCGGTCCGGCCAGGAGGAACAGCTACCGGAGCAAGATGGTGAGGTGTGCCAAAAAGCCCAAGAAGGAGAAAACACCAGAAAGGTACGAATCATCGACTGAAACCTACATTTGAATCAACGTTGATGTAAATGTCCTAATTATACGTATTTGGATGAACGTGGAAATTGTTAAGAAAGTGACCAGTTCAATCAAAAACAATAAAGCAAATAATACGTAATAATATTTTTCTTTGTCTCTCTTTGCTTTGTTCCAGGCGCCGCTCCCTGTTCAGACGTTTCGCCATGCAGCCGTCTCCTCTCCTGCACACGAGCCGCAGTTTCTCCTCCCTCAACCACTCTCTGTCATCCGGTGAGAGTCTCCCCGGCTCCCCCACCCACAGTCTCTCCCCTCGTTCCCCTACTGCCACGTTCCGCCCCACACCAGAGTTCACCCAGTCAGGTGGAGATTTCGTCTAAGAAATCGTACCGTTTATGTTCATTTCATGTATGTTAAATGACTGATGTCTTTTCTTTTTTTTTTTCCAGGTGGCAACTCGTCCCAGAGTAGCTCCCCCAGCTCCAGCGCTCCAAACTCCCCCGCAGGCTCGGGTCACATTCGTCCCAGCACCCTCCACGGCCTCGGCCCCAAGCTGCCGGGTCAACGGCTCCGACAGGGGCGCCGCAAGTCTGCCGGCAGCATTCCCCTTTCTCCTTTGGCTCGCACGCCCTCGCCCACCCCCCAGCCGACGTCTCCCCAGCGCTCGCCCTCTCCCCTTCTCGGGGGGCATCCCGTTTCCAAGACGAGCCAAGCCTTCCCAGCCAAGATACATTCCCCGCCCACGATTGTACGCCACATTGTCCGCCCCAAAAGCGCCGAGCCTCCCCGCTCGCCCCTCCTAAAACGTGTCCAGTCTGAGGAGAAGCTGTCCCCCTCTTACACGGGAGATAAGAAGCACCTGTGTCCCAGGAAGCACAGCCTGGAGGTGACCCAAGAGGAGGTGCAGGATGAGGATCTGAGGCCCGGGGAGCGGGATTACACCGTCTTGCAAAGTGTGGAAGAAACGGCCTGCGAGCCGCTGGCAATCAACCGTGTTCGACCTGTCGAGCAGGGCTGCTTGAAGAGGCCCGTGAGTCGCAAGATGGGCCGCCAGGAGTCTGTTGAGGAGCTCGACCGGGAGAAGCTGAAGTCCAAGATGGTTGCAAAGAGGCACGACTGGTCGGAGAGGAGGGAGTCTCTGCAGAAGCAAGACGCCCTGCGTGAAGCTGACTCGTCGTCCCCGTCGTGTGGCGATGACCGGGATGAGAGTTTTCTGGTCCGGGGCCAAATCAAAGCCCATAGCGGCCCAGACTCTGGCCTCCTGGAGGCCAAAGCTGCAAGCACAACCCTGAAAGATGTGCTGTATAAGAAACTCACCACACGCGTCTCTGAGGGCATCGGCGAAACATCTGGCGGCGGCTGCTGTGAAAGTGACGGAGGACTCAGATCAACTCTCTGCTCCACTCACCCCGAGTGGCAGCACTCCAGACCGGGCAAAGACAACATGAAGCCGGACAGACTGGACTTCAAAGCTCCCACCATCGAGTTCACCAGGAAGAGGCTGTCCTTTGAAGAGCGAGAGGACTGCATGTGTCGGTTGTCCCCCGGCATCCACGAGAACCTGCACTTTGGCTCCACCAGGTCTAAGAGCCTCCAGCTGGACACGGCCATGTCTCATGAGCACATGAAGGCGGGGCTGGGAAGTGTTCACTCCAGCCCCGAGGGTCTGTCCCCGAAGCTTTTCTCTGGCAGAGGAGAGAGCGCTGTGGAAAAACTCCAGCTCATCTCCTCCGCAGAGTCTCCGCTTCGGAAGACGTCGTCCGAATACAAACTTGAAGGACGCCACGTCTCCTCTCTCAAACCCCTGGAGGGCACTCTGGATATTGGTCTGCTCTCAGGGCCCAGAGTTTCTAAAACAGAAGCCTGTTTATCCAAAATGGCGGAGAACACAAGCGACAGTGTTTCTTTGAGTCCTCCAATTTGGCTCCAGACCCCTACTGAGAGACAAATAACCATCCCCCAAGTGAAAAGTACAGACAAGCTGAAGAGCCCCCTGACTTGTTCCACAAGCCCCGAAGCCGTTTCTTCCCTAAATAGCATCGTTGCCTCCAAAGATCAGTCGGATAACGCAGCCACGGAGATGAAAATAAGCACAAGCGGTGAGAAAACGCAGGACAGACACAGTGAATCATTAAAGGCTCAAACCAGCAAAGTGGAGGCGTCGAGCTTTAGTGTTAAACAAGAGAGCCGGACGGGTATGAAGTCCAGTTCATCGCTGGCTCATGAACACCGAGGCCCTCGACACAGCTCCCACTTCTCCTCCTGTGGAAAAACACCCTCCATACGGGAAGTCAGCAATGAAGATCAGGAGGATGAAGCGGAGCAGGAGGAAGCCGCACCACACGCCGCATCACAGAACACCGACAGCTCCAGCACAGTGGGCTCTTTGACTTCGGCGAAGCCGGAGGTAAGCATAAAAACTTTGACTCCGGCTGCAGCTGCCAGCGAACCGCTAGCTGTGTCGCTGAAGCGGAGTATAAACTGCGGTTTGGACGGAGGTCAACGTCAGAGCTGCGAGGAAGAAACGACTCCTGCACAGACCTCAAACGTGATGCAGAACAAGTCTTCATCTGTGCGCGTTCCAACAACGCGGCAGCCGTCGAACATCTGCTCTTCAAATATGGAACCGCAGGTTTCTATCGCGACGTCGGCGTCTGGTTCTGTGAAAGAAGATGAAACCTGCAGTTTGAAATCGGACGGCCAGGACTGTTCGGACAGGTCTGTTAGTAAGGAACAATGTAACGGATCAGCTGTGAACGCGGTCGCTGATACAGGTGATAGGTGCAGCTCGGGCTCGAAGAAGGAGGTCAACGCGTGTGCTGCAGTCACCAAATTGGAGCAAAAGAGAGAAGCTTCTAAAGTAAACATGGTTGCCTCATTAAATAATGTTACACTGAACTTGAATAGAAAGGATAACACTGTTGGTGCAATAGAGAGTAGCAGCAAACTGCTGCAGAAAACAGAGGAACCCACATCACCAAAGATGAAGAATATAGTGAATGTGAAAGATTCAGAGCAGCTATCAACAATCTATCCAGCTGAAAAAGCACAAAACAAATCATCTGATTCAGAATACTGCGCCGCTAAAAGAGAAGAAACCGCTGCAAAACTCAAATGTTCATCCTCGGCGACTGCAAATGAAAATGTTTTGGTTGCCAAAAGTAAGTGGAGGCCCGACCCGCAGCCTGTACCGCACGCCGCCGTGAAGACGGAGACACAATCTCACAGTGCAGCTCCTCCCGTCCCCGCAGCGAAGGGCAGTCCCGGTTCAAAGCAGAGAGATCCGCCTAAAGAATCTGTGCTCTCGACGTCAAACGCTCAAATAACCCACGACCCTAAACGGAGAGAAGCCTCGTCGCCATCCAAGCGGGAGGAATCGCTTCAGCCGACGCATTCTCCAACTCTCGCTGATGCGAAGCCAAGAGAAACCCAGAACCCCAAAATCTCTGGAGCGACTTCAGTGAAAGAAAACGACTGGAAGCCAAAATCTGTCCCTCCTAAAGCCGTCCCTTCATCGTCGACTCTCAAGACTTCCGTAGCTCCAACACCGGTTATTAAACAAGGTCTTGATGCCAAACATAAAGACATCTCACCCAAAAACCAAGCCCGGGCCGTGAGAAACCATCACGGCTCAAAACCAAAAGAAGTTGCTTCGCCTCTTCAGCTGCCCTCGGACGTTCCTTCCCAGCCCGATCCCCCGCCGGTGCTGCCGAAACCCGCGGTGAAAAGAGAAACGCAGGGCGGCGAAGCCGTCCCGGGCCGGGTCTCCGGCGGTGCGCCCCGGGAGAGCGCAGCAGTCAAGGTGTCCAAGGAAGGCCCCAAGGCTGAAACGCTCAAACCGGACGGTCACAAAGGCACCGATAACCGGACAACCACCCCCGAAAAACAGGTGTCCTCCGGCAAGAGGGAGCAGGCTGAGAGGAAGAAAAAAGAGGCCGTTCAAGAGGTCGCGTCCGCACAGAAAAACACTAAAAGAGACGCTTCTAGAGCCGCCGCCGCCGCCGCCTACGACAGAGACACTGGCAGGAAGCAGCAGAAGGAGTCGCCGCGAAGTTCTAATAACAAAAAATAAAAGAGGGAAGTTAAAAAATAGCAGCCGACGTCACAGAATCCAGATGTAATGTTAGAAAATGGTTTGTGCAAACATCATCATGCCGCCTTATTTTTTTTTTGTTTTTTTGTTTGAGGACCGGGCACAGTGTGTGTGTGTGTGTGTGTGTGTGTGTGTGTGTGTGTGTGTGTGTGTGTGTGTGTGTGTGTGTGTGTGTGTGTGTGTGTGTGTGTGTGTGTGTGTGTGTGTGTGTGTGTGTGTGTGTGTGTGTGTGTGTGTGTGTGTGTGTAGGCAGTCATTTGCTGATCATTTCTGGTGTTTTACTCTTTTTTTTTTTTACGTCAAGTTGAATGTTTGGAAGTTTTGTTTCTGCTCTGTGAAATCGGTGTGTGTGTGTGTGTGTGTGGGGGGGGGGGGGCAGCAGAGGGAGGAGGAGCCTCGCCGAGGTTTTGTGACGTACTGTAGAGTCCGTGCCATATAAGATGATTTTGAATTGCACTCCTCTCGACTCGGGAGGGCCTGAAGTCTTTTTGATGCAGTAGACCACACAGTTTCTGCTCGGCAGTTGTATCACGATTGTGTCTCTCTTTTGAGTGCGATTCTTTGTCTGTTGTGTTGTTTCCGTGCAGTGGTACACAGAGGGAACGCACTATGTTCTGTGCTTTTTCACCCGACACTAAAAACACGGAATCATCTCACGGTTTCTGGAGATCCTAGATTAGTGAAGGGGCCTTAGAATTATGGGAAGTTAAAAAAAAGAAAAACTTGCTGTTCTTAGCAAGGTGTGGTGTTTATTCACATTCCTCTGACATCTGTACATATGTTTCTTTTTTTGATTTTTATGCAATATGGTGTAAATATGAAAACACTGTAAAACTGGGATTCATGGGCTTACATGAGCGTCGTTTGTACTATATGTATAGATTTTTGCGGTATCATTTGTTTGTATGCTCAGTATTAAGAGCTTGATATCTCTGTGGTCTAAAGTAAGCTACCGGGACGCGTCTCATCAAAGGCATCCTCCTCTTTGAGACTTTCAACATGTTTTCACATGTTTCCAACGTGAACGTGACGAGAGAGAGAGAGGAGCAGGCCGGAGGGCGTCGATGGGCTATTTCTGAAAATGTAGCATTAAATAACAAAACTGTGAGGGAATGTCTCTGTCGTTGATGAGAGTGTAAAATATGAAATATTGTTGTTTGACTAATGAGATGCAGTTGGTTTCTGAAGGCGTTGGTCATCATCTCCCTGCAGAATGAAATTAAGACCAATCACGTGATTAAGATCAGATTAGATTGCGTACAGAGAGAGAGAGAGAGAGAGAGAGAGAGCTTCACCATCAGGGTTTCAAAAGATTTCAATGTCGGGTTTCGGTCTTCGTGTTGTTCAAGTCGTGTGTGAGTGTTTTCGATGTTTTCAAAGGACTCTTCGTAATGAGCAGCAGCTGGATTAAAGCTTCACCTGGGTAAAGATTTCATGATGCATACTTCATGTCCACAACATGCATTCGATGTTAAATACTTGGTACTACACGTATAGGCGGTCATATATCCGCATTCACTATCTGCAACTTACACGCACACACACACACACACACACACACACACACACACGTGTCTATACTGTAGATGAATTGCAAACCCTAAATGAGAACGAGAGTCGCCTCGGACACTAAGTGTGTCGTGCAGTATTTGCTCTGATGTGCTAACTGTGTAGAAACAACCTCGTCTCCTACATGTGTCTCATTTTGACGAGTCAGACACGACGCCGTGTACAGTTCATCCTCACGGCGCTCTGCATCCGAGAGGGAAAACTGAAACACGTGAGATTGATTTGCGGGAGATTTTAACGTAAAAATGAATCTGATGTTTACTTTGCATTAGATATTGTTAATGTATTGCTAATGTAGTGTGAGAGAACAAATGCACCTTAATGTTTGCCAATATTCAGTTCAAAGGGTGAGAAGAAGAAAATGGAACTGAAGCTGGTTTATGAATTCCCCTCTCGTCCTTCACAGTTAAGATGACTCACTGACTTTTATTTGAACAAATTGAACATGTGTGTGTGTTTTTTGTTTTTTTTCCTCCTGTGACGGCTGACATTTCAATCCTCAAAGCACATTCAATGTTTGTTTACAAAGCATCATGGATGTATATTGTTGATTTGCCAAAATCTGTGTTGTGTGTCGGAGATGTTGTTTCTAGTAGTGTGAGGCTTTGCTCCCCTGGCTCCAGGATGTTGAATAAGAACATTTGTTTGTGCCGTGATCAATGTCCTTTCATGTGTCAGGCTCTTCTTTCTCCGCTTGTCTTTTCAGTTTCCTTTTTCTTTTTTTCTTCCTCTGTGCAGAACTAGTATTAGATGAACTTGCTTACGATGGTTTGTCTTTTAGAATAATGTGCAATAAAAGTGTTTTGAGTTTTGTATTTTGCCCAAGGAAAGCTCTATGGATGTCATAGATGTTGTATATTAAAACAGATATTTATACTTCTAATGTTGCGTAATACTGAAAATAAAATGGAATTATAAATTAATCTCTTCAGTCCTCTTTTGATAGAGTTCATAGATGGAAAGTCAAAGTGAATCGTTGAATCAATGGTGACACTTTATCTTACGAGTCTATAATTTATGAATAATAATATAATAATTTACTAAAAGGTTTCCTGAAAATACTGAAGTAATTTGCACTAATTATATGCAAAATTAGAACTTAACTAACTAAACTATTTAGATGGTGGTACAATTGGTCCACTACATCCAATCCAGTTAATAATAAATAATAAAAGAGTAAATAAACGTATTGGTTTATTTATATTAAATGTATTTACTCGGGTTTATGAGTCATATAAATTCCTATTTTGCCTATAATAAATACTAAAATAGACATTTTTAGGAAACCTCCCAGGAAATGACTTATTAACTTATTAAATACATACAATAAAACGTAGTGTCCCCCAAAGACTTGAAAACGATTCCATTGTCTCCGAGCTTCAGTTCCACCATAAACCTCACAGAGAAGCTCCAGAGGTCCAATAGATGAATCCTCTGCAAACAGCAGACGACAAATCTTAAAGCTATGCTGATATAGTCCAATAATGCACATATACTCATGTATACAGTTATTTATACCAGACCTCGGTGGGGTAGTGTAACACCAGCAGGGGGCAGTATCCTTCCATCCGTGTGCTGCGGAGGTTGTTGCTGAAATAGTTCCTCTGTAATGCAACATTCAGTCGACATACAGAGGAGACGTGTGATGTGGTGTCCGGAGAATCCTCCCAAGATCAGAATGAATCTGACAAAGATAAACACAGATTCTGTATTTTCATAGTAATTACTAGTCGTCACCTCCAAACAGTAATACAAAGGACGTTCATCTGTGTTCAAAATCAAATTCCAAATATCCTGACATGAGGTCATCGATGGGTTAGAATTTATATTCCTGTGATAATATATTTATGATGCATTACAGGGGATTCCTGTTCAAACTAAAATGGCTCCAATATGTTTTGTTTTGAGCAGATAAATACATAAGTCCCTCTTGATGTTCAATAACTGTCATTTCAAACGGGATTACGGTGTTAATGACACAGATGGATCAGTGTCCACACAGAGTGATTACTAAGCACAAATATTGAATGAACGGGGGGAGAAAATCCTCTTAGGGTTTGGGAATGGAGTTAACCATCGGGAGGAGGGGGTGTTGCAGCAGCGAGAAGCTCTTATAGGGCAAAGAAAGAACATTGTGATGACTCATTTATTATCATTACAATACAGACAACACTTTCCCGTATGCCTTTTTATATTTTATGTTGTTATAGAAGGAAGTTAAACTAAATCCTCCCCAGTACACAACCATCCCGTTCGTCACCTTTCATTAGTGCGAGTCTGCTGTGGATCAAGGTCTCACGTGGAAGCTTGTCCACCTTGAACAGCCCCCATCCCCCTCAGCATTCACCCCCTTTTAATTTCACATAATAAATAAAACAAATGGTCTGACATGCAGAGATAATGGATTGAGAGGATAATAAAATGTGTCTTCTTTGTCCGTCTGACTGCTTCCAGCGAGTGGAGGGCTGGCTGGTTTGTAATCCAGTTTAGAAAGACTGATCAATACTAATGATGTGACCAACTGTGTGCATTGTTATCGATAGGGTGTGTGTGCATATGTGTGTAAACACACACACACATACACGTTGTAGAGAGAAACAAAACAAAAGGTCTATATCTGATGTTCAGCAGGTTTAATGTTCATTTTAGCCTAACGTGCTAATATTTGCTAATGAGCACTGAACATAGAGTACAGCTGAGGCTGATGGGAATGTCATTAGTTTTGCAGGTATTTGGTTGATGGACAAATTACAATTTTGACCTGATGGTGGCGCTAGATGAGAAGTGAAGAGATCACCAAAGTTAATACGATTCACCTCGTGGGGAACAAGAAATGCCAAATATGATAATCTGAAATCTTTTACAGACAATTGTTGAAATATTAGAGCGTATAAGTGAAAACTTTAACCTGCTGGTGGCACCTGATGAAAAGTCACGGAGTCACCAAAGTCAGTAGGATCCATCCTCTGGGTACCATGAATGTCTGTACCAAATTTCCAAGAATTTCCATGATTGTCAATCTATTTAACTCTAAATCCAAAAATATTCAGTTCAAGGTGGTGCAAGAGAAAAAGCTAGGGAGCTTCCAAAGTCAATGTCTGTACAAATCTTCCTTGAATGTCGAGATATTTCACAAAGCCAACATCAAGGTGGCGTCAGAGAAAACGTTATCGGATCATCTGTTACTATTGTGACACGCTGGTAGCACTATGAAGTAAACAAGAGATCACCAAAGTAACTGAGATTCATCCTCTGGATACCACGAATGTCTGTGTCAAATTTCAACCAATTTCCACAATTGTTGAGCTTCTGTATGTAACTCTAAACCCCACGTTTTCCACGATTTTAGAGATATTTCACTAAGCTAGCATCAAGTTGGCTTGAGAGAAAATGTAGGGGGGTCTTCAGAAATCCTTGTCTGGGGACCATGATAAAAATGTGTCCAAATCTATGTTGTCGATTATTATTTTCCCATATATTGGCACAATAAGGGACAATAAGGTATCAACAAAGGAATTGAGATTCATCCTCTTGGTACCATGAATGTCTTTAACAAATTTCATGGCAATCAACCTAATAGTTGTTAAGATATTGTATTTAATTCTGGAGCAAAATGGGAGATCAACAATGTTGACGGTATGTACTGTAGCTGAGGTAAAATCTCCCAAAACATCCAGTTTTCCTCCTCTTTGAGGAGTTTGCGGTCGTTTAGACGAAGGCAGAGAAAAGCGAATCTTATAAATAAAGAAGTAGAGAACGTTGAAACCAGCGGTGGGAAGATTGCTTGTTCATGTAGACACACGCAATCTGAGACACAGATAGCTAAATCCACACTGGCCTGTATTAATTCTTGTTGCTGGAATTTGTTCAAGTACATTCTGTGACTTGGGCGGAAGCCAGAACTCCAGCCCAGCTCTCATATCTCATGTTGCAACTAATGGCTTCGGGCCGAGCTTTAGTCCTCAGCCACAGGCCCATCACGCACACAGGGAGAGGCCAGCTTCTTGTGTAGGCGAGGGTTCAATCTCGTGTTAAAAACCTCTGCTGTGGTGTTATGGTTTTCACTTTCTGTGTTCCTACTTCTTCTTCTTCTCTGCAAGACATTTTCTCTTTACAATGTGCCGATTATTATTCCCGACATGAATTCCTCTTTACTGGCTTTGCACATTAAAGCTGCAGTGATCCTGTACTTAAAGTATTTCAGCTGCTTCGTTCAGGAGGAGGGACGGACTTTTGCAGTGAAAACATCCTTGACGACTGTGCAACTGTTCAACTGTCATGTAGGCCTTCCTGCAGTCAGACAAATGATGCAACATGAACACAAGTAAAAGTGTGTGTTTGTCTAGCTGGGTGGCGTGTGGGCGAGTGAACACAATATGGAGATTGTGAACAGTGTGCAACACCAATAACGGAATATTATATTTTGAGGATCCGTGGAAATGCTTGTGTTGCAACATGTAAAATAAACAAACACTCGATTATAAGTGAATCACGTGCGGCTGTGATGAAATGCCCAGTTTTTAAATAGATTCTGGGAATTGAAAAGCTTCTTTAGAGACTTCTTGTGTGGCATAGAAACAAAGAGCGCGTCGATTAAAAACCTTCTCCTAGGCCTGTGTAGTTACAGTGAAATGAGAGGATGATGATGCATGACTGCATGATATTGTGGTTTCTGTGTAAGGCTGCTAAATGGTGGGTGTACTAGAGTGTATATAGAGATGGTGCTGGCTCATCAAAGTCACTGCACATTCTAAGTTTATATGCTCTGAATGTGCTCGTGTCACCGGTTGTATTATGATGCAATGACTTCATTTTAGTCTTTAAACAGACTGTGTGCAGGATACATATTACTGTTAGGTTTTTTTAAGTGCTTTTCTCTTCCAGAACTGTGACTCTAGAAAGATCACCGGGACAAAATGATCTGTCGCAGAAGGATGCAGTCAGACTAATATGAATGTGAGTGTATAAGTTATGCACGACATCAAACTGTTTCTCCGTGTGCGCAAAGACGTCAATGTACAACAGTTTAGTTCCTTTAGCTGTATTTACAGGTACCTAGGGGTGAAGGAGTGTGAGAGGTCAAAAGGTGGAAGAGGATGAGGATGAGGAGGATGGGGGGGGAGGAGAAGATCCCTCGGTCAAACAGGGTAAGGGTCTGGGATCAGGAGAGTGACGCATCCCTGGTTCGGGCCCTCAGCGAGCGCATTAATGAGCGTCTGAGACTCGCAGATACGCATAATGTGTTTCGATGAGTAACCGTACTTTAAATATAACCTTTTCCCAAATTATTTGGGAATTGCACCTTTTAATTGACATTCAATCTGTTCAATTCTACACAGTAGTCTTCTTGATCGAACCTCATAAGCGTTCAGTAAAGCAGAAATACAACTTGACTCGGCCAACATATGGCCGTCAGATGATCAACACTTCCTGTCGTGCTTTGACTCCGCCGATCATCACTCGCTGCTTTGTTTCTGTTACTCATTCATCGTCATGAGATGTGAACTTTGCCTCTTGCACAACAACAGCGTCAGACCCAGAACATCATCGTTTGAAATGGAAAGAAGAGCGGCGCACACACACACACACACACACACACACACACACACACACACACACACACAGCAATCATTTTGAATATTCTGGTTCTGTTTTGTTGATTCTTCTAAACACTCTTGAATCATTGAGACGTTGAGTAACGTCAAATTACTGCAATGAGTAATTGCAAATAAAAATAATCCAAATTGCGTGCTGGTCTGTGACCCTCGAGGACACGCGGGGTATAATAAATAAAAGGATGGATGGATAAAAACTTCACAATCTGTTTCCAGTCTTGTTCCGAGCTCAGCCGACCACAGAGCCGCTTTATTTAAAGCATAACTCTGACTACGCTTTGAGGCCTGAGAGCTCTTAGTAATAAGACGTGTTATACATGCAATAATCAACACATTTACAGTAAAAGTTGTGCTTTTCTCTTCCAGAACTGAACAAAATGAATGACTAGTATGAATGTGAGTGAACCGTTTCTCCGTGTGAGCAAAGACGTCAATGTGCAACTGAATGATCAGTTGCACATTCCTTCTGCTGTATTTACAGGTACCTGAGGAGGGGTTAAGGCGTGTGAGAGGCCAAAAGGTGGAAGAGGATGAGTGGCATTGGTTGAAGAAGATATGGAAGAGGATGAAGAGGATGAGGAGGATGAGGAGGATGGGGGAGGAGAAGATCCCTCAGGCAAACACAGGGCGAGGGTCTGGGCTCAGGAGAGCGACACGTCCCTGGTGTGGGCCCACAGCGACCGCATTAATGAGCGTCTGAGAGGGACTTAAGCTCCGGGGCTTAACGCAGATCAGGCTCTGATTCTCCGCGTTGGGGAAACGGGATTGGAGTCCGAACCAGCGTTATGGAGGCAGGGAGAGAAACGCATTAAGGTTGTCTGAAGTGACAGCAGCACCTGAAACACTGAGGGGCTGAGAGGAGGACGTACTTCATGGTGTCTACTACACTGGAGAAGTTGAGCCCTGGTGGAACTCCCATCTGACGTACAATAAAGTACAATTTTGAGGTTGTTTTTCTAAATATTCTACTTTTTCCTGCACTACTTCTACTCCATCTCAAATATTACAACGGCAAAGCCCTGCTTAAATTAAGTAAGCAGTAGAAAGGTGTAGTTATTGTGTTGACTATGACTGTAGAAACAGAAGGTTGTCGTGTTCCCCCGGTCACTGTAAAGAGGAAAATCCTACAAGAACCAGAATGCATTGCACAACAAGTCGTCCATATCAAACGGCAAAAGGATTGGTTTGTCCGTGCCCTGCAGAACGACACATAAAAGTGCTTTCTCATCTGATACATGTCTCTTAAATAGGACCATTCTGTCTAAAAACCTATTTTACTTTAGTTATGTTGCATTTTACCTCAGCAAGATTTTAAATTCAAGACTTTTTCTTGTCAAATTCTTTCGCCGTAGTTTCTCTGTTCGTTCCCGGCTCCCTGTGTAACAGACACTACATAGTCTACTCTCCAGTGAGCAGTAAATAGAGATTTGATGAGTCATTGTCCGTCACAACAGTAATTATCTAAATGATTTTGTCTTGTCAGTGCAAAATCAAAACAAACACCGTCTTTGTTGTCATGTTGAAATGTTTTACCTGACAGGCATCGCTGCTCAAATAGTTACCGAAATTAGACTTTGAACTCTCCAGTGAGCCGTTCAACTGCAGCTACATGCTCATGTTTAACATCTAGAAAGACATTACTCACTGTTTCACTGCTATCGGGAAAGGGACAGGAAACAATGTTTTCCACAAGGTTCTGGGGTTGAATCTACATTCTAAATTCTACAATCCTGCAATTCATGTCTATTAAAAGACAGAAAAACATCAATAATGACTAAATCTACTTAAGTTTATGTTGTACAGCTTCAGATATGTGCGTCACTAATCAATGATTTCTACATTTCCATAATAATGGAGACAAATATGAAGGGTGAGATAAATACAAACTGCCTACAGTATGAGAAAGAAATCTTAAAGCCTTTAAAAACAACAACAACAAAAAAGAAACGTAACATCGAGTAAACACATTCCCAGCACACACAACCCTAACAGCCACAGCTGGCTGGATTTGCGTAAGAGGCCCTGGCACAGACTCCGTGTACGCCGTCCGTGTTTGTAGATCACTGGAAATCTGCTTTGGTTCAGGCACCGACTGCACGGTGCTGCAACGGGCGGATTAACATAAGTACAGGATGAGGTTGTCCCAGATAACTACAGAAATCCTACGAGACATTTTGTCCCAAATGATTTTCCAAAAGCAGTCGTGCAACTTCTCCGGGGTCGTCTAAAGGTTATGTACTAGATTGTAATATGAGCTACATTGAGTCTGTTGTAACACAACTGGTGCAGTCGACACAATTTTATAGTTGAAACTAAAGGCTCCCTGCTGAGTTTTCTGTGAGTGAGTCATCGTATTTGTATGTGTTGTACCAGCGCACGAACGAGCACCGGGGTGACTTTATATACATTGCTGTAGAGGACCACACTTCCTGTTTAATCAGCTATGTTTGGGTGTCTGTTGTGCTATCTCAGGGCCGTTACAGTCTCAGTGAGACGGACGTTAGAGCGTCTTTAGCTTCTGTCGTATGAAACGGAATATACCGGCCCTGTACAGATAACAGAGGGAGTTAAATCAAGTCCTCCGCATTTTGATTTGACCGTTAAAAAGTGGACAGGTGTTGTAGCTGGAGTGCGAAACGGAGCTGCAGTGGACAACAATGTTCTCTAACTCTTGGCAAGAAAGCCAATGAGCATATTTCCTGTTCTTTTAATGTCGCAGACAAGATGTTGTACCAACATGAAGGAGGCTGGTTGTATCACTGCTCCGCTAGGCCTCCATGTCCCCGACAAGGTAAAACACAAACTTCTATCTCACGTGAGACTACAGAAGAAGACAGAACAGAAACACTGCTGGTCTCAAACCATCCCAAGATCAGGCTTTGCAAATGTTTCGTCAGGTAGAAGATGCAGTCCAGCCCCTTTAATGTTTTGATTCACTCTCACCGCTCACGTAGCATCGCTGTTCTCAGAGTAAAAGCTCTACAAACCCAGCGTGCACGAGCTGTTCAGCTGCAGAAAGACACAGTTAGAGACGAGCTGGTGAACAAAGCGGAGCATTTAGCAAAGGAAGAGTCGCATAGTTCCCTCAAGAGTTGGTGGAGACCAAAACCAGAGCTAAAACCAGCAGGTGGCCAGAAACAGGACTCCAAATGAATGATAATGTTGCTTCCTCTTTGCTGGAAATGCAAATAAGCAACTTTGCCAACAAGTTCACCATATCAACCTAAAAGATGATGATTCGTCATCGTTGTCTTCGCCACTTGTTTCCACAAAAATCAGTAATTGCAGGTTGAAGGACACAAACGCTGTGTTTCCGTTAGAGAGAGTTGTGTTTTGCTCCTGCGAGAGTAAAGGTATTAACTCCACAGAGAACATTAAACACATATTCATATGTGTTTGTTTCACATCAGCACTTATGCTAATGTCTGCTGGTTGCTGGAGAGAGGAAGTAAATACTGCTTTGCATATAAACAAGAGAATTCACTGTGATGAGGAAATAAGAGCTAATTTACCAGAAGCACTTGGCTCGAATATGAGGGGAGGTCATGGCGCTAACCAGTAGAGCCAGGCACTGATTAGTGGGTAATGCACTTACTTCGGTAAGTGGTGTAAAGCTCTTTACGGTAAAAATGGAATAGACTGGATTTGCCTCACTTAGTCTGCCAACATATTAGCGGTCACAGGGACACGTAGCTTACAGCGGCTCGCTGCGTCGGCTCTGGAGGTAGAATCAACTCAACAATGAGCTACTGTTGAAGAGAAAGCTGCGGTCAAATACAGCAGATGGAGCACCTTGATATGATTTACACTCACATTTGTGTTGCATATGAGTTCATTGAGTGGTTTCTTGATTGCAATCTTCTAGAAGCGCGGCATGTTTAAAGACTCTATGCAGCGATATGTAGGCTTCTTCTTTTGGCTTATTGAGCCGCAGTCGCTTAGAGTTTGGAGTTTTGGGTGATAGTGAAAGAAGTATTCAAATCATTTACATAGATTAAAGTAGCAATCAATATGTAGGAAAGATCTCAGTATACAAAGAAACTTATACAGCTGCCATAAAATACATGTAGTGGAGTAAAAAGGTTCCTTTGACATGTAGCGGTGGTGTAAAACTCTAAACTGTCCTTACAGCCACACACGTTTATTTATACAGCACATAATCATTATTCTAGATCTTGTATGATGTATGTATGCACAGTATTTATGTACGTATGAATGTATACAAAACATAATTATACATATTAGCGTCCAAGTCACACCTTATTCCGAATGAATATTGCTTTCCGTGCACCGATATTCAGCAAGACCGCGTTTGAGTCCATACTGAGCTAATTCTTTGAAGCGAAAGTAGCAGAAATCTTTGCTTTTGGCAGATTTCTCACCCTGTGGAGACCAGTGGCGACGGACTGTTCAAGCTGCAGATGTTCACAGATTATAGGCTTGTGCAATAATCAGCTTGGTGGAGATGTGCACACTCTCTCATTACAAGTGGCCCACTGTGACACGGATGCAAAGATCTTTGTCCTTATTCTTTGGAAACTGTGCAAATTTGTTATTTTTTTTTAAATCATGCTGGGGGGGGGGAAACCAAGCAGATTCAAAGAATGTGAGTAACGTCTTGTAAACAGATAAAAGCAAACATGTAGCCGTTTCCAATGGATCACTTGTACACAGCTCATGCTTTGTAGCATCAAAGGCAAGCCGGTCACAAGTGAGAGCCAGACAAATTCTCTGAATCTCAAATAGATCGCAGGGAACCTCTGCTAGAATAAGCACACTAAAGGCCACATATTGGAAGGAGTCCTCCCAGGAAGCGGCTTTTGTGCTTAGTGTGAGTCGATAGCTCAATAATTCACCGAGGCAGAAGCTGAAGAAAGCATTATTGGACCACGAGGTGCAGGCTCACGTCTTCACAAAGGCCAAAGGAGACCGGTGCAAACACACCATGCCACTGAAAAACTGCCATGACTCAACAGAAACGCAGTATTTAGTGCAGATTGACGCTGTAAAAGAGTTATCATCCCCCTCCTAAAAATGAAGCTTTAGGAGAAGTATTACTGCCAACAGATGGTGAATTCATGACTAAGCATTATTAAATTAGCATGTGATGCTGGAATGCATCCAAAACAAATGTTGGAGGTTGCGCTCTACGTAGAGCAAAGAGTAATCCAAATTACCAGGAGCCATATTTACATGCTTAATGGTTTCCTGAGCTCTTATTGGAGAGCAGGGAAAAAAAGCATTAAATTGGTGATTTTATGTGGAACAGATATTAACACATAAGCATATTCCAGTCCTTTCATTCCGGTGTGTGTAGCATCAGGAAGACACCCTCGATATATATCCAACCTGCCAGCAGGGACCCCATATCCACGGATCTTTTAGAAAGAGACAGCTAATCTATGGCAGAAAGATGTGTTTGTTCAGATAGCGAGCAATTTATTCAACACGCCAACATCTGTAACGTGACAGTCTAATTTAGACTTTCCCTCAGATGGCAGGAAGCACTTCTCTTTAATGGATGACTCATGCTGCTACTTGTTGACAAGAACATGCTGCAGTGTTCCCAGAGGAGGCGTACTGAAAAAGCTTCTCGCTCACATTAACCATGCCGGGGTTCAATAAAGGACCAGGTAATCAAATGATGTAAATGTCAAACGTACCCTCCAGCAAACATGTTCTTCTTGTTACGTCTTTAAATCGCAGATACGACGACGACACATGTTACCTGGGAAACAGCACGGTGTAAATATATAAAGATTGATTTGGGCTTTAGTCATTCAGAACTATGGTAATCAGGTTGTACGTGGTGGCATCGCTCAGCGCTGCCCTGATGTTATCGTGTGTGTAGTATTGCCGCTGGCTTACAGGCCGATCATGTGAAGGAAAAAACAAATCTGCAAAAAGATGCAAGACTATAAATACAACATCAATGAACCGTTTCAGTCGGATGAATGCAAGAAGTCAGTAACAATCGATTGATTATGTTGATGTGCACCAGTTAGCTGTAAATAGAAGCAGGAGTTGTTTCAGTGCGCGACAACAAAGAGCGTCTGTGTAGATTCTGCAGCTCCGCTTCATCGATGGTCACGCTTATTCATAATGTCAGTCTGTACTTCAAACAAAGTCTCCAAACACTAGTGGGGTCATTAAGAACATTTATTCAAGTAGGAAGTAGAGATTTTAGGTTCTCACAGGACAGAGACGCTACAAACACGCTGATCTTATAGGATGTGATGCACTGATGTAGATTAAACTAGATAACAGGAGAGAAAGGAGTTAACATGCAACACACACACTAATGCAGCAGGAACATTAATCCAGAAACATCAGATGTGATCGTAAAACATTTAGACAATCTCGAAGGTTCAATCTGCACAAATAGATTTTTGGAGCAGCAGTAACGAGCTGCACACACAGCAGTGACATATTATCACCTCGTTAGCTGATATTCACACATGCAGCAGTTATGCAGAAACCTTCTTCATTTGATGTCGTGTTTCTGGTCATCTGATGAATGTTCTATCTTAATAATATGACAATAAAATCTCTTTTTAGCTCTGGTTTAGTCTATGCTCCACTGTGTTCACCAGCTGGTCTCTTAACTGTGTGTCTGTCGTTTGGTGCTGAGCAGACAGTACACTGTGCTGAAAACAACTGCCTGCAGCATCTGGAAAGGACACTGATGAGAGCGGTGAGAGTGAACCAAAACAGTAAAGTTGTTATTTGTGTTTTTACAGACGCCATTAAACCCCGACACTAACATTAACTAGCACCGTTTAAAAGCCTGCGCGGCTCAGAGGTACACTGAATGTTGAGCAGAGAGAAGTTAGAGTCATGTTGAGTTGGGGAGGTCGTAATATTAGAAAGGACATTTTTCTTCATGCGTTTGGCAGGCAGAGGGTTTGAAGAGACAGGATGTCTGATTCTAAACAGGGACTGTAACCCTCTAACGAACCCTCGGTGCATTAGATCTGATATGGGACGGTCCCACGAGAGGACCACCGAATCACAGGCACTAGCAGGGCCACGGGGTCTTTAAAAGCCCCACATGTGTTTGTAAACACCGAGGCGGAGGAGTCATTTCAATCTTTTGTTACATAAACATCAAATCCAGCCATGTAACAGAAAAGGATTAAATATGATGACTAAAAAGAATGACTTGGACTTTGGGAAAGTATATTTCATGTTTTGTCGGGCCAACTGTATCAGAGCCATTCCCGGTCAATTTAAATGCATCTGATATAATCTGAATCTATTTTTACGTTCCCAGGTGGATCAAATGATGATTCTTTCTCATCGTGTTGCAGGTATTAGCACATATATTTAGGCCTGGAGGCCTAAACTCTCTCTCAGATGTGAAATTGCTGTCATGATGAAAGTCGGCGTGTGAGCTGCAGTATTCTTTATATCGCTTCCTAGAATGATAAAATGCCTCCGAGCGATGTTCCTAAATGGCAGCCAATGCCCCGACAGACGACCGCGCTTCTGAATTAATATTATACGTCAAACAACGCCCGATCCAGTCTTATGGGTTTTGCACACTCAGCCTGAGCCTCCCAGTCGTGTCGACGTGTCCCGGCCTGCATGCTGAAGACAGACGACACACTCAGTGAGCTTCCTAGAATTAGACATTCAGTACATTCATTTCATTTCTGAAGGATGTTTCATGGAGGGCATTCCTAGAGAGCACAATGGTTCTGTGAATCAGAAGAATTCTGAAACATTTCAGTAACTACTTCAGTAGTTTCTCCACATATATGATCAGGAACCTCGTAGGAGCGACTTGTACAAGAAGAGGTCAATAAAGCAAATCCACTTCAAATGTAATAAAACCAAATTCAAAAGCTAATGTAACTGACTATCTTCATGTTTAAGAGACAAATATGAGACTCCCAAACTATTTCTATACTATGTTGGGGTATCATGAGGACACAAACAGTGTGCACCTGTTCATGTCAACAAGTGCTAAAATACGGAAATAAAGAGCCAATATTTCAAGAATGTATACTTCTTCTGACGGAAATTGCTGTTGAAACAAACCCGCGAGTCAAACCTGACAGCCGCTATTCAGCGCGTGATGGACGCTCTGTGGGGCCTCTCTCTCTCCGCTCCCGGCTTCTTTTTATGACGCCAGATGGTCGGCCTCATACACAAAGCAGCGCCCTCTCTGTCGTCATGTAGTCCAGATGAACGTAGCCGGTCATTGCTCAGACTGTTGCTTTAACTGGTCTCCAGAGCCCAGAAACCTCCCTTTCAGCACTGAAAGCCTCGCTTCTCTGTTCCGTCGCTCTTCCTTCTGCCATCTTCTCGAGGTGTTTTTGATTCTCTTGCCATCTGCTGTCAGATTTGGGCCAAATGTATGTTAGATTCCCCTTTTTCTCTTTTCTCTTCTTGTGCCATAAAGTGTAGGCTGGTATAGTGAAGGGGGTTCCTTTAAACAGAGGATATTAGAGGTTATACAGTTGATAGTGTCGAGGTTATCTCCGGACTGCGCTTGTTCCCACATGCAGGAATCTAACAGTACAGCATATCTTTCACCTTTTTCCTGAAACTCTCCGCTCAAGCAGCAACATGAGTTCATACCTTCCACGATAAGATCATATTGAGTGTCACCTTCATCAGATATTTCCGTCCGTTCTTAGATGCAAACGGGTGCTTACATTTGTGTCACACGAATGTTTCTGATTGAACTCTGACTGTGAATGTAAAACGTGTATTCAGTGTGTGCACTAAAGGACTGTTTTGAAGAGATTTGCCCATGTGTATCTCCCCTTGTCAGCATTTGTCTCTATTTTTTCTATACTTGTTATCGTTTAAATGTTAAATGTTGCCCTTGCAAATTAAATATTCCTTTTAAATCACCTTCAAAACAGCCTTAAACTAAGCCGGTAATATTATACATGACAATGCAACAGAACCATGTACAAGACAACCCCTGCAATAAATGTGTCTTTTGCGACCATAAGTCCCCTTTTTAATATTATTAGACGAGCACGCATTGATGTCATGGTACATTATAACTTCCAGTGTTTAATATTTACGGAACTTAACACATTTATTCACATAGCAAAGCTGCAGAATGAGCTCACGGGACGTATCTCACAATCTGACTGAAAATGTAACAGCGGACCTGCAGCGCCGGCGACAGAGTAATGGATGAGTATCTACCAGGAAATTCAATTTGCAGCCAGATCTTATAGCCCCCTCATGTAATTCAAATCGACACTTTGAAAGCCTCGCTGTGTGTTGATGACGAATTTGAAAAGTAGGTGAGAAATAGCTGGGCCGGATCCCTGGTGCTGGTGCGGAGAAGAGGAGCAGAACAATGTGTTGCCTGTGCTGATATCCTGGGACTATCTATAGCAATGCTTATTAGCACTGTTGGAATATAACATGTCATGCACACTTTAACTTGGAGCTTTTGCTTAATTGCAAATAAATCTAGCAAAGCAAAGCTAAAGGGTGGAATCCCGCCCCCACATGTTTCCAGTTGTGTCATGCTTTCAACGCTTATTGTCCCAAGGCTAACAAGCGATTAAAGAAATGAATATAGCGATTGTAAAAGATATTTATAAAGGAATCGATCTTTGTGTGTTGTGTGGAGGAACGTTTAATAAAAGAAATTGCTTTCAAAATTACCTTTGAAAATATGTAACTCTTGTAACAATCGTCTGATTGAAGCTGCAGATTGTGTTTTCAGTTCCTAATCTGCCGTTAGTGCTGCATGTAACACACATGTAAGTTCTGTGACTGGATGGTTCTTGCAGAAACGCACGTTTGGAGTCGTAGTTAACGCCTGTATCTCTACGCTTTTATGTGCACAGGCCAAATATTTTTCCTTCAACTTTTGTACTAATAATTCAGACGGCAGACGTTCATCACGTCCGTTCCCAGCTGTAGTCGCTGAGATGTTTTTGTCTGGACTAAAGAGAACATAATATATAATCTGGAGGAAAAGTGAGAAGATAAACCAAAGTCATTCAACCTCTGGTGACCATGAACGTCTGTACAAGCTTTCCTCTTAATCTAGCTGTTGGTAGATTTCAGTCCTGACCAACCCGACTGAAAAATAACAGAAGCTGTGGAATATCAGGGTTCACTGTGTCGTCCGGCTCTCTTATGGCGGTGGACAGATCCTGTGATTGCTGGCGAAATAAATCCCAACTGAACAGAGAAAAACGACAGCAGTGGAAATGGATCTTGAGGCCGAGTCGACCAAATGAAAGTATCATCCGTTGTGGTTTGGTATACTGTGTTATTAATGTCAGAAGGAAAAACTCCTGCGGGGACTGAGCGGCGTCTTTCGCCCGTTCTCTGAGTGATGGTCTGACACCGTGGGCTCGCTCTCCTCTGGCCTTTTATTCATCCAATCTCTGTGAATTATTTCCTCCCTCACAGGGAGAGCGTCGTGGCAAGGCACATCAAACAAGATTACACTTACAGAGCAAGGGTGTATTTACTCTCCCCGGGGGGGGGGGGGGGGGGGGGGGGGGGGGGGGGGGGGACGTATTTAATTTGCCTTGTTGCCCTGGTAACGTGAATCTCACAAAGAGCAGCCGCGGCGTTGCCTGTAATTACAGAACAGGCCTCTTCATCGGAGGCTTTAATCTGAAAAAATGAATCAGGCACATGGCCTCGGACACCAGGAAGTAGCAATTCTAGCCCTTGAACCTGTGAACTTATAAATTCAGCATTAAATATGATTTAAATGTCATGCGCAATAGGGCAACTTGGTGTTTACTGTAGTTTAATACAAAGAGAAACAACATATGTTACACAAATAAAAGAAAATAAGCAACTGAAGGGTGGACTGGGCTTACCGGCCAAATGCATTTGTCTCATGTTGGAGGGAAGATAAATAATTCAAAGCCAGCGGAGGCATTCCCTGCACAAGAAAAGAAAACTACCACAAAGAAACCGCAGATAGAGATGAACACGGAGCACCGAGCCCACAGACGATAATCTGAAAAAAAGCCATTTCAGAGATAAAAGACCTCCCAGAAAGAACCATTTTGTGGACATTGGGATGGACCGACGCTAATGCTAACACGCTCACAAGGACAATGCTAACATGCTAATGCTAAGCAGGTATACAGTGCTGCAGGGATCTTTGTCGGCCAACCTTGACGTTAGCATCGTGCTGGTTCCCTCGACGAAAATCCATCGTTATTGCAGAAAAGAAAATTTGTTACTTACGAGTTTTGTTCCGCAAGATAATCTTCACAAATAAACACCACTTTTATGATTCTTGAAGCGTGAATGCAATCGTCAGAAGTAAAAAGCTAACGCTGGGCTATAAACGAAACTACAACACGGGCGCATGAGCAACGAGAGACGTTTAGTCGTCGTGTTTTATATCGTCGAACACAAAATAAAATCTCTTCAGACATCTAACCAAAACCCCATTCAAAAAAACATTGATTCAAAGAAGAGGAAAGATTCAGACTCATTTCTGTGTAATGTCTGAAGCCCTCTATAATGTTCACCATGTTCACCATCCGTGTGTTCACACTGAACACAAAGTACAGCTGAGACTGACGGGATAGTCATTAGTTTTACAAGTATTTGGTCGTAAACCAAAGTTGCTTGACAGGGTGACATTTTGACCTGATGATGGCGCTCCACAGACAGACAGACAGGCAGACAGACAGGCAGACATCCCTTGAGTCATGCCACTAGCATGGCTGAAAATGTAAGAGAGGTAAAAGAAAGAGACATGAATGCAGAGAAAGCAAGAGAAGACACACAGGGGGCTGGCGAGAAAGGAGGAGTGTTCAGGTTTCCACCCAACGAGAATCGTGTCTCGTCTCTCGGAGTGGTTTGAAGCCCAAGTGCTCCAAATGAGAGGGCCCTGGAGCAAGGTTTCAATCTCTGCTGGCGAAATCACTGGCCTGTGCTCATCAGCCATAAACATGTCACTGCCGAACTAGGTCACCGTTCTCTGTGCGCGCACATCAAACGGTGGGGCCCTCCAGTGCAACACTAGCTGGCACCGCCGCTGTTTTCTGTGCTTTTTTTTCTGTGCTGTACCTCCACATGATGTGGCCCATTTTTTTTTTTTTGGGGGGCCTCTTTTGTTTTGTGCGACATGTGTCTCCGCCTCTCGCTTCAACAGCGTGCAGTAAGTGTAAGGATGGGGGGGAGACGTGGACTCAAAAGTGCTCCAGACAGACAAGGGTTAACAAGGGAGGGGGAGAGGCAAGAACTGAGAGAGGAAGTGTGTGTGTGTGTGTGTGTGTGTGTGTGTGTGTGTGTGTGTGTGTGTGTGTGTGTGTGTACACTGTGTGAGTGTAGTGGAACTGCAATAGGAAGTCTTGAGGTTTTAAAGGTGTCAATATATGAAAAGTACTCACTAGAAGAATATATCTACACAAAAAAGATGATCAGCAACATGAATCTGTTAAATGACGGACTAATAAATGTATCTTTTGGTTGAAGACGTCTCTAAACAGAAGGCTTCCCTGCTGCAAAGCTTTTGTGAGACAAATAAGAAAGAAGGACAGAATGAGATAAAAGAGGTTAAAAAAGAAAATGTTCCAAAACATTCATGTCAGATCACAGTCCAGGTTTCTATCTGTGTCACTGATTTCCCAGAAGTCTCCACAACAGCTGGCCAACGTTATTCATTAATCACCTCGCAGTGCTTTCTTCCAAGACGTCTTGTTAATACAAGGCAGAAGTTACTGGATCAGCGCTCAGACAAATCCGCTGTTTTCTTCCTTACTCCTCTTTCAAAAGTTTATAGCAGCTTATTTTGTGTAAAGTCTCTACGCCAACAACGAATATTTATAATAGTTATGTTCCTTTTCCTTCTTTCTGATGATTAGATAAGATAAGATCAGCACTTTGCAATTCTTTAAAGTGCAAAAAATTGTCAAAATTAAGCAGATTTCACAAATGATGCGCCATCGTTTTAAGTTTGGTGATGTTAACGTATTCTCTGCACAATAACACATAACTGCAGCGTGTCAACCTCCTCTTGACAGTATTTGACTTACTGTCACCGTACATGTCAAGTGTTCTATTACGTTGACCTTTGACCGCATACAAATATTGTGATAGGGACAAAAGTACACGTAGCCACGCATACAACCTGCTCACATCTACACACACACACATACACGCTTGCAGAAAAGTGCCACCAACTTTATGCTTCAAAGATACAAGAAGTGGAAGTTTTGCAATGAAAATCATGCAGACTCAACTCTGCGTCGATATCCTGCATGTGTCCATATTTGACTCATTACATTGTGAAAGCGTTCGTCAGCACATTCTGATCTCCTACCTTCAAAATGTGCTCGTCAATATCAGTAGAAACATGCGGATATCTAATGAGAACATTTTTTTATTGTTATTGATGTTGATTTACTGGTCAGTATCAATGACATGCCAAGTGACATGTTTTATTCACCACTTATGTTTATTCAATTAGTTAAATCTCTGGATCAAATGACTATGTTTGTTGTGAAAGAACATTTGAGTGACTTTCATCCCTTTTTTCTTTTACTCTTTTGGTTCCCTCTCCTCAGCATTTCCAGCAGACGCAGCAAAAAGCTGGTTGTCAATTTAGTTTTATTGCAGATTTAAGACTTATAATGAGAATATACAGATGTGCCTGTTGATAATAAACTAACAATAAAACAAATACAAAGACACAATCGCACACGCAGCTCCTGTTGTAGTCCAAACTATCCGACTATCCTACGATCCGTCTGTACGTTCTTTAAAAGCACGTCTGAATTCTTAGGCCACAAAAACACTTGGACTGTGGCTGATATTGAAAATGAATGATTTATGGACTCGTCCTGGTGAAGAAGGTCGTTGTGTGAGTCGGTGGCTGAGGAGAGAGAAGTGTTCTTTCATACCAGAGGAATGTTGTTACTCACATGCACACAAGCCGGTCTGTGCCCTGAATAATAGAATCTGCAGAGGATGCTTTGAATTGCAGGATGTGGAATTAGTGGCAGAAAATCATCAAGTGGAGAGAAATGTTGCACTAATGAAGATTGAGTCCTGACAACGTGAAATACTCTTTGTGAGTCGGGATGAGTGGAAACCGCAGAATGATAGAAACAATCATTTTCTAAGATGGAATCATTTTAGAATATCATGTTTATACCATGAATATACAATAATTTCAATGTTGTGGTGGTGATTTAATGAAACATGCAGCGGTGGAGGAAATGTTCAGATTCATAACTTCAGTAAAAGTACTAAAACCACGCTGTGAAAAACACTCCACTGGAGTAAAAGTATGTAAGTATTATTTATTTAATATCTTACGTGTTTATTTATCTTCAGACGTAGGAGGATTGTGTCCACACATAAAGGAGCACCTCATCTTTTAGTTTATCACAAACATTTATCCACAGGAAGGGGATAGAACATTGAAAAGTAATTAAAGCTATCAGATCAATTAAGCGGAGTAAGAAGTACAATATTTCGTTCATTACAATGTTTCATAAAACGGAAATCACAAGCACAAGTCTGTCCGTCTTTGTGTTAATTCAAAGATTGTATTGACGATTGTTGTCACATTCCTCTCATGGTATTATGGGCACTTCAAGATAAAAGCAAAATGAAACTCTGAACGGGCAAATGTGCCAATACAGCAGAAAGATGGCCGTGGTGATGGGGAACCAAAGCATGAGGAGGAAGTATCTTTTTTTGGGGGGGGGGGGGGGTTAAATAAGCGTTGGTGGGTGATGCATTTCACAAGTTCATCTTATGTTAGTGAGCATTATGAGGCTACGCATGTGAGAATTCTCAGCTTGCTCACAAAAGTAAAAGAATCAGTGAATAGAGACGGGGGGGGGGGGGGGGGGGTAAGAAGCTGGGAGCCTGAGAGCTCTCCACACTAACGTTAGCCATTATTAAAGCCTTGAAAACACTGCATAGATTAATGGTTTAAGGGGCCCAATCCACGCAGAATGAGTTCTTTAAAAAGTAGGCCCCGCTGCTGTAACATGAAAGGATTCCTCTGCCGTGTACCTGGAGCTTTGAGAGCAGATACAACCCTCTACTCCCCAAAGCTGAAGCATTTTCACAGATTCAGATCTTCCACTTTTTGCTAACATGTTACAAATTATCATAATTTAAAGAACTTGCAAAGTTGTGCTGAGACGTGAGACTTTCTGCCTGCTCATCCATATGCAGGAATGAATTTATGTGTTTGAACATGTGTAAACAATAATCCACTTTACCTCACCTCACCTAACATGTGCAATATTATTATCTATGAACAGGTGCAATATTCTTATCTGTGCAATATCCCCACCATAACCTTCTTCCACCTCTCAAAATGTGCAATATTCCCATACACAGGTACTCATTCTCCATATTATGTATAGTGTTTTTATATTTGTATATCCTTCTTCTTATTATAAAGTGTTTTTATCCTTACTTTTATCTTTACTATCTCCTAATGTTGACTCAGAGAGCTCTGCACAAATAATTCCAATGTATCTGGACTGTTGGTCTATGTACAAATGGCAAATAAAGAACCTTGAACCTTGAACCTTGAACCTTGAATTTATGTAATTCTGTGATGTTTACGTTTTTACATGCATTTTTATAGAACTTTAGGAGAGATTTTAAATACAAATGCAATATTATCCTGCATTGTTGATCTATTTCCGACTGTTTTGGAATGCTGTATGTAGCAGTAGGCGGTCTACGGGCGCTCCGCACTTTAAAAATGACCAGGAGGTCTGACAGCGTGGTGGACCTCTCAAGAACTGTTCAATGGAATGTATGTCAACAAAAAGTGCTGATCCAGTGAATTATTCAAGAAGCACTAAAAACAGCTCCAGAATAGTTATTTAAAAATAAAATGATGTACGGCTGCAGTACAAAATAAAGCAAATGGACCTACTGTATGTGAAACTAGAGAGCTTTTTCACTTTCTGGGCAAGAGTTACACACATAGGATCAATATCACTGTTATATCTGTCAGCTAGATATGAATCTACAGTCAGTTAGCTTAGCTTAGCTTAGCTTAGCATTAATACTTGAAACAGAGGGAAACAGCTAGCCTGGCTCTCTTTTTAAAGGTAACAGCTCAATATTGAAGACGTTATATCTCGTTGTGGAATCAGTACGAAAACAGAAGTGCCCGGCTAGCTGTTACACCCTCCCCCCATTTCCTGCCTTTGCGCTAAGCTAAGCTAACCAACTTCTGACTGTATATTAAGTGGACAGACATGAACGTGGTGTCAATCTTCTTACTCTCAGCAAGAAAGTATAGAAGCATATTTCCTAAAAATGTCAAACTATTACTTTAAGGTCAGTTTTTATTCAGTAAAATCAGTAAAAAGACTTCTTATAACAACACTAAATGTTCGATCATGATCAGATGACAAGACCCCAAAAAAGCTGGTCTTTAATTCAGTCATCAAGAGAATAAAGTAATTTATATAAAAGCATACGGATTGGGCCTTTATGCCACTGTGCACCAGCTTTAGGTGTCATAGAAACTGCTTTTAGAACCCTTGTTTGTACAGATTTGTACATTAAAGCGCAGAATATTCTCGGCATGAACGGATCCAGTGCCCAGGTACGCAGTGTTCAGTGTATTCAGGGCTGCGGTTTCGTTTGTATAGAAAGCTTCTTAGCTTTGCATGAAATATGCAACGACTTCCTGAGTAAGAATTGAATATAAACAATGAGTCAAGCTATGTTTATATGTTCTGGACGTTGGTTTAGATCACGACTTGACCAAAACACAGGTGCTAAATTTGTACTTGCACTTGTTAAAGATTTAAAAAAAACACTTAATGAGTAACTTTCTGATTAATTAAAGAATAAACTCACAAACACAACTTGCTTGTTTGTACAATATCCCACAGTGCAAACAAAGTGGGAAGTTGGATGTACGTTTGTTTCATGCCTCACCCTGAAGTGTTTGCTAGAAAATAGGAACAAAGTCCAGTCCAATAAATGCTCTGTGTGTGTAGAGAGATCCTTTCAAAGGTGTAGTTCAGGCAGCAGATGGGGGGGGGGGGATTATATGGTCTGGTGGTTCAAATATCAATTTCAATGATCTACCGCAGTAATATTAATCTTGTCATGTGCAGTTTCTTTGGTGAAAAAAGGCAAATGGTGACTCAAAGAAAGACGTCAAAAGGCATTACATGTAAGTTTCCCCACAGCACAGTTGGAAGTTCCTGGTTGCTATTGATTTCACACCACATAT